>NC_134709.1:103510348-104185146 GCF_043290135.1 Rhipicephalus microplus | reverse complement strand
ATATTTTTGAAAAAGAAAAGCAACACTTGACGTTGGTTTTAGGACAAGATTTGACCGACCAATCTAAGATAACAGATTCTTTGCTGAAAATTGTATCCGATTGTTGAAAAATTCAGTGGCGGGTCATTTGCGCAGTGTCCCATTGCTGGGCTACATTACTGCATTAACTATTAAGCACCCATCTTGCACTTTGGCGCATTCAGTGGCTCATCAATAAACTGCTCCTCTGGTGGACGTTACCATTTCAGCGATTACTAATACGGATAAGCTTAATATCTTGATCTTCACGTTAAACTAACAGTGAAAGGGTCTTTTCAGTTGGAAAAGTCCTGAAGAAACATGTTCATGTACCACATGAATATGAAAATAAATGAGAATTTCATGAGTGTAGAGCAGCAGAAGTCACAAAGATATAAATACGGGAGGAGTGATATGCACCAGATACTTTCGCCAACTGAGCCGTTTCTTCCTTTTATTTCTGTTTGACTCTCCCTCTGGTTATAGGACGTCCAGAAGACACATACACAACAAAATTGCACACAGAGTATGTGATAATCAAGACAAAAGAAGTAGTCATTTTCTGATCACAACAATCCTCTTTACTCTTCTGCAATGAGTCTGGAAAAAAGAAACCATAAAAATATGACTGAGGTCTTTGCTCTTCTGCACCGAGTCTGGAAAAAAGAAACTATAAATATATGACTGAGGTATATTGAGAAAAACTCGAAGAAAAGTTAAATATCTCACATGCCAAATATATAAAAAATGCACAGCTGCTGACAGCACAGGCAACAGTCTCCAGTATTACAAACAGTCACTCACTCGTATCTTAAGATTTATTCACAGATATTGCATTTCAGTTTTGAAGACCAGTCCTGACACCAGTTGTCAAATGATCCTGCTCATGATGTGGAGATTATAGCAATTTTTAACACATTTTCCGGTTTGTAACGTGTACGTCCATTGATTTCTCGAAAGACAGCAGCTGGCGTTAGCCGTCTCATTGAATGAAATGTTCATTAAGACAGCGATAGTGAAATAAAACTCTCTACTTTACAGGACCCAGCTTGCCAGATCTTCGCAAAGCGCTTCCTTCTTTCCACAGACTTCAAAAAAAGCAGGAGGAAGGCGGATGGGCAGGTTTCTGAAGTTCTGCATTTGATAAAACAACATGACGCCATAAGCGTACGTGTTTTTTATATACAAACGATTTAGCCTACGTGATATGTGTTCTATGCAATAACACATATAAGCTCACAGAAACGTTTTTTTTTGCGCGTTGTACTGCGCGCTCAATTAGGTCAATGTACTTCGTAAGCTAGCTGACATTTTGGCCACTATAGGGGAATGTATATATATATATATATATATATATATATATATATATATATATATATATATATATATATATATATATATATTGTGGTAAAGCCTTTGAACAGTGGGTCGTCCTCTTCAGCGCCTTCTAGTGGGTTGCCCTTTTTCTTAAGAAGAAGAGCAGCTCGTGCAGAGAGTCGATCCTCGCATTGACTGTCACTGTCGTGAATGATCGCTGAGTGTCCGCCAATAAACCGCTTAACAATTTGGTGGAGAGTGCTGAGAGTGCTGTGCCCTTCAAACACCTTCGGTCAGCATTCCATGCCCTTGAAGCTTCGATCCCGTACCGTGCCTCCAACCATGTACCAAGACGCCGCCCAGCAAACGCTCCCTCCTACGCCGACGCCATGTCCCGGTGTCCCCCGCATCCGCGACCCTCCTGTATTCACCGGAGCGGATGGCACTGACGTCGAGGACTGGCTGGCCATGCACGAACGCGTGAGCGTCCCCAACCATTGGGACGAGGCAGGTAAACTCGGCAACCTGTTTTTCTATCTCGCGGGTGTGGCCGGCATGTGGTACAACAACCACGCATCTGATTTCCCGACATGGTCCGCTTTTAAAACCGCTGTCGTCGACGTGTTCGGCCGCCCGGCCGTTCGTAAGCTGCAAGCTGAACAGCGTTTACGTGAACGAGCCCAGCAGGCTGGTGAGTCCTTCACAAGTTATATCGAGGACATCATTGACTTGTGCAAGAAAGTCGACCTGAACATGTCAGAGGCCGACAAAATCACGCATGTTCTAAAAGGCATCGCCGACGATGCCTTCACCATGCTCCTGGCAAAGAACCCCCGCACTGTGGCAGAAGTCATCATGTTATGCCAAAGTTACGACGAGCTGCGGCGGCAGCGCTTGATGACACGTCGCCCGCCACCACGTGATGCTGATCTCTCGGCCTTGTCAGCAGTTCCTGACCACGCAACCTTGCTCGCCGAAATCAAGTCGTTCGTGCGTGAGGAAGTTGCCCGCCAGGTCTCTCTACTGGCTTTTGCTTCCCCACAACAAGCTCAACAGCCATCAAGTACACTTCTACCTCCGCTCCGCCGAGCCATTCAGCAGGAAATCGCGGAGGTCGTCCCTGAATACCACCAGCCACCTCCTGCATCTGTGCCACTCAGCTACGCCCAAGTTGTTGCCAGGCCGCCCCCACCGATTTCTGTCACTGTTCCCCTAAATTACACCGAAACCGTCGCGAGGCCCCAGGCCTTTGGAGAACCTGTCTCGCCTACATACGCCGGCGTCACCCACGTGCCCCAAGTGCCGCCTACCATGCACTCATATCAGCAGCCGGCTCACCAATCGCGTTATGCGACATGGATGCGACCAGCAAACCAATGGAGCACTGCTGACAATCGCCCCATCTGCTTTGCTTGCGGTTGCGTCGGTCATGTAGCACGATATTGCAATCGTGTGCAGCAACCGTGGGTCGCCTCCAACTTTCCCAGCCGGTCAAGCCGCTCTTATGACCAACCGCCGCCTATGTCACCGTCGTCCCGCCCCGTTCCGTCTACCCGCCGTTCCCCATCTCCAGGACGTCGCTCACTGTCGCCGATGCGGCCACGTCCACTCGAGGGAGACCAGGAAAACTAGTCGTCGCAGTCCACGAGGCAAGGGCTGCGACGCTGTCGAACTGCGGAAGCCCTCAGGAAAGCCCGTCGAACTTGATAGACGTGCTTGTTGATGGCGCTCGTGCATCTGCCCTTGTAGATACTGGAGCCGCCGTATCCGTGATGGACGAAAAACTTAACCGATTACTGCGCAAAGTGACCACGCCGCTTTGCGGGCTCTCCCTCCGTACAGCCAGCGCCCAAAGCATTCACCCTACAGCGATGTGCACAACCCGCCTTATGATTCAGAACGTGATGTATGCGGTCCAATTCATCATAATTTCTTCATGCTCTCACGACGTCATCCTAGGATGGGATTTTCTCTCCCGCCACGACGCCGTCATTCATTGCGCACCAGCAGAAATAGAACTCGCGCCATTCTCTTCTTTGACGCCGGCCGACAGTCCATCCACTGCAAGCAAGTTACTCGTCAGAGACGACACTCAATTGCCTGCAAACTCGTCTGTTGCGGTGTCGCTCCACTGCGCAAGCCTTTCTGACACCGCTGCACTCCTCTCGCCATCTCATCGTGTTTTCATAAGAAAAAGCTTGCTGGTTCCTTTCGCGACCGTGCAACTCACTCACGGCAGCACCACAATTTTTGTTGTGAACTCATCTCCGTACAGCGTTACGTTGGTGCGAGGAGAATGTCTCGGCTGCGTGGAACCCATCGAAGACGCGCAAGTTATGGATCGACCCGATGACATGCACTGCTCAAGTTCCTGTACGCTTGGTGCTGTTTCGACATCTGCTTTATCATCCGATGATATATTCGGTCCCTGCATACCCGACGACCTTACGCAGGGCCAGCGTTCCCAACTTTTGGGCCTGTTGGAAGAATTCCGCTTTTCTTTCGATGTCGCTCAACCTTCTCTCGGCCGCACATCCACCGTTACGCATCGCATCGACACAGGCGCACAGTCACCACTGCGGCAGCGTCCATATCGCGTATTTACCACAGAACGCCGTGTAATCAACGAGCAAGTCGACGACATGCTTCGCCGCGATGTTATTCGCCCCTCTAGCAGCCCCTGGGCATCTCCTGTCGTTCTCGTCACGAAGAAGGACGGTTCTGTGCGGTTCTGTGTGGACTACCGACGCCTCAACAAGATCACTCGTAAGGACGTGTATCCACTACCGCGGGTAGATGACGCGATTGACAGCCTGCAAGGAGCAGAATTCTTTTCATCCCTCGATTTGCGCTCAGGGTACTGGCAAGTACCTATGGCTGAGGACGCTCGACCAAAGACCGCTTTTGTCACCCCCGACGGCTTGTACGAGTTCAACGTTATGCCGTTTGGGCTGTGCAATGCGCCCGCCACCTTTGAGCGCATGATGGATACAGTTCTGCGTGACCTGAAATGGCACACGTGCCTGTGCTACCTCGATGACGTCGTCGTTTTCGCTCCTGACTTCTCGACGCACCTTCAACGTCTTCGGCATGTTTTAACGCGTCTGCGAAACGCCAGTCTGCAACTGAACCTAAAGAAGTGCCAATTTGCAGCTCGGCAGCTGACAATACTCGGCTATGTCGTGTCCAAGGACGGAATTCTCCCTGATCCAGCCAAGCTTCGGGCCGTGACCGAGTTCCCCAAGCCGACACCCGTGAAGGAACTGCGCAGTTTCGTAGGACTGTGTTTCTACTTTCGGCGCTTCATTCGAAACTTCGCGACTATCATATCGCCGCTGACGAAGCTTCTCGGAAGTAACGGGCCTCTCCATTCGTGGTCATCACAGTGCGACGACGCTTTCAGAACACTTCGTCGTTTGTTGACGTCGCCTCCCATACTCCGCCACTACGACCCTACGGCCCCTACAGAGGTACACACGGATGCCAGTGGTGTCGGCCTCGGCGCTGTCCTTGCGCAGCGCAAACCAGGGTTCCCGGAATATGTCGTGGCGTACGCGAGCCGTACGCTTACTAAAGCCGAGACTAATTACACAGTCACCGAGAAAGATTGTTTGGCAATCGTCTGGTCCCTTGCAAAGTTCCGACCTTATTTGTATGGTCGCCCATTTGATGTCGTCACCGACCACCACGCACTATGCTGGTTGTCGTCATTGAAAGATCCCTCAGGCCGTCTCGCCCGGTGGGCACTTCGCCTGCAAGACTACGACATCCGCGTGCTGTACCGCAATGGAAGGCAACATGCTGACGCCGACGCCCTGTCGCGCTCTCCCTTGCCTGACGACAATGCCAACAACTCAGTGTCTCACCTTGCCATTTCTTCGATTAGCATTCATGCCATTGCTACTGAACAGCGCAAGGATCAATGGATTGCCTCACTGATAGACTTGCTGACTGATCCATCCACTCCATCCACTCGCGCGTTGCGTCGTCAAGCCCACCATTTCGCCGTTCGCGACGACCTCCTCCATCGACGCAATTACAACGGTGACGGCCGCCAGTGGCTACCCAGGCAGCACAGAAGGTTGGCCCAATATTGGGGATAGATCGGCATTGCCTGGCCCATGAACGGCCCAGTTTTCACAACGTACCGCCAAGATTGGCTATGCCAGCCAAATAGAACGGCGACGTTGGACCAGCGTTGACAACGTACCCCCAATATTGGTTCTGCCAGCCGAATAGAACGGCTATGTTGGACCAGCATTAACAACATTCCGCCAATGATGGCTGTGCCAGTCTATTGGATTGGTTATATTGGGCCAGCTTTCAGAACTTTCCGCCCATATAGGCTGTGCCGGCCAATTAGAACGGGCACATCGGGCCAGGTTGTACAAGTAGCAGCCAATATGGGCGGAGCCATCCAATAAGACCGGCATTATTGGCCCGCCGTTTGAACGTTATTGCCGGCGTCAGCTGAAAAGTCAACATCACGATGTCATAATATTAGAATATGAGCCAATTTCTGCGTGTGCTGCTTTTTGGCGCTGTTCTGGCCCCAATTCACGCGCCAATTTTTCAAGTTAGAGAGAGAGTAATATATGTGCCGGGCACAATATTAGAACTATCTTTTCGTCATTAAACCATGCCCCGCCGCGGCGGTCTAGTGGCTAAGGTACTCGGCTGCTGACCGGCAAGTCGCGGGTTTGAATCCCGGCTGCGGCGGCTGCATTTCCGATGGAGGCGGAAATGTTGTATGCCCGTGTGCTCAGATTTGGGTGCACGTTAAAGAACCCCAGGTGGTCGAAATTTCCGGAGCCCTCCACTACGGCGTCTCTCATAATAATATGGTGGTTTTGGGACGTTAAACCCCACATATCAATCAATCAATCATTAAACCATGCACAGCTCGTTGAAATGCATAATCGTTGGTTGAAGTTGTGCAAGGTAGACTTTTTAAGTGAGAAAAAATTACCGATCAAGTTTCTCTGTCAGACGTGACGTCCGATGCGGTGCTATCCGTACGTATGACGAAGCTGCTGCGGATACCGCTGTCTTACGCGTGCATGTAGACGTCGAATATCTGACGCAAATCTTATCGTATCATGTGTCGGGCTAGCTATCTACGCGACCTATTCGAATCTGTTTTGCGTTCACAGCACAGTACGGTTAACGGCACTTGCTGCTGCTTGACGTGTGGGAAGAGCGGGGGTCGTCAGTTGCGTTATGGTGACTGAATCATACAACATATGCAGTTGCCGTGATCTAACACACAGACGCGCGTGCGCACGCACACACACGCTATATTCATGCAACGACCACACGAATTCCCAACAACATCGCAGCGAACGGTTGGTAAGGTGTTGCGGAGTGTGTGGGCGTCGTAGGGCACCCTGTCGGTGCCCAGCTCGTTGCGAACGCGAATTTCGGCGTGGAACGCATCTTTTTTATGTACTTTTTTACGTGTGCCCAAAACGGTAGGCTGCGCGATACGAGAAGTACGACCCACAAAAAAAGAAGAAACGTGAATGCGTAGGGCAAATCGCTAATAACAAAAAAAAAAAAAAAACACGCACGCTCACGCCACTGCAGTGGCGTGAGCGTGCGTGTTTTTTTGTTATTAACGAAGCACATGTGCTTCCATAAAACATGACAGCCAAGAATGATGAAGTATTCATTTACATACAAATTACTATGAGTTGCTGAAACTCACGCAAAAGAACATAATTTTCTTCCTTGGATATTGATCGAGTGCCTTGGAATTATGCGATGTGAATTTGACACATCAACAGTGCATTATGATTCCCACCATAAGGGGCCACAATCTTGGCAAGTAATAGAAGTACTCTTCCCACCTGATGTGCACCTAACGTAAAAAGGCCTTGTTTCTCAAGTTAGCAATATATATTTTATATATATATATATATATATATATATATATATATATATATATATATATATATATATATATATATAACCACCGGAAAAATATACCAGGTGTAACCAGAAAAAGGTGCACCTGCAGTTTTAAAGTTTAAAAGAAGCAATGACATGCCAACCATCCAAAGTAGAACGCCCGAGAAAGGAGCATCAATCAGTATTACAGCAGCTAAAAGCCTGCTAACGGCTGAAGGTAGTCATGCTGCTCTTCCATTCAAGTATAGTGTACACTGAGAAAAGATACTGAAGATACACCATCAGCAAATGACAAAAGCAATACAGACAGAGCTTTCTCTTATAATACAAAAAGTCTTTAGCTGAGGAGGCAAATAAGTCATTGGCACACAATAAGTGCACAAAAAAAAAGCTGTCGCATGAGGCTGTCAGCGCTTAGACAACACAGGCAAAAATACAGTAGACTGAAGAAGGGAAAACCCATAGCAAAAGTTACCATACTCCTGAGTTCTTGCTTTGTGTGCAAATGAAGCTAGCGTGAAGTTGAACACTAGATTAAAGCACCACAATCAAAATCTGGAAGTCAATGCTTTAGGAATAATACAAAGTACTGAAGAAGCATGCAAAGAGCATTCCTGTGAAGGCAAATATAAAAAAAGACTGAAAGCTCTGTGGCCCTGAACAAGACAACACCACAACCAATCGAAGAGCCGTTCGGACACACCAGCAGTTCTGGCCAACAGTAAAAAGTCACAAAAACATACCTTTAATGCCTTTTTTACAAGAGAACTTCAAAATAAATGTGCATACACCGATGCCAGAAGTATCGATGGAAGCTATTACTCATATTCAGCTCTTCATTGAAACACTGACAGAAGATACTTGTACCTGGATGCTTAATTACTTTGGTACAACTCAAGAGCGTCGACGCCAAGTGGCAAAAAAATTATGATGGAAGACTACAATCTGATCAAATGCACACATCAACCACCAACCAAGGTCCTATGCTAGAGTGAATATCGCAAAAAGTCTTGAACGCCTAATGTCACTGGCTCATACTCAGCGTTCTCAATCAAAATCTTGACCTCCCACACAGCATATTATTTCAACAACCTGCCACCTCCCACCATGTCATGAAACAAGCTCGAGTATACACAAACCCTCCTCACCGTTAGGTAGATAGCTCCACTAGTGCTTCACTCTCGGAACACATAGACCAGGGCCGTAACTAGACGGGTAGTGAGGAGGTTCTGAGCCCCTGAAGTATTTTCATGCTCTGACTTTTCGTCAACAATAGCTTAATATGGGCAAGTTGGTTCATCGTGGTTGTGTTCTAGTAACAGTGAGAGAAGTTCAGGAAGAGACAAAAAGGACAGGAAAGAGCGCTGACTGCCAACTAAATTTTATTGAAGGTACTACGCCCACTTTTTTACAGAGTACAAGAACAGTGCTCATGCACAACGACACATGTGAGACCATGATAATATAATCTTAACTGAGAAAAAAATACTCTCTCTCCGAATGGATGAGTGAAGGTATACTGATGCACTGATCCATGGCCTTCCTGACAAGAAAATGCTTTCACAGTCTCTCTTTCATTTCTTGTTCTTGCTTTTTTCAAAAACAGTGTTTTATGAAACATAGAACTGCCCTTACATTCTTTACAGTGTATGGCCATGCGACTACCATAGCCATTCTTAACATTTTAAGCATGCTGTCTTGCTCAAACATTGGGGCATTGCCCAGTTTGTCTTATGTTTACGTTTCCACATGTCAATAGTATCTCATACACAACATTATATTAGCATTCAGTATACCTATTCTCGTGACGAATGGTGAAATAATGGCTATTTCTGTTGCTTTTTAGTACACACACTTTTGAAAACTTGCAAGGGATGGCAAATAACAAGATAAAATCATATCGGCTCGCTATTTTCTTTATATTGTGAAACACCTTATGTACGTACGGTATAGCATGCAAAGATCTTTGGTCATTCTGTTTTTATTTTGTTCCTGTTTTGTTTAACCTGACTTTCTGCAGGAGGGTTTAGCACACGGGTGTGATGGTGCTGTTGGGATATCCAGCATCCTTTAGTCTTTTAATCTGGTTTTTAAGGCTTACCTCATCCTTGTGCTCACTTGACTTCTGAAGGGTGGCCTCAATGCACGTGGTGGCAATTCCTCTGTGTAAATTGTGTAAATGTGTAATTATGTGTTATGATGTACTAAAAAAGATGTCCCAAGAATCAGAATAAGTGACAGTAGTCAAAGTTTTTGTCACTGCCTTTATACAAATACCAGTTTATTTGTTGCCTCCTGCAGTATTTTAGGGCCTCTTATATAGATAGGATGCTTTCTCACTTTTATTACATTTTTGTATTGATGATGCCATACGCTCAGGAGGTAGAATGTCGTTATGTTCTTTCTGATAACTTCTAGCTTCTGAGCACAGATAATGTTTCAGAAAAATGAAAAAAGGCTAGCATAATATTAAGACATGGGAAGAAAGCAGAGTTTATCAAAAGTGAATGCATTAGTTGGGAATGAGAAAAAAAGATGGATGACAGGTCAGTAATGTCAATTAATTTATATTAGGAAACATGAAATGTAGCAGAGGGTGGCAGGTGATTAGTTCCAATGAGATGAAGAAATTATCAGCCATAATATGAAATTGGCTCATACAGGACAGGGAACATTTATTGGGCTTCCACCCTGCAGTGGACATAATATAGGCTTAACGCTAACAATGAGCAAAGCCTGTGAAATTAATGCTCCATGAAATGAGCAGTACTGCACAGATTGCTGTGCTAGACTTCCCATTTTGCATGTTTTTACCAGCTTATCCTGCTCGCTGTTCAGACACAAAGCTTCACCAGAAAAACAATGTTATACTTGGTGAGGATAATGCCAGTGAATCCAGTGTTTTATCTACACCTTTCCTTGCTTAAGTCTTCCTCCAAACTATATGATTTTTCTTGGAAATGTTCTGCTTACAGCACACCAACCGATCAAGTGAAACAACTTTATTGGGGTCCTGCAAGACGTGCCCTAGTATGCAATCACCATTTCACTTCACGTTACAACATACTGCTGGTAAAAATATCCTCTGGCAGGGTACAGAAGTGCATGCACTGAGCTAGCTTGTGCAGCACGGTCAATCCCAGAAAGCTGAACCTATGTTTGGTACAGAATTTTGTAATCACACGATGCTTGCACAGATTAAATGTGGCCACACATAGCAACTTCTGAGCTTTTTTATGAAATGATCTCGCAGTATCTGAAAACATTTGTTTTTTTGTTTACTTCATAGTTCCCAGTGAAATATTTCTCTTGTTCCTCTCATTGAATAATGGCATTTGGTGTGACTAAGGTGTTCCTAATGCCTCACTATGAGATCAAAAAAACGATTCTCCTTGAAATTGCTTCACAAGCATTTCCTAAAATATTGAATGACACTGCTTGCACATGTACAAACATTTGCTAGTTTTATTGAGGGTTGATGATAAAGGGAATCAGTTGGTGCATCCAAGCCGGACAGAGATTGACTGGCCCTGAAAAGGGCCGTTTAGTGATATATCTTGCAGCTTGTTCCAGGTAGACAGGGCTTCATTCTGTAGAAATGGTAACTCATCACACTGGTTCCCCAGCATGAAGAACATAACTTGATGCTAACACTGACTCAGATGTTCTGAAATGTCATAGAGGGTACATGAAGGCTGGGTACATGAAGGTTGCAGTTATACTAACTGTACAGTCAGCATGCTTGTGTGATATGTGCATAGCTGCATCAAAGCCACGTGTGAGAATTGCGTGAACAGCTGAAAATCTCAATGGCAGCATAGCTTAAGAAGTCTGTCATCCCTTTTTTGCCAGTTTCCAATATCATCCTTCCCTTTTCATGCATCTTCTTTCAATATATCTGGGGTTTTAATTCCCAAAACCACGATATATTAATGAGAAGCAAATTTTGAACATCTGGTGTTCTTTAACATCTTCACTTGTTTGCAGCGCAACACCAGAAACACAGGACAGGGAAGGAGCAAAAGAGAAAGAAAAGACGGCGCCGACTCTGAAAAAGACGGCACTGACATCACGACACGCACATGTCGTGATGTAAGCTGCCCAAAGAGTGGCCTCCCGTGAGAATAGTGAAGAATTGGGAATAGGATCTACCAGTAAGGGCTTTGTGTGCAATTCACAAACAGTGAAAAAGATCCACCAGGGGTGAACCACAGGTACATGGTGCACTCTGGTTGAGAGAGAGCAGAGTAAAACAGATGTGCCAGACAGGAGATTATAAATGGTTTTGTCTGGAGCTGGTGCCAGACCGAGCTCTGATTAAGCGTAAGGGAGTATTGAGCGCCAGGCCAATCTGATCCCATTCCTGTGATGGAGTGCAATACGATGACAGGTGCGAATTCCATTTTCTCTTTTTTCCATGGGTTTAGGGAAATAATTTTTCAGGGATCAGATGAAAATACCTCCGACATACATAATAACATGCTTATTCTTGGGCGTAGTCATGCCTAGCCACCAGATTGGGAGAAAAAGGAATGTTTCCCGAAATGTGCGATAAAGTGTTTGGTGCTATGCCTTGACGGAAGTATTGATAGGTGCTTTGGAAATCGGTACGCCATTTCTGTAATCGTTAAATATGCAACTGCATGTGCCACTGCTAGGGATAGCGTGACACTCCCAGCCATTTCGGGATAAGCCGTTTTAATCTACATGAAGATGTTAATGAGCCCGTTCTCCATCACAGCAGTAGCTGTGGCCATTCCTTCAACTAGGCCTACTGCGGCGCCAACTAAACGTCTGCATGGATTTAGCGCTAGTACCGTACATAATAATCAGCACGTGCCTTGGGTTCACTTCGATGGTGTTGTGAATTCATCTTGCGTGACAATGGTTTAAGTTGGATGCGTGCCTTAATCATTATTGCAATAGGAGACCATGATTTATCGTCACGCATGGTGTTGCTTAGCTCGGTCCTCAGTGTTCGAAGCAGGTTCCGCCTTGTGAGTGCATGAGAGAGGCACAAGAGTTGATTTCTGCTCTGTGTTTCTATAATTCCCTAGCCTGTATTATACAGGAAGCGGATAGTGCTGGTGTGCGTCAGCTGCCTCGGTGCGCTCTCAACCGCCTGCCTGGTAAGACTGATAGCTCATTCTATCAGCGCCTTGTCGTACTCCCTCCTCACACTGCGACATGTCCTCCACTTGGAGGACATGATGACGGAACAAGATGATACGAAGCCCAAAACCGCAATGTTTGCAAGCCACAACCCGAGCAAACAATTCAACGGTGAGGCCAGAAAATCTACCTGACTAGGCCTGGAGCAACAAGCCAGAGAGCATATTCTTGGCTGGATAGATGGATGGATGTGGCTGTACCCTTTAGATCGGGCGGCGGCTAACGTCACTTAGCCGTAATGCTTAGTGAACTAACCACTAGATTTTTTTCCCCTTTAAATAGTAAAGTTGGACGGGTACTTTGAAGTAAAGGGTTTAATTTTCAATCGTGCCTTGACTTTAGCCACCAATCAGATAACCTCCTTCTAGTTAAGTCTACCCGCTTAAAGTCTATTTTGCCCTCCCTGTCCCTAAACACCAGTGCTTTGAAAAACTCTGCGCCATCATCTTGAACTATAAGGTGAAGCCCTTTACAGAGCATTGTCAAGTGTTCGGCAGTTTTTTCTTTCTCTTCGCACGCACTGCATATTGTGTCTACCTCTTCATATTTGGCCCGATATGTCTTGGTTCGCAATACTCCCGTCCTGGCCTCAAACAGTAGAGAACTACCCTGAGTATTATCATAGATTCTTTCTTTGGCAATTTTCTGCTTAAAAGTTCGATAGATCTCTAGTGCGGACTTCTTAATCATGCCAATTCTCCCCATGTCAGTCTCCGTTTCCTGCAGTTCCTTTTTAACCGATAGTTCTTTCTGGTTTGGCCACCTGCTGTTTTCTAAGTATTTACCAGTCAATTTCCTGGTTCGCTTCCTCCATTTTGTATTGACATTCTTCATGTACAAATAGCTGAAAACCTTCATAGCCCAACGCTCCTCCCCCATTTCTCTCAATCGCTTCTCAAATTTTATCTTGCTGCTAGCTTCCCTGCCATCAAATGACGTCCATCCCATATCACTTTGTACTCCCTGGTTTGGTGTATTCCCGTGAGCTCCTAAAGCAAGCCTACATATTTCACGTTGCCTAATTTCTAATCTTGCTTGAACTTCTGACCTCATGCACAAGACCGCGTTGCCGAACGTCAGCCCAGGAACCATGACCCCTTTCCATATTCCTCTCACAACATTATACCTATTGTAATTCCACAGTGCCCTATTTTTCATCACTGCTGCATTCCTGTTATCTTTAGTCGTCACGCATATTTCGTGTTCGCTCAGGTACTCGGTCCCATTGCTTATCCATACGCCCAGTTATTTGTATTTATCTGTTATCTCTAGCGTGACTTCCTGTGTTTTAAGCTCACTACCTTTGTTATCATTAAAAATCATGACTACTGATTTTTCCTAACTGAATCTAAAATCTAACCTATCTCCCTCATTACCGCAGATGTCCATCAACCTCTGCAAATCTTCCTTGTTGTCGGTCATTAGCACTATATCATCTGCGCAGGTTAATGCTGGTAGTGCCTGATCAATGAGTTTTCCTTGTTTGACTAAAGAGAGGTTGAAGCCAAGTCCCCTTGCCTCTAATTTGGCCTCTAATCCTTGTAGGTACATCATGAATAAGAAGGGTGACAGTGGGCACGCCTGCCTAAGTCCACGTTTCCCCACTGTGGGCTTGGATACCTGTTTTTACCACTTTTTAACTACCTTGTTAGTTTTATAGATATCCGTTAAACGATTAGTGACTCCATCTTTTACACCCAGTGTGTCTAGTATTCCCCACAAGTCCTCTTGAACCACGCTATTGTACGCTCTCTTGAATTTCTGCAGGCCGGTAGGAAGCTTCACAGCGCAGGGCCTGATCTTGTGAAACGGCGCAGCCATGCAGGCAGGGCATTCAATTCCCTCCCTATTTTTTGTATACTACTGTCCTTGTGTACATCGTAGAACACATAACAGTAATGATAGCAAACAGATCATTGATTCGGGTAGCCCTGGTGTTTTTATTTAATATGGAACAACAAGGAAGCTGCTGAAGCTCGTGCCTGTATACAGCTGCTTTATATGGAGATGAAACTTTAACGAAAAAAAAAATGTAATGATAAACAGTAGGCTCATAACAAACAACATTTCTCTGAGGGTGCATGGAATATATGTCCCATGCAAGGCTATGCATTGCAGTCCTTACTGCATTAATTATGTACACGTATTGCAGGGCATGCAAGTGTATGCAGACACACGCTGACGAAATGACATTTTTTGCTACATACAAACGTGCACCGCACCAAATAAGACGCACGTGTTTGTATAGTCAGGGAACACTCGTGAATATTGATGAAATCACACAGCTCGCTTACAGTATAAAACAAACACAATTGCGAACAATAAAATGCGACGCTGTTTAAAGAGGCGGACCCAGGTTACGAGGAGAATTATGAGTATGGCATACAC
Organism: Rhipicephalus microplus; assembly: GCF_043290135.1. Taxonomy (NCBI): domain Eukaryota; kingdom Metazoa; phylum Arthropoda; class Arachnida; order Ixodida; family Ixodidae; genus Rhipicephalus; species Rhipicephalus microplus. The sequence continues at coordinate 104,170,341 of NC_134709.1, read as the reverse complement.
ACCACGTGTCAAGCTTTTGCAACATCTAAAGAGACTAAATATGGAAAGTTGCCTTTGTAAGTTAACATGACAGTACCAAATGGAGAAGCCACACGAGAGAACAATTCATCGTGGGCTCAAGAATGTGTTTTAAATATTATACACAGCTTTGCAAGATAATATCGACGAGTTTTACTCGTCTAGGTGTGGGAGGTGTAGGCCTGATAAAATGCGATGTTGCTTCAGAGCCTTTCTTTCGTAATATTGCATTTTTATTCAACTCTTTCAAACGCGGCCCCGTAAATTTCTACTGGGTGCTCGAACACGGCAAGCAGGTCGCGGGGCAAAATCTGTGTAACATTTTATTACCTAAACAGCGATACTAGCAATGCTTGAGCTGCACTTGCTGTTTTCTAAATTGTAACCTCCTCAATCTCATCACTGTGATCAGGAAACAGAGAGGAAAAGTACAGCAGTAGCACGTAGAGAAATATTTAATTTCAAGCCCTTAAGCAATATCATCTAAACAAATTGCCAGTTCACTGTTGAATTCTCGATGGAAACAAACAGCTGATCAGGGACGCAAGCTTGGCTTGGCACTGGCTTGGCCGTTCATACAGAGCCAAAAGCCGCTGCAGGAAACTGGATTGCGGATCGTATTGAGACAGATATTTTATACATTTTTGTTTTCTTTGTTTCATTTCTCTAATTGCTCTTGTGATGGCGTGGACCGCGCTTCGTGATCTCATGTACCGGCGCACTGTTTTTAAGTTTAGTATGGCGCACGATAATACATGATTGCGTGCTTTAATTTAAAAAGGTTCGCGAGTATGGCAGCAACACTGCAATGTCGGGAAGAGGCACGGGGAAGAGGATAGTAGTAGAACCAGTAGCAGCTGCATGCCCTGGTGGAGCGACTGATGCCCAGATGGAGGAATGTCAACCCGATGCCTTTTGTGTTGGCCGTTCTGGCAGTTCCGCCGACTTTATAGAAAGAGACGACCCCGTCGCTTGTCCTCTTCTCTTTTCCTTCGGGCATCAGCGACAACATTGACGGACGACGTGTTCGACTTCACCGTGCACGTGAGTATAGGTTGGTTTTTCATTCGAGTGAATTCTTGTTCAGATTTGCAACTTGTCGACTTCATTCTGATCACCTGTCACCGGCAATAAGTCACATACGTGTGATATTTAGGTGAAATAAATGATAATGCACATTTTCTGCTCCATTTGCGTGACTTAGCTACACCAGGACATGAGGTAAAGCCTTTGTCGCCTAGCCACTAGCAGGCAAGATCGATCACTCGCATCCTTCAGTTCACGAATCAACGCGCCTGCCTTAAAATTAGTAAGCTGCTCGCAAAGAAATCTTACCGAGGCAATTTTGTTTTCTATGAACAATGCACCGTAGATTTGTCTTGAATAACAAAAAAAAACTTGAAAAATAAATGTCGCGACCTTTTAGAAAACGCCGTGTCTAAGAGCTAGACGCGGCATTTTGTAAAAGGCTCATTAAATTCAGTATGTTTTCGTTGTTTCTGCTTCAAATTATTATTGTCTATGAATTTCATGGCCCAATCTTTTGCTTTGGCTGAAAATCTCGGCGGCAAAAACTTTGTTCAGTGTCCCTTTAAGGGCAGGTGTAGATGCCATCATTTCAGTCGCAAATCTTTTTGCTAGTCGGTCGGCTGGTTAACAATAAGGGTACTAACTAGAGTTCCAGATTTCATCAGCAACACATCATCATGGCTTCATCAGATGCTGCATTATATACATTCTATCCTCGTTTTTAAATAGGTGTACCGTATGGTCCACTGTTACAGGAAACAAGCGAGCTCATGGACAGTGAGCCATGTGGTGCTAACTGGCAGCGAGGCTTGTGAATGGGACGCATGCACATAGAATCGGGGTGCGCCCAGTTTTGTCTGCCATTTCTCCGCCTGTACGCATGACAGCATTGGAAAGCGCATCCGTATTTTAGCTGCACAATTTATCTAGCCCAGTGCCTCCTGCTTCAGGGATTTCCTGTGAGCACAAAAAATGCATGGTTTTAATCGTTGCTGCAGTGTTTTACAAGTTGTCACCGTAAAGCACATCATATTTTTCGCATAATGCTCGCTGCAACTAGCAAGTTTCGATGACTCAAAATGCTGTTCAGGTCTGATGTAGCAAACATTTTAAGCTCGTCCTCGTGACCATGAAATATTGGTTTATTAAATAATGGAAGGCAGAGTTGGTATCAGTTGATTTACAGTGTGAAAATGAAAAGTGCGAAGGACCGTGCCTCGCAAGTAAGCCCCGAGAGCATGAGCAGAGAAGTAGCAGATGAGGATGCTCATGCGCTGCATTTCCAAATCTCACCAGCACTAATGCTTGACGGACTGCTGGCCACGCACTAGCGTGTTCTTTCTGAAACAGGACTTTGGCCCTGTAAGCAAGTTCTTGAAGGGCATAAGTAAAACGTAGAATGGGCCCCCTAAATGCACCCATCCTTGAACCATTGGGCTTATAAATTAGTGCCCTTTTCAAAATACAACTATTCTGAGCTATAAATTGTGACAGAACAGTGCACGAAGTTTAAAAATGGGAAAAAAGTCTTTAAATGTCCCCTTTATACATAGTGTTCTTGTGATGTCACTTCTGCCGTTGTCGCCCTCTCCCGCCATGCCTGGGTAACTCCCTGGGTACCTACGGCAGTTCACGTGCTGCAGTGCGGTTTGTTGGGGGCTCGTCATCTGTTGCTGTGAACGATGTGGAAGCATTGTGGTTTTTTGTTGTCTTACTTTAACGAGCTCATTGGATTAGGAAGGCCTCGCTCGTTCACTCGATACAAGACCAGATAATCAAGATGTGCGACACATATACCAGCCACGGCGTACACCGGCTGCCCGCCACAACCTATGAGGGTTTATTATCTTGCTTTTACTACAAATTGCCTGGCCCAAAAACAAGTGAAAGCTCAAAATCTCTCGAGCCGCAATTTTAAGAGTGGATGTGCGAAGCGCAGCTGCTCCCATCGAAAACTAGTCGTGCAGAGCTAGGCAAGTTTACAAGAGATATAATATTATGAATATATTGTCACGGTCTACGCCACCAAAGTAGCAATGCCCCCCCCCCCCCCCCAAGTGTTTTAAACAGTGCTGATGTTGAGCTTTTTTTATTTTTTTTTTATTCACATACCCTAAAGGCCCTTGCCGGGCATTACATAGGGGGGGGGGGTTACAGTAAACGGGATGAGGGTTAGGTTACATTTGAACAAATAAACAGTTGGTAACACCACTAAAGCACAGCAAATAACAATGAAACACTATCGTACAAAAAAATAATTCACTTTTTTTTTTTTTTTTTTTTTTTTTCATACAATATTAGGTGAGCTTTTTAACATTTCTACAAAGGCGTCGAAGTTTCTTACAGACACAACATCATGTGGTAAGTCATTCCAAAGACGGAGTGCGCACAACAGAGGCGAGTTATAGAAGATGTTTGTACGCGCATATGGAACTAAAACTTTGAAGGGGTGATCTAGGCGCGGAAAATAGTGATGGGCAGGCAATATGTAAGTGGTAGCAAATGACGAATGATTATGATAAAGTTTGTGAAAATGGGATAGCAGGGCCAGCACTCTTCTTTTCTCTAGTAATGGGAGGCTCAGTGATGCTTTGATATTAGTGATGCTCGAATGACGCAAGTAGTTTCTGGTTATGAATCGGGCAGCTTTATTTTGCATGGATTCAAGTTTGTTAATTAAGTAAATTTGATGTGGGTTCCAAATGAATGAAGCATATTCTATTTTAGACCGAACAAGTGAGGTGTATGCTGTAAGTTTTGTCTTCCAGTTAGCTTGATGTAAGTGGCGTCTAATGAATCCAAGTGTTTTAGATGCTTTAGATGTTATTGCGTCAATGTGGGCATTCCATGACAGGTCGGCGGAAAGATGGACGCCTAAGTACTTTATTGATGAAACGTGTTCTATTGGCATTGCATTAATGAGATAGGAATTGATCGGGGGCTGGGTAGTATTCGTAAAAGTTATTACTTTTGTTTTGGAAGCGTTAATTTTCATTTGCCATTGATCGCACCAAGTAGCGATGCTATCAAGGTCTTTTTGTAAAGCAGTGTGGTCGTTTGGGTTAGTAATCTTTCTATAAATCACACAGTCGTCGGCAAATAAGCGAGTAGTAGATGCCAGATTTTTAGAAATGTCGTTAATGTAGATGAGAAACAGTATCGGTCCAAGTACAGAGCCTTGGGGTACCCCGGATTTAACTTGAATCAATGTAGATGAACAATCATTTACAGTCACGAATTGATAACGATTACACAAAAAGTTATTTATCCAAGTGGTAACGTTTCGGTTTATCTTAAGGCAGTCTAGCTTCATTAATAGACGACTGTGGGGAACTTTGTCAAATGCTTTGGCAAGGTCGATAAATACGGCATCAATTATTGTAGACGCATGAACGGCATAATGGAGGTCAGTAACTAATTCGAATAATTGTGTTTCGCATGAACGCCCGCGCTGGAAACCATGTTGGTTAGGAATAAAGTAATTTTGCTCGGTTAAGTACGTCATTACTGCAGATGATATGATGTGTTCTAATAATTTGCAGGGTATGCTGGTGAGTGAAATGGGCCTGTAATTAGATGGCATCGATGAATCACCGGATTTAAATATCGGCGTCACGCGAGCGATTTTCCATGTGTCAGGCACACATCCAGTGTCAATTGACTGCTGAAATAAAGCTACAAAAATACGGGATATGACTGGCTTAGTAATTTTAAGTAACTTCGGGCATATACCATCTGGTCCAGGGGATGAATTGTTTGCAAGACGTTCAATAGCCGATTCGATACCTTCCGGAGTGATCACGATGTCATTCATTGTGGCGTTAATGGAGTCAAATTTTAAATCGGCCGAAATGGGCTCCTCTTCAGTGTAAACAGATCCAAAGAATAAGTTCAGTTCTTCTGCAGCCTCTGACGGTGACAACAGTTTATCGTCTTTAGTTAGATGAATTGGCTGTCCCGAACATTTCCTAGGATTTACCACTTTCCAAAATTTTTTAGTATTGTTTGTTAGCAGCGCAGGTAGATCCTCATTAAAAAATTTGTCTTTAGCTGTTTTTATTTCTCTGTCGCATATCTTTGCATAGTTTCTGTACTCTTCCCATGCAGCATCGGTGCCCGAGAATCTTGCCTTAGAATACAAGCGCTTTTTTTTGTTGATGCACCGCTTGACATGCGAGGTAAACCATGAGTTGTGAGTCGAAGATGTGATTGTAATTGTAGGAATGTATTGGTTTTTTAGTTGCATGAGTTTCTCGTGAACGATTCGCCAGTTTTCATTCGTGTCACGAGAATGGAGGCTGGTGAGAAAGTGATCAGAGAAAGACGACAGGTCGGACAGAATGTTCAGTACGTCAGCTCGTTTGTAGTCGTACAATACTTTCATCTGTTTTTCTGGTTTTACCACTTTTATCATGGCCTCGCAGTGTAGAACATTGTGGTCACTAATACAATCTAGTACGTGGACGCGCATATTCTCAGGTTCAGTAGTGAGCACTAAATCAAGAACAGAACTTCCGCGTGTAGGGACAGAGACCATTTGAGTCATGTTAAATAATGAAAGTGTATCAAGGAAATCAATACATTCATTTCTTCTTGTACCACCCGTAGGTGTGCATGTCCGCCAGTCTATTCCCGGATAATTAAAATCACCGGCTAATATTATTGGTGATGTTGGATGTTTGCATTGAACAAAACTAAGTGAGTCATTCAAATTATCGACAAACTCGATAGAAGCGTCTGGCGGACGATAGCATACCCCGACAATACAAGTTTCACCTGCTGACAGTTGCAGTACAGTCCACAAAATTTCTAAGTGTGCGTCTGTGTCTAATAGTTGCGCCTTAAAATGACTTTTTACGGCAATCATTACGCCGCCACCCCGCTGGTATGACCTGTCCTTTCTGAAAATATTGAAATCAGCAGACAGGGCGAGTTCGCCGTTTGATACATCAGCATTTAACCACGTCTCCGTACCGAGAACTAGATCCGCAGTGCAGCATTCAACGATTGTGGCAAGTTGATCTTGTTTGTTCAAGATGCTGCGAAAATTACATACAACGAGAGATAAGGTATGCGCACAACGATTCCTGCGTCAAGCCGTGTTTACACGTGGTTCGTGCCTTGGTATTTGAACAATTGTGCTGTCATTAGTATTCCCTAATCCGTACAATCTATTTCCCAGGAGAACCTTATCAAAGAGCAGCTTATACTTTTCGCCAGGCTTTCGTTCTACCTTTACGAAATCGCGAAGTTTCTTTCTTATCATCTGTATCCTTGGCGAGAAATCCTCCTCTACCCAGACTCGAGGGGAAGATTTCTGTAGCTTGTAGGCGTTTCTTAGAATGCTACTCTTATCTTTGAAGTTCAAAAATTTCACTACAATCGGCCGAACTCGATCATCTGTGACTCGCCCTACTCTGTGGGCACGTTCTATTTCACCCGATTGAATTCCAAGATGCTGTGTGACAAATTCAGATACTATTTTTTCTGTGTCCTTCCATTTTTCTGCTGTCTGCTCCGGAATACCTTTGAAGACTAGGTTATTCCTTCGCATTCTGTTATTCAGATCGTCGACCAGTAAATCTGCTTGCTCTGTCTGTTTCGTTTCAAGGCTTTTTAGCTGGGCGTGTGATTCTTGTAGGACCTCGTTCACGCTTGTAACGTCTTTACGTAAGACGTCTATAACGTCAAGTCGCTCTTCTATTTTCGAAAGTCGCCGTTTTGTATCTGTAATAGTCGTTTGAAGGTCCTTCAACTTGCTTGAAGTTTCTTTCTGGAATTTGTCAATTGTCTGTCCTATATCTTTCACCAAAACTAATAGCTGCTCTACTTTGTCAGGCCCTGGATTTGTTTCGATGTCACCAGCGCAAAGCAGTATGTGTGCAACACTGAACAAAACTACAAGTAGACGGCATCCTGGTCTCCAGTAACCAAAAAACGCCGTTGAACGGAGCCAGACAGCGAATTGCTGTTTGAGTTGTATGTGGCGCGCAAGGAAGCGTCCTATGCGCGCGCGATACGTACACACATCAACACCCATAGCAAACAAGAAATAATAGAAAGTTGGGATTTGCAGCCAGTGACAATGGTAATAATCGAGGTGAAAAAAGGTGCTACACACTTACCTACACAAGGTAAACAGCCACCGTTAACATCGAGTACACGGCCGCAAATCCCGCAAGTCCGTCGTCGCCGCAGCTACTTGTAGGTAACCATGGACCACGGGGTGCCGCACTTGTCGATGCCGTTGACAGCGCAGTGCGAAGGGGAGAACGCACGCGCGATATTTTCAGATGACAGGCCCAGATCCAAGGCCTCTAGATTGGTGATCCGCTATTTGCTCGCAATCAGAAGAACTGGTGCAGCATGCGCAGATCAAGCGTCTTTCAACGATAGCTGGGCTCGGCGTTGTACAGCAGTTGCGTGGTCCACCTACACAAGGTAAACAGCCACCGTTAACATCGAGTACACGGCCGCAAATCCCGCAAGTCCGTCGTCGCCGCAGCTACTTGTAGGTAACCATGGACCACGGGGTGCCGCACTTGTCGATGCCGTTGACAGCGCAGTGCGAAGGGGAGAACGCACGCGCGATATTTTCAGATGACAGGCCCAGATCCAAGGCCTCTAGATTGGTGATCCGCTATTTGCTCGCAATCAGAAGAACTGGTGCAGCATGCGCAGATCAAGCGTCTTTCAACGATAGCTGGGCTCGGCGTTGTACAGCAGTTGCGTGGTCCACCTACACAAGGTAAACAGCCACCGTTAACATCGAGTACACGGCCGCAAATCCCGCAAGTCCGTCGTCGCCGCAGCTACTTGTAGGTAACCATGGACCACGGGGTGCCGCACTTGTCGATGCCGTTGACAGCGCAGTGCGAAGGGGAGAACGCACGCGCGATATTTTCAGATGACAGGCCCAGATCCAAGGCCTCTAGATTGGTGATCCGCTATTTGCTCGCAATCAGAAGAACTGGTGCAGCATGCGCAGATCAAGCGTCTTTCAACGATAGCTGGGCTCGGCGTTGTACAGCAGTTGCGTGGTCCACCTACACAAGGTAAACAGCCACCGTTAACATCGAGTACACGGCCGCAAATCCCCTTGAGCCTCTTTGATTGCAATTGGTGGAAATAGTCGAGGAAAATATTATACAAGGCAGATAGCGACTTTGCGTGGTGTGTGCCGCAGTAATGCCAGTTATCACTTTATTTTTCGCGTATGCTTTAACACACTTTTCACTTTGTATTTTGCTTTTGTTGTACGCTGATGTACAGTGGAGTCACTGAACATGATAGAGACCGTGTATAGAATTAATTGACTAATAAAAAAAAATCCTGACGCCCAACTTGAACCGATCGGCTATACTTCAAAGTGAACTAATATTGTTTCCCATTCTTTATTGTTTGTTTCAATGCAATACCAAATCTCCGCGATCGCCATCACGATTTTAACCGCCTTCCTCGCCATCATGATTTTAACTGCGGACAAGTTTGTATGTACAGTATCTTGGTAAGCTATATCTGTTTGGAGGTAAATACTTGGCTATGGCACTTACCCGTAATGAAGTTGCACCTGAAGATGCAAATATTGCAAAGTTTCTTCAAGTAGCTTCTGTTAATCTGCACCAGCCAAATACGCTGGTACCTTTAGGAAAATCAGAATGTGCGTTCTCAATTTCAGGTTATAAGTTTCAGCGAAGAAACACCCTAAGCTCTGCTCCCTCTGCGTGCACTACTAAATCAACTTGCCTCACTAGCAGCTCATAATTTCTCAAACTTGCATCGTGAGGCAAAACTAAACGGGTCCAAGCACGAGGAGACAACATGGCAGTTGTAGGCGATAGATTCGGTTGGTGCCCGGGCATGTTGGTGGCGCATTTCGGAAGTGACGAAAAGGCGCTGCGAGATGCACGTGCACACTTTGTATAGTTGCTGTATTGGACAGCAAACTTTTTTTTTTATCTGAGCAGTTTTACCAAAGGAAGCTTCATCATATGGCGTGATAAATGAAGCGAATCCACAGGTTGAACCACATCATAGCCTCGCTGTGCTTTTGTACTTTTTTTAGCTCGCAAAATTTATTGACGGATAAGGCAGCACTTGTTTCTTTGCCATATGATCATCTCCGGTGTGCTGCTGCCTCAATATTTCAAATTCTAAGCATTTACACCATTGTATGCTAACTTTTCCTTCAAAGTGAGACAAGCCACATGTGTATCGTAGATCAAGAAGCATGCCAGTTTTGCGTACTTGCAAGGTAAACATCAGAAATGCACAGTTGATCAAAAATACTAGTTTAATGGTGCATCTACATAGCAGAGCACCTGTGGCACCTCGGGAACAAGGTAATGCCACATATGTTACAAGAGATAATTAAAAAAGACAGGGGACGTTCCGTGAACAAATAGAAACAAAAATAAAATGGCACGTGGCAGCGAGCGAAGGCGGCAAGGGGGGGGGGGGGAGCCCGTGGGACTTCAGCGGATGAACGTAAGGTGTGTGTTTAATATGTGGGAGAAAAAAAATTCAAAATTTTGGCGACTGAAATGAGGGTGACTTAGTGAGTGCGCTCATGACGAGAGTAAACACGGTTATTATTATTATTTTTTTTTTCAAATCTCTTTTGAAAGCCACAAAAAATCTGTATGTGGTGCAGCCTAACAGAAGGTCCGTGAAGGCAAATTATGCATTCATCGTTGTACAAAGGCCTTTTTTTTTTTCATGCGCACCATCCCCGCCGCGGTGGTCTAGTGTCTAAGGTACTCGGCTGCTGACCCGCAGGGCGCGGGTTTGAATCCCGGCTGCGGCGGCTGCATTTCCGATGGAGGCGGGAATGTTGTAGGCCCGTGTGCTCAGATTTAGGTGCACGTTAAAGAACCCCAGGTGGTCTAAATTTCCGGAGCCCTCCACTACGGCGTCTATCATAATCATATAGTGGTTTTGGGACGTTAAACCCCACATATCAATCAATCATGCGCACCATAAATAGTGCTCAAAATTTAATTGCATATGTTGTTTTCATCCTCGCTGTATTCCGTGCTGTTTATGATGTAAAAAAAAAAAGTAGCACGCTGAAGTGGTGCTGCTTTTGGGCAACAGTTGAAAATGGCGGGGTGCATGAATGTGGAATACTGCCGCTTACACTCAAAGCACTCTTGTGGTCACCTCCCACTGTTTGCAGCATGAGTTGTGTATACACAGCTGCATATTTCCTAGCTATAAAAATTTAATTTTAGGTGTTTCACGCCATTTTCCATGTAACTATTCCACAATTGCACACACTGATCAGCAGGCTTTCAATTGCGCTGAAGGACACAGGTGCCATAAAATTCATAGTCGATTCTTTCAAGAAACCGTATGTAAAGGCTAAAGCTTCATGCGTACATACACACACACATACCATATTGTTTTTTGTACTTTATGAAAGCTGCTAAGGTCTCATGTGCCTCCAAGCGTAACCTGTCTTATTTATTCTCCATCACCACAAATGTTTTGTGAGTTTCAAATAAAAGTACTTTGCGCATGGCCACTTTTGGGTAATTTTTTTGTGTAGGTGTTATTTGAGCAGCGTACAGTGTTTACTTTAAGCCTTTATGTATATGTTGCATTATAAGGATGCAGAATGTGTGTAGCTGTACAATATAGATGAAGTGTAAAAATTAAGTTTGTCTATTGTAGTGTTCTTGCAACCAATCTTACCCCCGTATTCTAGAACGTCCTTCCACTCAACGCTTCACCTTCACTTGAGATGGCTGATGGGAACGCCGTCTCTAAGCAGAGAAAATCGCTGCATGTCAGCAATAATCTGCTGTGATTCTCGAGTAGCGCAGCGTTGCTTTCAAACGAGCAGCGGCACAGTGCTCAACTCTGTCAAGTGAAGGGTGAAAGTCGAGTCGGGGAGCGTTTATGAATATGGGAGTTAGTTTTGTTGTCTTGTTAACCTGCCATTAACACTGGATTGATGCTACTTTGCTCTAGCTGTACAGTGCTCTCCAAGGCTCAAGGAGACACCGCATGGGGAAGGCTCGGAGCAAACCATGCGTGAGTTTCCTTTCATTGTTACACTATGCACGTATTAAGTGATAGACTTTAATGTATGCTATTTGTATTGTGCATGTTTTTGGGGACATACAACTTCCAACACTTATATGTTCTGACGAAAATCACGCAAGAATGAGAGAAGCTTGTGCAAAAATTATGCAAGAGTGTAAGAAGCTTTTGCAGAAGTCTGTGAAATGAAGTTTTGAAATTTTGTGGCAATGTGTCATTGTACAGTGGTCAACAGTCTTGCTCAGCATGCTTGACTGCAGGGCTCCCGGCTGCACAGGCGCATCTACGGAGTGCCTGATGCATGATGGGCCAAATGTCAGCCTGCACACTGGTGCCTCTTATCCCCGTTTGTCTGTTACATCAGTGTCTCTTGTAAAAGAGATCAACTGTGCTACCTTTTTTTTTTTCGAATGTGATGAGTTCTTTTTCCAGATTATTGTTGTTTTAAGGTAGAGCCTCACATTTCTATCAAATACTGGAGATTCTATTTTTCCTTCTAGATGCTATGAAGTCACTCCTTGTGTTACAATAGAGTGAACACTGTTATGAGAAAAGCTACTTTATGGAGTTAACTCACTCCATATTGACTTAACACACAGAATTGGTGAAAACTACACTCCATTCCAGCTGCATTAGGAATAATATTCATTTGCATACTTCTGTTTCTTTTGTTTGTTTGTTGGCTGGAGGTTTGGAGTATAGGGTGGCCAGAGGGCACTGTGTAGTCTTTCTTCATCTTCCCAATTTTGTGAACATCAATTGATAGCCGTATGGGAAGCAGCCAGCATGCTGAAACAGCGGTGCAAGCATGCAAGATGTTCACCATTGCATGCAGTCAGTTGCTGTGAGCAACCTACTGCATACAATTAACTGCGAGTGGTGCTGCACTATGTGTGCCTCCTGGAAAGCTGCAGCGGTAAAGTGCCACAATCGTATAGTAACATGGATAACATCGCAATTTGTTTGTTGAATAATTTTGCAACAGAATCAATGAAGTTTTGGATAAGTTTGTGTATCTGCCTCGTTCATCAAAGCTACAGAGTCAAATGCCGTATATACTCGCGTATTATGTGTACTTTTTTTGTCAATCCGGTCATGTGCGAAGCTAGTAGGAATCGCTGGCCTAAAAGCTCAACTGGGAATATATGTTGCAGGCGCTGTCACAGCTGTCTCAAAGCGGATTGTCATTTGTTTGCTAAGCCTGTTCAAATGCCCCCATTTTCTTGAAGTTCTTCCGAACAGTGCTCACAAAAACCAGTTCCCATGACAGGGTTATACCAGAGAACATAAGTACTCTCCAATAATTGTCGAGAACCCAACGTAAAGTAAGATGCAGACAAGGAAGCGCGATGCCAACACAGTGCTGTGTGTGTCGCCCTTCATGTGTGTGTGTGTCCATTCCTTGTCCCAGTCTTCTATTGCGTTGTGTTCCCTCCGATATCTAACCAACACACCCAAGCTTCTATGCTAAGTCTTATTCAACGCACTCTTCTGCTGGCTCCCTTACTGAATATTGCATGTCGAAGAACTCCACGCTGATGTGCTTAGTGGTAGCACGGTTTCAGTTTTCTTCGGTAAGCTTTATAACAGCAATCTGCCTCGTATATAATTATTGTAGCCTATCACAAGGAACGGTAAAAACGCACTGGCCAGATGGCAAAACCGAAAAAAAAAATAGTGCGAAAACCTGCCTCATCTAGTTGATGTGACAGGTCCTTGCACGCGTTCAACATCTGTGCTGTGTCTCGGGAATACATTCTTGCCGTGGAAGAGGTGGGAAGATAGCAGGCAAACCTTTAGGCATTTCGGACTGCACATAAACAGGTTTCGGTTTTCAAGTTCGATATTCTAGGGAAAGCATAAAAGTTCATGGAAGAAGGGACCTTGCACTCGGTCCATTTTGTGTAAGACTGCACTCGCCTGCTCGACAAGAGATGTGCCTGACCAGAGCATCATGAAGTCAAATGTGTCTGTGTGTGTGCTGGCAAGGTGGCTCGGGCTGGTTGGGGAGGGCAAAGTATGCGAGCAAAAAGTTTCTTGTAGTAAAGCAGGCTGGCTAATTATACTGGTGAGCAAATTATGTGAGGATGCAAATTGTGCGAGTAAATATGGTATGTACTCTTGTATGTTTCAGCTCTATTGCAACGGATCCTGCGGATCCAACTTGGCATCCGGCAGCAACAAAGAGAGGTTCTGCAGGAGGTGCGACAGCTGAAACACGAGGTACGGCTCTTGTCCGTGCCTCAGCAAGCCCAGCCAGCACAGCGCCCCTCTGACCTTCCCCGGCTGCCTGCTGGTACAATTGGAGAAGTGGAGGCAGCAGAGGCAGCTGTGCAGAGTAAAGCTGTGGCTGTGGCTTTGGTGTATATTTCTTGATTTTTAATATGCCTATGTAACATGCAGAAATTTAGTACTGCTTTAAGATACTGTGTTTCGGGAAACAAACTAGTCAGGTTATCTCATGAGCCACTGTACTACAGTCGAATATGAATAATTCGTACTCAAAAAGGCCAGAAAATTTGTTCAAATTAAAATAAGTTCAAAATAATGAAAGTTACCGTAATTACTTGAATCTAACACGCACCTTTTTTCCGATTAAGAGAGTTCATAAATCGCATGTGCGTTAGAATTGAGTACGAAAAAAAAATGAATATGGTCATTCTATTGCCATCGCCACTTACAAAATGGCCGCCCCCTACGTGCGTCGGCATGGCGCGTCGGTCATTTCTGCCTATGTGTTTCCCATGCGCGGCACTTCATACGTGTGCTGAGGAGTTCGTCATCTTGTAGTACATTAGCATCGACGGCATGGTAGGGCCGACTCCCAAAACTCGACGAGTGCACCACAATGCTGCTTCTAAAAGAAAAGTCGTCGCGTGTGCCGGAACGGACAGAAATCGGGCCGCATCGCGGTCATTTTAAGTTCCCGAAACGTGCGTGCGGGACTGGCGGAAACAAGAGCAGAATATTGTCGACAGCAAAGATTCACGCAAAGGCTTCAGTGGACCACAGCAGGGTCGGTTTCCACAAATTGAAGAGCTGCTCGGCGAGTATGTGATTAAGCAGTGAGCGGCACAGCGGCCCGTGACGACAGAACTGCTCCAAGTGCAGGCTATGCAGTTAGCCTTAGAAAAAGGGCTAATGCAGAGCCATTTTAAAGCGAGCAAGTGCTGGCTAACGAACTTTATGAAGAGAAAAGGCTTTTCCCTCCGAAGGCGAACGGGCATATGCCGGAAGTTGCCGGAGGAGTACGAAGAAAAGCTTTAGAGTCTTCAGAGGTTCCTCCTAAACTTGCGGCACAACAACGGCTACCTGCTTGGGCAAATCGGGAATGCCGATCACACGCCTCTTTACTTCGACATGCCTGGCCCCACAACCGTCTAGGAGAAGGGGGCGAAGCAAGTTTGTGTGCTGACATCGGGCCACGGTAAAACTAGAGTGACAGCAATGCTCTGTTGCACGTCAGATAGGCATAAGCTTCCCCCGTACTTCATATTTAAACGGAAGACGCTCTCAAAAAGAGTCGTTTTCGCGAGTGGTGTGATCAAGCGGGCCAACGAGAAAAAAGGGTGCGCGTTGCAACCGATGTCTTAGTTTTTTTTTGTTTTTTTTTTGTCGTGGAAATCGGGCGCGCGTTACAATCGAGGGCGCGGTAGAATAGAGTAAATACGGTAAACGAGCGGAGGGCTCACCATGCAGTGATGCATGTGCATGGAGTTTTATTCACAAATTACAGGACATCCGTCATTAATTAAAGTAGTCAATACATGTCTGTACACGTTGGCCTTGCAACGAGTCAACAAGTTTTGCGTGCAGTTTGCAAAGCATTTGTACTTCGGCTTCAGTATTCTCCTGGCAAAAGAAGTTGCGTGCGGCAACGTCCAGTGCTGACACTCTTTGAAGACAACTGTGTTTCCACTGTTACCATCTGCGCTGCAGCCGGAGCGTGGCCAGCACATGATGAGAATGGAGGAGCGTCTCCACCTGGAGAAAAGCAGATTGGCATTCGAGAGAGAAACACTCCGCGGCAGCTTTTTTTTTTTCTCTCTTCATGCGCGGTGTTGAAAGGAGAAGAGTCTCTACATAGCAGGAACGAAAAACAGGGAAGCGTGACACCGACGCGTTGCAGATCGGCATGAGAGAGCCAACTCTCTGCGACAGCTTTTTTTCCCCTCTTTCTCTTCATGCACAGTGTTAAGTGGAGAAGGGTCTCTACGTGGCAGGGACGGAAAAAGCCGAAGCGTGGCACACGAATGTCGCACATTGGCATTTGGCAAACATTCCACCGCAGTCTTTTCTTTCCTTTTCTTCATTTTCTTCTTCAAGCACAGCGATGAGGTGTCTGAAGTGCCACCGCAGGATTGGGCGGGGTGCTGAGAGCATTTTCGGAGCGCGGTATAGCTTTGATAGGACCACAGTGTCAGTTCGAATTAAGTGTGTTGGAATTAATGAGATTCGACTGTATTTACTATAGTCTGTGAAGTCCGAGTGAACTGTCCTAAGCTAGCAGACGATGTAGGCGGCATCGTGTGTTTGATGGGCAGTGACTAGCAATAGCCTGCTTAAAACAGACATTCAGTAATTTTGTTCATTTATCACCCTATTTCGTGTCCGCTGCGGCTCTCTCTACTTTGAGCTACAGTTCACCCTGCCTTGTGTTAGCCTATTTCTTACTTTTTTAAAAATCTAACATGCACCCAATTTCGCAGTGTGAAGAAAAATGCACCTTTGTTTATTGTGATGAGATTTCTATAGCGACATGCCTCTTTGTTGGCTATCACAGAAAAATATAAACAGCAAATGGTGCGACCATCTAGTGCGACTTTTATTTTTCTATCAGTTTCATCTATGACCAAGATTTGGTCGCTCTAAGGTTGCGTCTTAGTACGTCTTGATCATGTTCATTTATCTTGTTGTGCTTTGCTTACAATGCATTGATTAAAAACATGTCCAAGCTTCTTTTTGAATTCCACATATTTTATCGTTTTTCACCTGTAGAAGCTACTCCTGGTCAACATTCAGGCAAAGACATTGTAACCTCGAAGAAACGTGTATTGGAATTTGAGCACTGTACAAAGTAATTATACTATTTCATAGCTAGAATCAATATTTATTAAGGGTTATAACAGTGTTGTATTTGATTTCATAACAGCGAAACTGCATTCAGAGAAGGACTCTGAAAGGTTCTCACACTGAGTGTGAGAGGGCTGATGTGGAAATCATTTTAGGTCAAGTGAGTAGAAGTTAGCGTGAAAAAACAATGAAATGGTGTGATGCCCAAAAATTCAAGTTGTTGTTTTCAGTGTCCTCTTCTTGCAGATATTTATCATGAAAACATTTCGATGTGCTGTTGCGTTTACGCCATCTATGCTTCTTGCATTTTTTACAGCGCAAGCACCTCCTGCAGATTGGGGGACGTGGCCTCCGAGAAATTGGTGTGAATGCCATGAAGGCTGTATTGGCACATGACGTGCAAGTGCTGTACAGCCTTCATGGCAGAAAAGGGAAAAGGGCCTTTATGAACCTGAGGCTCTGTAGATTAGTGACAGGTTAGACTTGTTCATTGTTTTATGTGTGTGTACCCTTGTGTATTCTCTGTACTGCAGTGCTTCATGTGTACTATGGTATTTCTGTTCTTGTATGCAGATGTCATCTGCCAAAAAGCAGGGTGCGACCAGGCGGAGGCCCTCAACTTTATTAAGAGGTGGCTGCCAGGGTCTGGTGATCGCTGTGGGGGCAGGAAGCGGCGCTTCAGAGAAACATTTGTTGTGGAGCAGCCCGATGATCCCCACTCTCAGAGTGCAGATTATCGGCTGCTCGCGGAAGCTGGCTTCCTGCCCAGCCACAGCAGCCAGGGCCTTCACAGCACCACTGTCACTGTGCCCCCAACGCAACCTGACCTGCAGTAGAGCGGGCCTTTTTTAGTTGTGTATATATATTTTTCAATGTATACATTTTTTGTTGTACCAAATAAATAAAAAAAACAAAGAATAAATAGTCTGCAGACTGTCGGTGGTGCACTGTTCGGCTAGCTTATGCTGATTCGGAAGCACCATCACCATGTTTTAGTTACAAAAAGATGCTCTAAACTATAAATATTCTCGATTACCATGTGGGGGACATATGTGGGGATTGATTGATTGATATGTGGGGTTTAACGTCCCAAAACCACTATATGATTATGAGAGACGCCGTAGTGGAGGGCTCCGGAAATTTAGACCACCTGGGGTTCTTTAATGTGCACCCAAATCTGAGCACACAGGCCTACAACATTTCCGCCTCCATCGGAAATGCAGCCGCCGCAGCCGGGATACGAACCCGCGCCCTGCGGATCAGCAGCCGAGTACCTTAGCCACTAGACCACCGCGGCGGGGCTATGTGGGGATTGCAAGTGGGGGGACATACGCTTTCAGCATTTACTTCCTAACGACTTTTTTCGATCTGCTGTACCAAATACCAGTACCAAATAAAGCACTCGCTATTGCAAAAGATAAATTGGTAAAAAAAAAAACTACACTTCTAGTGTTAGCAAAGGGAATGAGAAATAAAAGATGAAATAGATCGAGTAACTGCTTTCAGTTTTCAGCATTCAATTTTCTGTTGCCCCAAGTATACAGGGCTGCAAAGCTACAAGAGCGGGTCATCGAGGCATATTGTTTAAATCTTTCGGTAAGAAAAATTCCCTACTAATAATGGTTACATAATGGCAAGCCAATCAGTAGCCAATATTCGTCGTGCAGGAAACATTGGTGTAATAACGGCATTTGATTGGCTGCAATGTGGCCCTGGATTGGTCCGATGTCGGTCGTACATCCGTAGCCAATATTCGTCGTGCAGCAAATATCGGCGTAAAAATGGCATGTGATTGGCTGAAATATGGCCCAATGTTGGCCGAACATTGGCAGCTTTGTCGGCCATACGATGGGCCTTCGTCGGCCCAATGTTGGTTGCATACTGGCTAAAACATCGGCAAAACGTCGGCCCATCATTGGCTTGAACGTCGGCCCGACATTGGAAGAAGTTGCACTTCCGACGTCGGCCCGACGTCGGTGCCGATGTTAGCCGATGTTGGTCCAAGATTGGTCCAACGGCGGCGTGCTGCCTGGGAATATGATCGCTCGTCCACTACCACCCCAATCAACGCCGCTTCAGTGATTCTGGACAATCAGGGCTCCCTACGTGACCTTATCAGAGATATTGTCCGCGAAGAAATGCAGAAGCTTTGGAATCCTCCAGTGGATACACCAGTGACCGCCGTTGCCGCAGTCGTTCGTGACGAACTTAGGCACGCTTTTTCAGCAGCTGATCTCGATCGCGATCAGCGTCAACTGAGTTACGCCGACGCTGTCCGCCGACCACCACCCGTCCAGCCCATTACATCATACTACCAGCCACCTACAGCCGCACCTTCGTCGCAACCATTGCAGGAGGCTTTCAGACGTCAGCCCATGTCTCCGATGTCTCCATGCCACCAGCCACCACTTGCCGCGCCTCACTCACCACCACGAGAGGACATAAGACGCCCGCAATTTCGCAGAACGGACGCTTGGCGCACCGTCGATCGGCGCCCTCTCTGCTTCAACTGTGGTGGTGCCAGCCATAAAGCTCGCTATTGTTGGTACCGCGACTTATCGCTTCGCCCGTCTCGGCCAGGGTACGACGGTCGCCGTGCCAATGACGACTAAATTGTTCGCCATGACGACCCTGCTTTTCGAGAACCTTCAACAACGTGGTCTCCCTATCACGAGTCGCCTCCTCATCGCCAGCCCAATTCCACCCACAGGTCACGCTCTCCATCCCCTGCTCAGACATCATCACCGAATCGACGTACTTTTGCTGACCTTCGGGCAACAAGGTCGCCCAGCCCTTACCGGGGAAACTAAAGGCGGTGACCTCTCGGGGTAAGGTCGCAGCCCGACCACAAGACGATAAAAAGCCCCCAGTACTGCCGCGACAGAACGACTTGACGCCAACGAATATTAACAGCGACGAAATGGTGAGCGCCGACCTCAATGTAATTATTGACGGAGAGCAAGTGACGGCCTTAGTCGATACGGGTGCTGATTTTTCCATAATAAGTCGGAAGCTGGCTGACCATCTTAGAAAAGTAAGAACGCCATGGACAGGACCACATATAAGAACAGCGGGTGGTCAATTGCTGCTCCCCACAGAAAGATGCACAGCAAGAATCAGCATAGGAGATTCTTCTTTCGTCGCGACTTTCATTGTTCTCCCAGAGTGCTGCAAAGATTTAATTATAGGAATGGACTTTCTCAGGGAGCATGGCGCAATAATCAACATCCCGGACCGCGTGGTTTCATTTTACGAGAGTGCTCGTCTGACTGATCATACATAACCAGAACACAAATCCTTTCGTCTCAAAGACCACAATATAGTCGTGCCGCCTCGATCGTGTGTCCTCGTTTCAGAAGCATGTGACGTACCATTCGACGGTGAAGGAGTCGCCGACCAACTAACCTCGCTGCTTTTCACTCACGGGATTTCCGTAGCACGAGGAATAGTCAATGTCACCGACGGCCGAACGAACTTGCTGTTGACCAATTTCACCTCCGAGCGACGGCACCTTCCAAAAGGCACAACGTTGGCACATTTCGACGAGATCGCAGATGTTCATGACTGCTTTTCAGCACTCGAAGCAACACCTGCACAAGACCCACGTGACCTAGCACCTAACCTTGACGTCAGCCCTAATTTAACTCAGCAACAGCGGGAACGCCTGCTTGTGCTGCTAGACGAGTTCCACGACTGTTTTGCGTCGACCTCGAAAGTTGGCCGGACGTCCTTGACCAAGCACCGAATCATCACAGAGGACACGGCTAGACCAATCCATCAGAATCCGTACCGTGTGGCTTCAAAAGAGCGAAAAGCGATAGAACAGCAGGTAACAAAAATGCTTGAAGACGACGTCATTCAACCGTCGAAAAGCCCCTGGGCATCACCTGTTGTTCTAGTGAAAAAGAAGGACGGCAGCCTGCGTTTCTGTGTGGACTATCGAAAGCTAAATCAGGTCACAAAAAAGGACGTGTACCCGCTTCCTCGCATAGATGATTCAATTGACAGGCTTCGAAACGCACGTTACTTCTCTTCCATGGACTTAAAGAGCGGATATTGGCAAATTGAAGTAGACCCCAGGGATCGTGAAAAAACCGCTTTCGTGACGCCAGACGGACTGTACGAATTTAAGGTTTTACCATTTGGCTTGTGCTCCGCTCCTGCTACTTTCCAGCGTCTCATGGATACCGTTCTCTCTGGCCTTAAATGAAGAACCTGTCTAGTATACCTTGACGACGTCATTGTGTTTTCTACAACGTTTGACGAACACCTTGAACGATTGCAAATGGTCTTGCAGGCCATACGGGCCGCAGGCCTGACGCTCAAGCCGGAGAAATGTCACTTCTGCTTTGAGGAACTGCAGTTTCTTGGCCATGTCGTCAGTTACGCAGGAGTTCGTCCAGACCCCGAAAAAGTTGCCGCCATCGCACAGTTTCCAACACCATCAGATAAAAAGGCAGTGAGGCGTTTTCTGGGTCTCTGTGCATATTATCGGCGATTTATTCCAGATTTTGCGCGCATTGCGTCACCTTTAACTCGTCTCACAAGGGACGACGTTGCATTTGTTTGGGGCGACTAACAGGAAGATGCTTTCAATGACTTGCGGCAACGTCTACAGACGACCCCCGTGCTTGCCCATTTTGATGACACAGCCCCTGCAGTGCTCCATACTGACGCCAGCAATGTTGGCCTCGAAGCTGTGCTTGTACAGCGCCAGGATGACGAGGAAAGAGTGATCGCTTACGCAAGCAGAACTCTGTCACGCACAGAAGCAAATTACTCGACCACTGAAAAGGAATGCCTCGCCGTGGTGTGGGCAGTTATGAAATTTCGCCCATACCTGTACGACCGCCCATTCAAGGTTATCAGTGACCACCATTCGTTGTGTTGGTTAACAAGTCTGAAAGATCCTTCCGGGCGATTGGCACGCTGGAGCCTTAGACTACAGGAGTTTGATATAACGGTGGTGTATAAGTCGGGAAAACGACACACGGACGCCGACTGCCTATCTCGATCACCAATAGAGTCAGCTGCTGCTTTTGATGAAGAGACAGCGTTCCTCGGAATCCTCGACACATCAACCATCGCAGATCACCAGCATGACGATCCTGAGCTACTTGGCTTGATTAATTATTTAGAAGGACGAAGCCAGAATGCACCCAAAGCCTTCACAAGAGGACTATCGTCGTTCTGTCTGCGAAACAATGTCCTTTACAAAATGAACTTCTCGTCAGACGGGTCCACCTACCTGCTTGTCGTCCCTACCACTCTTTGTTCTGAGGTGTTGCAAGCGTGCCACAACGAGGTAACATCTGGACATTTAGGCTACACGCGCACACTGAGCAGAGTTCGAGGGAGATATTACTGGCCTAAACTCACCTCTACCGTAAAGCGTCATGTTCGGACCTGCCTCGATTGCCAGCGGCGCAAGTCACCTCCAACGAAACGAGCCGGTTTGCTACACCCTGTCCAGATCCCGACAACGCCGTTTGACCAGATCGGAATGGACCTTTTGGGCCCACTTCCCACCTCTAGTGTTGGCAACCGTTGGGTTATAGTGGCGACCGACTACCTTACTCGCTACGCCGAGACAAAAGCCATCCAGAGGGGCACAGCAGAGGAGGTAGCCCGGTTCTTCATAGAGAACATTGTGCTGAGACACGGTGCGCCATCGATCGTTATAACAGATCACGGAACCGCATTCACGGCCGCGCTTTTAGATCATGTGTTGGTGCTCAGTGGTACTATTCATCGCAAGTCGACAGCTTACCATCCACAAACCAACGGGTTGACCGAGCGACTTAACAAAACTCTGGAAGACGTGCTTTCAATGTATGTGGACTTCGAACACAAAAACTGGGACGAGATTCTCCCATACATAACGTTCGCATACAATACTGCGAAACAAGAAACCACACGGATGACCCCATTCAGCCTTGTTTACGGACAAGATGTAAGAACGATGTTAGACGCGATGCTGCCACACGAATGCGATGACAACGAAACGAGTGCTGACGCGTTTACTCAACGCGCAGAGGAAGCCAGGCAGCTCGCTCGTCTGCGATTATACAAACAGCAAGAGTATGACGCAGGCCGCTATAACCAACGTCATACACCTGTAACGTACAAAACCGGGGACAGGGTATGGGTGTGGACGCCTGTACGAAGACGGGGACTATCCGAAAAATTGCTCAGAAGGTACTTCGGACCTTATCGATTGCTGCGACGACTAAGTGACGTTACCTATGAAGTCGTCCCGGATAGCCCAAACTGTTCAAGGCGTCGCGAGCACCGACCTGAGCTTGTGCACGTAGTGCGCATTAAGCCATACGTCAGCGAGTGACTCTGCGAGGCATCGTCGCTTCTACAAAGTGACTTCTTGCGCAAATTACTGTCTTAGCTATAGCATGGAGCGATGCTCCTTTAAGGGGAGGCAAATGCCGCGCACGAAACAAAGAACGAAGACGATGTGCGCGCCAACAGTCTCGTGAAAAGGGGGACTGAAGAAGACGACGTGCGTTTGTTTTTTCCTCGCCTGCTCTTGGCTCCTGCATAAAAACACACGCCGTTGGTTCTTGGACTCAATGTCTCGGTGCACTGCTTACGTTGAACCGCGACAATATATATATATATATATATATATATATATATATATATATATATATATATATATATATATATAAATATATATATATATATATATATATATATATATATATATATATATACATATATATATTTATATATTGGTTGGGTGAAATTTAATGGATCCGGTGGAAAATGCGGTAAAAATAGAGGTCGACAAACGTGCGAAAACACAATTTTTACAAACGTTTCGGCAGGTGGGCCTGCTTTCGTCGGAGTGAATGGTTACAGATGGCACACAGAACACATATATGACACAGATATGTGTCCTGTGTGCCATCTGCAACCATTCACTCCGACGAAGGCAGGCCCACCTGCCGAAACGTTAGTAAAACTTGTGTTTTCGCTCGTTTGTCGACCTCTTTTTCTACCGTATATATATATATATATATATATATATATATATATATATATATATATATATATATATATATATATATATATATATATATATATATATTGTTAAGCGGTTTATTGGCGGACACTCAGCGATGATTAACGACAGCGACAGTCAATGCGGGGATCGACTCTCTGCGCGAGCTGCTCTTCTTCTTGAGAAAAGGGCGACCCACTAGAAGGCGCTGAAGAGGACGACCCACTGTTCAAAGGCTTTACCACAACTACCCCGGGTACGAAAAGGGAGCCGCCTGGCGACCTAACAGGTGGTTACAATGAGCGGGTCATGGTAGGCCTTCAGGCGCTCCACGTTAACAATGTCGCGTCCTCGACGACGCATGTCCGAAGATGGTTCGATGGGTTCAATCAAGTAGTTGACTGGGGAAGTGCATTTGACGACACGGTAGGGGCCTTCGTACTTGGGCAATAGTTTTGAAGATAGGCCAGTTGCAGTAGTAGGGATCGAGAGCCACACGAGCGCTCCAGGGAGGAACGTGGGCGCAGTAGTGCTGGCGTCAGCGAGAATGACTTTTTGCCGCTCTTGATCATGCGCTGTAAATGTCCTTGCAAGCTCTCGACACTCTTCAGCAAGCTTGGCTGTAGCAGAAATAGGCGCCCACTCGGACGGATCTGGCTTGTACGGAAGTATAGTGTCGATGGTGTGCGACGGGTGCCTTCCATATAATAAAAAGAAAGGTGAAAAGCCAGTAGTGCTTTGAGGGGCGGTGTTATATGCGTAGGTGACGAAGGGTAGAATGGAATCCCAATTTGTGTGATCAGCGGCGACGTACTTGGAAAGCATGTCGCCGAGCGTACGGTTGAAGCGTTCCGTGAGGCCATTCGTCTGCGGGTGGTAAGCAGCAGTTTTGCGGTGAACAACGTTACACTCTTTGAGAATGGCTTCGACGACTTCAGACAGGAAGACGCGGCCTCGATCACTGAGCAGTTCCTGAGGTGGACCGTGTCGCAGCATGAATCGTTGGAGCAGGAAGGAGGCCACATCGCTCGCTGTAGCCGCGGGGAGAGCGGCAGTTTCGGCGTATCGCGTGAGGTGGTCCACAGCAACAATGGCCCAGCGGTTACCAGCTGACGTTAGTGGAAGTGGCCCATACAAATCGATTCCAACGCGCCCAAACGGCCTGGCAGGGCAAGGTAGAGGTTGCAGACCTACCGGTGACAGTTGCGTTGAAGTTTTGCGGCGCTGACATTCTATGCAGGAGCGAACGAATTTCTGCACGTAGCGGTACATGCCGCGCCAAAAGTACCGTTGGCGAATGCGGTGGTAAGTCTTCGATACCCCGGAGTGCGCACATTGCGGATCAGAATGAAAGAATTCGCATATGTCAGAGCGCAGACTGCGAGGTATGACTAGTAGCCACTGGCGGCCGTCACCGTTGTAATTGCGTCGGTGGAGGAGGTCGTCGCGAACCGCGAAATGGTGGGCTTGACGACGCAACGCGCGAGTGGATGGAGTGAATGGATCAGTCAGCAAGTCTATCAGTGAGGCAATCCATTGATCCTTGTGCTGTTCAGTAGCAATGGCATGAATGCTAATCGAAGAAATGGCAAGGTGAGACACTGAGTTGTTGGCATTGTCTTCAGGCAAGGGAGAGCGCGACAGGGCGTCGGCGTCAGCATGTTGCCTTCCATTGCGGTATAGCACGCGGATGTCATAGTCTTGCAGGCGAAGTGCCCACCGGGCGAGACGGCCTGAGGGATCTTTCAATGACGACAACCAGCATAGTGCGTGGTGGTCGGTGACGACATCAAATGGGCGACCATACAAATAAGGTCGGAACTTTGCAAGGGCCCAGACGATTGCCAAACATTCCTTCTCGGTGACTGTGTAATTAGTCTCGGCTTTAGTAAGCGTACGGCTTGCGTACGCCACGACATATTCCGGGAACCCTGGTTTGCGCTGCGCAAGGACAGCGCCGAGGCCGACACCACTGGCGTCCGTGTGTACCTCTGTAGGGGCCGTAGGGTCATAGTGGCGGAGTATGGGAGGCGACGTCAACAAACGACGAAGTGTTCTGAAAGCGTCGTCGCACTGTGATGACCACGAATGGAGAGGCCCGTTACTTCCGAGAAGCTTCGTCAGCGGCGATATGATAGTCGCGAAGTTTCGAATGAAGCGCCGAAAGTAGGAACACAGTCCTACAAAACTGCGCAGTTCCTTCACGGATGTCGGCTTGGGGAACTCGGTCACGGCCCGAAGCTTGGCTGGATCAGGGAGAATTCCGTCCTTGGACACGACGTAGCCGAGTATTGTCAGCTGCCGAGCTGCAAATTGGCACTTCTTTAGGTTCAGTTGCAGACTGGCGTTGCTCAGACGCGTTAAAACATGCCGAAGGCGTTGAAGATGCGTCGAGAAATCAGGAGCGAAAACGACGACGTCATCGAGGTAGCACAGGCACATGTGCCATTTTAGGTCACGCAGAACTGTATCCATCATGCGCTCAAAGGTGGCGGGCGCATTGCACAGCCCAAACGGCATAACGTTGAACTCGTACAAGCCGTCGGGAGTGACAAAAGCGGTCTTCGGTCGAGCGTCCTCAGCCATAGGTACTTGCCAGTACCCTGAGCGCAAATCGAGGGATGAAAAGAATTCTGCTCCTTGCAGGCTGTCAATCGCGTCATCTACCCGCGGTAGTGGATACACGTCTTTACGAGTGATCTTGTTGAGGCGTCGGTAGTCCACACAGAACCGCACAGAACCGTCCTTCTTCGTGACGAGAACGACAGGAGATGCCCAGGGGCTGCTAGAGGGACGAATAACATCGCGGCGAAGCATGTCGTCGACTTGCTCGTTGATTACACGGCGTTCTGTGGGAGATACGCGATATGGACGTTGCCGCAGCGGTGGCTGTGCGCCTGTGTCGATGCGATGCGTAACGGTGGATGTGCGGCCGAGAGAAGGTTGAGCGACATCGAAAGAAGAGCGGAATTCTTCCAACAGGCCCAAAAGCTGGGAACGCTGGCCCTGCGTAAGGTCGTCGGGTATGCAGGGACCGAATATATCATCGGATGATGAAGCAGATTTCGAAACAGCACCAAGCGTACAGGAACTTGAGCAGTGCATGTCATCGGGTTGATCCATAACTTGCGCGTCTTCGATGGGTTCCACGCTGCCGAGACATTCCCCTCGCACCAACGTAACGCTGTACGGAGATGAGTTCACAACAAAAATAGTGGTGCTGCCATGAGTGAGTTGCACGGTCGCGAAAGGAACCAGCAAGCTTTTTTTTATGAAGACACGATGAGATGGCGAGAGGAGTGCAGCGGTGTCAGAAAGGCTTGCGCAGTATAGCGACACCGCAACGGACGAGTTTGCAGGCACTTGAGTGTCGTCTCTGACGAGTAACTTGCTTGCAGCGGATGGACTGTCGGCCGGCGTCAAAGAAGAGAATGGCGTGAGTTCTATTTCTGCTGGTGCGCAATGAACGACGGCGTCGTGGCGGGAGAGAAAATCCCATCCTAGGATGACGTCGTGAGAGCATGAAGAAATTATGATGAATTCGACCGCATACATCACGTCCTGAATCATAAGGCGGGCTGTGCACATCGCCGTAGGGTGAATACTTTGGGCGCTGGCTGTACGGAGGGAGAGCCCACAAAGCGGCGTGGTCACTTTGCGCAGTAATCGGCTAAGTTTTTCGTCCATCACGGATACGGCGGCTCCAGTATAACAAGGGCATATGCACGAACGCCATCCACAAGCACGTCTATCACGTTCGACGGGCTTTCCTGAGGGCTTCCGCAGTTCGACAGCGTCGCAGCCCTTGCCTCGTGGACTGCGACGACTAGTTTTCCTGGTCGCCCTCGAGTGGACGTGGCCGCATTGGCGACAGTGAGCGACGTCGTGGAGATGGTGAACGGCATGTAGACGGAACGGGGCGGGACGACGGTGACATAGGCGGCGGTTGGTCATAAGAGCGGCTTGACTGGTTGGGAAAGTTGGAGGCGACCTGCGGTTGCTGCACACGATTGCAATAGCGTGCTACATGACCGACGCAACCACAAGCAAAGCAGATGGGGCGATTGTCAGCAGTGCGCCATTGGTTTGCGGGTCGCATCCATGTCGCAGAACGCGATTGGCGAGCCGGCTGCTGATATGAGTGCATGGTAGGCGGCACTCGGGGCACGTGGGTGACGCCGACGTATGTAGGCGAGACCGTTTCTCCAAAGGCCTGGGGCCTCGCGACGGTTTCGGTGTAATTTAGGGGAACAGTTGCAGAAATCGGTGGGGGCGGCCTTGCAACAACTTGGGCGTAGCTGAGTGGCACAGATGCAGGAGGCGGCTGGTGGTATTCAGGGACGACCTCCGCGATTTCCTGCTGAATGGCTCGGCGGAGCGGAGGTAGAAGTGTGCTTGATGGCTGTTGGGCATGTTGTGGGGAAGCAAAAGCCAGTAGAGAGACCTGGCGGGCAACTTCCTCACGCACGAACGACTTGATTTCGGCGAGCAAGGTTGCGTGGTCAGGAATTGCTGACAAGGCCGAGAGATCAGCATCACGTGGTGGCGGTCGACGGGTCATCAAGCGCTGCCGCCGCAGCTCGTCGTAACTTTGGCATAACATGATGACTTCTGCCACAGTGCGGGGGTTCTTTGCCAGGAGCATGGTGAAGGCATCGTTGGCGATGCCTTTTAGAACATGCGTGATTTTGTCAGCCTCTGACATGTTCAGGTCGACTTTCTTGCACAAGTCAAGGATGTCCTCGATATAACTCGTGAAGGACTCGCCGGTCTGCTGGGCTCGTTCACGTAAACGCTGTTCAGCTTGCAGTTTACGAACGGCCGGGCGGCCGAACACGTCGACGACAGCGGTTTTAAAAGCGGACCATGTCGGGAAATCAGATGCGTGGTTGTTGTACCACATGCCGGCCACACCCGCGAGATAGAAAAACAGGTTGCCGAGTTTACCTGCCTCGTCCCAATGGTTGGGGACGCTCACGCGTTCGTACATGGCCAGCCAGTCCTCGACGTCGGTGCCATCCGCTCCGGTGAAGACAGGAGGGTCGCGGATGCGGGGGACACCGGGACATGGCGTCGGCGTAGGAGGAAGTGTTTGCTGGGCGGCGTCTTGGTGCATGGTTGGAGGCACGGTACGGGATCGAAGCTCCAAGGGCATCGAATGCGGACAGAAGGTGTTTGAAGGGCAGAGCACTCTCAGCACTCTCCACCAAATTGTTAAGCGGTTTATTGGCGGACACTCAGCGATGATTAACGACAGCGACAGTCAATGCGGGGATCGACTCTCTGCGCGAGCTGCTCTTCTTCTTGAGAAAAGGGCGACCCACTAGAAGGCGCTGAAGAGGACGACCCACTGTTCAAAGGCTTTACCACAATATATATATATAGTGGGAGTAATAATTCAATGGGCCAGTTAGTCTTCGTGAAGGTATGGGATATGGCACAACGGGAGCGTTGTCAACAAGGATAAATATATTTATTTCCCAACAGTTTCGGGAGGGGACCTCCCTTCATCAGGGGATGAGTTATACCAGAAGGACTCTGGTAGAGTCCTTCAATGCTTTTCTGGTCACGAAAGTGCCGCCTCAGCTTCATATGGAGCCAGCACTGGCCGCTAGGGGCGCAGCTGTGCTCGTGAGGGCATGCTGCCGTCCGCTACCGCTGCGGTAGTGTGTTGGTCTGCTTTGATTTCCAAGCTTTCTAAACTTCTGCAAAAGTCGTTTCACTTTCCCTCATTTACTTGGAACATTCAGCGTGCGTCGGTGACTGCGTGAATGCGCCGTCTGCCTTGAAATGAGCACCCGGGAGAAAAGAAACTAACAGCTCTGGACAAGCAGCTCGCGGCAGTCGCAGTCGAAAATGACAAAAATTCGGGGTTTGCCGCACCATAACGATGATATGATTTTGATACACGTCGTAGTGGGGGATTCTTGATTAATGTTTAACAGCTGGGGTTGTTTTTATATGCATGTAAATCAAAGTGCACGCCTTTTTTTCTGCTCTTGCGTTTCGCCTCGTCGAAATGCAGCCGTCAGGGTCGGGGGAGCGCCGCTCGTTCGTCGCAATACTGCAACTGGTCCAGCTTTTCAAAATTTGCCTGAAATCAGACACTGTACATTCGCAATAACGCACTTGCTGTGCCACATGTAAACAGAGGCGAACATACATACGAGTTGTTACACGTCCATTCGCCCGGAAGTGAGCGAAATCTCTCGACTGCGCAAAGTTGCGCATAAGGCCAGATGGTTCGCACGGCACGGCTGCTCAATTTCTATTAAACTGTGAACATTATCAGACTCCTGGTGTCATTTTATTCGCAACAGAAAACCCAAACAATTAAACCATTACTGCAAGAAATGCTTCCGTAGAATGCCTTCTTTTCATGACAAGAAAAAAAAAACACCTGTTCTATGCGCTTCAAATTTCTGGACCGAACGATTAAATCCCTCTACGAGCCTTAGGTACAATATATGTAATATCAGAGTCCTTAAATGCCAGCAATACTAACCTCATAGCAGTCTTCGGTGCGGCGTGTTGCCCCGCCACGGTGTTCTAGCGGTTATGGCACCCGGCTACAGATCCGAAGGTTGCGAGATCTAATCCCGGCCGCGGCGGCTGCATTTTGGTTGAGGCGAAATGTTGAGGCCCGTGTACTTGGAGTTTGGTACACGTTAAAGTGGTCAAATTCGTTCCGGAGCCCTCCACCACGGGGCGTCTGTCATAATCACAGCTGGTTTTGGGACGTAAAACCCCATCAGTCAACCGGTGCGACGTTTAGTTTATGATCATGACGAACGTGAAAAGTAAGGTCGAACACAGTTGACAGTGTATTGTAATTAGGCCATTGTTTTATAAGCAGTCTCATATAGAAGAGACAGTAAACCAGTAACTTAAGCCGCTCGTGATTTCGACAAAAACACACAAGAAGTTATTTTGATTCTTCTAATGGCCGACTATATATGAGGGGTTAAGATATTCCAATCATCGATGCTAATATTGTTGTCAGTGTCACAAGGAAAAAAATAATTCAACAAGAAAAATACATACAAGGTGCCTGTGCGAAAGCAATATGCAAGCACAACCATTTATTAATTTTATTTAAAACAAACCACATACACAGAACACCAGTGCACCAGTTCATGAAAAGCTAATTAAAAAATGTGAAGAATGGACAGCAACATATGTGAGATATGGATTGGGTGCAGAGTTACCTTTGAGTGTTTGGTTTTTTACCACCCCCTGCTGGACATGAAGCGCACCCTTTCGCTTGCATCTGTTTGTTTCTTTCTCTCGTAAAAAAATGCAAACACACCTTGAGAAAAAACTGAACAACTTCTGCAGTCGTGCTCACAAAATGTGACTTGCAACCGACAGCAGCTGAAGCAGTCCGAGGGTCCATCAAAACATCCTCCACAATATTCATGTACACACCAGAACAAGCAGTTTTTTCAACTGTGTGCACTTCCATGTGATCCTCCACAATTTGAAGGAGTGTGACGAGCTGGCTGGAGGGCACAAGGAGAAAACCTTTAGATTTAACAAGAATCAGGCCAGTTGCCGGTCGTTCTGTACTCCTCAGACTTTCTACGCAGCTTGAGCATCTCAGCGAGGAAAACTTCTTTGCAACGTACCCAGCGAGGTAGTCCAAGATCTTCTCCTTAGGAGACTGCTGATGTTGCAAAAGTGAAGCCTGCTCCACAGTTTCTCCTGGCTCCAAAAGTACTTCATCAAAGAGAATAGCCAAACAGTCCGCCTGAAATGCAAACACTGTATTGCTGGTGTGCTGAACATAGAAAGTGCACCGAACGAAAAAGATGTACTGAATGTCTAGTATTGCTTTACACCTTTTGTATGACGAAATCCAGGCTTTATCAGAAATCAGCTCGGCTTCTCCAAATTAATGGCTGCAAAATCTTTGATACTGCCTGCACTGCACAGTCCCCTGGCACATATGTAATGCTCATACAGCTTAGTGTGGCTAGAAATGAGAAAATTCACACCTAAATGCATGCAGCCTAAAAACTATTCTGAAAACTTAGTTAAAGAACTAATACGCTTTGATCAGTTTCATCCTATTCAGGAGATATCGCTCCGCAAAGCGTTTGTACTGTGTTCTTCCTTGCCTGCACTTTTTTTTTCATTTTGCTTTCCCTGACGAATTCTTACCATCTGACTCAGATTTCTACCCTTTCAACCCCTGTTAATATATTCTTGCTCACGTGACAGGCAGCAGGTTTTTCCTTCTGGAATAGGTCTTGGAGCTTCAGGAGGAGTTGTGGGCTGTCTCCTACAACTGATGCTCGCTGAGGCGGCTGGACAAGATTTCTGACAGAGAGCATTCTATAAATGAACAGAAATTGCTGGACTGTTGGTTGTCCTCCGTCACCAGCCACGTGCCTGATAATGCCAAAAAATCTCTGAAAGAAAAAATAAGGATTACTATTTAACTATCAAGCGAGAACGTGCACATGCTTACCTCTAATGGGTCCTGTCCAAACTTTCCCACCAGTACGTAGCGAAACCCTGAGGCAAGGAGGTTTTCAACCAGTGATATTGTGCTGAGCAAAGTTATTCTCAGCGCCTCACAGGTAGGCTTGCTTAAAAAGCAGACCTGCCTTTGCTTTGGTAGACTTTCGATGTATTTGCAGCACCTGTCCAACCATGAGATTCCCTCTTTCAGTGTCTATAAAGTAAGAAAGAATGTAGCCTGAGATCAGAAATGTGTGCAAGAGCAAAGTAATAATTCTTACGTCAACATGCTCAGCTTCACTGTACTGCACGTGTTCAGGCCTGCGGGAGTTCAAGCAGTCAAACAATCTGTTCATTTGTCTGGTGAATTCAGATGTTCCCGCAGAGCCGTGAAGCTTTTTGCATGATTCCTCCTCACTGTAAAATATCATGGCTGTAGCTGTGGATTCACTGAAGAGCTGAAAAGAAATTTTTTGTATGGCATTTCACTGTGAGTCACATCAAAAAGGCAATTTTTTTTTGTTTTCTAAGTGCACTTGAGTGTTGGGCGCCTTACTTGAACAGCAAGTTTGAACAGCATTTTCTGAAAAGCGTTTGGGTATATATGTGCCCTCGTCAGCTTTGGTACAGCACGCAGCCCTGACTGTTGCTCTTCATACTCTAGAAGTGCTGCATAATGATCATGATACACTTCCCGACCTTGAGGCAGCTGTAGAAAGAAGGAATGTCAGAATGTCACTCGAGATGAGATCATATGAGTGACTATATCACAGGAACAGTAATTATTTCACTTACCAAAAACTTCCCAACTTTCTGCAGGTTATTTCTAATACATTTAAATATGTGTGGTGGATCAATGATAGCATAGATCACCTTAGAGGGGTCGCATGGGTGCTGAAACGACACCTGCTGGTCTTTCATGTCACCACGAATTCCTGAAAGAAATGAGCAACTAATAAATTATACCTTTCCAGATAGTCTGCAGCAGAGCTTGTGTGTTAAACACTTACCTAAGGACCTCAAGGCACACCGATTGGTAGTTGAATTATCACATGTCACAGCATCTATAACTGCGCCAGCATTACACAAGTGTACAATGCACTGAAGCACAAGCTTTGCAAGTATTGATCCCGGGGCAGCACTTGATGCACAAAAGGTACCCACAGTCTGCGACCATCCCCCCAGAAAGGGTCGAAACAGGAAGACCAAAACATGATCAGCATCCTTTTCACGGTCTGCTGGCCTGGTATGTTCTCCAAAGTCAACCTTACCAACGACTTTCATGTCAGACTCTCGGACGTGCAAACTTTTCCTGACACTCATTTCGTCGAACATGAGCACACCTGAAAGAAAAAAAAAATTAATTTCTATCGCTTCAGAAAGGCAAAACCACACAGCATTCAGGTTAAGTGATGTGCTTTCAAACCTCGTCGTTCACTTTCAGGGGAAGTGAGCAGCTTTTCCTTGAGCACAGTAAATACATGCGCATCAAAGCCAAAATCGGCTTTCAAGCTCTTCATATAGCAGTAGAGTGTGCGTGGATTTGGCAAGGGTAGAAAGTTGTTCTCTTGGAGATATGTATACACAGATGTGGACTTCGTTTTCAAAAGCAGGCAGTCAGATAACCAGTCTTTCTTATACCTGGTAAGCAAAGGGTGCAAATCTCATTCACATGCACAAACATGCTAGCACAGTGCTTCCATAATGCTATCAAGCATAAAGACACATTGCTGTTAACCAAGTGTAACTGCATGCCAAGGGGTAATGTGAACATGCACATTGCACGGTGTACACAGTGGAAACCTGATCAACATGCAGGCCAAAACCTTCATAATGAGAGCAGGACACTATAAATGACACCGATCTATGGTGCATTCTCAATCCAGAACAATTAATAGAGAAAATAAGTGCACATTGGATCTCCAAGTTTTCAACGAAACTGCGCATAAGAACAATCATTCACTGTCTGTTTATAAACGTGCTCAAAACAATAGCAGTAAGGTGCGAAAAAAAGATCAACACATCACGATAACATGGTTATGAGGGTGTGAATAAGCCACTCGTAGTAGTAAAAAGGGCACATTTTTTATATGGACGAAAATCATTGTTTCATGATTTAAAGTATTAGGTATTAGAGTCAGCGCAGTAAAGGTGGACTCAAGCAGAACACGTATTTCATGGTAGTTTTGAACGCTTAGCTGATTTTGAATGGAGCCGCCACTTGCTCAGAAATCAACGGATATGTAGCTTTTAATTTGGTGAATATCTAAAATTACCACGTGAATATTCCATCGCCTTTACACGTAAACCATATTTGTTAAGTAGTGCTTGAAGCTTACCGTACGGCTCTTGCAGACTTCGCGTTTGCCTTCATCACGCACTGATAAATAATCAGTTTCTCGCGATCGGAAAGTTTTTGAAGGCTCTGCTGTTGTCGTTCGTACTTGGCAGTCTTCTTTCGGAACTCGGCGAGTTTTGTTTGGCATTGCCGAAGCTGCTGCTTCGCAGCTCGAAGTTGGCACCTCAACTTTTGCACTGCTGCACAGCTGGCGCAGTCAACCAAGCGGTCTGTCTGACAAGCTGTGTCCGTGTGGTAGGTTTCGACCGTTTCACTGGTCAGTGCCACATCTGCTAAAAAAAGAAAAAAAGGAAGAAGAAAAGGAGTGAACAAAAACAAGTCATGCAGTTTCAAATTTACAGGCTCAGACGATACCCTCATACACGACGACACGGATGTAATCTGGCCTAGCGCTTACATACCTTCATTCACTGATGCAGCATCGGTGCGGTCTGAACAGGTCGTCGGCGATGCTCGTTGCTCCTCCGTCTCGCACGACGACTCACGTGCTCGTTTGCGCGGTGATCGATTTGTCGATGAGCGGGGTCGAGGTTTACGCTTCGTGAGATACGAAGGAAGGCCACCAAAAATACTTGGGACAGCGTCAGCCTTCAGCGGTGGCTTGTCGCGCTCCAGGGACACGGCGTCACCGTTGATATTGAAATCATAAGTAGTGACAATGTCCGAGGCGTCGAAATGCTTCGCACACACGCGTGTATATTTGGACTCAAAGTTGAAGTCGCCACTTTCCTGCCGCGGTATGGCCCGTTTCCATTTCTCGCGCTGGTCCTTGTCAGGTGGAAAAGAAAACAACGACACCTTCTCGGTCGTTCCTCTGTAGCCGGAACGGCACCCCGGCACGCAACACGTGTTAGGCATCGTCGTCTCACAACATTTTGGCTAACTCGGACACGCACGCACGCATCTTCCACCAGTTTGTCTCGCTGTGCGCACGCGTTTCAGTCTGTTTCAGTACGCGAGCAGCCCGAACGATGCCCTCTGTGGCGCAGTGGCGCCGCATCGCGGCAGTTTTGGGCAGCGTATGAAGCTCTCCCATAGAGTGACGGCGGAGTTTCGTGACCAGAAAAGCATTGAAGGACTCTGGTTATACTGACATGAACTTCCTTGCTGCCGCGTCCCTCTCGCCTTGAAAGACGTTTGCGAGGTTGAGAGGGAACTGGAAGAAGAAAAAAAAAAGAGAGAAAAAAGACGAAAAAAGAAAGAAAAGAAAGAAAGTAAAAAAGAGGAAGAACCACTGTCCACACTGAGAACGAAGCCAACTGTCCGTCTACATCCACCTACGGTTAATATCACGTGCTGTTCAGTTCTTGGCGTGTGTCGGGCCACCCAAGATTGTCGCCGCGGTGCCGGGAGGGTCCGGGACGGCGTGCCTAAAGAAAGGGGTTTCCCCGTAATTGGTCGTTTGGTCGTTCGGCGGGCGGCGGGCGGTGTGTGTAAAGGAAAGGTTTCTCGTTAATGGGTCGGTCGGCTATTTACCTTTAATCTTCGTCCGTTTCCCCTCAACGGTCATGAAGTGGTAGGTGAACGTAAACACTTTGTATGTGCAAGTAAAAAAAAACAAAAAAGGACAGTGTACACGTAGGAGTCAGTCAGAAAAAAGCATGGTCTCCAGCTATCAATCTTTGTCACCAATTTTCTCCTGGCTTACTTCTCGGAGGCAGTTGAGTTTTCCGGGGTCCTCGTTGATACCGGCTACTAATGTACGAAATTTGAAAATAAAATATGCCTCACGCTGTTCGCGCTCGCGTCTGTTTGAAAAACCGGACTGCAAAAGAGTTACGCTAATATTTTTAAAACTGTGGTTTGGCAGGCGCAGATGTCTAGATAAAGGTAGCTTCGGCAGTGAAGTGGCGTGGTACCGGTGATTATTGAACCGCAGCCGAAATGGCGTGTCTGTTTGGCCGATATATTCTTGTCCGCAGATGTTGCAATGTAGCATGTATATTACGTTACTGGAGTCACAATTAAGGCTTTCAGTTATGCAGAATTTGAAATCCGAGAAGTTCGCTTTGGATTCACGTGTTGTGAGCATCTGTGGGCATACCTTGCATCGAGATTTTCCGCAGGGATGGCACCCTGATTGAATTTTGGGGGTGTTTGTTTTTGCCCTGACAAGAATGTCCTTCAGATTTTTATCCCGGCGGTACACCACGTGAGGTGGCTTCGCGAAAATAGAAGTTAGTCGTTTGCTTTGCCTGATTATGTTGAAATGGCG
Source organism: Rhipicephalus microplus (assembly GCF_043290135.1). Lineage (NCBI taxonomy): Eukaryota > Metazoa > Arthropoda > Arachnida > Ixodida > Ixodidae > Rhipicephalus > Rhipicephalus microplus. The sequence continues at coordinate 104,134,116 of NC_134709.1, read as the reverse complement.
GGAAAGTATGTTGTTGATTCGTGGCGCTGATGAGGAGTAAGTTAGTACAAGGTTCGTTTGGGAAGTCGTTTAAGGTACTTTGTTTGGTCCCTTAATTATATCATTCCTGTTCACGTTGCGAGCACGTAGTATGGCATCGTCAATAATGTCTTCCGGATAATTTTGTTTCAATAAGGAATGCTTTAGGTGTTCCGCGTGTCTGTCAAATTCCCGCATATCGGTGCATATTCTTCGGTACCGGTAGGCCTGAGAATATGGAATACCCGTTTTGCAATGATTTGGGTGGCTGCTGTTGAAATGTAGGTACATTTGACGGTCTGTAGGCTTTTTGTAAAGGTTTGTTGACAAGCGGTCATTTTCGACCGTGACAGTAACGTCCAAAAAGTTAATGCTAGTTTTGGAAATTTTGTGCGTGAATTTTATTGACGGGTGGCATTTGTTGAAATCCTCTATGAAGCGGAAAAGACTTCCCTCATCATGGTTCCATATCATAAAAATATCGTCTAAGTATCTTCTGTAGTAGAAAGGTTTCAAGGTGCGTCCCTCAATGAATGGGATTTCAAGTGAAGCCATAAAGGTGCTCGCGAAGTTTGGGGCCATTTTCGTGCCCATTGCAGTGCCACTGACCTGAAGGAAATGCTTGCCGTTGAACTCAAAATGGTTATAATTTAGTACAAGTTCAAGAAGTGTAAACAGTACCTCGCCACTTACACTAGTTGATGAGTCAGATTTTACATATTCAGAAACCATAGCCGCTATTCCGTCATGGTGGGGTATGTTGGTGTACAGTGAGCAGACGTCCATGGTCACCAGAAAACTGCCGCCTGGGATGTCGAGACTTGAAGTTTCGCAGATGAAGTGGTTTGTGTCCTTTAGGTAATAGGGAAAATTTGGGGGGATGTTTTTTATTAAGGTATTGATGAATTCTGATATATTTTCTGTTGATGTGCTGTTACTGGATACTATTGGACGTCCCGGATTACCTGCCTTGTGTATTTTGGGGAGCAAATAGAATCGACCGGGAACAGAGTGGGCCGGTAACATTGCTTTTAACATTTTGCCGGTAATTTTCTCGTCCCGGCGGAGATTGTTTAGGGTTACTTTTATCTCCCTTTCAAATTCGGGAGTCGGGTCCGTTGGAAGTTCTTTGTAGAATTTTGTGTCTGATAGCTGTCGTTCCCCTTCCTTTAAGTAGTCCGACGTATTTAGAATTACTATGCAGCCTCCTTTATCAGCCGGTTTGATAGTAATTCCAGTGTTTTTTCGTAGTTCATCGAGTGCCCTTCGTTCTGACTTTGATATGTTGTTTCGAAATGGGCTATTTTTTCCATACGCTCTGATGATATCTTTTTGAACTGCTGATATATACATATCGAGGTGTTTGTCTCTCTGCTCACCCGGACACCATGATCTGTCACCACCAATCACTTTATTCTCGTTCGTACAGTCCTTGCGATCATGAAAGTATTCACGGAGGCGGAGATTACGCGCAAAGTTATCGAGGTCTTGGTACAGTTCAAATTCATTGAATTTACCGGATGATGGACAAAAGGTCAAGCCTCTCGACAAAAGTTGAAGCTGAGCGGGTGTGAGTGTTGTGTTTGACAGATTGAGTACATTTTCCTCATAAGTTTTCGGCTGCTCTTGGCTATCACGTGGCACGGGAGTGTCAGCGTCATATTCGAGAGTAAGGATGTTTTGATTAGGATTGCACTGTGGTTCTGAGTTCCCATTTTTCTCCTTTTTTTTTTACATGCACATACAAAGTGTTTACGTTCACCTACCACTTCATGACCGTTGAGGGGAAACGGACGAAGATTAAAGGTAAATAGCCGACCGACCCATTAACGAGAAACCTTTCCTTTACACACACCGCCCGCCGCCCGCCGAACGACCAAACGACCAATTACGGGGAAACCCCTTTCTTTAGGCACGCCGTCCCGGACCCTCCCGGCACCGCGGCGACAATCTTGGGTGGCCCGACACACGCCAAGAACTGAACAGCACGTGATATTAACCGTAGGTGGATGTAGACGGACAGTTGGCTTCGTTCTCAGTGTGGACAGTGGTTCTTCCTCTTTTTTACTTTCTTTCTTTTCTTTCTTTTTTCGTCTTTTTTCTCTCTTTTTTTTTCTTCTTCCAGTTCCCTCTCACTCTCGCAAACGTCTTTCAAGGCGAGAGGGACGCGGCAGCAAGGAAGTTCATGTCAGTATAACTCATCCCCTGATGAAGGGAGGTCCCCTCCCGAAACTGTTGGGAAATAAATATATTTATCCTTGTTGACAACGCTCCCGTTGTGCCATATTCCATACCTATCTATATATATATATATATATTGTCACGGGGTCGTGACGTGGCCAAAGACAGAAAACTTCGTGTTGGGATTTAACTGTTTATTTGGACGAACCTGTGCCCGGTAAAGGGAAAGTCTAATTACAGCAGCAGTCTTGCACAGATAGCAGTCTCGGACTGATAGCGGCGAACGCAGCGTCGGCCTTCGATCAACAACTGACAAGCGGCGAAGCGCGTCGGCATTTATACCCTTGCCGTCGAATGTTCTAGCGTTATCGCTGGCGGTGGCGTAGGTTCCAGAACAATCTGTACCGTTCGCACAGTGGGCGTGATCTTATCGAAATGATCTACTACAGTCCGGAACCTTCTCGAAACCTGCAGGCGCGGTTTGCGCCGAGAATCGTGTGGTGTTTCGGAACGATAACAAAAACTTGTGAAATGGAACGTGGCAATATATATATATATATATATATATATATATATATATATATATATATATATATATATATATATATATATATATATATATATATATATATATATATATTTCAATAAATAGACGTTTCAAAACCACATTCTAAGTCGTGACAATCCAGAAAGACAAGGTTCCCAATGCCCACGCACTCCACTACACTTTACCAACCGTTCGCTGCAATGTTTCAGGCGATTAGTGTGGTCGTTGCGATATAGGATGCGAGCGTTGGTGCGTGTCACAGACTAAAACAAATGCGTGTGTTGTACAATTCTATCACCGTAACGCAACTGATAACCCCAAATTCTCACAAGTCAAGCACTTGTGTGTTGTTAACCGGTACAGCACTACGAACGCGGAAAAACCAAATCGGTCGTGGCGTTAGCAAAGCGGAACACGCGATACAATACGATTAGCGTCCGATATCCACGAAATCCAAAGCGCTTGGCGTGGCATATCCGGCTTGATGTGACAACAGGAACGCCGGCGCGCGCGTGCGCCGTGTCACGTCTAAGTGAGTCAAGTATGACAGTGGCATCAGCGGTTGTTTGATCACACAGATTTGCACGATTTTCATCTGGGAAAGCACCGCATCAGACGTCTGACAGGCGACAAACTCGAAAAATGTTTATCAGTAAAATAGTCTACCTTGCGCAATTTCAATCAACAATCGTGCATATCAACCAGTTATGCATGATTCAATGACAAATATATATAATACTCATGCACCCGGCATAATATTCTCTCCAACTTGAAAAATCGACACGTGAGTGGGACCAGAACCGTGCCAAAAGCAGCACACACAGAAATTAGCTCATACCGGTCCAATGTTATGCCAACGAAGTTGAGTCTTTAGCCAACGCGTGCAATAACGTTTGAAAAACGGGCCTATAATTCCAGCCTAATCACAAGGCTCCGCCCATATATATATAACGGTCGAACGAAGAACCAATAATGGCTCCGCCCATATTGGCTGCTTGTACAACTCGGTCCAATGTGGCCGTTTTAATACGCTGGCACGACCAACATTAGCGAAAACTTTTGAATTCTGGTCGTAGATCACCGTTCTATAGGACTGGCACAGCAATTATTGGCGCAACGTTGTCAATGTTGACCCAACATTGCCGTTCTATTTGGCTCGCCCAGCCATCATTGGCAGTATGTTGTCAACCTAGGCCATTCTTAGACAATTAACTGCTAATCTATCTCCAACATTGGGCCAACATTCTGCGCTACCTGGGTTATGTTTGGCAGTCACTTAATGCTGCTTGTCACGAAGTAGATATTGACTGACTTCAGTGCAAAACGGCTGTATGGAACAATAATAATTTAATGGGAACAATATTGTATAGTGGAATTGACAAGGTCACGTACTCACAAACAACTCATTCACCGTTACCATTTACACGCACATGTACGTTGACAAGTCACCACTCATCAAAGATAAATGTTACAACGTCCTAATTGTCAATTTAGTTAGAGTCATAACAGAAAATGGACGAGACTTCGAGGCGCATTATGTGGCGAACAATGATTGCAGAGTTCATCAGAACGTAAGTATAATCTCAGGCTTCATTTTAAGCATAAATTGGTGTATTTTCTATGTTTAGTTTAAGTGAACAAACAAAAGCACATTTCACGTTTCTCGATGTACCACTGCACAGGGCTGTCTCCAAGAGGACCATCATTATTGACTGTACTAACCTTGATTTCGGGCATGCTAACAGCAGCGCTTGTGTATCTGTAATCTCATTTACCACTTCAATAGTTTCGACAAGAATTTCGCAATAAACTACATTTAATACCTATGATGAAATTGATAGAAAAGTGGCCACTATGACAACCAACCATATCTCCTGGTTGTATTCTTTAGCTCCCTTGGTAGCACATCAGCATTCATTTGATTGAAGTTTGATTTACAAGCAAAGAGTGCCAAGACATGTATATCCATCACCTCACTGATTGTATTTGCATCCAAATTCATGCACTTTCTATTTTAAGTTTTTCTGCTATGAGCTTATTGTGCACCACTGTGTTTTCTTGGAAAACATGTGTCAATGAAACTCTTGTAAACAGATTACTTCAAACGGCTACTGAACAAATGTGTTATACAAACTTTTGGTTTTCTCGCTATTTTCCTTGAAGCGGCAGGTGTGCCCGCTAAAAAAAAAACAGGGCGGTTTTTTTTAAGAAATACCTTTCGCTCGAGTTCATGTAGATTTATAAAAGGGGTGCTACCTCACAGCAATATAGTCAAAAGATGAAAGCTAAATAATTATCAAGAACGCGAAAAGTCTCAGCAAGGATAGCATGACTCACAGCTGTTGCGATGGCTGTGGTGCCAAACGCAATACTTGCTAACACAAAACACGAACACATGCTACTGTCGAGCGTGAGGAGACTGGAAAGCACTGGGTTTGATTAGAAAAGCATCTAGCAAGTCTGACGAAGAGTGTGCAAGAAATTTTTAGCAAACTGTTTCACTATAATATTATACGTATTGTTTCTTGTCAAGTCTCATTTCTTCGAAAAACGGCATCTTTTTTTTTCACAATGTAGCCTTTCGTTACGGCACAGAAGTATACTGGCGTAGATCATATTTTTTTTGGCCCCAGTGCCAGTTCAGCATCACCGAGTGTCCGAAGAACATTGGTTGTTCGACACCTCTACTTTATTCCTTCCTCAGTTTCTGAATTTGGCTGACAATCTCTAAACAGTGCGTTTGTGCGCAATTCAATTAACGCTGAACTATTCACGGCTCATGTGCAATAAGTGGTAGTCGCAGATGTCGTCTTTGCCAGCCGAGAAAACACTATAGAGTTCTTTGTCAAAATAACAAAATCTACTGAACAAAATGAACATAGCGCGCAAGTATATTCCCTACTGCAGGTAATGAGAGAAACGTTTTAGGAGTTAACGCTGTATAATAGATCCATCTGAGCGTCGAAATCACACCGATAAAGTTGCGCGTCAACACAAACACAAGCATGAACCGATACAAAAAAAAATGTATCAATTAATAAACTTATAGTGCTGTACCCTTGAGACTTGGCAGCAGCTCGCACCACCTAGGAAGAAGCGCAGCAATACCTACCACGACATTCCTAAACATGTAAAATTTTATTATTAGAGTTCTTTCAATTGTGATATGTGTTGAATTCTTTTAAGCTGAAGCAAACAGATTGAGGGGTTTGTAATTGATATGGAATAACACTACAAGGCAAAAAAAAAGGACATGAGCTGGTCCGTCACCTTAACGTCAGCACTATGTTGACGGGGAAAGAGCTGTTCGCGCAGAGTAGCGGAATGTACGGTGTAGCGGAAGAAATGCGCGTATTGTTCGCCGTGCCTGTTCGATTTCTATTGTTTCGGTAGCGTTAATAACTAGTTTTGCTTAGCGCTAGGCTGCAAAGGCTAGTGACTTCGTATGTTTCGCGTAACTAGGTCATGCGCAAACCCTCGTACCAACTGCTACCACCTGCAGTTCTCAGTTGTACGCAGCAGCAATCAAACAGATCTCCAATCTTTACAAGGGAGCAAATGCGATAGGTGTCTTTGTTGCCACGTTTTAGCAGTTTAACCCAAATTTATGGGTGATGATAGTGGGTGCGCGCGCGTGCGTGTTTGCATAAAGCGGGTGATTTCCAGTCGGCGTCAAACAAAAAGCGCGACGTCTGTGAAGCCACTATTGTGATGCGGGCATATACTGTCGTGTTCATACTGTTTATCCTGAAGATACGGAAGAGCGGCATCCATGTGTTCGTGAAGTGCTTAAGTTGCGATGAGCATCAAACTGCCAAGCCACATAAGTGATGCGTGTTTGTGGAATGGGATTTGTGTTAGTCAAACGTGAATTGTGCGTTGTGAATGTGTGTTGATGTTACCCTCCCACAGTGGTCTAGTGGTTAAGCCACTGGACTGCTTACAGCACTGCACGAACACGACAGCATAAGCACACCTGATATCAGTGGCTTCGCAGGCATGGTGCTTTCCATTTGACGCCGACTGGAAATTACCCGCTTCTTGCACACACGCACGCGCGTGAGGGCGCACTCTCCTCTGAGGTAAATTGCTGAAACCTGGAAACGCAGACACGTATTAAATTTTCGGCTTTGCAAACATTGGATGCTGGTTTAATTGCTGCTGTGTACGACTTAGAAATGCACGTGGTAGCGGTTGCTCGGGAATATACACACGACCTATTTACACAGAATGTTTTGCATAACTCTAGAGATTCTTCAGTTGTCACAATTCAATGCACGCTAAGACAACAAACTTTTATTGTGCGACAGATTTTTTTTACATTTGTTGTCAAAGGCCTCTGTTGTCACAATTGACTCTACGTGGTGACAACAAGTCTCTGCGGTAGCGCAACGCATTGCTTTTGTACTACAACACTCTATCGCATTTGTACGTGGACATTTATATAGTAGGAGCCAGATGCCTATGGTGACAACCCGTTTTCCGGCAGTACTAAAAACATTTTTTGTGGCACCTTAGCTCTCTGTTGTGGCACCGCACATGGGACTTGACCGACTTCTGTCGCCACAATAAAATAGCACAATTAGCAATATAAAAGTCTGTTTCCTCAACAGAATTGTGTTACGACCATAGAAAAGTCGTGTTGTTGCAACAGAAGCTTCTGTGTTCATTCTCAACTGAGTTAAAACGAGGGAAACTGAAAATTAGCGTGTGTTTATGTTTTTGTGGTTGCGGTTGTAGGTGACAGCGTCATTGGGTAACGGGCGTTCAAGTAGATGTGTGACCTCTCTTGATAAATCCTCGTAATCACTGCAGAGTCATGTGGCACAAAAGAGAGCGAACAATATCTAACCAGAGCCCGATTTAAAGCAATTCGAGAATAAGTGAATGGACTCACAAATGCTATATATAATTTTTTTTCGTGTGTAAGAGTGCGACAGTTACAAGTTCAAATTTTTCAGCTCACTAAATTATTGTTAAGCTTTGACGCTTGTAATTATGCTGTTCCAAGCATTTGTAAGGTTAATACACAAAAACTCTTTTCACAATTCGAACCACAGGCTGATGACAATCCAGCTGATTATACACCTTAGCTTAAACTAAGAAGCTACCTGTCAGTTTACAGAGCACCTGTTTATAAGTTCGTTTTGATTACATTGAGCGCTGTCCACGAAGATGACTGATCCGCGTTTCTTGCCACTCAACTCACCCCACTGCGGTGGTCTAATGTTTAAGGTACTCGGCTACTGACCCGCAGGTTGCGGGTGCAAATCTCGGCTGCGGCAGCAGCATTTCCGATGGCGGCGGAATTGTTGTAGGCCCGTGTGCTCAGATTTGGGTGCACGTTAAAGAACCCACGGTAGTCGAAATTTCCGGAACCTTCCAGTAAGGCGTCTCTCGTAATCATATGGTCGTTTTGGGACGTTAAGCGCCACATCTCAATCAATAAATTGCTACTCAGCTCGGCTGCTATAAAGCCTAACAGTTCCGCCACATTCCTCTTTGAAAGTCTCATGTGTAAGCTCCACGTTGTTTTGTTTTTGCACTATACTATTTCGTGCCATCCACAGAGTGTCCTGCATTATCTAGAAGAATGAGCTCTGAGGAATTGTGGAGTACCTGGATTTGCCTAATCTAAGATTGGTAATAATAATTGTTTGGGTTTAACAACGCACAACAACTAACGAGTAAGAGAGAGGCCGTAGCGGAGGGCTTCGGAAATTTTGACGACCTGGAGTTCTTTGTGAGCACCTAAATTTAAGCACACCGACCTCAAGCGTTTTCACCTCCTTCAAAAAGGTGGCCACTACGGCTGGTATTTTATGCCGTGACCTGCGGGTCAGCAGCCCAGTGCCTTATCCAACATACAATGGCGGCGAGCTAATCAAATAAGGAATGATGACTCAATTGTGGAATAAGAAATAAGGAGCGATGAGGATCGCCTGGATATGCGTAAATTTTTGCTTGCGCTGTTATTGTTATTCGTATTGGTCATGATAATATCTGATGTGGTATGTCTGAAGACTGTGTAATGATTATGGGATACGCCGCATAGTTGCGGGTTCCGTAAACTTTCGGCCACAAGCATAGCCATCTAACGTATTATTATCAAGTCTGGTGTACATGGCACCAGACTGATTATGAACGTATTTTCTCAGCAGAAAAACTAAACTGAAGCTTAAAGTGTTTTTGTCACATCCGCACTCACCAATTGATTTCCTGTGTGAAACCGCAAGCGTAGAACCGTTCTCGCAGTCGCACATGCTTTATTTAGCAGCAATAATTCATCACTAAATTGAACGCGATTATCGCGCCTTCTCAAACAGATATATAAGCAGACTTGGGGCATACAACCTACGCAATACATCACTTACAGGATGAATACCGAGTACTATCTTCGGTAGCATTATCACAGATTATCAAAAAAGTTTTGTTGTGTAATGCTTGCCCTTTCCTAATCGATGTTGTCAACGAAAACACACGCACTTCTCGTTTCAAAATTAAATCAACTGCAAATGTGTTTCAGCCTATATCAGCCTTTCAATTTTGTTTTTCAATAAATGATGACGAGAACTTTGTGTTCTATAATGCATGCACTTCTTCTGCTGTTACCTCCACTGTTACTTCCATTTTGATAGTTCGCATGAAGTTTCCCAATAATATTCATCTCGATGTTTGTCTTTTACTTTCATTTTTGTTTGCATACTGTGTAGGGTGCTGTCAAACAGCAGATAATTCACTCAAACTCTTTTATTTCACTCCCGCTCCTAAAAACGTTACTTTGGAATCTCCTCTAGCTTGTGAACATATTTCACATGGTTAATTATGTATATATGTTTGAAATGAGGCAAGTTAAATTCCTTTTGAAAAGAGGTGTTCGTTAACATACACTAACTTCAAACACTACAACGGTTTTAAGCATTCTGCGTCCATCAAAATGCGATCGCCGCCACCGGAATCGAGCCCACGACATTCAGGACGGCAACCAAGCATCATAACCACTTCTACGTCACTACCGTGCTTCTGGCTTTCAATGCAGTTAAGTCTTAGCTTATTCTGCTATTCTTACGTCTGTTTCTAATTATGAAGTCGATCGTTGTGAACTTCACTAGCTGATTCAGGTTCGAGAGGTACAGAATTTTAGGTTGCTGAAATAGAACTTCGGAACATTTGTCTAGCTTCACTTTGCAACACAGGGGCTCCAGACAATATTGAACCTATTGAAACCTTACAAAGCTAGACAAATTCCTACTGTACCAACCATTCTCTTCCTCTCTAAAGCGCCATTAGTTGCTGCTCGCATAGATAAACCGACAGATAACTTTTTTTGTGTATGACAAGAAACTATATGGTCTCAACCCTTAGTTCACACAACCAGAGGCACTAAAACCCTTTACAGGAAAAAAATGGAACGAAATCAATTTCAGATTGATTAAATAACGATTATTGATTTGTAGTTCTTCGAACACCACAATACCATCATCATTATCAGCTGTAGTACATCCACTGCAGCACCAAGACCTCTCCGTTGTGGCGCCAGTCGACTCAATCCTGTGCTTGCTGCTGCCACTTTGCGCCAGAAAACTTCTGCATCTCATCTGCCCACCTAACTTTCCGTCTCCCCCTTACCTGTTTGCCTTATTTTGGAATCCACTATGTGACCCTCAATTACCAGCGGTTGTCTCACCGTCGACCTACCTGCCCTGCCCATGACCATTTCTTTTTCCTGATTTCTACTACGATGTCCTTAACAACCGTCTGTTCTCTGATACACACTGCTCTACTGTTCCTTAGGGTTACACCAATTGATTTCCTTTCAGTTGCTTGCTGCGTCGTCCTCAGCTTACGTTGAACCCTTTTTGTAATTATCGAGGTTTTAGCTCCGTAGGTGATTACTGGTAAGATGCAGCTGTATTATTCGTACCTTTTTCGGGATCGGGCAATTCATCATTCATAAATTCAGAATGGTTCCCGAATATGCTCCACCCAATTTTTAATTTGCTAGTTGTTTCAATCTGCTTGTTTGGTTCCATGATTACTCGCCGCCCTAGGGAGATGTATTCTATTAAAACTTCAATTGCAATGCCACTTGTCTTGAAGTGTGTTTTTGTTTCGGGGCTGTTGTTCATTACTTTCGTTTTCTGTGGAATAATTTTTCGACGAACAATACTGCTCGTCTTGTCTATTTCAGTAATCACGAATTACAATGCGTTCCCACAGTAACTCAGCTTTGCAATATCATTGTCAAAGCGTAGGTTACTAAGGTACACCACAGAGTTTTGTGTGGTGTACCACTGGTATAACAAATCCGAGAAAGTTTCGTATGCTTCAAAAGAGCGTATTCGTTATATAGCAGATGTATATCACCTTTATTCTACGGCTGAATTTTTTCCTAAATGCAATATTATGCCAGTGCCTAATTTACAAAATTACAAGTTTTAAAATTTTTATTTATAGAATACTCCTGGCCTTGGGCGGCCCAAGCAAAAGTGGTTTGTTGTTATAACAATGATGAAAAACCAGTTTTAAACAAGATAAAGAAGAGGCGGAAAAAGAAATACAAATCAAGAGCAAAAAGAAATAAGCAATGAACAATCCATGAATACACCAGAGAACAGGAGAGGACTTGCGTAGTGCACGTTAGTAACACACATTATATGAACATTTAATAGCATGTGGGTGTCTACAGCAGCCTTGTTGGTGCACATCTCGGTGGGTTTTGGCTATGGCAGTACTAAAATTGACAAACTGGTTCGATCGTCACAATGACTAATCAGTGCATATTTCAGAAATATGCCACATAAGAAAGTAATAACCAAAAACAGGAAAAAAAAATGAAGCAAGGCAACAATGATCATACACAGTAGCGTAGCTGAGATTTTAGCATTGATGTGCCGGTATTTTCTGCAAAATAAAGAAAACAACATCACTTCAGCAAAGCTGAAAGAAAATAGGCCTAATAAAGACACCAGATTCAAGGAACGGTGAGCTGTACCCACACATAAGGTATACGGTTGTACGCAGTCGTTCAAGTACGCAGTTCCTAAACGATTCAATTTACTTTTCAATGACTTCGGTCCTTTCGTCGCATCTTATAACGATATTAGGCGTTACTGTAAGAGCATAATCCAACAGAATGACAAAGCAAAGCATGCAGGACTGAATTTACACTCTACTTTTATCATCTGTTTTTCTTGTGGTAAGTATTGCGTTTTTTGTGCACACGTATGATTTTTAGCTACAGTGTTGCTAGTGCCCAACTTAACTGTTATATAATTTTCAACTTTAGCATTTTAATTCTTCAATTACAATTATAAGTAAGCATTTTCACTGCACTGTCATGTACCAGGGAGTCGGGACGCTTGACAATCAATCTATCAATCAGTCAATAATTTAGTTTCCACTTCAGCAAGTACAGGGCATGGGAAGAAAAAAAAGCTTCCCAGGTGGTTACAGTTAAGCAGTTAGTGATAACGTATAGAAACTAGAATACGCCATAATAGAACACACACAAAACATACATTATTCTTATGCATAAACACCGAAAGAACACTATGCATACATGCAATTCAGGACAAAACGTGTACAATATCAAAAGAAGCACAAAACTTACAATTCAGCTATCTGATGAAGAAAGCATACAGCGCAGGTCTAGAAGATGAAATACAAAGATAATTTTGGGACGAAAGGTTTAATACTGAGGGCAAAGTTACTCGTAGCATCTTGGCCCCGTAGAGTGTGCGTGGCGTTTTCATTTCAAACTTTTTCATAAACCGTAAGAGATACAAATAAAAATATTCAGGTAAGTCTGCTAGCCAACAATGGATTATTTTTCTTTATTTAGTACTGATAGCGAAAAAAAAAGGCGCAAGTTGTAACTTTTTAAAGCCGTTGGAAAATGAGTAGTTTGAAGAGTTGGGCGGAAGGTTGGTACCTGGCTAAGTTGTAAACGACGCAAAAAGCTTTTTCATGTATATTGTGGAGCTTTTTAAAGCTCTCTGCGAGCCAGTGCCCCATACAAGTTGAGAATAAATGACTTTTGACATAAACAACAATTTTAATAGCAAAAGCTTGACATCACTTGGAAGAAAGAAATTAGTGCGATATAAAAGACCGGCTAAACGCGAGACGGCTAAACACAAGTGAATAATATGCACATCACATAAAAGCTTTTCAGTTAACGAAACATCATTAGCTTCGAATGCTGGTAAAATTTCTCTATTTTTTCAGCCTTGAGTCAAAGACTCCCAAAATGATACCGTTCCAGCCCTGGGGCGGAAAATGACCGCTTTTGCCTTTGCTGCATCTATTTCTGGTGCAATAAATTTCGACCAGTCTTCCAGGGCAACTAGCATTTCAATAGCCCTTCTTATCAATTCTTCAGGATTTCTACCGCTAAAAAATTTCCGATGGAGGCGAAAATGCTGTAGGCCCGCGTTCTCAGATTTTGGCGCACGATAAAGATCACCAGGTGGTCGAAATTTCCAGAGCCCTCCAGTATGGCGTCTCTCAAAATCTTATGGTGGTTTTGTGACGTTAAATCCCACATATCAGTCAATTACCTCTTAAAAATACTGGTTTTGTTGGCATATATAACGTAGAATGAGTTATCATAAATATCGACGATGTCAATAATGTAATTTATCAAAAAGAGCGGCTCCAGTATATTTCCCTGTGACCCACCTGAGTCGCAACCTAGCATTCCTGACAAGTGCCCGTTAAGGCACTGACGTCGAGGCGACAAATAAAAGTTCACAAGTTCAGCGGGACATCGTCTAATCGTATAGCTTTCTAGCTTAACAAGCAGTATTTCATAATTCAAGCTGTCGAGAGCTTAAAAGTTTCCTAAAGTCAATAAGGATAGCTAATTTTAGGCGTATTTTTTCAAAGTTCAGTAGAATGAATTCTTTCTGTGCCTACAGCACACTTTCAGTTGACCTGTTTTTCCCGAAGCCGTGTTGTAAAGGAGTCATAATGTAATGTCACTCAATGAATCTAGATAAACGCGTCAAAATAGCTTTTTCTAATTCTTTAGAGACAACAGCAAAAGTGATATTAGCCTATAGTTAATACCAATATTCTTATCACCTTTTTAAAGACCGGGATCACTTTAGAGATCCATTTAGGAAAATGTTAAAGTTGTGACGCAATAGAGTTGCAATTAGGTCAACAACATGTTTAATCAGATAACTGTAGGTCGTCTTTGGCTAACGAAGTGCTGTTTTTAATGCTACGAAACGTTGTGATAAATTTTCGGTGATCAATAGGAGCAATGAAGACACTGTTTTGGGCAGTCGGCGAAAAAACTTTTAGTGTATATGCACTACGGCTAGACTGGAAATGTGAAGGAAAGATTCGTTGAAGAAACCCGCACGTGAATGACCTATGTTTTGATTTCGCTGCAAACCATTTTGTTAGGTATCTCACTTTTACTTCCAGGATTTAGAAGAGTGCATAGCTGCCGCCAAAGAACGTCTCCATGACCACTGCTACGCTGGAAAGGTTCTGTATAATTCTGAGTCTCATCAGTTTTGCTGTCCTTATTCAGTTTTTTTGCTATATGCCTTGTATTTTGATAGCGTAAAAAGTTCTCTACTTTTGATAAAGGTTTTATAAAGCTGATCCTTAACACCAATGCGATGAAGCAAATAAGGGCAAATTGAGGGCTTCCGAATATACTTTCGTCGTGATGCTCTCTTCATGAGGAAATGGTCACAGTTTAATGCTGAAAACTTGGGAAGAAATGCTTCAAAAGCAGCGTCAGCTTCTGCTTTACAGTATACATGAATTTATACCTCATCGCGTATTGCAGCGCGAAATAATTCTAGACTGTTATCAGTTGTTGCGTGACAGTACCGAGCACACCACGATTGATGCTAAATTGTTTGTTTCGGCACACATAAAAATATTCCCAGATGATTACTGAAATTACAGGAAACCACACGAGATTTGTTGAGAGATAAGTTAACGTTCGTTACAAATGTATCAAGAAGTGTCGTTGACAGCTGTGTAACACGTGTTGACAAAGTAATCAGATGTGCAGATGCGTTAGAAGACACCATGATATCAAATTTTACTTACAGAGCACTGTAACCAAGCATGTAAATGTTAAAATCTCCTGCAAAATAAATAGTGCAATTATTTTTATTGACATACTGAAGAAGACCAGCTAAGATACCTATGAAATCCAATGCGACCCCGTTTGGTAGATGAAAAAAACAGTAAATATCGTTTGTTTGAAACAAATAGTGGGCGCTTCACAATTATCTGACATAAAGGAGAGCTCGGGAGTCAAGTGGCGTTCGTGATCCGAACGAACAGTCATTGATGCGCGACCACGTCTACGCCAATTTGGACGGTTAAGAAAATAGGTTTCATACATTGGTAATGTGAACACATTATTGTCTCCATACCATGTCCCAGATATGTATATTACATCGAGACAAAAGCCGAAGTGGCTTACCAGCTCCGCGAATTCATCAAGCTTGTTTCACAGTGAACGATAATTAACAGGCCATTTTGCAACGGAACCGCAAGATAGAAATTGAAAACTGATAAAAGGCTTTATCTGCTCAAGATTCATGTAGTCCATCGACCCAAATAAAAGAATTCGAGAACGAAGATTTACAAAGATTCGCCCTATCACTCATGCGTAGAAGTAATTGATCGCAAGCTTTGCAGTTGGACTCCAGGCTGTCATGCGATCTGTATCTGCCAATTATATAATGCGCGAAACAGGTGTCAAATCCTCTCGACGCGCAAGCACTCTGCCATTGCTGCTCCAAACTTGCTTCCGGCCAGCAATTTTCTCACGAGAAATAGCGGCACCAAGCAGCTGCTTGCTTTTGCGTGTTATGTGCTCGTTCATAAAGATATACTTTTATTGGCTTTCAAAGCTGAGAGAGTGAGTAGTCAGTCGCGCCTTCCTGGCTTCAGCCAAAACGGCGTTACCTTTCGAACGACGCGTGAAGTGAACGATCAAAGTCTTTGCTCGACTTGTCAATGTTTCGATCGTATGACAAGCGCCAGCGTCGAAAACATCGATGGATTCAACGTCAACATCGAAGTCATCAAGCCGTTTGAGTGGCTTCGAGCCCTGAGCCCTCCTTTTTACAAAGGAAATAGATAAAATTAAAAGACAAACTCTCCATCAACTCTTACCCCTAACTCTTATTATTTTAGGCCTCTAAATCACTCCTGCAAGCAAACGGCAAAAGATCTTCACTGGTACTCTGTTGGTTTTTTTATGGAGCACTATTGTGGCAGTGTCTCTTCTGTGGAGTGCTTCTAGAATGTTTATACTGGCTTCATCTGTGCACGGATTCCGCAGTGTCTGCATGACTGCTGATATCTCCACAAAATGAAATGCTTTCTCGTTTTCTAAATAGGTTATGTTCAGTGATTAGCTGTATTCTGAGCATTTCCCTTTCACCTTATTGATAGTACAAATGTGGTTGGTTGTCGAGAAGCCTGTTGGAAATTCTGCTTGAACCTTAGGTCGATCAAATATTAGGTTTTTCTTATGGTTATTATTACCTTTGTAAATGGCTCACATAAACTAAAGGGCCACCTTGTTGGCCTGTACCTTCTAGAGTTCTTGTCGTCCCCTTTCTTAAGCATTAGGATGAGGTTAGCATTCTTCCATATTGCTGGTACCCTCCCTTAGAGGAGACACTTAGTAAAAAGAAGGCCATTTTTTAAATGCGAAACCTTTTTTAGTTAACTTGGATGACATTTACTGAATCTATCTATCTATCTATCTATCTATCTATCTATCTATCTATCTATCTATCTATCTATCTATCTATCTATCTATCTATCTATCTATCTATCTATCTATCTATCTATCTGTCTATCTGTCTATCTATCTATCTATCTATCTATCTATCTATTTATCTATCTATCTATATATCTATCTATCTATCTATCTATCTATCTATCTATCTATCTATCTATATATTTAGGCACGTACAACTATTAGCTCTCCTGTGCGTTTCGATAATGGTATTTATGCCGAACTTGGTAAGGCATCACATCATAGTATGACGAGCATATGGGACTAGTCATAACATGAAAATCACTACATGTACGTCATAAATTACGCGATACACAATTCGTCGTCTTGCTGCATTCTCGGTGGTTTTGTTCAGATGACATATTGCAAAACAGGTGTGGTATGACACGACTGCTTAGCAAATATATGTGACAGACCCAAACGTGGAAATTAAAACATGCGTGTTATATAAGACCTGACTGCACGCCACACTCAATGTGCGCTCGTGGCTGTTTATATATATATATATATATATATATATATATATATATATATATATATATATATATATATATATATATATATATATATATAAATATATATGTATAAACAATTTCCTAAGGAACCACTTTAACATATTGCAACAGAGCGTGCGACTATCCAAACTTTTCACTTCTCCTCCTTTTGTGGTATACAGACGGCCGAAAAATATAAAGGACTAATAATAAACTGAAAGATAGGCGTGAAATCTCAAATTGGGTGTCACCCCTGCGGAAAGAGCAGATGCAAGGTATGCAAACACATGCAGACAACGACAGTGGTGAAAAGCACCCACTCGGATTTCAAGCACAAGATAAGAGGTGCACTAGACTGTGACTCAGACAACGTCATATACCTCCTGAAATGTGGGGTAGGTAACAAGCAATAGGTGGGCCAGACAGACATTCCGTTTAGAATTAGATTCAACAACCATCGTGCACATGTACGATCCCTGCCAGGCCTTCCACTTTCAAAACATAGCACAATAAAAGACCACAGCTTTGACGACATTATAGTTACATTATTAGAAAACAACTTTCGAACATTCAGAGAACGGGAACAACGAGAATCTTATTTTATATACAAATTTAACATAATAAAATACGGAATAAATGACCACCCAGACACTCTGTCTGCGTTACGACCGCTAAAAGACGCAAACGCTTCTCTCTGATCAGTCCGGTCTCTGTACGACAATACTATTACCCGCTAACAAAGCTTTTAGCCTATGCATCTGACAACTCAGAAATGGTTTGCCTCATCAAGCACAGCCTGAACGCACAGATAAGTGGCCCGGATGTCGTACAGCCCCCCCCCTTTTTTTTTCTTTTTTTTTCTTCTTTAGGTTTTAACGCACATTATGTTCCCTCACTGACAAGGACCTGAGAGCTAGGTGATTTTGTTAACTATCATACATGCGCGCATGTCTTCCCAGTGAGCCGCAACTGTGTGGTGACTGTCCCGGATGGCCTACAGTCCCCCCCTATTTTTTTTTCTTCTTCAATTTTTAACGCACACCTGTTCCTTCACTGACAAGGAGCCATTGCATATAATGAATATCGATGGCGGCGCCTCAATCACCAGCCTTTTCATTCTTCCCGACGCCAACAGCAAGCACTCGAAGCGCTCAAGCTCTCCCCATTAGCTTGTCTTAAACTTTAAAAAGGAACGAGCCGCCAGCGGATTACACGGAAAGGTGCAATACAAGAGCGGTGGCACACTGCCCACTTGGAGAACAGTGGGTGCGGGGGAGGTATTGTTGACAATATTGGCATTGATCATTTACCTCTGCCCTACTCTGTCATGCTGCCCTTGTCATGTCATGCTGCCCTTTTTTAATTACGCCGTGTCAGTCTTCTTCTTCTCCTAGATTTTTTAGAGTTACTTAAAATTTATCCTGCTGTGTCGCTGTTTCTTTTTTTTTTTCACTTTTCTTTTTACCCCTTCCCTCCTGTCTCGACAGGCTAAAAGAAGACACGGAACATGTGTAAATATTATTATGCCTTGAAACAGACGGGGTTCCCGTTCAAACGTCGGCAGAATAAACAGTTGTTATGTGACAACGCATCTTCAATCATACTGATAATGTGGCGGCAACCGCAGTTATTCTACATATATATATATATATATATATATATATATATATATATATATATATATATATATATATATATATATATATATATATATATATATATATATATATATATATATATATATATATATATATATATATATATATATATATATATATATAAATAAATATATATATATGTATATATATATATATATAAATATATATATATATATATATATATATATATATATATATATATATATATATATATATATAAGGGAGAGAAGTGTATACCTAAGGGCTCGTATTTCCGTGTTTTAACACAATATTATTGAGATATAACAGACAGTAATGCCCAGGAATGTACAGGGGAAGTTATTAGAACCAATGGAATGTAAATAAGAAGAAAGAAGAAAGAAAAGTGGATGAAAAATTTAGTGGATGAAAATTGGATGAAAAAATTATCAGCTGCGAGCAGGAATCGATATATATATATATATATATATATATATATATATATAGTCAAGTAGATACTCCGTGAGCGGTCACAACGTAGTTTAGTGGTTTACTTCGACGTTTCGGCCTATAGTTTTGCTTTCATGAGGATTGAAGGTACAGTTTGTTGGTGCTCAGCTTTATACAATCTCAAATGAGAGGAAAAGAGGGGAAAAGGATGGAAAAAGATAAAAAAGAAGAAAAGGAAAAGAAAAGTAAAAAGAAAAAAAGAAACAAAGAAAAAAAGAGAAAAAGAATATAAGTTGGACACTCCAGGGCGCCTCCATTCCACTCTTCGTTCCACGTCCCCCTCTATCTCTCTTCCCTTTCTCCCGTTCACCTTTCTGATGTCAGCGGTCTCTGTATGCTTCCTTTCACTAACGCATTCTTCCCGACCAGACAGCACCTCCTGGCTCTGGCGGCTGAGTGTGGGGCAAAAAAGCTTTTTTAAGAAGTTTCAGCTTTTAACTACTCAGTGTCCCGTCGAAATTTCGTCGTAGAAAGAGGGGTGCCGCGTATTGCCGCAGAGGCTGGTAAAAAGCGCAATGCGACTTCCTTGCCCACCTCTGGATTACGCGTGCATTAGGGGCCTTTCGACCATGCACAGAATTGCGGTTGGGCATGTCATGCTTGGCACAATTGATTTGGTAGTAAAGTAAAAACAGAAAACAGACGACAGCTGTACTTAGGAAGAGTAGTTTACACTTGGAATTGTTTCGAGTTGTCCAGTGCTCTTCGCAGCTGCAGGGCCGTGAACTCAGTTACTATTTTCATTATGGCCGTTATTGTTTTCTAATGCTTTTATTGCTGCAAGTGTACCAGGATTCTCACTTGTGTTAAATCGGTGGATAAAGTATGACTCCCATTGTTCACGCTCTCAGTTTGATTTAAATTCCATCTGTAAGAGCGTTACTGATAATTTGTCAAATGCAAGGTCGGGAAGATTAAGATGTTTTGATAGGGGTAGCTTTGGGGCTGATTTCGCATGAGCTCTGTGGTTATTGAAGCGAATCCTAAATGGTGTTTCTATTTGTCCGATGTACTGCATACTACACACGTTGCATTCGAGTAGGTATACCACATTAGAGAAATCGTATGTTAGGTTTCCTCGTAAGTT
Source organism: Rhipicephalus microplus (assembly GCF_043290135.1). Lineage (NCBI taxonomy): Eukaryota > Metazoa > Arthropoda > Arachnida > Ixodida > Ixodidae > Rhipicephalus > Rhipicephalus microplus. The sequence goes on along the minus strand of NC_134709.1, from coordinate 104,113,868 downwards.
AATCGAAAACTTCGATTGTGTGCTGGTTGCTTTGTGTGTTTTTCGCATCGCCTTACATACAAGACATGGTGACTTTAAACAAGGTCGGCAGGAATTAGTGGAGGGTGAGGTATTGATTTGGGAGTGGACAAGTGTGTCTTTGAGGTTGCGTGGTCGTCGGTAAACTACGCCTGGAGCGGCTGGGAATACGCGTTTCAGACGTTCACTTTGTTCCAGAATGTTGTAATGTGGTTTAAGGATTTTGTTTACATTGGGGAAGTTTGTGCTGTGAGTCGAGCAGAGGTTTGTTGGTTGTGGGTCTTCTTGTGGTGGTTGCTTCATAAGTAAGTCATCATGCTTCAGTTTTCTCGCTTTTTGAAGAGCGTCATTATTTACATGTGGGGGGTATTTTTGTTTCTCGAGCATAAGTTTTAGCCTCTGTGAGCTCGTGTCAAAATCAGCGTCTCTTGAGCAGATTCGCTTAAACCGGTCAGCCTGGCTGTATGGGGATACTGTTTTTACAGTGGCGCGGGTGATCGCTTTGGTAATGGAGGTATTGTTGTCGACCAGTTGGTTTGCGATATAGAGTTGTAGAGAGCTTGTCCTCTTCTATCGTTCTGGTGACATCAAGAAAATTTACGGTTACTTGCGAGTATGTGTGTCTGAAGTGTATGCTCGGATGTACAGCATTGTAAGTGTCGATAAGGCTGAGAAGTTCGTCCTCGCTGTGGCTCCAAATAAGAAAGATGTTGTCTATGTGTCTTCTGTATAAAAGTAGTTTCAAGGAACTTTGTGCAAGAAATTCTGATTCTAGCTTTCCCATAAGTATGTTGGCATAATTGGGTGCTGTTTTGGTGCCCATAGCGGTCCCGCTGATTTGTCGAAAATACTCCTAGTTAAACACGAATGAATTTAACTCGAGGACCATCCTCGTCAAAATTGCGATGGCAATGAAATCTGGGGTGTTAGATTGTCTATGATTTGTGTACCTGCTTTGTAATGCAGCGATGCCATGATCGTGAGGAATATTTGTATACAATGAAGAGACATCAAAAGTAACCAAGTACAAGTTTTTCGGCACACCCACATCTGCAATGTCTCGACGAAAATGTGTAGTGTGTATTATGTACTACGCGAGGGTGCATGGAATGTGGCTTATTAGTTTGTTCACGTACCCTGCTAAGAGTTCAGATATGATTGGTTGACCTGGGTTACCGTGCTTATGAATTTTTGGGAGGATGTAGAAGCGACCTGGACGAGGGTATGCTGCTCGCATCAATTTGTGGTCAGTGTTCGTTATCATTTCTGCATCTAACAGTTTTTATTAGTTCTGTTGATATGATACGTTTGTATTCGTCTGTCGAATCACCTGCGAGGCGTTCGTAAAATCTTGAGCCGCCTAGTCGACGGTATGCTTCTTGTAAGTACTTGGTCGTATAAAGGACTGCAATCGCTCATCCTTTGTCAGCGCGTTTTATTTTTATGTCTGTCCAAGATGCGAGATTTTTCATAGTTATTTTTTTCAGGTTTTGTCAAGTGTTTTCGGTATCCTTTCTATCTGTGGTATTCGTGTACTATATCTTTCTGTACTGCGGTGATATAAAGGACCAGCCACTTGTCTCGATTACTGTTCAGTGTCCAATCTTTTGTTTTACGACGGCGAATACTTTCGTGGTTAGAAGGCCCGTCCAAGAAATATTCGCGCAACCTTAAGCTTCTAGCGAAGTTGTGGAGGTCTCGGAGCAAGTGGAATTCATCAAAAAATTTTGTGGTCGGGCAGAAGCTTAGTCCTTTAGGTAGCAATTTTCCTCGTCAGGGGACAAGCTCGTGTCCGATAGGTTTACAACCACCGTGTTACTGGGTGTGTTCATAAATGGCTGCTCGTTTGTACCGTTTGTGGTTTCCTGGGTGGTGGTGTTGTAGTGATAAGGAACTGTATCAGTGAACGCGGGGTTGGGCCCAAGGTCTCTTTTGAGTTCATTAATTTTTGTGGTCATGTTGGCTTGGTATTTATTCTGTTCAAATTCTGTTAATCGGGTGACTTCTTCGTTCGATAAAGTGTTGTGGCAGATAATGGTGTTGGTCATAGCGACCAGTTTCATTACCTGCTTATCACTGTGATTAAGAGAGATTTCTATTAATTTAAGAGATACCTCAAGTAGGACATTTTTCCATGTTATTTGGTCGTGTTCGTTTAGGTTTGAGGCGGCTGGTGTGAGGGAGAGTGGCATACCCTTGGGGGCTAATCTAGCACGAAGATACACTTGCAATGTTGATTTATCCATTTCTCGTCTAATTCATTTGTCAGCCAGTTTCAGTATTTTAAGGAAGGTGGCACTGCAACTGGGAAGCGATGAGCTGGACTTACATTTCCGAAGTCAATCTTCTTTTTGCTGCGGGGATGACTCTGATGAAGTGCGCAGATTGTAGTTATGTCCGGCAGGCCTTCGCCTTTGTAGGGAAGATTTCGGCGTTAGGCTCCCGGCGAACGTGTTCGAAGGCACATACGGGGTCCGCAAAAAAGGATGCGGTTTCGTAGTTCGGCAGGCTTCCCTTTGATGAGTGGTGTAGTGGTGCTCTCGTGTAGTGCTTTTGGTCTCGACATCCGCAATGGGGGGACGCATGTTGGTTGTTCAGCAGACTTTCCCCTAGTAGTGGTGCGCTGTTGATGATGGTGAGTGGGTGCTTACGGGTCGCGGGAGCCACAGTTTCGCCGATCGTCGGGAACTCGTCTGTGATTTTGGGTAGGTGTGGGGCTCCTGGAGTATCTTGATATGCAGAGTTCTTGTCGTTAGTGTCTTGTGTTGAACAGATATTGACGCAATTCGCTGTATGAGTCGACCACCCCGTGGTAGCTTTGAGGTCTCCGCGACCGAGTGCACTCTTGAGGGTTTCGGCAATGAATGTGACACCCACAAAACTCGGATAAAGCCCATCCGCAGCAAGAAAGGGTCTTGGTGGCAAGTGCTCGAATTGGTAGTCGATGTATGACACCTTGCTGGGTCTTCGGCAGTAGGCCTTGAATGTCTCGTTGAATTGACGAGTGTCCCGGTTGAAGCAGTGCATGAATTGGTCGTTCTATCGTTCCAGGTGTAGGTTGAGATAACGGGGCAGCATGCATGAAACAACGAGCCTTTCTAGTTCCTGGCGAGGCCGATGCGCGTTGTTGACTAGACGACGAAGGCGGCGTAGTGATTCCTTTAGTCCGTACGACGCCTGCTCGCTCGTACCGACGTGAAAAACAAGCGTGGTCACAGATCGTGGTACGCCAGCCAGCTCTTTCTTGATGTCGAATGTCGATGCTCCGCGGATGGAAATGATCGCCGGTGTCGTCTTCTCATGCGGGTTTTAATGCCGGTGCAAATACTTTGTTTGCGAGTTTCCGATGATGGCTGATGTTGGTGCATGTTTAGGGAACTTTCGTGAGACCTGCTCGACTGGAGAAGCGCCTGTGGCTGGTCTTGTGTAGGCAGGCATGGTGGTTGAGTTGCCGTAGCGTTGCATATAGTCAAGTAGATCCTCCGTGAGTGGTCACAACGTGGTTTATTTCGATGTTTCGGCCTAGAGTCTGTCCTTCATCAGGATTGATGAAGGCCAGACTCTCTCTTTCTCTCTCTCTCTCTCTCTGTATATATATATATATATATATATATATATATATATATATATTGTAGGCATCTATTATGCGCTTCATCCTCATCTGAACAGCAGTCAATCGTCATCATATGTCCTGGCTGACAATCATCATCTTCTTGGAACGTGCGCTTCTTTTTCGGGTCCGTTGCGCTTGTTCGTTCCCAAGTTCACGACCAATAAACCTCGTTACAACCGAGTCGTCATACGTGGTGGAGGTGGATTGACGTTCCCAGTACCTCTCATTACAACGCCTACTCGCTGGAGCTCCGTTCAGGCCGCCGCTTGGACCCTCAGTCCGCCAACATGTCTCAGAGTGAGTGGGTGGATGCCCTTTCTGCTCCCGTCTCTGCGCCGCAAGCCGTCACTGCGCCGCAAGCCCCTCCTCTTTACATCGTAAACCACCAGCGGGACCCTCCGATCTTCGCTGGTCTCCGCGGCGAAGATGTGGAGGACTGGCTCGATAACTACGAACGAGTAAGCGCAACTAATCACTGGGACGACTCTAACAAACTCCGCCGAGTATCGCTTTATCTCACGGGCGTTGCCAAGACATGGTTCTTGAACCATGAGATCGACCTCACCGACAGGCCTGCCTTCAAGCAGCAGCTTCGCCAAGTATTCGGCACGCCAGCCGTTCGATCCGCTCTAGCGAGGAGGGCCCTAGATACTCGCCAACGACATCCCGGTGAGTCATACACATCTTACATCGACGATGTCCTTGCGCTTTGCCGGCGCGTCAATTCTTCGATTTCCGAGTCGGACAAACTGCGCCGCATCCTGAAGGGCATCGGAAGCATTGCCTACAATGCCCCTGTTGCCCAGAATCCTTCTACTGTTCCTGACGTCGTCTCTACGTGTCAGCGTCTCGACGATCTTGATTCTGTTCGCCTTCAGTCGGGAAATAGTGAACATCGTACAGCAGACCGGGGCCTGCGTGACATAATACGGGAGATCATACGAGAAGAACTTCAATCGATGGGCATCTCACAACCTTCTCCATCTGTCACACAGCCTTCAAGCATGGCCCTCCGTGACATCGTAAGGATGGAGGACATCGTACGACTGACAACTGGTCGGAAAACTAAATGATGCAGCTTTCGGTGGAGAAACTGCATGTAACAGTAGGACTCATATTCCTCAAGCACGCCCGTTCAACATGGTTTCTGTTACGGTGGAAGGAGTTCTCGTGGACGCTTTGGTGGACATCGGTGCTACAGTTTCTGTGATTAGGTATGATTTGTGCAAACGCCTGAAAAAAGTAATGACACCTCATAATGGACCCAATCTAGTCGAAGCCCAGGGGCTTCGACTAGATTGGGTCCATTATGACCCAGCCACTATCCGTCCTTTTGCTCTTTGTACTGCTCGTGTGTTTATTGATGACATTTTGCATCACATCGATTTCACTGTGTTTACCCGGTGCTCTCACCAGCTAATTCTAGGGTGGGACTTCCTATCTTCTTCTTCGGCCGCTATATGTTGTGGTGAGCGGATTCTGCACCTAACTAATACGGACTCCATGTTCGACGAAGGCGTCTACAAGCCACTACGCCTGTTCGCTCACGAAGATCTCGAACTACCGCCACATCAAGAACGAATTGTGACCCTGATCTCTAAGGACATCGACCACGGTAATGTCTTGGTGTCCCCTTCGTCGACACGCGTCGCAAAAGGCGTAACCCTTGCATCAGGTGTCGCACGCTTTCACCATGGCTCCGCACTCGTCATTGCTACGAATGAAACGCCAGAGAAAGTTCTCCTGCCAGAGGGCACTGCAGTAGCCTGTGTTGTGGATGCTGAGCCTGTCAGCGTCACGCCACTTAAACTTGCCTCTACCAACGACCGTTATATGAGTAAGCCTGGCTCATCCTCTCCCTTCACAGCTCTTATCAGTGATGACCTAACAGCTATCCAGGCGCAGCGGTTGCTTGCGTTATTTACGAAACCCGCCGATTCTTTCGACACCTGCTCCTCAACGTTGGGCCGAACTACCACTGCAGCGCATCGCATTCAGACGGAGGGAACATCTATTGTACATCGCCACCCGTACCGCATGTCTCTCGCTGATCGAAAAATCATCGAAGAAAACTTCGCTGACATGCTCCAACGAGAAATAATTCGTCCATCAGCTAGCCCTTGGTCATCCCCTGTTGTTTTGGTACGAAAAAAAGATGGCTCCGTGCACTTTTGCGTTGATTACCGGGCACTTAACAACATCACACGCAAGGACGTATACCCCATGCCACGCATCGACGACGCCCTGGATTCACTGCAAGGCGCCGAATACTTTTCAAGCCTTGATTTACGTTCGGGATATTAGCAAATTCCCATGCACAATGACGACAAAGAAAAAACGACATTTGCAACCCCCGATGGCCTATACGAATTTAACGTGATGCCTTTCGGGCTCTGCAATGCGCCTGCGACGTTTGAACGCATCATCGACACCGTCCTGCGTGGTCTGAAATGGAAGACGTGTCTCTGCTACCTTGATGACATTATCATCTTTTCATCAACGTTTTCCCAGCACCTGAGGCGCTTGGATGACATCCAAACATGCCTCGCCGGTGCGGGTCTGCAGCTCAACACTAAGAAGTGCCGTTTCGCCACCAAATCCATCAAGGTTCTCGGTGATGTCGTCAGCAAGGACGGTATTCGCCCTGACCTCGAAAAGATCGCGGCCGTCGTTCAATTTCCATCCCCCACAAGGCTTAAAGACTTGCGAAGTTTTCTTGGCCTCGCATCATATTTTCGTCGCTTCATACGAAATTTCGCTTCAATACCTGCACCACTTCACAAACTACTTGCATCTAATGCACCCTTTGTGTGGTCCGAGGAATGTCAGTCGGCGTTTCACCTACTGAAGAGAGCTTTCACGTCAGAGCGTGTACTCTGCCATTTTGATGACACCGACCCAACACTCATGCATACCGACGCCAGCGGTTTTTCAGTTTCAGTTTTTCAGTTTTATTGAGCATTTTTTTCACAGAGTTGCGAAAAAGAAAACGCAAGGATAAGAGCAAAAAGCTGCTATGTTAGCAGCTTGACGAGGCTCCTACCCCTTTTCACTTGGCATTACAAAAATCCGCAGAGCACAAAACATGAAAAACAATTTGACGTCGATTTTCAGAACTTCAAGGAATTAGGAAATAAAAAGGAAATGCATCAAAATTACATCAGTTTCAGGTTTACATAAAATAATCAAACCACATAGAGAGAAAAACAACAAAAAACAAAAGAAAACAGCGTGTGGTCAATCATGAAACAATGCACACGTTGCTAAACGGCTACCAAAGTATTACAAAATGATTATACAACTTTACAACACCGGGTATGCGAAAAGCACAAGTTTTAATGCACAAGGGAAACACTGACGAGTGAAATGTTGCATGTTTTACTCATAAAAAAAGCAACGAAAAAAATGTCAAAGAAAGCAAACATCATAGGATGCCATGTTACACACAAGCACTATTATATGGTGTTTCTTTTACATATAGTACTGTGGCCGGACAACTAGAACATGCTAAACTAAACGTTGCGGTTGCGGTATAGGTGCTGTTCTCCTCCAACGCGATAACTCTGGACGGAAAAGGGTCATCGCATATGCTAGCCGAGTGCTTACTTCTACCAAAAAAAAAACTATACCATAACTGAGCAGGAGTGCCTCGCTGTGGTTTGGTCCATACAAAAGTTCCGTCCTTATCTGTACGGCCGTCAATTCACTATCGTAACGAACCACCACGCTTTATGCTGACTTTCTACAATAAAGAACTTGTCCGGACGCTTGGGTCGTTGGATTTTACGCCTACAAGAGATTATTTATAAATCAGGCAAAAAACATCAAGACGCCGACGCTCTTTGTCGTTGCCCACTACCTACGGCGTCGTTCGACACTCCAGCTGCCACCTCCAACGACACCAGTTCAGACGTGACTCCCACTTCTGTTGCCTTCCTCGCCTCGCTGTACCAACCGCTAATCGACGATGAACAACCCTTCAGTTCTCGCCAGCCGGCTGACCCGTATTGTCGGCGCATTATAGACCACCTCTCAGGAGCTACGCGTCCACCCAATGCACGCCTTCGTCGACAACTCGAGCACTTCAAATTTCAGGACGGTGGGCTGTATCGTCACATATATCTTCCTGACGGCCAACGCTGGGTACCTGTTCTGCCGCGCGCTCTTCAACATCATGTACTTAACGCCTTCATGACGATTTGACTGCTGGCCACCTAGGCTTTCACAAAACCTACGACCGCATTCGAAGCCGCTTTTATTGGCCTGGGATCTCTACCAGCGTAGCAAAGTACGTGGGTTCCTGCTCTCCGTGCCAACTTCGCAAACTTCCGACATCACCCCCGGCTGGTGAGTTACAGCCAATGACGTGCCCTACAACACCTTTCGAGGTCGTCGGTGTCGATCTTTATGGGCTCCTTCCTGTTACTGGTGCTGGAAATAGATGGATAGTCACCGCCGTAGACCATATGACACGCTACGCCGAGACAACTTCAGTAGCTACTGGTTCAGCATCGGAAGTTGCTGACTTCGTCCTTCAGGCCATAATACGGGTGCCCCTCATGCACTTCTAAGTGACCGTGGAAAGGTGTTCTTATCACAGCTTTTAGGTGAAGTTCTTCGCGTTTCTGGTACCACACACAAGATGGCGTCTAGCTACCATCCTCAAACAAACGGTCTGACCGAGAAATTTTATCGAACCCTTGCCGACATGGTCGCCGTATACATTCAACCGGATCACAGAAACTGGGATAAACTTCTACCGTTCCTCACTTTCACCTACAACACCGCTGTTCAACGCACAACCGGCTACTCACCGTTTTATCTCGTTTACGGACGTTCACCTACTTTCTTTATCGATGTTTCCTTCTTCACCAGCAATGGCCCTCCATCACCATCTTCTTGCGAAGAACATTTTTCTCGCCTTGCCCAGAGTTGCCAGCGCGCTCGTATGAACACGGAAGCTACGCAACAAGCAAGGAAGGCCGTCTACGACACCTCTCATTGTGTGGTATCATTCCGACCGGGTGACGACGTGCTGCTATTGACACCAATTCGCACACCTGGTCTCTGCGACAAGTTCCAGCCTCGATTCATCGGCCCTTATGTTGTTTTAGAACAGACTTCGCCTGTCAACTATCGTGAGACGCCTCTTGTCGTACCAACTGAACGCCGTTACCACAGCACCGAAATTGTACACGTTTCCCACATGAAGCTTTTCACATGACGTTCCTCGTCACCTTGACTACCCGGCCGCAGCGGCCAGGCTGGCCGCTTCCACGGGGGAGGGGGGGAAAATCAGTGTAGGCATCTATTATGCACTTCATCCTCATCTGAACAGCAGTCAATTATCATCATATGTTCTGGCTGACAATCATCATCTTCTTGGAACGTGCGCTTATTTTTCGGGTCCGTTGCGCTTGTTCGTTCCCGAGTTCACGACCAATTAACCTCGTTACAACCGAGTCGTCATATATATATATATATATATATATATATATATATATATATATATATATATATATGCAGTCGAAAAAAGGAAGACGACAAACGTACGAAACGCAGTTTTTACTAACGTTTCGGCAGGTGGGCCTGCCTTCGTCGGAGTAAATGATGAGAGGCCGCGCAGGGCCTATTTGGGCGGCTGGCTCCAGTATCACGAGCATGCGTAATTTTTCGATTTTCATGCTAAGTTGCAGATCAAGAATACAAGTGAATCGATAGATGTGATTGTATGAAATACACGTGACATTTCACAATAGTCATATGGCATATCTTACATACATGGTAAATTGTGTGCATCGAAGCAGGTTTATAAGACAGCACTAAAAAATAAAAAATAAAAAATAAAATAAAATTGGATGAATAGAAACACGCGCTGCGCAGATTCATACAGGGTACCAAAGGACACATAATTCTTGCATGAGAACACAAATCTCTAAGGATAATCTATGAAATGAGCAAAATAAGAAGTGAATAAACAGAAAATTGAAAAGGCAAAGTTGATAAAAAATATATATAATAACTCAATACAAGAATTTTCAAAGGTATGCATGACATAGAAAGGAGACAATGTGTACGCAATAATACGAAAATAGCTGAACAAGCACGGCAGACATCCACCAGTCATTGTTAAGTGTATTAACGAACTAAGGCAACATGCTAGTAAGTGTTCCCGGGCTTTCGTTCATTCCGTTTGAGAGAGTTTGGAATTTATGAATAAGGAATGACTCTCTAATTTCGCGATCATGGTGTGTCTTGAAACCAGATTCAATTATTGTGGCTTGGATGTTACTGAAGGAATGACCTGTGTCGGTGACATGTCTTGAAATTGGTAAGTGAGGAAGGGCATGTACATGAGCTCTATGATTGTTGAATCGGTACCTAAAAGCAGTTTCAGTCTGACCGAGATACTGTAGATGACAAATTGAGCACTCCAGCAGATAAATGGCGTTCTGTGTGTCACAATCGAAATTGCCTCTGATATTTATTTTGAAATCAGTCGCTGTGCTGGTGACACAGGTTGTCGTAGTCATGTGAGCGCACACTTTGCAGCGAGGTTTTTTACAAGGATGGCAACCAACCAGTTGAGTGTTGTCATCACATTTGGTTTTAGACGAAGTTAACAAATCGCGTAGATTTTTGCCTCGTCTGTATACAACTCGTGGTGGTTGTGGAAAGGCTCTTGTAAGGCGTTCACTCTGCTGAAGGATGTTGTGGTGTTTTCGGAGAATACTTGTGACATTAGGCGCCGATGCATTGTGTGTTAAAACTAGGTTTACTTCTGAATGACTATTAAGATTTTTCTTGGTTTTGCAGAGCGCTGTGCGTTCTAATGCGTCGGCCCGCCTCACCGCATCATCGATTAACATAGCTGGATATTTCTGTTTAAGTAGAGCACTGCGTAGTTCTGTACAGTTGGCGTTAAAGTCGGACTGTTCGGAGCAAATTCGCTTAAAGCGTAACGCCTGGCTATATGGTATGCTCAATTTGCAATCCCTCTTGTGGCTACTTTCAAAATGTAAGTACCGGTGCCTGTCAGTGGGCTTGCGGTACAGTTTTGTGGTCAATTGCGTACCATGGATACATACTGTAACATCGAGGAAGTCAATGGTGCTTGGTGAGTATGAGTGTGAAAAGGATATGGAGGGATGAACATTGTTAAAAGCGGAAATAAAAGACAAAAGTGTCGCTTCTCCGTGTGGCCAAATTATGAAAATGTCGTCAATGAATCTCTTGTAGTAAAAGGGCTTCAACGAACGACTCGACAGGAAGTTGTTCTCGAGGATTCCCATGAAAATATTTGCGTAATTGGGCCCTATTTTTGTACCCATAGACGTACCGCTGACTTGGACATAATGCACTCCATTAAACTCAAAGTTATTGTATTGTAAAATCATTTGCAACAGTATAGCCAAAGTGGAGCTATCAATTGGCTTATCAAGAGTGGAGTGATCATAAGCCTCAGTCACGGCGCGTATCCCATCCAGGTGAGGTATGTTCGTGTAAAGAGATGCAACATCAAGAGTAACAAGAAGAGCGTTGATAGGTACAGTAAGGTTGTTGATGTCTGACAGAAACTATATATATATATATATATATATATATATAGTGAAGAGGAAGAACTCCGGCACATAGGCAGCAGCATCGAGCGTGCAGCAGCTCGAGCTGGTAAACTGTGGTCGAGGCATTGCCTAACTAGCAACCACCTCTACGCTAAAAAAATCTTTTTGACACTTGCGGGACGTGCTGGACACCGTTATTTCTACCTTCTGCTGTGCCGGACGCCTATCTGGTGATGCTTCCTTTTCCTCAAGCCACCTGTCCTGGAAGTGTGCGTCAGTGGGGGCCTCTACTCTTCAAGAAAACAGACGATAACAACATTAACGATTCGCTCTCGACTTTCAAACGGGTGAGCGCTTTCGACAAATAGGCAGACGCGGATAAGCTGACACGCCTGTCGTTTCAACTCACAGGTGTGGCAAGTCTTCGGCTCAGAAACCATGAGAGAGAGTCCCAAACATTGCCGTTATTCAAAACGTCAGAGGGGTGAAACTTCATGAGTTTTTTTTTTTGAAGACTTCTTTGATTAGTGCAGACACGGGCACACCTCAATGACGGTAACTAAAAAAGATTTAAAATATCTGGAGAAACTTGACGGCGACGCTTTGGAAACGTTCATTTCGAAAAGCCTCACCACAGTTATTGACGGAATTAGCTTGTGCCGAAATTACGATGACTTGCGGAAGCAGCGAGTTCTGACAAGATAACCTCCAGCACACGATTTGGCATCACTGTCTAGTGTGACCAACTGTCATGACCAAGCGTCGTTCATAGCCGAAATACAAGCATATATTGTGAAAACATTGCCCTTCACACCTAATTCTATCATAACTGTGCCGCTGCCTCTCTATGACGTCATTCAAAAAGATGGTCACTGTGGCACTACCAGCTGCCAGCGAGCATAAACATTTAGCTGCTCCACTCACCTACGCCTCGGCTGTAGCCATGTGAACTCGCAAAGCGCCAGCATCTTCGTTCCAGCCTCATGTGAGATATCGGCCAGCTCAAGCCCACTGGACTGGCATTCAAACCACCAAACCGTGGCGCATCCTCGACAATCACCAGATATGTTGTTAATGCCGATACCGCAGCCACGCCGTAAGCTATACCCTCCACTGGACGCATATGACCGATAAAAACTGCCGTGAGCCCTTCTTCCCGCTTTACGCTTGACTCTATTGAGCATTACGGTTCTGCCACTCCGACGAAAGCCTACTACCAGGATGACTACCACCCTTAATCGCGACGCCTTCGCTTGCCTTCTGTGCGACGACGACCCGCGCATAACGGAGAGTGAAACGAGAGGATGCAGTTCCTGAACAAGTTTCGGTTTACAGAAGTCCAGATTAATCACCTGCCAATCTTATTGATATATTTGTTGCAATAGTCCCTACAATCACTCTTGTAGATATAGGTGCACCTGTTTCTGTTATGAGCCGGCATGTTGCCGCACAATTCCTATAATCACGACACATTTTTTTTGGATTATCGATTCGTACAGGCAATGCTGAACCTGCTCAACTTACCGCAGTCTGTACAGCACGTTCGACAATTCAGGGCGTTTTCTACATGATAGATTTCATTGATCTTTCATCGTACTTCCATACCATTATCTTGAGATGGGAATTTTGTCGCGCCCAACGCAGTAATCGACTGTGCTCGGGCTGAGGTCGAATCCTGTGCACCAGATGACCGAGACTCCGATGATGATGAGTGCTTTTTTTAATGGCGCAAGGGCCAATTGATGGCCAAAGAGCGCCATTTCAATAGTCTAGAGATATGAAGAGTGATATGATGTGTGACTGTAATTCTAGAGATATGAACAATGATATGATGTGTGGCTGTAAAGGGGCCTTAAAATTCCTCGCGCTAACGCGGGTGAAATCATGGAAGTAATAAAAGCATGGCAGTGGTGTGAAATATTTGCTGTGAAAGTAGATGGAAATGTCATGATATAAATATCATGGAGAAAATTTAGTCATCGCAGCCGCGACCACGGTACAGAGGTCGTGCTACGGATGACCTCGAAATATCGGGTGAAAGCTATGCACATCTTTTAAAAACGTGAGAAATGTATGTAGTTTAAAAAGCGGATACCTACCGGTGAGCATCTCAGGGTGTAGTGGGAGCTGCTGTCAGTAGGGCTGTAAAAAATGTTTTTTCCTTAGAGCACCATGCTCGTTGCACTGGACGAGAATGTGGAGAACCGTAAGTGGTTCTCCACATCTCTCAGAATACGGTGGATTGCCGGTAGACAAGAGATTATGAATGTGTAGAGTATGCATGTCCTGTTCTAAGCCTTGTTAGTGTTACTTCTGTGTGTCGTGATTTCGATAGTGGCGGCCTATAACCTAGTTGCGGCTTAATAGCATGGAGTTTATTGTCTGTGTGTTTATCTCACGTGCTCTGCCAATACCCCCTGATCTTTCGTTTCAGAAAAGATTTTAGGTCAAATGCAGGGATTGGTTTTGATGTATTGGGAGTGGTGTTGTTGGCAGAAGCAGCCAGCTTGTCGGCCAATACGTTCGCTTGTATTTCACGGTGCCCTGGAACTAAGCAGACAACGACGTGCTGTTTTGATGTGTACAGTGTGCACAGAAGTGAGTAAAGTGACACCAGCACAGAGTTCTTGTGTTTTTAGGAGCTTTCAGGGCTTTTACCACGCTTAGGGAGTCTGTGTATATTACCGCCTTTTGTAATTTTATCTGTTTGATGTGTTTTACGACCGCCAGTATTGCGTAAGCTTCTCCTGTGAAAATGCTTGCATCAGGATTAAGAACGCCGGCGTCGGAAAAGGATTGGCCTACCGCAACATATGACAAAGAAGTGTTTGACTTTGACGCGTCGGTAAAAAACTCAGGACATGTGTATTTATGTTGTAGGTCTAGGAAGTGTGTGTATGTGTGGAAGTGATGCGCGCTTTGTGACTTCAAAACAAAAGAGACATCACAGTCTATAAGCTGCCACTGCCACGGTGGCAGATATGTTGCAGGAGCCATCAAACTGTGAGAAGAGACACACCTGTTTCTTCCGCCAGGCCCCTTACACGGAGCGCGTAGGGCTGCCTAAACGAAGGACGGTTCTTGAACAAGCCAGAACAAGACACTGGCTTCTCTTCTCGCTTGTTGGTGCACCCTCCCTTTTGCGACTTGATCTTCTTAAAGTTTATAAGATTCTCGGCTATAAGACAAATCATTATTGTGAAATGGGAAGGGTGTTTCTTGTCTGCCTTCACCTTCAAAAAAAAACAAAAAGGACAGGAAACATTTTTGTAGGTGGAGCAACAATTCATTCGAATCCACGTACAAGCTCTCCACAGGGCTAGTTCGGAAAGTACCCGTAATGAGGCGAGTGCCTAGATGGTGGACGGGGTCGAGAATCTTCAAGGCTGATGGTGTGGCCGACTGATAGATTATAGCACCGTAATCTAGGCATGTGCGTATGAGGCTTTTATATAAATTCATTAAACATTTCGTGTCACTACACCATGTAGTGCGTGACAACACTTTCAAATTGTTCATTTTTTTTAAGCACCTGTCCTTTAAATACTTGATGTGTAGGATGAAGGTTAGTTTAGTGTCTAATATGAGACCAAGAAACTTGCGTTTGGTCTTCACTGACAGAGGTTGACCATGCAGGTCAATGTCAGGGTCAGGATGAAGGCCCCTCTTTCGGCTGAACAAGACACAAGTGCTCTTTTGCGCGTTGAGTATAAAACCATTTTTATTTGCCCATTGAGATATCTTGTTCAACCCTAGTTGAACTTGATATTGGCACATTGAGATGTCGCATGATTTGTAACCAATCGGCACATCATCGACATATATGCAGTAAAAAATATTACGTGGGAAAGACAGGTGCAAGGAATTCATTTTAACTATGAAAAGTGTACAGCTCAATACACCTCCTTGCGGCACTCCTGTTTCTTGGACAAATACTCGACATAGGACCGTGCACACTCGCACACGGAATGTACGGTTAGACCGGTAGCTTTCGATAATTGTCAGCATTCTACCCCGCACACTTAAACGTGACAGCTATCACAAAATTCCAAAGCGCCATGTAGTGTCATATGTCTTTTCTATATCGAGGAACACAGAAAGAAAAAATTGCTTATTAACAAAAGCGTCGCGAATCTGTCCCTCAATACGGACACGGTGGTCAGTGGTGGATCGAGCCTCTGTAAACCCACACTGCTATGGATCAAGTAGGCCATAATTTCAAGGAAGTTCATGAGGCACCTGTTAATAATTTTCTCAAAGACCTTGCAAAGACAGCTGGTTAACGCTATAGGCCTGTAGCTACAAACTGAGGCCGGGTCCTTGCCTTGCTTTAAAATTGGGATAACGATAGCTTCTTCTAGGCTGAGGGTATCTCGCCGGAAGACCAGATCGCAATGTACAGACAGAGGAAAGCTTTCTGGGTTTCAGTGGGCAGGTGTTTTAACATTTCATATGCCACACGGTCCGGGCCTGGGGTAGATTTATTGAAGCAGGTAAGTGAGGCTTGTAGTTCAGCCAAACAAAATTGTTCATTGTATGTCTCATGTGTGGTGGGTTCGCCCTCTGTTCTCTGTTTTTCTATTCTGGTTTTGTATCGTTGGAACGCTTTACTATAGTGTGATAAGCTGGAGACCTGCTGGAAGTGCGCCCCATGAGTGTTTGCCTGGTCTTCCAAGCTCCATCTTTGTGTGTTCACTAGAGGAAGTGTGTGTACTTGCCTTCCTGCTACTTTAATAACCATATTGCAGACTCTCGCCTCATCTGTGTATGAATTATGGCCTGATAAGAATTTATGCCAACTTTTCCTTCTTGCTTGTTGGTGCACCCTCCCTCCTTGCGACTTGATCTACTTAAAGTTTATAAGATTCTCGGCTGTAGGCGAGTCTCTAAGCAACTTCCATGCCTTAGTTTGTTCTTTGCACGCATTACGGCACTCAATAATCCACCATGGGACTCGTCGTTTGCCTGACGGTCTACATGTTTGTGGTATACATTTCGTTGCAGCATCAATAAAAAATGCTGTCAGGTAGCTCACAGTAGCTTATACGCTTAACCCCTACATGTCAGTCCAAGTTAGGAGAGCCATTTTTGAAACTGTTCCCAATCGGCTTTGTTGATGAGCCATTTGAGAACCTGTGCAGGGCATATATTTGTTATTGATGTGCTAATAACGATAGGAAAATGGTCACTGCCGTATGAAATATTAATTACCTTCCATTTAAGTAGAGGCAGGAGTGATAGAGATTTTCTGCTGAGATCTATGGCTGAGTACGTATTGTTAGCGATGTAGTAATATGTTGACTCTTTCCAATTCAGAAGGCACGCACCGGAAGAAAAAAGAAACTGTTCAATCAGGCGACCTCGCGCATCGCAGCGAGAGTTACCCCATAGGCTACTATGAGCATTAAAGTCCCCTAGGACAAGATACGGTTCTGGAACTCCAGCTATCAGCTACTGAAACTCGTGTTTAGTCACTTGATGTTGTGGTCGTATGTATATACTGCAAATTGTTACCAATTTGTTGAAGATGACAGCTCGAACAGCTGCTGCTTCCAGGGATGTCTGAAGGGGTAAACGTGTACCGGCAGTTCCTTGATTAACAATTATGGCAACACCACCGGATGAGGTGACAGCATCATCTCGGTCTTTTCGAAAGATAACATATTTTCGAAGAAAGTTAGTGTGTCTTGATTTTAAGTGTGTTTTTTGCACACAGAGCAATTTTGGTGTAAGTTTATGTGGAAGTTCTTGGATATCGTCGAGGTTCCTCAGTAGGCCTCCGACGTTGCATTGTATTATATGTGTCATTTTAAAGATGTGTGGTGCTGTGTGTACAAGAAGTGTCACTTCAGGTTACAGACCCTTTTGGGGCCCCGTAATTTGACGTTTTTCTTTATGGGCGCACTCCAAAGAGTTGCGCCCATCCTTCGATGTCTGAGGCGCCGTAGGAGTGGGACTTGAATCCATGACCTCCTGCGAGGTGGCGGATGGTGCCTGATGAGCAGGCACATTCACAGAAGTTTCGGACGCAACTGCAGGGGCAGTGGTCTGGGGTCCGGCAGACTCTGAAGTCTGCTGAACCTGCTTGGCAGGAGTCGGGGCTGCACAGGCTACTCCAGCCTTGGGCGCAGATGGCGCGACCGTAGTCACACTTCGTGCGACATTCGCAGACGCGGAGAGATGTGGCACGGCGCCCTGGCGCGTCACATCTGCAAAAGAAGGAGAGTGCTTGTTATGGAGGGAGAAGCGCTGGCGCGCCTCTTGAAAAGACAGATTGAATTTACCTTTGAGTTGAAGAATTAGTTTTTTTTTTCAGAATGGGCACGTTCCTGAGTAGGTGGGATGGTCTCCTTCACAATTCTCGCAGTGGGCTGCAGCAGTACAATTGTCCGATGGGTGTTCGTTGGAGCTACAGTTTGCGCAAGTCGCATGCCCTCTTCAGCTTTGCGAACCATGTCCAAAGCACTGACATTTGAAACACCTACGAGGATTTGGTATGTAAGACCTGACTCGAAGCTTGCAGTAGCTCGTTTCGATTGGATTGGGTAAATCGCTAGTACCAAAGGTGATAATTATATGTTTCGTCGGTGTTTCTTTTTTGTCTCGTTGTATTACTATTCTTTGAACGTTCACTACACTCTGGTCTTGCCAGCCTTCCAATAACTCACTCTCTGATAATCCAAGAAGGTCATCAACAGAGATGACACTGCGGACTTTGTTCAAGGACCTGTGGGGGCCTACGGAATCTGGGACATCCCCAAATGCTACCAGTTTAGATAAATTGTCGTATTGCAGCTTGTCGCGAACCTTCAAAAGGAGGTCGCCGCTTCCCAACTTGGTTACCCGATATTTTGGCCCGATTGCTTCTGTCAGTGTTTTGGAGACAAGAAAGGGTGAGATTGCTCGGACTGTTTTGTTTTCTTTCTGGCTATATATGACATGAAACTTGGGGAAAGACTGCTTTGGTTTCGAAAGGAGGAACGCGTCTTCGGTGTGCCACCGTTTTGGGCGGCGATCAGGGAGAGGGGGAAAAAGTTAGCCATACAGATTGTTTAAAGCTCGGCGGCGATGGTGGCCACGCACCAGCGAGCCCAACAAGGGGACGCTACAAGGTTGAATAGTAAGCACTTGGAGACGCCAGCCATGCATCGCCGCTATAACCAAATATAACTACCCAAGGTTGGATAACTACACAAGGTTACTCCTTGCCGCCTGAAGGATGGAAGTAAACAGAAGTGAAGAGATGACAGGAAAGATTGAAAAGGATAGAAAGACGAAGATCAGGGGAGAGAGAGAGAGAGACCGGAGAAGGCAACTGCCGAATTCTCCTGGGTGGGTCAGCCCAGGGATGCCGTCTACTTGAAGCCGGTGCCAAAGGGGTGTGTTGCCTCTGCCGGGGGGCCTTAAAAGTCCAATCACCTAGCGTCAGCTCAACCCCCAAGATCCCCTTTTCCCCGGACACAGCAAAGCCACGCACGGCTAGGCGTGAGAGGGAATAGAAACTCCCCCGTTAGCTCGGGTCTGTGGTGTCGCTACACACCCAACGCCTAATTGTGCAGGCGCCCCTGCGGGGATGACCGAGAACCGGTAAACAAAGTCTGCCACTACACTTGCCATTAACGACGACACCTACATTGCTCCATGCTCTTTTACGTTCGTTCCAGTTTTGTGCAGCGCCATATCCGAAAGCACTGTCATCGTCACACCATCTCGAATATTCGCTGGCCTAAGAGCCCTTCCTTTGCCTTTGGCTGTTCTAAACAAGTGCAAAGCTGTAAACAAATGCGAATTTGTAAATAATACTGATACCTTTATCCCTGATTTGTCACGAGTGCATTGGCCACGTCGAGACGTTCAACTCCACCATTAATAGTCTTGCCCCCCATAAGGTGTGTCCTACCTCCGTGTGTGAACTAGCTGTCATCTCTGCACATCACCCAACTTCGGCGGACGTATTTCGGCCATTCATCGCTGAAGATTTCACACCTTCACAGAGTTCACAGCTCTTCACCATGCTTGAGTGCTACCGCCCACCTCTGGGCGTTGAACAAACATCTCGTGGTCGTGCTTCAGCAGTCGAAGACCACATCGCCCAGGGTCCCCCTCGCCGCTACAACAAAGAACATATCACGTGTCCGCTACAGTACGCTGCGTCTTTGCTTACCAAAGACATTATGCTCTGCAGAGGCATTGTTTGACCTCCACAGATTCCATGGGCGTCTGTGGTGGTCTTCGTCATAAAAAAAGACGGTTTTGTTCGTCCCTGTGCAGATTTTCGGCATTAGAACGAGATCCCGCTAAAGGATACTTATACAATACAAGCACTTGCGCTGCTTTAGACTGATTGCAGGGTGCCAAGTTTATTTCTTTGTTTGACTTGTGGTCAGGCTACTGGCAGGTGCCGATAGCCGATATTCATGGCTCAAACAGATTTTGTCACACCAGATGGCGTATATAAATTCACCGTGATGTCTATCGGACTTTGTCATGCCCCCGCGACGTTCCAATGAATCGCAACATTCTGGGTGGCCTTGAATGGCAGTTCTTGTGTTACGCCTACGATATTGTGCTCTTCGCTCCTAACTTCAACACATGCTTACGTCACCTTCAGTACGTCTTTACTTGCCTGACCATCGCCGGTTTGCAATTAAACCTTTAAAAATGTCGATTTACATGCCTAAACTGACACTTTGGGTCAAGTTGTCAACAATGAAGGCGTGCTCCCGGATACCGAGAAACTGCGTTCTGTTACGGCAATTCCGAAAGCTGCCACCATCAAAGACCTTCGGAGTTGTATTGGCTTATTTACCTATTTGCAGCGATGCGTCGAAACATTGCGTCTGTTATATCACCTCTCACGCAACTCCTCGGTGACAGTAAAGAACTGTCATCGCTGTATGCTGCCTTTAACACTGCTTTCACCACCTTCCGATGGCTTTTCGCGATTCCACGTTTTCGTCCTCATTTCAAACCTGGTGTTCCAACTGAAATCAACAATGATGCCAGTGGTGTAGGCCTGGGTGCTGCGCTCGAACAGCGTGAACGTGGTAATACGGAATACGTCGTGGCATACGCTATCCGCACACTCACCAAGGCAGAGAGCAACTACAGTAGAAAAAGGAGTGCTTGGCCATTGTGTGCGCGCTTGTTGAATTTCGTCCTTATTTCTTTTGACTTCGTTACCGGCCACCACGCGCTGTGCTGGCTTTCGACGTTAAACTACCCATCTGGCTACCTTGCTCGCTGGGCATTTAGAATTCAATATTATGACATATGGGCGGTTTATCATTCAGGACGGAAGCATGCTGACGCTGACGCCGACGCCCTGGATGACTCCGCTTTTGGGCCCACATTATCATCTCTTGACTTTGACACCATAGCTTTCGAACAACGCCATATCTTCATTAACCATATCTCCAACACATCTGAAATCCTAAACATGCGAATGCTACGGCACGAAGTTGCTTACTTTACGATACGTTAAACGCTTTTTAACTGAAGCAAATATGCACCAGGGAAACGCAAGTGGCTCCTTGTCATTGGATGAGCTTTATGATCGGAGATTTGTTCCTCTTTCCATGCTGACCCACAATGTGACCACGCTTAAGTCTTGAAGACCTACGAAAGGCTTCGACATCGTTACTGCTGGTGTGATTTATATACCTTTGTCCACAACTTCATTCACTTTTGTCCCGAATGTCGGCGCGGAAAATCTCAACAGCACGTCTTAGACTGTAAACTACAGGCTTTACCGTGCCCTTCTGGATCATTTTAACGTGTCGTTATAGATCTTTATGGGCCGCTTTCATTGACTCCGAACGGCAACAGGTGCATTATAGTTGCAATCGACGACCTAACGCGCTATGTCAAGACCTCTGCTCTTCAATTAACTACAGCACAGGAGGTCGCCACTTTCATACTGAGTCATTTTGCGCTGCATCATGGAGGACCCCAAGAACTGCTCAGCAATCGGGTCCATGCCTTCTTGTCCGAGGTTATTGAACACTTGCTCGCTGAATCGCTGAATGTCCTATTGTGCATCACACATGTACCGGTTACCACCCTAAAACCAATGGTGCTACAGAGTGCTTTATTTGTATTCTCACTATAATGTGTGACCATTTTATTAGTTCTCTCATTCTTACCTACGCCTACAATACTGCAACGCAAGCTATGACAGTTTCTCCCCTTTTTACATCCTCTAAAGCCATCACTTTTCCCACACCACTGACATCTTTCGGCCAAATCGGCCAGACGCGTCGGAGTACCTGCCAATCTTGGATGCCGCCAGACACGCAGGAGAATGTCACGAGCTAACACGTCGCTTTGCCTTCGATGACCAGAAGCACCAAAAAGAAATCCACAAGGCCCAGAGCTCAACCCCCATTTTTTGGGTGCCCTTGTGTGGATGTCAGTGTCACTTCACACACTTGGGCCCTCCTGCAAACTCCTGCCAAAGTACAATGGACCATATCGTCAGCTCAAACGAAGTTCTCCAGTAAATTACCACATTGATCCACTTAAGCCACTGTCAGCCTTGCGGTGCCATAACCGCGAGGTCGTACACGTCGAGACACTCAAGCTCTACCATAGTTTTACGGTGCTTGCCGATGATCAATTCGACAGGATGATTCCTTTTGTTCCGCGGGGACAAGCTGAAAACGAGAAAGCACTCCAGCACACAGGCAGCAGAATCGAGCGTACAGCAGAGGCTCGAGCTAGTGAACTGCAGCTGATGTAATGCCTACCTAGCAACCACCTAAACGCTGTCTAAATCTTCTATATATATGTATATATAGAGGACCGCCAGGTGGCGCCGTTTTGTTTGGCTGGCCGCATACAGTGCTCCGCTTTCACGTGTTCTTGGCCCGTTACCGGGCCCCGCCCGTGTCTGGAGAAGCTCACTATTCCTTCTAGAAGACTTCCGGGACACGCCGACATCATCCGGGCTCCGGTCCGACCCCAGGCTGGCCCTCCAGGCCCCTTCAAAAGTACGAAGCGGCGCGGCGCCGCGCTAACCCTAACGCACCGCGTCTGCACCTCCACGATGCAGCGTCCCGCCCAGCACTCGACACCAACGACAACTGATGCCCTTTCGGTAAGCCCAGCCTCCTCCAGTCGTACCGCTGATACAACCGTGCCTCCGCTGTCAACATCTGGCAATGTCACCAGCCCCGCGCCGATAACAATACAGCAACAGGCGGCGTTCCTCAACAGCGCGCACGGTCCAGCAACGTGCAACGCTGGTGGCGTCTCTGCTACTCTCAGCTTGATAGCCATGCAAACGCCGGAGCCCGAGAGCCGTAATGCAGCGTTGGCGTTGCAATCAACCACGCCTGCTGCTCTCTCCACCTTATCTGCATCTGGCCTACCCGTTGCAAATTCCGAGTCTGTCGACAGGCGCGTTTCGACAAGCGTCGTTCCTTCCATTGCCGAAGTTTTGCCTTCCATCACTTCAGCTGACGACTTATCGACGGAAATGAACTTCACGGCATCGCAGGTCAACGAAGACAATACGCCATCCCCTGAAGGCAGCTGGAACACCATTATCGCCAATCGAAAACGTGCCTCGACCGCCCGTCCCCGCTCTGAGCTCATCACCGTCGGAATCCAACTTCCACCTGGAACACTCACGCCAAAACTGCCTCTCTATGACCTGCTTTCTACCATCATAGCCGCCGCAAATCTCTCTCCCAAGACCAGTGCGGAGGTCATCCTTCAAGCCTAACCTGCTCAGAGCCTGGTGTTTCTGAAAACGCACTCACCTCTCACTGCAAACCTCCTACTCTCCCTTCCCTCACAAGTCTGGAACTTAATGGTAAGCCGATCACCATTAAGCCCTATGCCCCCAGTCCTCCAATATCATGTCTCGGTGTCATACACAACGTCGGTGGTCACTTCGCAACGTCTCAGCTCTTGCATGACCTCGAATCCTTTACTTCAAATATACTCGCTGCACGTATGATGGGCTCCACTGAATCCGTGCTCATAACATTTGCAGGAACCATCATTCCTCGCTATGTGTACTTCAAACGCTCCTCTTTCCTATGCCGACCACATAAACCTAAGCCCCCTACTTGCACTCGGTGCCTTGCTATAGGGCACCGTGCTCATCAATGTCCCCAACACAGCGTTCCGGCCAAGTGCCACCGCTGTGCGTCTCCTCTACCAGCAGATCCCGATGCTCACGTTTGCGCCCAACCCTGGTGCATCCATTGCCAAGTCAACACCCACTCATCTCTCGACTCCACCTGCCCCTACCTTCTAGCTAAGCAACGCGACTGCACCAAAGCTGCTTTTCTCCGTCGCACAGCCATGCGCCGAGCCACTCAGCCTTCGCCGCCATCCTCTTCAGCACGTGAGTTCCTATCATCTCCCGCAACATCCTTCCCGGGCTCATACGTCGCTAAGGTTAAGGGAACACCTCCCATGTGCATTTCTTCATTAAACACACCTTCACCGTCTTTAAGTAACGAGAGCCGCTCCGTCGATCAGCGACTGTCTATGTTGGAGCGCAACCAGCGTGAGCAACAACGCGTCTCAGATGAGCTACAACAGAAAGTACTCGCACTGACGTAGACACTCGCAGCTACCACATCCTCTCTTAACTCTCAACTCACGAAGCTGAATAAGCAACTCACCACACTCACCGCCCCGACCTCCACCTCCCATGTAGCCAAATTGGCCGACATGGTCGAAACCACCACCACTGCGCGTCACACACGTTTGGTCCAGCTGCAAAATTCAATTGTCCGGATTCTTATGACCCTAGAAACCCAATCAAAGCAACTGGAATCTTTCACCTATATGCTTAACTCCCTGCAAGAGTCGCTTCCCCCGGCAAAAAAGAAGGAACGCGCACGCGTAGGCGCTTCCTCTACTTCAAAGACCTAGATTGTTCGTGAAAAGGACCTCGATATTTTGCAGTGGAGCTGCCGCAACTTTCGTCATAATAGGACCCCTCTCCACCAATATCTTCTCACCCGCCAAACATTACCCCATTTTCTTCTTATACAGAAAACTCGGGCGGCCCTTGCCGTCCCGGGCTACCGTGCATATCACGCTACGACGGGAAAGCCATTTGCGTCCATTTATGTACGCAATGACGTTCTCGTTGAACCACTAGACGTACCCTCCCCCCTCCTGAAGCATTTGGTTGGTGTGTTCTATTACCAACCATCTACCAGTATTTCTCTCGCTCTGATGTCTTTTTACAACCCCCCTGTCACGTCCGCTTTGTTTAGTGCTCTTTGCAAATGCCTGCACTCCCTTCCTTCGACCACCCATATCCTCCTTGGGGGTGACTTCAATGCTCCTCATAGGCTCTGGGGTTACCCCCAAACACTCAAACCAGGTCGCCTTCCACACTGCCTCACCCAGTAGCACCATCTCACATTTCCTGATACTCCTGACACCCCTATTCAAGCGGGCACTCTTTCGCGGCGTTCCACTACATCCGATCTCACGTTCTCTCGGAGTTCCCTTTCTTTTCACTTGCAGGTGTCCGCTGAAAATCTTTTCAGTGATCACTTTCTCATACACACCACCATCCCTCTTTCACACAATACGCGGAAACAACGAGTCGCTCACACTGACTGGGAAGCATTCCGTAATAACCTTTTTCTGACTCATTCAAAACTTACGACGACTGGACGTCGCGGATCTCCGCAGCAAGGACATCCTGTAGTCGCCGCGCTCGTTTTTAACTCCCCATTCCTGACCCTGATCCTCACTTCCTCCGCTTATGGCGACGTCATCATCGTTTGAAACGCGCTCTCCACTCCCAGCCACACAACGTCCAACTTTCCTTCCGAATTGATGCTTTGCGGGCTGAAATTATCGCTTACGGCACTTCTCTCGAGCACTCTCGTTGGAACACGCTGTGTGACGGCCTTGACTCCGCACTGGACTCGCGCTCTACATGGTCTCTGTTTAGGTCTCTCTTAGGTACCAAGCCTGCCGTTGCTCCCACCCTAGCTAAAGCTCTCGCTCAAAGGACTCCATCTGATGTGTTTGAAAATTTAAAATCTCTGTATCTCCCACCCATCTCACACCTTCCTACCCAGATTACTGTGCCGAAGCTAACCAAGACCTGGACCGCCCATTTAGGCTCAGGGAGCTGGAAGCTGCCTTAGCCACTCAATCTACCCGCTTGGCACCCGATGAGGATGAGATAACGTATACTACATTACGTAATCTCCCCGACATTGCGCAGGAATTTCTCCTACACACATTCAACGAAGCATGGAGCAGTGGCTGTCTTCCAAGCTCTTGGACATCATCTCTAATTTGCATGATTGAGAAGCCGGGCAAACCTCCATCTCTCTGTAACCTTCGCCCTATCTCTTTGACGTCATGCGTTGGCAAGACTCTTGAACGAATGACCTTGACTGGACTGTCTGATTTCATTGAGGTGAAAAAGTTTTTCCCTCCTTCTCTTATTGGCTTCAGACGCCACGTTTGTGTGCAGGACATGTTTCTTGTTCTTCAGCATACTTTTCTTTCACCTTCTCGAAGTCAGATTCATGCGCTTGTAACCGTCGATGTGCGGAAGGTATTCGGTGGCGTGAGTCATGACCACATACTCGCTCAGCTCTCCTCCCTGTCATGTGGCTCCCGCATGTATTCATACATCCGATCATTTCTTTCCGATCGAGTAGCTCCGAGCAGTGCTATCTTTGTGCTCCCAGCAGTGCTATCTTTCCGATCGAGTTCCGATCGAGCAGTGCTATCTTTGTTAACAATACCTCCCAAGAACCCACCCTTCCCTGGAGTCGACATTGTGCCCACCGTTTTGGTATTTCACCCTATAGTGCAATCCGCTGGCGGCTTGTCCTCCTTTGAAGTTTACAACAAAGTGGTGGAGAGCTTATACGCTTCAAGTGGATGATGGTAACGTCGGAAGATATGAAATAGCCGGTAGTTGTGGCACCGGCATAAATAGTCATTATATGCATTGGCTCCTGTCAGTGAAGGAAAAGGAGAAGAGATAAAGGGAAAACAAGAAAAAGGAAGTAAGGAAGGGGACTGTACGACACCCGGGCCCACTAATTTGTGTGTACCGGCTGTGCTTGAAGCGGCAAACTTTTTCTCTATAGAAGTGTACGCTAAGTTTTTTTTGGCGGAAACATTATTGTTGTAATAGGAGGTTAGGGACAGTTTACTGATTGGAGAGGAACGTTTGCGTCCTTTAATGATCGTAACATTTAGAGAGTGCCTGAGTGTTCATTTATTCTGTTTTTTATGCAATTGAGTTTGTATATAAAGTAACATTCCCATTCCTCCCGCTATTTGATTGTTCGAAAATTGCTTTCCTATCGTGTAACAAGTCATCAAAGCTGTGGTCTTTTATTGTACTGTGTTTTGAAAGTGAAAGACCTGGCAGGGAACGTACAAGGGCCCGATGGTTGTTGAATCTAATTCTAAACGAAGTGTCTGTCTGGCCCACGTATTGCATGTTACATATACCACATTCCAGAAGGTCTATGACGTTGTCCGAGTCAGAGTCTGGTGCACTTCTTAAGCTGTGCTCAAAATCTGAGTGGGTGCTTTTCACCACTGTCGTTGTCTACATATGTTTCCATACCCTGCATCTGTTTTTTCCGCAAAGGCGACATCCTGTTTGAGGTTTCACACCTATCTTTGAATTTATCAATTGATCCTTCATATTTTTCGGCCACCTGTACACAACACCAGCAGGAGAAGTGAAAATTTTGGATAGTCGCACGCTCTGTTGCAATATGTTAAAGTGTTTTCTTAGGACCTTGTTTATGTTCAGGGGGTTGCTCGTGAAAGTTTATAGCAAATTTTTGTTATGGTGTGCTGGTCGGCCCCTTTTTGGTGGCGTAGAAGAGTCTCGCGGTCCAGATTTCCCGCTTTTTTGATGGCATCGTCAATGATAGCCGGCGGGTATTCTTAAAGGAGTACTTCGCTCATATGTTTGCTGTTTTTGTGGAAGTCCTTGGTGCGGGAGTAGATTCGTCAGATTCTGTGTGCTTGGGAATAGGAAATGCTGGTCTTGCAGTGTCGTGGGTGGCAGCTTTTTAAGTGCAGGTATTGCTGCCAGTCCGTAGGTTTTCTGTATACGCTAGTTAAGCACCATCGGTCATTCGAATAAGTACATCAAGGAAGCTTTATTTTGTGTTAGAGCAGAAGTGTGTAAAATAAAAGCTGGGGTGCACTTGGTTAAATGCCTGTATGACTTTGAGCAGCTCATTTTCTGAATGTGTCCAAATTATGAATATATCGTCTAAGTACCATTTATAGATTAAAGGTTTGTTATCACAAGATGAAAGTAAATTGGACTCTGTATGATGCATGATTATGTTAGCGTAGTTTCGGGCCGTTCTCGTACTCTTTGGCGTGCCATTGATTTGAAGGTAGTACTCATTGTTAAATTCAAATATGTTTAGTTTGAGTACAAATCTCGTTAAAAATTCAATTACTTTTTTGCTTGGATATGTGATGGGGTTGTGGGTGCCATACAATTTAACAAGTGCCCTCATACCACCGTCATGTGGAATATTTGTGTAGAGTGAATTAACAATTAATGTGACCAGGAATGCACCTTTTGAAATTTTCAAGTCCGATATTTCCCGAAGGAAATGGTTTAGGTCACGCAAGAAGGACTCATGTGTGGGCAGTACGTCTTTGTAAAAAGTGTTGATATAACTGGAAATTAACGTTCCTGTACCTGATATAATGGGTCTGCCAGGGTGTCTCCCCTTATTAATCTTCGGCAGCATCTTCGGTGGTAAAAAGAATCAGGCGCGACATTTATCGTAGTAAGTGCTTTTTGAAGCTTTGAATCAATGGCGCCTTCCTGTGTGAGGTCCTCTAGGGTTGTTACAATGATATTTTTGTGCTCGGTGGTAGGGTCCAAGTTGAGGGGTTTGTAGAATTCTTTGTCATTTAGTTTTCGCCTGCCTTCCTCGATGTAGTCCGATCTCATTTAGAACAACAATCGCGCCTCCTTTGTCTGTTGGCTTAATGACGAGATCTTCGTGGTTGCTCAACGCGAGTAGTGCCTCTTTCTTTCCTTGATATGCTATTCATACTTCTGTCTGTGCACGTTTTACGCATGTAAGACATCTTTCTGAACTGCGTCTATATATAGATCCAGATGTCGATCTCTGTTGGCATCTGGGTTCCATTGCCGTCTGATTACCGCATGGAATAGCGGGTTGTTTTTTTAGAGGGGGGGGTGAAGAAATATTCCTCTAATCGTAAGCTTCGTGCGAAGTCATCCAGGTCTTTCAGAGGCGTGAATTCATTGCACTTTCATTGACAGGAGGTAATGCATATAATGAATATTGATGGTGGCGACACAACTACCGGCGCTTTAAAATCTTCCGACGTTACCAACATGCACTTGAAGTGTTTAAGCTCTCCACCAATTTGTCGTGAACTTCAAAGGAGGACAAGACGCCAGCGGATTGCACTGGAGGGTGAATTACCGAAATGGTGGGCACAATGTCCTCTCCAGGGAAGGGTGGGTTCTTGAGAGGTATTGTTGACAAAGATACCACTGCTCGTTGACGGTCACCTTACTCTGTTGAGCTCATTTCCCTTCTAATCCCGCCGTGTCCCTCTTGCTTCTTTCTAATGTTTCCTCCTCCTTTTCTTCTCTTCTTCTTTTTCTTTCTTTGTTTTTGTTGTTGTTTTTTATATTACTTTCTGTCTCCTTCCCTCCTTTCTCGAGAAGCTTTAAGAAGACACAAAAAATGTGCCAATCTATCATGCCTTGAAAAAGACGGGCCTACTGTCGAAACGTCGGCTTAATAAACAAGTTGTTATGTGAAAGCACATCTACTTTTATACTTCCCAGTTGAAAATCCCATCAAAATGTGTCTGCTGTGTTTTGGCGTGTTCTCGTACATACACCAAAACACACTGGTGTGTTGTGGTGTATATACCAGCCTGGTGTGCTGGGATTTGGTGGGAAGAGTGACCCACTCTGGTTGGTCCTCGTGGGATGTGTTCTAGTGGGATGTGTTCTGGTGGGATGTGCTCTGGTATGAAAGTTGACCTATTCTAGTGGGTCCTGGTGGGATGTGTTCTGGTGTGAAATTTGCCCAAGACTGGTGTGTCCTGGTGCGACATGCTCTGACGGGATGTGTTGTGGTGGGAAGACCACAGCGGTTTGTGGTGTTCTGAATGGATGTGTTTTCGTGGATTCAAGAAATGTAATTTTTTCTTGGAGCTTGAAAAAACAATTTTCTCAACTGAGTGCACTCGAACTCACACTCCTTAATATTTTTCTCAACATTACTCACTTCTACTAAAACTCACCAAAATATTCCTCAGCCAATTGTTCTCAGGCTCGTGGCTCAATCATTTTCATTGAGTTGACTCATGAGTATGTTTACTTAAAATTAGCTTTTTTGACCATACTGCCAATGCTGTTTAGTTACATTGGCAGTTATTGTTAACACTCCCAATTAACGATGAAACGAGGCAAGATGTATAACAAAATTTGATTTCATTTCGAAGTTTTTGTTGCCCTGGAGAGTATGCTAGGCACTTGACAAACAAATACCAATGTCATCTTGGACAATGCAGCTTATTGAAGCACGGCTGCATTAAAGAAAGCATGTTGTCATCCTTCTTGCAGTACTATTACAATGTATTGTGGCATACCTGCATTGTTTCCCAAGCGTTGTTAAATTGCCCGCGTCCGAAAGACAACCTCCGTAAAAGACCTTATCACAACGAGATAGAACAAGTCACTTTATCTGCAAACTCTGTGTCTGTTTGCAACCAAAATTGCTTTGGGAGCACCTGCATGCACCTTCAGTCTTCACTGTTTACATGCAATGCGTACAATTAACCTACAGCGATCTAGTCAGTGCTTGCTATTATCCCCTTGTGATTTAGACATATGTTACACTGCTCACGTAGCACTATAGTACCACGACTTCGATATCAGAACCAAACAATTCCTTTAGGTAGCAGTAATAAATATATTACCTACACTCCAAACAAATACATTTTTGGCACTTGAACTTTTTTCAGACGCAATGATACTAAAACTGATCAAATTCGTGTTACTCCTTCAATGATAATATTTACCACGATTGGTGCCCTCGTTAGTCTAGTTTGACCTCATAGCTTTTAATATGAGTTAGCAGTAGCAATTCAGTAAGCACATTTCTATTGAAAGGCAACTCACATGCGATATTTTATTAAAATATCGTCAAGTGAAAGAGATTGTAGACAAATGGCAAAGACCCACTACTGTAACTTGATGCCTCTCATCAACAAGTATTCAGACGGAGTATAAACTGTGATGCAGTGAAACATGTGAATAAAAGCATGAGCATAAGCCTACATAAGACTAATATTACTGAAGTTGAGTAGAAAGGACCATAAGTCGACATATAAGTACAGCTCATGCATGCTCATTCAAGAAATAAATTTTGTGCTTATGGCTGACTTGAACTCATCCCCCAAATATTTTTGAATGAAACCCTTGTTTTAAAACTTCACAAAGGTTACTCACCCAAACTTACTGCGACTCAGACTTCCGGCTTGATCTGAATATGAGTTAGTTGACTCATGAGTAAGCTTACTGACCTACGTATATCCCTCTCTGATATGCCATATTCTCTTGAACAAACCACATCTTCCTGTGGCGCGACACAGCTAGCCTGGGCTAGGTGATTTCCAGATCATCAAAGAACACGTCGTCCTACTATTGTTTGGGAGTACGACGTCTGTACACATTGTGGGACTGATGGCCGACAAACAGCGCAGAAACTAAAGCCATGCAGTAGTGTGTATACTTTATTTCAGAATACCTAGATAATTACACTACACAAAGCTTTTCTATGGCAGTTGACATTTACATGATACTACGTAATGTCGTAATATACTTGCCCAACGGATAGTAATAGTAATAAAATACTTTACAAATTCAACAGAACACTGTGAGGATTATGTACTTCAATAGAGGAGCACCTATATTCTCCATTGTATTGTTTCGTAGCCTTCACATAGCAATAACTAGAAAACTATATTTAGAGCAGTCATTAGTGCCAAGCTTGTATGTATGTCTGGTGCACGGCAAATACATATCTGTATATGTGCCTGAGAGACAATTCGGCATGGCTTCCTAGGTCTAATGACAGTTTTTATATGGTGTTCACCAATGCAGCACATTCGACAATGCAAACAACCACGCAATTACTCTAAAATTGTATTAAATTTTCCTGTACGTGAAGACTTAGCTTCCATGATCTCAAGCTTGTACTGACTGCAATGTTTACAGGCGGAAGACATTACAAATAGTTTTATAAACTTCATTCACTTATACGGGGCTTCAAAGCTTGCCAAAACTTTAAAAGTAGCACAAAAATGACTTATATTTTGTGAAATCTCTATTCAAAGGTAATGATGTAAAAATTACCACAAGCTTTGTTTCGCTTCAAATGGAAGGCGAAACCTTCAAGGACCCTAGATAGTGCACTAGTAATAACATTGCACCTCGAAAAATTAAGTACACATCATTATCAGTTCCTACTGTACCCTGACACCACGACATGATACCAGCTTTTCATCGCATCCTCGCCCAAGCTCAAGATATTGACACAATTTTACGGTTTCCTCTGTTGGTGACGTACAAGCAGCTTTTTGTTTGTTTTGTCACTGACATCATCAAAACTGACCATACTGGAGCACGGGGTTACCAGAATCACGCTATCGTGTCAGCAATGCAACGTGCTCCAAGATAAGTTGATTTTCTCCACCTTTCTCAAGCTTCACACTAGTTCGTAGTCATGTTCATATAAAAAATAATTGTCCGGCAGAGTTAGGTCAGCTTTTAGAATTGGCGTTTGTACCCCTTTAAATAGATCCAAAAGTTTTTTTTTCAAAATATTACATTATGCAGCTTCAGCAAGCCATCCACCTGTGTCCAATGCAGTCTAGTTTTTAAAACAAAGTAAACGACTAGCACAAAACTTCCAATCTGCTTACAGAGACACCAGAAGGCATTACTACTAAATTTTTTAATATGAAATTCAATATCAGCATCCCAATCAATGACTTGAGCATCCTCAGAAGCGTTTTGTCTTCTTTTCGAATGACCGTGAACTTTGCTGACTGTTAAAAAGAAAAAAAAACACCCAATAGACTTTGTTCATCTTCGAGCCCAACAATATCCTCAGCTAGCTCATTTGAACTTGCCTGCATCGAAAAAAAGTGAGCCAAGCAGCAGTAAGACAATATTAAGGATTTATGCATTGAAATGTTAGATCATGAAGTGTAAGCACATAAGCAAACTTGTAGACAAAGCAACAAATCACATGAGAGCGACATGACAAAGTTAGCCGTCACCTATAGAAGCAGAAACCCACGACAACAGCAGCTGTCAATTGTCGGTATGAAGGCAGCAGCACACACTGAAGCTGACATGAAACATGCTCTAACAAGTTAAACATGTTTGTTTTGTTTTTGCTCCTTCAATGTGACCACCAGTATAGCATGTTAATAAAAAAATTGGCAGCATATCCACGGAGTGAATGATCGAGAGTGGGGCGAAGCATTCGTCCGTCCGTTCGTTCTTGCTTCCGTCCGTCCATGCGTCCGTCTGTGTGACCGACCATGCGTCCATCCGCCCGTCCGTGCGTGCGTCTGTTCGTGCGTCCATCCCTGCGTTCATTCATGCATCCGTCCTTAGGTTCGTTCATGCGTCCATTCATTCATCTGTCTGTGTGTCCGTTCGTTCATCTATTCAGCACATCAAGTACTACCATTT
This sequence comes from Rhipicephalus microplus, assembly GCF_043290135.1. Lineage (NCBI taxonomy): Eukaryota > Metazoa > Arthropoda > Arachnida > Ixodida > Ixodidae > Rhipicephalus > Rhipicephalus microplus. Next base: position 104,080,918 of record NC_134709.1, on the reverse strand, counting down.
CGCATCTTTTCATCATAAATTCCCCATATAGAAGCACCGCTATCCAGCGGACATTCCAAGGACTGAACGAGAGGTGGCACGTGCACAACTTTTTACGGCTTCCACTTCGGGTCTACTTCTCACCTTTAACCACCTAAAGTTCATGGTATATACTAGTTCACTGTATTCATGAAACTGCGGACAAACGCTCGCTAATCCTTTCTAAAACCAAGGAGGTTGCGCCCAGCGAGTATAAGGTAGCAACCTTTTCCTGTCAGATAGTGCTCAATGTACATGCCCATGGCTGCTAAAGGGAAATGAGAGACAGGAAAATTCGGCTTTTACTTTCGTATGGCTTGCGCTTCGTATCTACTTCCCACCTTTAACCTTCTCGAGTTCATTCATGGTATATACTAGTTCATCGTATTCATGGCACTGCAGCTCAACGCTCGCTAAACCTTTCTAAAACTAAGGAGGTTACACCCAGTGAGCATAATGAATCAACCCTTTCTTGTCAGATAGTGCTCAATGCACATGCCAATGGCTGCTAATGGGGATCGCAGCCTGAGCGTTAACTAAAAGCCGAGTGCTTCTGTCTCTCATTCGCCATTAGCAGCTGTTGGCGTGTATATTGAGCACTGTTTTTTATTGTTCAACAACGCGCTGAAGAAATATTTCACTGGCACCACCTTGAAAGTCAAAATGTTATACTTGTTACATACTACAACGGCTACGAAGGACGAGCGGGTGCTTCTATAAGGAGCTACGCCCCTAAAAGTACATAATATTAAAGCTTCGTGCTATTGACTGGTCCCTTATAGCAATTCTGGACAACAATGTATTCTTGATTTCTCCAACTGAGCAATCTAGCGAGGGCAACGAGTTAGGAATCAGGTCATGCAATAGTCCATTTCGTTGCATGCCAGTTTCACATTCAAAATAGCTTTCATAATATTTGGTCTTCATTTCCACTCACAGCATTACAGCTAGCAGATGTGAAACTGGAACTGAGGACAGCAAATTGATACGATCATAAAGAGATCACAAAAGCTGCAATACCGGACTAGTCATGAGAACATGCCATTCATGGTTCTGGTAAAAAAGAGTATTAGGCTTATTCCCACAATATACTCTATCACTGTCTTTTCAGATGCTAAGCATTTTGAATAACTAGCAACACTGAATGACAAAGACATCAAAGCTGAACGCTATAATTATTCTTTAATTATTATTAGGTTAGCTTTTTTCATGTGAAGTACACAGTAGCTAAATAGGAACTATCAACGCCAAAACATTTTCCTATTTAGGCGTTGACTGAGCTATAAATAATTCATTCATTTCATTAATATAAATTTCAATAAAAGCTTCACTTATAGGCTGCAAAATTCCCGTTATTAGACCAGAATTCCCAATGTTACACAACTACAACCCCCCCCCCCTCTTCGCGCTGGGCGCCCAGCTGATGTATAGATGTGAAACAGCTGACTGCATCGTTCCACAAAGCGAAACTGTCAGTTACGGCAAAAAAGCGGTTGTCTCACATGAACGCGAATGTAGCAGCCCCATGTGAGAATCAACATCACCAGACCACAATAGTTGCTTCAAAATAGAACTTACCTAGGCGGCATCTAGGGTAGCATACGATCTTTTTTCTGGCTCCACACATTCCGCAGAGGAATTTTGATGAGTCACTACGCGTCGGCGATTGGGACTGACTAACACTGCCAGTACCTCCACGGGCCCATCATTTCAACTGGTGCACGGTGCTGACGCCACAAGAAATAACACCTGCGCACGCACGTATACACACATACGCGCGCGCACACACACACTATGCTATATCAGTGAAATAGCAGTATTACGGCATACGTTAGTACATGTGCTGTTATCTTCCATCCTTCCTCCCATAGTGCGATAGCTTAGTTTGTTGGTGCGCTGCTTCGAAGTGCGCGACCCCGCTCACGCAAGATTAAATCCCAAATACAAGAACTTTTTTCAAGTTTTTTTAATTTTAAATAGAGGAAGATTTAACCTGATTGATTGATTGATATGTGGGATTTAACGTCCCAAAACCACTATATGATTATGAGAGACGCCGTAGTGGAGGGCTACGGAAATTTAGACCACCTGGGGTTCTTTAACGTGCACCGAAATCTGAGCACACGGGCCTACAACATTTCCGCCTCCATCGGAAAGAAGATTTAACCTGATTGCTTTAAATATTTCGTAGTTTTTTTTTCTTTTTAGAAGAAAATCAGGTGAAAATTTGAAGTTGTATTTAAAAGGCCCGACACGTACGTCAATATTGCTTTTTCTGCTGAGGCGTCATTTGAATGAGGCACCAGCATGATCTTGCCAGCTTAATATATTCCAAGGGGAAATAGTATTGAGCTCAGAAAAAAAAAGAAATATTGGAAATACTTAGTGCACTAATTAAAATCTAACGAGCTTTGGTGCCGTTTGAAACCGAAACTGAATATACTAAAAAATTCGACACCATAATAAACCATTTATATTTATTTATTTTTAAAGTACTGCGAACCATAGAAATGGCCCAAGTAAGAGTGGGAGGTGATACCATAACAATGATATGATTAGTTAATAAATACAGGTGTAGCGAAAGAAGAAAAAAACAAAGAAAACAACAACCACAAAAAAATCAAACAGTTGTAGAATATATTAGCGGGTTACATATATCGCACTTCAAAGTATTTTCTAGAGATTTTAGTACAAATTCAGACTCAAAATTATGGTGTGGCAGTTAGTTCTAGTCTGTTTTTGTGCGAGGGAAAAAAGAGTACTGGAAGTGGCTAGTGCGCGCAAAGGCAGGTGTGAATTTGTAAGAATGGTATCCTCTAGTAGGACTTGAAGATAACAGATTGAGGACGTGCGAAAGTTCTATGATAGTGTTTTTCTCCGATAGGTGAAAAAGAGGTTTAAGTGTATCTAGTTTTCTTCGGGGTTGTAACGTTGGAATTTTGTTATTTATTATTTCTGTCGGGGAGCCAGACTGGTGGAAGCGATTGTAAATAAACCGAACAGCTAATCTTTGGACTTTCTACAGATTATTAATATTGTAAGGCAACGTTTTGGCTCCAAGACACCCCTTTAACTTGCCGAGCCTCTGCCCCACCACACAGGTCAGACTGATGATGAGTATGTACATATGGTAAGATTACGCGTATGAATAATGCTCGCACTTATTCCACCCCCCCCCCCCCCCACGCGTGAGCGGCCAGCCCGGACGCGTCTTAGACGGAAATGGAACGTCGAACGAATGGCTTCAGACGTGATACTTGGACAATCTCTGAACCACGGCAGCGACGATCCGAAGAAAGGTCGGTATGAGGGACATGATAGTTCACTGGGGACGTATGTTCATTGATTGTATAGGGCTCAATGAAGCGTGACTGAAACTTGTCACACAATCCTGGAGTACGAATAGGCGTCCAAAGCAACAGTTCATCGCCCGGACCGAAGGAGACGTCGCGATGAGAGCTGTCGTAGCGTTGCTGGCGGTCTTGCTGATTGGCTTCTGTATTAAGGCGAGCCCGTTGCTGACATTCTTCGAGCCTTGTGATGAACTGCTCTGATACGGTTGCCAAGGTGTCGGTTGGCACATTTAGGAAAAAGACGTCGGTGGTGAATGTCGGTGAACGGCCGTACACGAGATAAAAAGGTGAGTAGCCAGTAGTTCTTTGAACAGAGGTGTTATGAGCAAACGTCACAAAAGGCAAAATGGTATCGCAGTTGTCGTGGTTTGGTGCGATGTACATCGACAGCATGTCTGTTAGTGTCCGATGTCTCTTAGTGTCTGTTAGTGTCCGAGTGTCCGACAGCATGTCTGTTAGTGTCCATAAGACGTCGTCTTATGTATGTACCACAGGTTGTGAGCAGGGTTTCGATCATGGTGGACAGGAACGTCTTGCTGCGATCACTTAGGAGAACGCGAGGTACACCGTGACGCAATACAATGGCGTTGAGAAAGAAGTCTGCGACGTCTGAAGCAGAACTTGTGCGTAGTGCAGCAGTCTCTGTGTACCTTGTCAGGTGGTCGACAGCAGTCACAATCCAACGATTACCTGCTGGCGTGATGGGGAGAGGTCCGAGTAGGTCTATGCCAACTATGGCAAAAGGAGTCTCGGGACACGGGATAGGTTGCAGAAGGCCAGCAGGAGATGAAGCTGGTCGCTTCCGCCGTTGACACAGATGGCAAGATGCAACGTACTTGGCCACAAAGGTAGAGATGCCCGGCCAGAAGAAACGGTCTCTGATGCGGCGTTGTGTTTTGTGAAATTCCAAGTGGCCTGCACATGGGTTGTCGTGAAACGCTTCGAGGACTTGATGTCGTAGAAAACGCGGAAGTAATGGAACCAAGTGGTGTCTATCAGTAGTGTAAACGTAACGATGGAGCACATTGTCATCGAGCTTAACTTGCCGTAGTTGTCGGCGCAATCTAGAGTTAGGAGTAGGTGACATGCCATTTAGGCATTGGATAATGCGATTGCAATATGGATCATCACGCTGGCGTGTGGCGAACTCGGTGTAGCGATTTGAAGCCGGCATTTCGATAACCGCAAGGTGTGATAATGTGAGCGTGACGCAGTGCCTTGCCCACCAGACGAGCAATCAGCTGACGTACTTGATGATGACAGTGGAAAGGGGCAGCGAGAGAGAGCCTCTGCATCTTGGTGTCTTTTGCCAGACTTATAGATGACGTCAAAATCGTACTCTTGCAGGCGGAGCACCCAACGACCGAGGCGACCAGACAAGTTTCTCAGTGTCGATAGCCAGCACAAGGCGTGGTGGTCTGTAATCACTCTGAAGTGGCGTCTGTAAAGATACGGTCAAAAGTTTTGTATGGCCCAAACAATAGTGAGGCACTCCTGCTCAGTTATGGAGTACTTCTGTTCAGCAGCCGTAAGAGCATGACTAGCATACGCTATTACTCTTTCCCGTGAAGTGGCATCCCGCTGTAGAAAAACTGCACAAATGCCATGGCCGCTCGCGTCGGTGTGCAAACATGTAGGTGCGTTTTCGTCGAAATGGCACAGAACAGGGTCAGACGTTAAAGCATTCTTGAGGGCTTGAAAGGCACGCTCGCAGTCGTCGTTTCAAGCGAAAGTTGATCCGAATGTCAGCAGCTTGTGCAGTGGCGACGCGATGGCAGCGAAATGACTAATGAAGCGGTGGAAGTAGGATGCCATGCCCAGGAAACTTCGCAGGTGTTTCTGATTTTCCGGCCGAGGGAAGCGTATCACGGCAGCAAGATTGTGAGGATCCGGATGAACGCCCTCTTTGCTGACAATGTGGCCCAACACCTGGATGTTCTTGTTGGCGAAAGGGCATGTTTTTGTGTTTAGCTGAAGTCCAGCACTGGAAATACACGTCAAAACTTCGTCCAAACGATCAAGATGCCGACGAAAAGAAGAGGAGAAAATGACGATGTCATCTAGATATAGAGACATGTTTTGCATTTTAGGCAGCGTAGAACTGTATCCATCATGCGTTCAAACGTGGCAGGAGCGTTACATAAACCGAATGGCATGACGTTGAATTCTAACAGCCCGTCTGGTGTTGCAAAGGCAGTTTTTTTTCTTTGTCCGCTTCGTGCATAGGTATTTGCCAATAACCAGACCGTAAATCGAGGCTGGAGTAAAATTCGGCGCCTTTTAGAGAGTCAAGTGCGTCGTCGACTCGTGGCATTGGGTAGACGTCTTTGCGCGTGATCTTATTAAGTGCTCAATAATTGGCGCAGAATCGCACCGAACCATCCTTCTTTCGGACTTGCACCACAGGTGATGACCACGAGCTGGACGAAGGCCGGATAACATCTCGTTGGAGCATATCAGCAACGTTGTCTTCGATGATTTTCCGCTCTGCGGACGACACTCGATATGGGCGGTGGCGTACGATTGTATTGCCTTCAATTTAAATTCGATGCACGGCGACAGAAGTGCGACCCAGAAGCTTGGAATATACATCAAATGAAGCGCTGTGTTTTTGAAGCACACTCTATTGGAAAAATTTTTATGGTGGATACTGAAAAACATGGTGGGCGTAGTGGAAATAATAGTGGGCGTGGTGGAAAATATGATGGATATGGCGGGACGTAGTGGAAAATATGGTGGATATGTCGGGACATACTGGGTGGTATGGTGTACAGATGATGAGTAAAGTGGAAATGATGGTGGAAAGCAGAGGCTAGATAGTGGGAAATATTGGGACACTCTGCCCACCATTGCGATAATGCTGGGAAGCCCTAAGCATATGGTGGGTGGTGCTTATTATGGTGGGCCACATGGTGTACCAAGCTGAGAAACTCTTCCCACCATTGGGATAATGCTGGGAAGCACTAAGCAGATGATGGGTGCTGCTCGTTATGGTTGGTCACACGGTGTACCAAGCTGAGAAGCTCTGCCCATCATTGCGAGAATGCTGGGAAGCAGTAAGCAGATGATGGGTGGGCTTTTAATGGCGGGCAATTTATATAGTGTACCAAGCTGGGACCTGTACACTACATGTTCTACCACCATGATTTCCGCCAAATGTTAGACCTACCGACCAAGCCCGTACAATTGTGTTATCCGTGCTTCCGGGTTTCAGAACACACGATTTCGACGATTAAGAATGACAATATAGCGCAGCCATGGCATCAATTAACCTAAATGAAGCATTTTTCATTGTGTATGGTGTGCACTCAAGAAGGAACAAACATCGATGCGACGCGATTCAAGCACTCCTAAAGAACGTACGTCTCTTCTCACCGACAGCCGCCGGTCGCACTCTCCGACACTTCTCTAGCTTTTATGCGAGAACTCAGACGTGGCAACTCGTATGCTTGGGGAACCGTTATGATAGCGTAATGTTTCCGGCACACTGCATCCGTTTTGGCCAAGCCGTTAGGTAGTTGTTGCTTTAGTGAAATAGCTACAGCATTGCGCTGTCACGACCTCCCTCTACATTGCGCGAAAAGCATCCCAATACTCAATCAAATGAATTAGGCGGGCGTATCTATGAAATGAGCCTAGAATCGTCATAAAGCGTGAGCAGATGTCGCCCTTTAGAACGAGCGCGAAGCGGATATTAAACTTGGCAGACTCGCCGGTAAACTGTTGCTGCTCCCCAGTCCACTTGGTTTTTTTTTCTTGCAGTTGTGAATTGTAAAAAAATAGCACTGGTGCCATTAACACAGGGGCAATCGTTACAGGAGAAGTTACTTAATTGTGTTTAATAAATGTGCAATTTTTAGTAGCAGGTGCAGAGCTCGTCTATGTCGTGCACACGACAAACATAAATGAAGTTATGTTTGTATGATTTGTATGACGACTAACTAACACACAACTAACCTCATCTGAGTATGGCGCAGTGGTTAGTGTCTCCGAATGAGAATCCGCAGGCTGCACGTTCGATCTTTCGTGGCACCTTGTTTTTTTTACGGGACGGGTGTTTTTCTTATACCGTTTTTATAGAATTCTTTTTTTATTTTTTGTGGCAGCTCGTCACGGTGATTCTGACGCCATTTCGTGCTCAAGCGTTGTCGGCACTGCAGCACACACCATATTCCACCATACGCCATGGCGGGCGTTTCCCACCATTCACCCACTACATTAATCCACTATAATTTTGGGTGGTGTATTACACAATGCCCACCATTCGTTTTTTTTGATAGGGCACCCAAAAGTTCTTGCTTTTGCGCTGACGTGAGATCGGGATTTATTGTGGCTTTTAAAGCAACCGTTGTAGCCTGGTCATCAGTACTCGTAGAGAAAGATGACGAGTCTCCTTGAAGGCGCTCCAGAAAAAGTGGTTCGGTATCTGTGAATAAAACCACACTGGTGCCCTGGGGCAGTGCAACAGGCAATGAAGTGGGTTTACCTGCCGTAACTAATGCTCTGGCATCACGAACGTGCACCAGGCTAGGAGCGATGGTAAGTCCACCACAGATGTAACGTCCACACGGGTGCTAGGAACACTTTTTAGTGTGCTGATTTAGACTTCAGACGCGTACTCTACACAAGGCTCGACTATTGTGGTAAAACCGAGGAGTTTAGTTTTAGGGGAAGAGCTTTTGAGGGTGTGCCTTAGTAACGCTAATTTTCTACGGAAAGGTGCGCAAATCTTTTCAATGTGGCAGGGCTAAGTTAAGTTGTTGGTGATTGTGACGCCAAGACATCTAAAATTTTGTGTAAGTAAAATTGGAGTTCCTTCAATTTTGTACGAGTAAATTAGGGGTCTTTTTGTTAGTGATGCACGTAGATACAGCTTTCTCTTGGTTTATGCGCATGTTCCAGCACTCACACTAGACCCTAATTGCATCAATATTTTGGTTCAATAACACTTGGTCATCTGTGAATTTCACTGAACTAAACAGAAGGCAATCATCGGCAAACAGTTGCATTTCAACACCATATTTAGCACAGGATGTAATATCATTGATATAGATTCAAAATAGTGGTGGTCCCAGGACGCTACCCTGGGGAACTCCAGAGTTAACGGGAAGATGATTGAAATAGGTACCGTTTATATCAACGAACTGTGTGCGAGAAGACAGATACGATGTTACCCATTTAACAATGATCGAGGCAATACCAAGCAAGTTAAGTTTGTGAATAATTTGGAGTGGGGTATTTTATCAAATGCTTTACTGAAGTGAAGGAAGATGATGTGAGTTTGACCAGATTTATCAAGGACTGAGGATAAAGAACAAAAAGAAATAAATAAATAAAGAGACAGGGAGGTTAACCTAGACGAACTGGTTTGCTACCCTGTACGGGGGTGGGGAAAAGGGTCAGAAAGAGGATAGATATAGAGAGATATAAAATAAATTGAAAAAAAACACATGCGCACACATGCAGGGAGTTCCGATCACAGTCGTTTGGACAGGCCGGTTGAACGCCAGAAGCGCAGGAGCGCCTTCACAGCCTTCTTCTGTGACATAAAGTCCTGTCGGCAGCGCAGGATTCTTTTTTCCGAAAGAAGCTGGTTGTCCAGTTCATCTAGTGCATTGCATAGTGACTGTCTGTGCGAGCAGTATTGTGGGCATTCACACAGAATGTGCCAAGATGTTTCATCACTGCCACAATGGTCGCATGCATCAGTATCCGCCATTCCTCTGCGGAACGCGTACGCAGTGGTACATTCGACGCCCAACCATAATCTGCACAACATAGTAGCGTCTCGTTGGCGTAATTCCCGAGGAATTCGAAGACTGAGAGTTCGGTCTTAAGTACTAAACCATGCATGGATGAAATGTGGCTGATTCCATTGTGACGTGGTGCGCTTGCGAGCAAGCATGCGGAGTTTCCATGCAGCGTCAGTTCTGAAAAGCGGCATTGATTTTTCATCGCTTTCAGTATGGGCAGAACGGGCAGCTCGATCGGCCCGTTCATTCCCAATTATTCCACAATGACTTGCAAGCCATTGAAAGGCTATTTCTTGTCCTTTCTCAATGAATTGGTGAGTCTTTTCTGCAATCTCAAATACCAGCTGTTCGTACGGGCCGTGGCGTAAAGGTGATAGGAGGGATTGCAGTGCCATCTTTGAGTCACTGAAAAGTGTCCATTTTTTGTGGCTGTTGGTCGTTGATGAATTGCAATGCGGCACGAAAAGCTTTAAGCGCTGCTCCCAGTGATGTCGTAAGGTGGGAGGTATTGAATTTTCTTGCCGTGTCTTTTATAGGTATAACAAAGAAAGCCGTTGAACTCTTCTGTAAAACAGAGCCGTCGGTATATCCATGTATACAGCCTTGATACGTCTCATGTAACAAAAGCAGAGCAAGCTGTCTAAGAGCAGGTGACGACATATCTGTTTTTTTCTGGATGCCACGTATAGTTAGCCTGATGTTAGCCTGAGTCAAGCACCAGAAAGGAGTCGAAGGCCTGGCGGCGGGTGTGAAGCATGTTACCAAAGAATCGCAATATGTGGTGACCATGTGACAAAATGGCGAACGTGGTCTCTCTGCAGGTAAATAGGCTAGCTGGTGGCAGGGTGTCCGAGCAATATGCCTTATATGTGTCCTGAGTGCTCAACGTCTATATGTGTCGTGATGAGGGGGTCACCGGCGATAGCTATAGTAGCCATTGTCGACGCACGAGGCAAATCCGGAGTGCCTGGGACTGAATACTCTGTAGCGTTCGAAGGCTTGTTTTGCTTGCATTGGTCAAGGACGGTAAACTGTACCGCAGGAAACCAAGAAAAAGTACTCTGTACAGCTGTAACATTGCACTGGGAGACGTTCTCCAAGTCTTCCATGTAAAGAACTTCAGTATGTTACAGATGTCCACTAACCGTTTCTTCATGTACGAAACGTGATCGCTCCCTGATAGATTCCTGTCAATTATGACGTCCAAAAACTTGTGCGATCGAACGTATGGTACAGTTTGACCATTGATGCTTATAGTGTACTTCTCCATAGGCTTTCTAGTAATAGCTAAGAGGGCGCATTTCTCGGAAGAAATTTCCAAGCCTCGATTTCGGAGGTAGCGTAATGTTTGAGTGGCAGCTTTTTGAATTCTTCTCTTAACTGTAGGCGTGTTACAGCCGATGCCCAAACGCAAATATTTGCGTACATTGATAGCCTGACCGTGCTTGGCAGATGCTAAGTGAGAGCAATTAACGTAAGATTGAACAGCACAGGGCTGAGTACGCCACCCTGGGGTACGCCACGGTGGCTGCAATGTGGAGAGGTTGGACCGTCTTCAGTGCTCATAAAGAAGGATCGCATTGACAAATGACTACGTATCCAGCGATACATCCAACCTCCTATTCCTATATCTTCGAGAGCGGTGAGAACAGCTTCATGCGTAACGTTGTCATACGCCCCTTTGACGTCTAGGAACAAAGATGCGCAGAGATGCTTACGGCCTTTCTCGTGTTGGACGTAAGTGACCAGGTCGACTACGTTGTCAATTGATGCTCGACCACACCGAAATCCTGCCATGGCATCGGGGTAGATGTTGTTACACTCCAAGAACCACTCCAGGCGCCCCAGGATCATCCTCCACATAACTTTGCCTACACAACTGGCCAATGCAATCGGACGATAACATGAGAGCTCCAACGGTGACTTGCCTGGCTTCAGAAGTAGAACTAGGCGACTTGTCTTCCAGCTTGTCGGGAGCATTCCAACTTGCCAGAATTTGTTGTACAACTCCAAAAGGAGAATTTTTGCACGTTTACCAAGATGACACAAGGCCCTATAGGAAATTCTATCGGGTCCTGGTGGCGACGTGTGTCCACACAAAGGTAGTGCTGCTCTGAGCTCCACGATGGAAAAAGGCATATCCATGCGGGAATCTAGTGTTTTTGGGCAGTTAGTCGAGGGCCATACGCTATTGGGCACTGCGAGTGGCCCAGATACTCCGGCACAGAAGTCTTCTGCCACGTCAATGCCGCGTCTCTGTTCAGAAAGGGCGAGAGCCCTGAATGGTGACCTTTGAAAGGGTTTTGTGCGGAGACCTCGTACCGTCTTCCACAATTGGGATAAAGGTTTTCGTGGGTCAAGTGACTCACAAAAAGCAGTCCAACGTTGTGAATCGAGTTTGTTTATCGGGCGCTGAATCTTCTTTTGTATACGTAGAGCAATCTGTAAGTCTTCTATTTCCTCCGTGCGTCGGTATCTTCATTCAGCACGCCATCGAATTGCTCGAAGTCATTCTAGTTCGATGTCAAATTCCGTTACTTTGGGAGAGCAGTTGAGGGTAGACGTAGTGTCGTGTATTGTGTTTTTATTATCTCTTCTATGTCGAGGGATATGTTTGTTTCACATTGCTCTTCCATGCGAGACTGGAATTTCAACCAGTCCACTCTCCGAATACTATCGCGTATTTTAGCATGGGACAATCCTTCGATTTTGACATAAGTGGGAATGTGGTCACTTCAATGCGTTTCTATGTCTGGAAACCACTCAGCATGCCTGACGAGGCTTCGTGAGACAAAGGCCAGGTAAAGGCAGCTGCTATACCTTGAACCACGTAGGAACGTTGGACTGCCATCATTTAGCAAGAAAAGTTGGTTGTCGGAGGCGACGGACACCAACTTTCTCTCTTTAACATCGGTCTTTGAACTTCCCCAGATTGTATAATGAGCGATGAAGTCGCCAATTATAATGCATGGGTGAGAAGTTGCTGACAGGATACCTTGTAGTTTTGTATGGTTGAAACGGCTTGACGGAGAGAGGTAGGCACCCACAACCGTGATGGTAAGTCTTCTTTTCACTGTTATACTTAGGTATGAATTGTCGTCGTGGGGTGACACCGGATGATGAATGTAGGTGAGGTCGCGGCGAATAAACATCAGAACTTTGCTATTGTCCGCAGTTGAACGATATGAATGACTCATAACCAAAAAGCCTGATATCTTTATGCAAATTTGGCTCGCAGATGACAATGACGGGGAACTTATTGGCGTGCACAAACCGACAGAAATCGGCGATGCGTGACCTCAGTCCCCGGGCATTCCATTGAATAATCGCTGCCTTTCGGACCTCTTCTCTGAAAGACAGTGGCTGGTGAGTAATTATTTACTCAAGCGCTGCGAGTACTGGACTCATAGCGTCCAGTAATTGTAATTCACTTCTTGCTGACGCTGTGTGCATGTTGCTTAACAACAAATGAATGGCGTTAATTAAGGGTCGCAAAAGCACTATCACTTGCTGAGGAGAAAGAATGTAAACCGAAAACTAGTTGGGTTGTCATGGATAGACAAGATAGACAAAAGACAAAAGATAGACAAAACATAGACAAAAGAGGTATCACTTGCTGAGGAGAAAGAATGTATACACGAAACTAATTGGGTTGTCGTGGATATACCTTTACGGAAACCGTGCTGGAATGGTGATAATACGTTGCGCTCTATAAAATATCATCATAAAACGCTGGAAGAAGAGAGAAGACTGCTGTCTGAAGCGAGCGCGCGCTACTTCACATCTTCAAAAAAACCGTATTCGTTCGAAGCAGTTCCTGGTCTCAATCGTCTTAAGAATGGTGCCGTGAACCAGGATACTACCTCCTCGCTGGCAAGAAAGGTCAACCTGCCACGGAGCAGCAGAGAAGAAAACGGTGGAGGAGCAGACGATCGACCAGGCTCGAGCGACGAGACCACGGTGAACAGTACGAGCATCAGAACGAACGATTGACAAGTTGAAAGTTGAAAGTTGAAATTTATTTCACCACAACGATACACCGTGATTTACACAAACAGGAAACAATTGTGGCATAGAAAGTAGGAAAAAAGCTGCGCTATACCAGCTTGACTAGCCCCACCTTCCATTTGTACAAGGCAACAGAAACAATGGCACACCAAACTCCATACGGTGCTCACGTATGATTGAAAGAAAAAAGAAAAGAAAATAACATTCTAGTGGTTAAGAAGTACAGAATAGATGCACACTTGGGTGTTTACAAACAAACAATTATTGGGAAAAAAGGCAACCAAAATAAGACGCTCTAACAGACAGGGGTACACTTAAAATTTCATGCATTTACAAGTACTGGGTGCAATTTTTCTGGGTTTATAACTCCTTATTCAAACAGGTTTAATATATCACTACTTGAAAGGAGACGCAATTGCTGTTCTGTGAGCTTGAACTTATTTAGTATATGGGGAACAGAGTGCTTTAGCATTTGGAGTCCGTAATTTGTTCGCGGTCGGGGGATGTGCCAGTGTTCAGAACTCCGCATCGGACGCAACAAAATTTTCGGCTGTAAATGTGCTAAGCCTCTCAGGTTTCCGCAATTCTTTCGAATTTCAGACCTCAAAGACAACAACAAGTTATGTTCATGTGCAAAACAAAATTTTAAAATTTTAAACTTGACAAATAAATTGGATGTGTGTTCTCTGTAACCTATATTTGCAACAGCCCGTAAAGCGCTTTTTTGAAGTGTATACAAGTAAGGAGTCATTCTTAACCACCTCAATATGAGCAAAGAACTGATAACAAATAAAAGGAAAGCGCTTCGCTTCCAGATCACGCGACTGATTAACGCAGCCAAGCAGCAAATTAATTATGGAGCTAACCGTCAGCAGCGCTTTACAACGCAGGCGCAGATTAAAGCAATAAGCGACAGTCTCAAGAGCGCGAACGAGCGAATGGAAAAGTTTCTAACAGAAGAAAATGTCGAAGCTGAATTCGAAAGCGTCATAGAGTACGACATGAAATTAACAACGATCTTATCTGCAATAAAATTCAGACTTCGACAGCCTGAACAATCGGATTCAAGCGATAGGACAAGGCAGGTGACGCCATCAAGTACAGGACAAGAAGCAACGGAACTAGTTAAGCTACCAAAGCTTGAAATGATAAAGTTTGGGGGAAAATCTTTGGAGTGGAACCGCTTTTGGTCTGAGTACGAGTCGGCAGTTCACCTCAGACCGAACATGAGCAAGGGGCAGAAGTTCAGTTACTTGTTAGCATCACTAACCGGAAAAGTGGCGGCTGCTATTGAAGGACTTCCGTACAAGGCAGAGGAAAATTGTGATGACGCAATCAAAATACTGCAAAAAACGTTCGGCAATCAGTAACATTTCATTGAAATGCACATGAATGAGATATTGAGTTTGGAGAAAGTGAGGTCTGTTCAAGATACCAATGACTTATATAGGCTAGTACAGACAGTGCAAGTTAACATATTGGCACTCAAGTCACTAATAGTGGAAAACGAGAGCTATGTGCCGATGTTGTTACCGGTACTGAAAAGAGCAATTCCACCAGAGTTATCAGTGCAGTTCAAGTCAAAAGAGGCTATGAGAAACAGCTCCGCTTCAGAAAACGGCGAGCAAAACAACGCAACGGAAAAAGCCTGCGAAGAAAAGCTGGTCAGGGTTATGTTATTCTTAAGAGAGCAAGCGGCTTTTCGTGGAGAAACACAACGTGAACAAGAGAGGATAACTGCAAAACCAAGAGAGAACCGCGGACAGATACGCACAATTTCAAGCTTCTATAGCTCAGCGGACAGAATATGCTTATTCTTCAAGCATAAAATCCACGCAACCGAAAACTGTCGTAGGAGCATTCCAATGAATGAAAAGAAAGCAACGTTACCGAAAATAGAACATCCTTCAGATGCACGCGACCAAACCACACTGCATGCATTTGCAAGGCCCAAGTAAAATGCAAACGATGCAAGGGATGACATGCCACGTCAGTGTGTAGAACGGTGATGCAGAAAACAAGGGCAGAGCTGGTCTCAACAGCGCAAGCCAAAGCGACGACGTCTACGCTACAAGCAACCGAAAATATCAAGCGTAAATTTGTGCTTTTGCAGACAGCTGTAGCGTGCATAGAAGGAGAAACAAGTGGCCGACATTGCCGTTTGTTATTAGACAGCGGAAGTCAACGTTCATTTATTGAAGCGGGATTAGCGAAAAAAATCGGTGCGAAGGTGTTGCGACACGAAAGGCTGACGATTGGTTGATTTGGAGAAGACGAAAAGGTCAAACTAATGAACGTGGTGCCAGCGACTGTAGGATCACGAGAAACAAGCATGACAACAGTGATTCAAGCGTTACAAGTCGACATTATCTCGCACAGTTGTATACCCACTCCAACTAAGAAACTCAGCGAGAAAATGAAACAGCTGAATATGCAAGTGGCTGATCACAGGACCAAGACGACTGCAACAGATTCTGTAGAACTACTGATCGGCTCAGGCTATTATTTGGAATTCTTTACTGGTAGAACTACAAAAATTGAGGACAGACTAATGGCTGTAGAAACTATTCTGGCATGGGCACTGCAAGGGCCGTCAGAGCAAAGCAAGACAAAAATAACACATAATCAAGCAGTCATGGTTATGAAGGTCTAAGCAGCGGAGACAGAACTCCAGCAAGAGCTACAGAATTTCTGGAGCCTGGAGTCAATGGGGATCACAAGAAATAGTTTGAATAACACCGGAAATGAAGTGGTCGAAGAATTCGAGCACAAGATTGTACAACAAAATGGTCGCTATCAAGTCAGCTTGCCAAGGAAACAGGACGTAAACTTGGAAAGCAACAAGAAAAATGCGATAAAAAGACCACAGCAACTGACTAAAAGGCTGCAAAAAATGAAGACATGCTGTATCGCTACGACAAAGCTATATCAAAGTATATGGCATTAGGAGTCGCAGAGGAGGTCCAAGAGCCATCAGAACAGCCAAATGCACTTTGCTCCTACATGCCACATCATGCGATCATTAGAGAGGACCGAGCCACAACAAAGGTTCGAGTAGTGTTTGACGCCTCATCACATTTTCGAAAGGGCATGTCTTTAAACGAGAACCTAGAGGCAGGACCCAATTTGAATAAGGACATGCTATCGCTGCTCATTATTTCTGAAAAGAAAAGGTGGCGTTTGTTGGAGATGTTGAAAAGGCATTTCTACAAATCTCTATACATGAAGAGGATAGAGATACAATGAGATTTCTGAGGTGGAAGCATGACGCTGAAGGAAGGTTAATGAATGAAGTGCAAACATGGCGCATGACAAGAGTAACGTTCGTTACAACACCAAGCATGTTTATACTGGCAGCTACAATAAAACATCATTTTAAACAAGTGGAAGACCAGTTTTCTGATACGACAAGGACACTGCAGAAAGCGATCTAAGTGGATGATGTCATTTTGGGAGCAGCAGCGCTTGATGAAGCAGTTAAGTTGTACAAAGAGGCAACGCAAGTGTTCAGAGAGGCAGCGATGAATTTGAGAAAATGGACATCCAATGAAGAGCGAATAAACAAAATAATTGATGAAAACGAAAGAGACGATTCTCACATAGATATTCAATCTTGAGGATTTACAATGCTTCTGAGCTTGATATGGAAACACTCAAAGGACATAATTTGCTACCCTATGGAAAAGTGGAATTTATTAACAGATTCAACGTACTTGACAAAAAAGCCTGTGTCACAAACCACAGCGAAGATATTTGACCCACTCGGTTTGTTGTCGCCATTCACTGTACGCGCAAAAGTAGGACTGCAGAGACTGTGGAAAACTAACGTCACGTGGGACAACCAGCTCCCTAAAGATGAATGCGACAAATGGAAGAACCTTATGTCTAAAGCGGAGGACTTTCAAGTTTTAGAAATCCCACGGTGCTACGCAAGCAAGAATCAACCAGTACAAGCATACAAGCTGCATGTATTTGCCGACGCGAGCCCATTAGCATACGGAGCGGCAGCATACTTGATAGCAGTATATCACGATGGAAGCAAAGAATCAAGGCAGGTAACAGCAAAAAGCCGCGCAGCTCCAATTAAAGAGCTGACATAGGCGCGACTTGAAATGACAGCAGCGGTGGTAGCATCAAGAATATGCGACTACATCAAAGGTCACTTCAACGAAAGAATACAGTAAATACACTGCTGGACGGACTCGATGATTGTGTTTCACTGGATCAAGAAAACGAGCAAAAGGGATTCGTTTGTTGCCAACAGAATCGCAGAAATCAGAGAAAAAACACTTCAAGCAAGCTGGTCATTCGTTCAAAGTGACGACAACCCTGCTGACCTACTTACACGAGGAATAAGCGCAAAGGCATTGATAACGTCAAAGTTATGGTGGAACGGTCCCGAATGGATAACATCACTGGGAAAGAACTTAGTAAGCATAATTGGCACAAATACAGACGTAGAAGACCAGCATAAAACACAATGTCACCAATGCATGGGAAGAGCCGAAATTAAGCCAATCTTGGAAATTCAAAGGTATTCATCATACGGACGGCTTATAAGAGTGACAGCATGGGTGTTCAGATTCATAAACAACACAAGAAAAGAAAATCACAAAGGGCCGTTGAAAGGAAAAGAGGTAACAAATACAGAGAAATACTAGATAAGACAGACCCAATTATCACTGAGACAAACAAAGGGTGAGGCCTATTTAAACACTCAATCATTTGAAATTACTGGACACGAAGTCTACCTTGATGACGATGAAATCATCAGACAGAAGGGACGATTGCAATGCAGCCAAAAATTCAACAAGCACGTAGTATCAATTCCAAAGGGTGAGAATTTCACGGAACTGCTATTACGTCACGTGCATGAAATGGTATCACACGTAGGAGTTCAAGTGACGCTAGCGCAACTTCGAACTAAGTTTTGGATATTGCATGGCAGACAAGCAGTGAAAAGAGTTCTAAATAAATGTGTCGTCTGCAAGAAGCATAACTCCAGACCGGCGACTCAAGACATACCTCCACTTCTGGCAGACAGAGTCACTGAAGCAGAGCCATTCAAAGTTACGGTAGTTGACTTCACAGGACCTCTTTACGCAAAGGATAAGTACCAGATTGTGAAGCAATATGTACTGATATTCACCAGCGTGGTAACAAGAGGAGTACACTTGGAAGTTACCAACGATTTGTCATCGTCAATTTTTTTACAAGCATTCCGACCATTTACAGCTCGACGGGGAATGCTAGCAGTAATCTACTCGGACAAGGCCAAAACATTTATAAAAGCTGTAAAGGAAATCAACAGAATGCTCGAAACAATTAAAAAGGAGGTCTTAAAGAATTACTGCAGTGGCCAACAAATTCAGTGGAAAACGATAGCTGAGTGCGCCACGGTGGGGAGGATTTTACGAGCGCCTCACAAGAAGCTTGAAGACGTCAATGCGAAAAATAATATTGAAAAGCACAGCTTTGGTAGTGGAGCTACGCACTATTGTAGCAGAAGTTGAAGGAACACTCAACAATCGACCATTGACTTACGTATATGGAGAACCTGATGAGCCAATGCCACTAACGCCGGCAGACATCATAGGTGGATGGCGACAGCTTCAAGACGGACAAACAAGACTGTACAATGATGACATTGAAAACGCATGGCGACGCAGCTGCAAACTCGTGCGCGCTTGGTGGAAAAGATGGCGTCAAGAATACATCAAGAAAATAGGAGCTACGGTCAAAGCTAAGACGCGGCAAGCAAAACCACTCTCACAGGATGACATCGTGTTGGTTGAGGACAAGCCTCCAAGAACATTTTGAAAAATGTGCCGGATTGAAAAACTCTACCCTGGGTGAGAGGGAATAACAAGAGCTTGTCTCCTTCGCATAGGCAAAAAAGAGCTTCTAAGAAGATCGGTGAACCACATATACCCTAACGAACGTTGTTTTAAATAGCCCGCGAGAGCTTATCACATTTCAACTTGGGCGGGCGGGAGCCTATAAAATATCATCATCAAACGCCAGAAGAATAAAAAAAAGACTGCGGCCTGGAGCAAGCAAGCGCTACTTCACTTCTTCTAAAAAACCGTATTCGTTCGAAGCAGTCCCTAGTCTCGATCGTCTTAATATACAAGAAACTAATTGGTTGTCGTGGATCGACCTTTACGAAAACCGTGCTGGAATGGTGATAGTACGCTGCGCTTGTTTTGAAAATAATCACATAGCTAGAAATTATGTGCTCTGGAAGTTTACGAGACGTGCTAGTGAGTCATATTGGTCTGTAGTTAGACAAAAAAGTGTTATTTCCTTTTTAGAGAACTGGAATTATTCGAGCGATGTGCCAGTCTAAAGGAACAATGCCTTGAGATAATGATAGATGAAAGATTACTACAAGGAAGCGGGAAAGTGATTCAGCGTAACGACGTAAAAAAATATTTTGCAGGTTGTCCTGACAACAAGATTTTTTTTAAGGCTCAGAAGCATAGAAAAGACACCTTCAAACGCTATGTAGTAAGCATCAATTTCTACTGAATCACTGCCTTATATAGATAGCGTTCTTACGCTTGTTGCTGCTATATTTACGGTTTAAACTCTGGTTCTTTTGATTGAAACAGCAAAGGTGATAAGCTAAATGATTTATTGCTAATACACCTTTTCTTGGCAGTGGAACATTCACTTTTATGACTTTGTCGCAACACTGTCATGTTTTTTTTCATTGCTTTCACAAAAATATTGTGTGCGGGAATGATCACTCGCATGTTAACTGTTGCTGAGACGCAGTTTTTTTTACATAATATGCCAGTTTGAAACTCAAGAAACAGTAGGATCGGGCGTGTTGGTATAACATCTTTCTCGTCTCTTCTCCTGTCCCCTCCTGCCTTGTCGTTTGCGCTGGTAAGCACCCTTTATGTTGCCAGTTTGACAAGATCAATGAGGTTGTAAGCGCGACGAGCATGTACTTGTTGTGGCCACCTTAGTGCGGCGATAATTGAGCTGCAAGGACGTTGACGATCTCACCCCTGGGGACGCCAACAGTGCTCACAGAGAACTGATGAGAATACCAAAGGTGGCCGCTACGACACTGTACTTCTGCATACAACAGGTGAAGTAAATTCGCAATTCCTCATTACATGGTCCATGTTTCGTTTTCATGTGCGTATGTTTAAAATCTTTTCTTGCTAGCCTCGCCAAGAAGAGAATACCTCCCCCTCCCCCCGTACTTGCGATGGGCTCAACCGCCCCGTGTTTCACCAAGGCCTCCTTTATTAAGATGCCTGACGAATGGCTCGTGTTTCCAGCGGAGTCGTCCTGCCTTCAGTTTTTAGCAAGTGCCGTGCAGTGGCGCTCGCGACCAACAGTATTATCACGTTGTTTTTACTTGTGGCCCCTAGGGGCGCGTCTGTCTAGAGTTATTCAAGATCTGCAATAATACGCGACTAGTTCGGAGGCTATGCTAAATGTCCAAATGATGCACAGTTCACCACAAGTGACGCTAAAAACGGACAGTAATGAAAAACGAAAAAGAAAAACGGTGTGGAAGCTGTGTTTGTTCTCAAGCGGCAACCATCTAAATAGAGGAGGCGTTGGTGTAACTGACTAGGTCTTGCACCAGAGTGCTTGCTGACCGCTAGCTACATGTAACCTGCGTATGGAATACCATTGGCAAAGCTTGCAGGTGTAGCTTTGCGAGCGTCATGTAAATGGAGCCCGCGAGAGGTTGGCTAAGTAAGCACGCGCATCGCAAACGCGAAGCTTTGCATGTGCTGTTCTAAAACTCCATATACAACAACATGTGCTCACGCCAAGCTGCCGTCGACCCGAGAGAGGCATGTCAGTGAATGCTATGCTTTGCGCCGTGTGCACATCCACGAAACCATAGTTAGCGAACATTTCTTTATTTGGAGTGGTCCTACGATAGTATTCAGGTTACATGCCGAATATAGCAGTTTTTGGTCACGTGTTTTTTTCCGAAATGAAGTGAACGTGACAGGTGCAAGCGACTGATTGAATAACGATGATATAAGAATAACAATAACATCACAAGTTCTTCAGCAGAACAAATATTGTTGCATCTTAAGCATAACTGGGTATGATAAGAAATACATAAACCGTATAGGTCTTCTAATAAACAATATTGCCCAAAAACCATTTGAACATAATAGTACATGAACAAATAGTCTCAACTCAGTGCCTACGTCTCGTTAAAAGAGCGTTAGCATACGCGATGTGATTATCATTAAATAAGCGACATATCTTCTTCAATGCGCTACACCACTGTGCTCATGCTTCAAGAAAAGCTGGAAACAAGCAGGCGTCCCATGAAGCTCGAAGCCTACCTTTTTTTAGGTTCCTGAAGTACTCCACATACATTAGTTTGCTCCGTGTGAATATGAATATTTCTTCGGGAGTTTGTACATTAGCACTTATTGTCTGCTAGTGAAGTGTTTCAAGCTCAAATGTGCAAGCTCTCCTATGGGTCGACACCACCCCTGTTTGTGTACTACTTGTGTCACTGATCATGGATGCCTCATCTTTAGATACTATCATCATTGCCTAATCTTCGCAAACAACATGATCAGCGCATGCCAATCAAGAAAAAAGATATCAGGACTCTCAGTGTCACTGCCATGACACTTTGAAGCTATTAAAATTGCCATGCTTAGTGAGATCGTAAAGTACTCCCATTTGAATATATATATGATTTCAGATTTTTGTAGTGGCAGCTACATTGGCTACATTATCGCCGTTTTGCTGCATTCGGTGGTTGCACCATTCACCGAGTCATTTGGCATGTGACAGAGAAACGAACCCCATTGCAACTGCATTTACAATTTAAAGTCAACATTATGTGTGCATGTTCAATTCTATTGTGTTATTTAGACTTAACACAGGAGGGGCTGACATTACATCGGAAATATAGAAGTGACAGCCCGGTCGGAATTGTTGGCAGATATAAAAAGTGAGTCGGAGCCATGGGCTTAAAGGAGCGATGGACTTCAGAACAAAACCAAAAAGAGGCAGCGAGCTAAGGACACAGAGAAAGAATGAGCCACATGTTTCAAAAAGCGTAGCCATGCCGAGAACTAATATGAAAACAACAGATTCAGTGGGCATACGCAGCAGCTCTGCGGATGCAGTCTGCCAGCCATTTCCCATGGCAGGCTGTGTTCGCAAAGCTACTTCTAATGCAAACAAAATTTCTCCAATAAGAATAGCTTTATCTCTCGCTACAAACACCCAGATATAGGTGAATTATTTCACGGCCATTTTTAAGCGGCGTTCCATGCCAAATCAACCAGACCATCACGAATATGGTTGAAAAAGTTTACACATCGTTCTTAAAGTTCGGAACCCGTTCTGCTTGCCTACAGGGCTGTGTTATCACTCATTGACACTGACTCACGTAGGGACAGTTATCTCTTTAAAAGAGGCCTTTTTTGCCAAACTTTGACCATTTAGGGGCACTACAATTATTAGGTGGATGTGACACTACAGGTGCTTTAGAGGCTTTTGTTTCTTATCTCATATAAGTAAATTCTCCAGGAAACGTTGCACGTTTTCTTTTCAAGTGCATGAACTGAAACTTAACTAAATTTTGTGGGGTTCAGTGCAGCATTTTTTTGTTTGTCCTGTTCTGCAGCTCCTATGATTATTTCTTACTGTCCTCTCAAGGATAAATTAGTGCGGTTCTACTGCATATGTTTCAGTTCAAAGTGTAAATCAGAGCTTACAAAACTCAGCACATCATTTCAGTCATTGGGATGAAGTCATCAGTTGTGGCTTCCTGTTTGATTATGAAATATTTCGCTGTTTGTGTGTGTGTGCAGGTTCACATTGCTAATGATGTGATGCCCTCATGGGCCGCCTAGAGTCGGCTAATGAGAGTTCCAAGGACTTCCATTTGGTCAAGTGGTCTACCATCACAATGAGGTAGACAGAGGCCGGTATGACATGCATAGGAGCTTCACAGAATTGTTGGAAATGGTTTGGGGTAGAACGCTGCCAGAGGCCTGCACAGCACAGCCTCCACAAGAAGAAGCATAGAGAGGTTAGCGAGGAAACTTGCCCATTTCAGTAGAGTGTATGTTTTGTCATGCATGCGTTTTATAGGCTGTTTCAAGTTTGGCGACGTCAGTGCCCTGTCTATGAGCACAGTTACAAGTTATATTTCCAGCCACAGAATTTTTAGCCATCGGCACACTTAATTTGAAAGCTTCGACGCAGCTCCTTAACTTGCTTTGACTGATGCCAGCGCTGCCAAGTGTTGGGCTCTACATGTTTGCTGCACCTTGTAGTATAGATGGAGGTGGGGGCTGTTCTGAATGGCAATTTTTTCTTTCATGTCTGCCTTACTGGTGAGTTTAATGCACTCAATTGGCAAGTCCATTTTTGTCTTGTTTGACTCATGGCAATGTTCCATGCACCCCCATAAAGTTTGTTGTCATATGCTTGTCTCTGTAATGAATTATTGTGTGTGACAGCTAACACACCATTCGTTTTCGAAATCGCAGTTGCTGCTTGAACAAATTATTATATTGTCGCTAGGTGAAAATCACAGAATACAGGACGACGGTGCAACCAGAAAAATGAGGTCTGTATTAACAGAATAATAGAGCAGCCAATTCGACCTCTTCTTTCTCGGAGGAACCGTGGGTGCTGTCCACGCTCATCACTTTGTCGTCCTCTGTCTTTTTGCCCGGCCTTTAGCCGTGACATTAGCCTCCCATTCAAGAAAGCATCGTCCCGATGCTTTATAATCAAAGCGGTTTGTACTCGTTGGAAACGCATGAGTTCATTCGGCGAAATAAGGCTTCATGCGTACCACGTGCACAACTTCCGGAGCATACCTTCGACGCCTTGAAGAGTGCGCAGTATCAGGAACAACCTCATAA
This sequence comes from Rhipicephalus microplus, assembly GCF_043290135.1. Taxonomy (NCBI): domain Eukaryota; kingdom Metazoa; phylum Arthropoda; class Arachnida; order Ixodida; family Ixodidae; genus Rhipicephalus; species Rhipicephalus microplus. Next base: position 104,056,894 of record NC_134709.1, on the reverse strand, counting down.
TTAATGTCACTGAGACGTCGCAGAACTTAATAGGGACCGAAGTACCGTCTTAACAGTTTTTCTGAGAGGCCACGGTGCCGAATGGGTGTTCATATCCAAACTTTCTCTCCTGGCTCGTAGGAAACTGGTCAGTGACGAAGGTTGTACCGTCTTGAATCGTAGTCCTGCTGGCGACTAATACGCAGGCGTGCAAGTTGTCGGGCTTCTTCGGCCAGCTTAGTGATATCATCAGCATCCGTTTCAGCGTCTTCGCACTCGTGCGGCAGCATAGCATCAAGCATAGTGGTGGCTTCACGACCATGAAGAAGGCGGAATGGCGTTGTTCTTGTTGTTTCTTGATAAGACGTGTTATAGGCGAACGTGACATACGACAAGATCTCATCCCAGTTTTTATGCTCCACATCGACGTATATGCAGAGCATATCCGCTAGTGTCTTGTTGAGACGTTCCGTAAGACCATTCGCTTGCGGATGATACGCCGTTGTTCGCCGGTGGGATGTGCCACTAAGTCTTAAAACTGTCTGTAATAGTTCGGCTGCGAATGCAGTTCCCCTGTTGGTTATTACCACTGATGGAGCACCATGCCTCAGCACCACATTCTCTACGAAAAATCGGGCTGCTTCACTTGCCGTGCCCCTCTCCAAAGCCTTGGTTTCGGCGTAACGAGTGAGGTAGTCGGTGGCTACTATAATCCATCTGCAACCTGCTGATGAGGTTGAAAATGAGTCCAAAAGATCCATTTCGACTTGAGCGAATGGAGTAACAGCACGTCAATAGGATGGAAGAGGCCTGCTGGTTTGACGGGTGGATTTTTTCTGCGCTGGCAATCAAGGCACGTCCGAACATAGTGTTGAACGGTCGCCGTCACTCTTGGCTAGTAGTTTTTCTGCCTCACTCTGCACAACGTACGCGTGTAACCCAGGTGGCCGGATGTTGGTTCATCGTGGCATGCCTGTAATACTTCGCTCCTTAAAGATGTTGGGACGACGAGTAAGTAGTCGTTTCCGTGTGGCGTGAAGTTCATCTTATACAGGACGTCGTTGCGCAAGCAAAATGACGAAAGCCATCTCGCAAACAGTCTAGGTACAGCTGAAGTGCGACCCTCTAAAAAACGTATTATGGGTTCTAGTTCGGGGTCGTCTCGTTGCAGCTGTGCGACAGTTGCCGTGTTTACAACTCCGACAAAGGCTGTATCGTCATCTTCTGCCGTCGCAGGTTCGTATGGCACACGAGAAAGGCAATCAGCGTCTGAATGTCGCTTCCCCGATCTGTAGACCATCGTCATGTCAATTTCTTGAATCTTCAGGCTCCAGCGCGCCAACCGTCCTAAAGGGTCTCTTGAATTCGTCAGCCAGCAGAGGGAGTGATGGTCGCTGACAACAATAAAAGGACGACCATACAGGTATGGGCGGAATTTTATAACCGCCCACACCACCGCAAGGCACTCTTTTTCCGTAGTGGAATAATTTTCTTCCGCACGTGAAAGAGTTCTGTTCTCGTAAGCAATTACTCGTTCAGCGCCATCCTGCGACTGCACGAGTACAGCTCCTAAGCCGACATTGCTACCGTCGGTGTGCACTGTTGTCGATACGTCATCATCAAAGTGTGCGAGGGCTGGTGGCTTCTGAAGGCGTTGCCGCAGCTCGTCGAATGATTTTTGCTGCTCTTCATTCGATACGAATGCGACGTCTTCTTTAATAAGGCGAGTCAACTGCGAGGCAATGCGCGCAATGAAGCGTCGGTAGTGAGCACACAGTCCTAAAAACCGTCTGACCGCCTTTTCGTCAGTTGGCGCTGGAAAATTCGTAACGGCAGCTATTTTTTCAGGGTCAGGCCGCACACCTTCACTAGTGACAAGATGCCCCAGGAACAGAAGCTCTTCGAAGCCGAAATGGCATTTTCCAACTTAAGTGTTAGTCCGGCGGAACGGATAGCTTGAAATCCTGAGTGTAGTCGCCTGACGTGTTCGTCGAATGTGGCAGAAAATACGATGACGTCATCTAAATACACTAAGCACGTCTGCCACTTGAGGCCTGATAGAACGGTGTCCATTAGCCACTGAAACGTTGCCGGTGCTGAGCACACGCCAAATGGAAGTACCTTAAATTCAAAAAGGCCATCAGGTGTCACGAAAGCTGTTTTCTTCCGGTCTTTTTCATCGACTTCTATCTGCCAATACCCACTCCTTAGATCCATCGACGAGAAATGACGCGCGTGCCGTAGTCGATCGAGGGAATCGTCGATACGTGGAAGTGGGTAGACGTCTTTTTTTGTCACCTGATTCAGCTTGCAGTAATCCACACAGAAACGTAAGGTGCCGTCTTTTTTCTTCACTAATACAACCGGCGAAGCCCAAGGGCTTTTCGACGGCTGTATAACGTCGTCTTCAAGCATCTGTCGCACCTGCTTTTCGATGGCTTCACGTTCTCGCGGAGCTACCCGGTACGGGTTTTGCCTGATGGGTCTGGTCATGTCGTCCGTTATAATTCGATGTTTCGTCAGCGGCGTTTGAGGGACCCTGGAAATCGAAGAGAAACAATCTTCAAACTTGTTAATAAGTTGCATAATACTTTGCTTCAGCGCCGGCAGCAAACTTGGGCCAATATCAACAGATAGATGTGCTGTGGTCAGATCAGTTGAATTATCTTTTTCAAGAGTTAGGCAGTCTGTCATCTCGGCGAGCTCTTCCAAGTACGCGATTGCCATGCCCCTCGTTAGATGTCGGCGTTCAGAGCTGAAGTTCGTAACAAGGACGTGCGTGTGTCCGCATTTTATGCTTACGACGCCTCTTGCGATAGATAAACCATGACTGAATAGTAGTGTTGGAATTTGCTCGGCGATGTTTTCAGAATCGCTCGACGTGTCACATGTCATAGCCACGAGTGCACTCGACCGCGGTAGGATGGTCACGTCGTCTTCGAAGACACGCAAAGGCTGACGTCGCTGGGCTGTACAGGGCACATCCGAAACTTGATCTGGGGTCGTCCAAAACGTTACCGATCTCTCAGGAATGTTGATAATGCCACCGTATTCACGCAAAAAGTCCATGCCCAAGACAGGTCTTTGCAGCACTCCGGTAAAATTACGAAAGTAGTGACGAAATCTGAACTGCCGATATTATTTCGAGCTGTACACTTGGCTGTCGGCGTCACCAAATGACCCCCTGCGGTTCTAATGTTTGGTCCCATCTATATTCTTACTTTCTTTAGGCAGTCGGCGAGTTTACGGCTGATGATACAGAAGTCCGCACCAGTATCTACCAGTGCTGTTATTGGGCGTCCGTCTATACAAATGTCTAGATTGGCACTTACGATTTTCGTTGATGTCGGTGACGTCGTATCCTCCTTGGTATCGTGCGTCGTACGATCCGTGGTATCATTCGTCGTATCACGTCGTAGAGAAGATGTTGGGGGTGTGATAGCGTCTCGACGGGCGGCAACCTTCCCCCCAAAGGTCGCAGCTGTTAGTTTCCCCGACGAGGGCTAGGAGATCTGCCCCGGACCACCTCGGAGTACCTGCGCTGCGGCGGCGAGATCTGTGCAGGTGAAGGAGAGCGGGGTCGACGATACGGCACTTCGGGTTGCTGTGCTTGCGGGCCTGCACTGCTGTCACGGCGGTTATCGAAATAGGCACGAGGGGAGGTTTGTAGAAAGTTATGATGTCTACGGTCACGGTACGGGCAATTGCGGAAAATATGGCCGGCTTCTCCGCAATGAAAGCAAAGTGGTCGACGGTCGACGGTGCGCCACAAGTCCGTCTTACGGATGAATGGTCGACTGGTGGGCATACCTTGCGACCAAGATGCAGATGTCGGCGGAGTGTACATTGGCGCCGTTTGCATAGGCACGTTAGACTGTGGATATGGCTGCGGCGGATCGGGAGCTTGGGCCCACGGCTCGTTGTAAGGCCCTTGGCTCACGTCACGATAAGCCAGTGGTGACGAGTTGTAGGACACTGGAGTGTGTCGACGGACAGCTGATGCGTAGCTCACAGACCGCTAGTCTGAGGGCGATTCGGGCAACGAAAATGCCTGGCGGAGTTCTTGCCACACAACTTCTGCAACGCAAGCCATGGTATTTTTTTGCGGAGTCACAAGGAGGTTTCGGATCTCCTCCCGAACGACCTCACGAATGAGTTCGCGCAGAGAACACTCACTACCGGCACTCAAAACAGAGAGACTGGGAGATGTTTTGATTTGTTGGTCATGGTATCGGCGCCGTTGCTGTAGTGCTCGCTTAAATTTTGTAGCCTCTTTGACAAATTCGGCTACGCTTGTTGGTGGGTTGCGTAGGAGACCGGCAACAGCTCCTCTTCCTTGACGTCTCTTATCAAATGTCGGAGTTTTTTTTTTACTTTCAAGCATCTCGGGGTCGGCCCGCTGAAATAGGCGGCTCATGTCTTCCGCAAACATGGCGACGCTCTCGTTTGGTTTCTGTATGCGTGCCTCAATGAGCTGCAAAGCAGAATCACGGCGGTCGGTGTTTGCGAATGTCCCGAGAATTTGCTGCCGAAATTCCTCCCACGAAGACAGCGTTGACTTGCGGTTCTCGTACCACGTACGAGCGCTGTCTGCCAAAGCAAAGTAGACGCGCGATAGCTTTTGCTCAGTTGGCCAGCGGTTGGCTTTGGCGACTCGCTCATACTAGGCTAACCAGTCCTCGACGTCTTCATAAACCTCACCGTGGAAGGTCTCAGGAATTAGAGGCTGATCAACAGTAAGCTGTGAAGGCCCTCCGGTAGCTATTTCTCCCTGTACGGTGTGTTGCTGGAGAAGTTCGAGCGGGATCGCCTCGGGACTAAGGCGTCGCTGTCGGCGACTGTAGCGGTGGACAGGAGTATCCACTGCAGGAACGAATTGCGGTGGTGGACTCGATGTGCTAGGGCGCGGAGGTGTCCCAAGCATCAGTTGGAGAAGTCCAGCACCTCCACCAATGTCGCTAGGTGAAAATAACAGAATGCAGGACGACGGTGCGACCAGAAAAACGAGGTCTGTATTCACAGAATAAAAGAGCAGCCACTTCGAGCTCTTCTTCTTTGAAGGAACTGTGGGTGCTGTCCACGCTCATCACTTCGTCGTCCTCTGTCTTCTTGCCCGGCCTTTAGCCGTCACAATATTCGTATAAAAGATGAACTCCTTGCTCACCAGATTTCAGAATAAATTATTGTGGAATATTCACAAGCGCAATGAATGTGTGTTTTTTCAGCTTTTTGAATACAATCATTTTTTAGCAGCAGCTGCAATTTCAAACTCGAAAGTTACGCGAGTTCTCACACACAATAAGTCATTGCTGAGGGTTGATTCCACGGCAGATCGACATGGGTCCAAAAGGTGGATATTTTAGATTTCATTGAGTATCTTATATTTCGTGCACCTCTCACCAGGTAGCCCGAAAGTCAACCTCGTTTTATGATTAACCGCATAACTTGCGAGAAAAAAAATATCAAACTCCAACACACGAGGCAGAAATTTCGTCACCGGTCATTTTTGAAATTGGCAGATGCTGTAAAAAGACAAATATTTTTGTTTCAAGGAAGATATTTTTTTACCTGAAATGTATGTCTAATGAAGAATGAAATCATACGGCTTCAAGTTTGTAGGCCTTAAGAAAATAGCTTTTCAAAATGTCTAATTTTGCGACAGTTTAAAATAAGTTACGTATTCCCATTTTTTGTCTCCGAAAGTAATGCAAGCAGCGTTTCAAATCATGACACGTTTTAAGGATATAGTGTGCTCATAAATACATAAATATTTGCTGCCGTAGGGCAAATGTAAGTTTTTATATATAGCCTCAACGTTCTCATATTGGCAAAAACGTACTTCACGGAATTTCGAATAATAAAAAACCCCATCTTCGATTTTTCCTAAAAACTCGTAAATAGACAACCGTAGGCCATCAAACAGTATTATTGAAAAACGTGTTGCTATATTTTGTTTTTAGTGAAAACATTCGTGGTACAAATCAGAGCTTTTCGAGAAAGCGCTGATAAGTTGAGAAATCTAGAAATCGGATCGGAAAAGCAGCTATGAGCATCAAACGCGAGTAAACGTGACCGCATTTGGTGAATAAAGGCTGTTTTAGCGGATAGGAGTTACTATTTTTAACACAATATTGTACAGTACATGAATTCGCTCTTATACGTAGAGCACTGAGACTTCTGTTATGTGGTGCCTTTCCATTGGCTCACAGATGGAGCTGCTTTGATGGCCATGTGTTTGCAACACGTTGGGTAAGAGAATTGAATTTTTAGTGAGTTCATAAACAATTTATAACAAATTTGCATCATTTGAGGTACGAAGACTGCCGCATTAGACGGGAAAACACGCTTTAGGGCAAGTTGTCATCTGTCGTCTGCTCTACAGATGAATAGGTGTGCGCCGCATCTCGGAGGCAATGCTTTAGATCAGATGGTTCAAAGTAGGGACAAAGATTACGCCTCCCATAATTTTATTGAAAAAAACATTGTGAAATTCATTTTAACGCAGGATACTTCAGTTTTGCATTTGCACTGTGGATACTCGCGCACGCTGTTTCACGTATGCTCTCATTCAAGGTGAGAGACATAGGAACAGACGACAGATGGATCACGTTCGTGCTGCTGGTTTCACGCATAGTTTCATTGCCAGTAATTAGAGCCTCAAGGAGCGTGGCGATGGCTCACAAGTTCAGTCGGGACAGATTTTTTTGTTCAGATTACCTCATGTTGCATAAAAAGAAAACACCTTATCAAAGAAACTTCCGCAAGGTCGAAGACATCGGCCTAATTGCCCTCCAGAAGTTTTTTTTCCGAAAGCTAGCCGCCATCCACATAACAACGACCACGTCTGCCAGAACTGCTTCAGACACCTCAAAGATATGCTGTCTTCGTCTAATGGTTTCTCATCTGAACAGCTGATGAGTTTTTGCAGGAAGAAAAAAAGGCAGAAGTCAAGAGCGGTGCGCAAACACGCCTGAAGCATTGTCACATATGCGACTGAAGAAGCTGCATGCGCAAAATAGCAATGTTCATGCAGAGCCAAGACAACTTAGCAGCAATTCTACAGTAACCGTGAAATGCCACCGTAACGTGTGTAACGGCCACTTTCAACCGTCAGATCTAAAATGCAGTCTGTGTGCCCAGTGGTTCAAGAACTTCAAGCAAGCCTATGAAGCCTGTTCTTCGTATCAAGAGCGCATGCGTTTGTTGACACTATTTCCAAGCGATATAGAGCGCCGTAAACTCCAAGCGCTTAAACCAAACTTGTCAGCTTACATGATATACAGATCCCGACGCTGGCGCGCAAAACACGGGATATGGTTAGCATCAAATGCGGTAAAAAGGACACGGCTAAACCCAATGGACGTCCAGGCAGCTATGGCTTACTACTCCAAAGATGAGTATAGCTGCTTTCGGCAGAGTCCCAACAAAAAAGATGTATTTTTTAACAATGGCGGAAAAAAGGAGCTTGTTTCGAAAAGGTTTATGACCCGTTCGGTGCGAGAGGTCTACCTTCTTTTTAGAAAAGCTAATCCGAACACGTCTATTCGGCTCTCAAAGTTGTATTCACTGAGGCCGAAGTGGGTTCTTCTTGCTCCACACCAAGAATTGTGCCGTTGTATATACTGTGCTAATGTCACGGAGTGTGTTTCTGCCCTACAAGAAGTCACCGATGGTGCCTACACAGCGGACTTCTTGAAAGAACTATGTCTTTGCAGCTCCCCTACAAGTGGTTGTTTTTTAGGCCATTGTGACTATTGTGCTAAGGAGGACGCTCTGACAGCCACATGTTTAGGATTTCCTGAAGATATTGAGGTAGCTTATGCACTATGGGAAAATGGCGATCTAGTAAAAAAATACAGCCCAGGCAAGTACTTTTCTGCGAGAGCTAAGTCTATGGTTTGTGAAGTGGGTTACTTATGATTTCATTAGATACATTCAAGAATCAGCAATACGCCAGGCGAAAGAGAACCAAGAAAAAGAATCTTGCATTTTTCACTTTGATTTCGCCGAAAATTGGACAGCCAATTTACCGAATGAGGTACAGTATCCCTGGCACAAAAGACAGGTGTCTATAGTCACGTGTGTCGTCACAATGAAGCAATCAATTCAAATTTTTCCCATCAGTGATGACACATGCCATGATGCTGCACATGCCTGTTTTGCTCGACGAATAATCCACAACTATATGAAGGAACAACTTAAGCCTGACACGCATGTTACTTATGTTTCTGATGGTGCATGCAGTCACTTCTAAAACAAGTGCCACTTGTTCGAGTTATGTCAGAAAGATCATATATCAACAAAGTGGAGTTTTTCGGCCACAGGACATGTCAAGAACTCTTGTGACGGCTTTGGTGGCCTACTAAAGCATCAGGCTACGCTCTACAACCTCAGAGCGGCAAGCTAAGCTGTGATTATGTGAGCATCCCCAATGGCGGCGCAAATGAGTGGGAAGCTTAAGAATGTCAAGCTGCTGTGTGCAAATCCAGACGAGCTAGACACATTCCGTCAGTTTAAGAAGAGCCAGTGGAAATCGTTGCCACGTGTTCCAGGCATACGCTCTTGGCATGTTTGGCTAAGCACATCTGAGGGCACTGATCGTGGTCGTGTTTTGTTAGCGTCACGAACTGCTAAATGTGATCGGCAAAAGATGCAGCCATTTTGAGCGCATCTCTTGTTTCACGCAGTCACCACCAGAATACCAGTGATGGTACTCTTTTCTAGCGAGACCCAACACTTCCGTTGGAACATTTTCATTTTTGAGTTTATCTGCAAATATAGACAGATGTTTTGCAACTGAGTTACAGCGTCGAAATTTCCTCTATTAGAGCTGTGTTATCAGAAGAATAAATGCGCCTTCATAGGTACGTATTTGTCACAGTGCTGAAACAGCCTTTCTTCACCAAATGCAGTCACGTTTGCTCACGTTTGAACCTTATTGCCGCTTTTCTGTTTCTATTTCTAGATTTCTCAACTTATCAGCGCATTCTCGAAAAGCTCTGATTTGTACCACGAATATTGTGGCTAAAAACAAAATAATGCAACACGTTTTCGTATATTACTCTATGATGGCCGTTGGCTGTCTATTTACGAGAGTTTAAGAAGTATAGAAAATGCGTTTTTTTTATTTTTTATCATTTAAAGTTCAGTGGAGTACACTTTTGCTATTATGAGAACTTTTAGGCAATATATGAAAACTTACATTTGCTCTACGGCAGCAATAAACTGTGTACCTAATAAGCACACTATATTTTTAAAACGTGTCAAGTTTGAAAGCGCTGCTTGCATTATTTTCGGAGAAACAATTTGGGGAATACGTAACCTATTTTAAACTGTCGCAAAAATACACATTTTTAAAAGCTATTTTCTAAGCTCTGCAAACTTGAAACCATATGAATTCATTTTTCATCAGACATACATTTCAGGTAAAAAAATGTGTTCCTTGAAACAAAAATATTTATTTTTTTATAGCATCTGCGATTTTCGAAAATGACAGGTGACAAAATTGGTTCCTCCGTTTTGGTGAAGTTTGATATTTTTTTCTCGTAAGTTAAGCCATTAATTATAAAACGAAGTTGACTTTCGCACTATCTGGTGAGAGGTGCACGAAAAATAAAATACTGAACGAAATCTAAGATATCAACTTTTTGACCAGTGTCGATCTCTCGTGGAATCACCCTGCTCGAATTTCATGGGCTTGTATAAAAATATCCAGTAGGAAAATGTGGCAAAACGGACATGGAAAGTGTGTTTTCGACCCGCCAGTCCGACCGATTGATTGATTTGTGGGGTGTAACGTCCCAAAACCACCATATGATTATGAGAGGCGCCGTAGTGGAGGGCTCCAGAAATTTCGATCACCTGATGTTGTTTAACGTGCACCCAAATCTGATCACACTGGCCTACGACATTTCCGCCTCCATCAGAAATGCAGCCACCGCAGCAGGATTTGAACCCGCAACCTAAGGGTCAGCAGCCGAGTACCTTAGCCACAGTGAGACCAAAATGAACTGGAAATTTACTGTCAAATTTACCCGCACTTCAATTACTATTTGTTGCAGTAAATAAACCATGTCCAACACTTGGCAGCGTTACCATCTGTCGAAGCAGGTCCCATGTGGTGAAGTAAAGCTGATGCTGTACAGCTTTCAGCACCTTTACCTTGAACGCTCCGACGCGTGAAATAGCTCCCTTGGACTGAGGTCAGCGCCACCAAGCCTTGAAAATGATATGCTTGCCGTAGTTAGGGATAGATGTAGCACGCGTCGGTTTTACCAGTAAATTTCTGGTTCAAGACAGCCTTACCGGCGGGCCGAATGCATTCAATTCGCATCACTTCGCATCCCGTTTTCACCGCGTTTCTCTTGTGGCTACGTTATCGCGTGCACCCATGGCATTCGTTTTCTCATATCTTTCTAGACAAAGAGCCATTGCGTTGAATAGCTTGCGCACATTTCATGTTTTATTTGGCAGCCAGTAGTCAAAAGGAATCACACGCTTAAAAAGCACAGCAAACGCACGCTCAAGGCGTTTCTGAAAACTGCACCAGAAATCTTAAATGCAGTAGCATTGTTCATGTTCTGGTTCAATAGTTTCAGACAGCATGAATGGAGCAGCTCACGCAATTTAGAGCATGCCTTTCTGCTCGGTGTGCGCTGCACGGAAGATGTGGTCTTCGGGAACTTCAATGGGCAACAATACCTGGGCTTGAGCATGCCTACTATAATTTGATTATAAGATGGCAGTTTAAGCTTTTATGCGAAAACTACGCACAAAAATTGCTTTGTTTGCGTTGTACTCATGCGACTTTTTCGCTGAAAACATGCATAATCATTGCACTTCATGCGACATCTTCCGTGCAGCACTAACCGAACAGAAAGGCACACTCTAAATTGTAAGAACAGTTCAATATACGGTATCTAAAAAATATTGAATCATCAGAATATGAACAACCCCACCACATTTGAGATTTATTATTGTGAGTCTTTACAAATGTCATGAACGTGCGTTTGCTCTGCTATTTATACATAGATTCCTTGCTGTGAATTCAAACTCATAAGGTGTGTAAGCTGCCCCACGCAATGGTTTATTGTCGAGGTAAGCAAACGATAACGTAGCCACGAGCGAAACGTGGCTAAAACGGGATGCGAAGTGAACGCATTCCACCCACCGGTCGGGCAAACTGGAAACAGAAATATCGCTCGTGAAACTGACGTGCGCTACATCTGTTGTTATTTGCAGCAAGTATATCTTGTTGAACGCTTGTTGGCGCTGATATCAGGTCAATCGAGCCGAGGCCACGCATCAGAGCGTTCAAGTTAAAGCTGCTGACGGCTGTACATGTCTTATGGGGTAAATGCTGAAAGACATTGCTACTTTCCTTTTGTCTATATATGCATACTGAAATAACTTGCTATTGTTCAAACTTGGATGGCATCCACCTGTTGCATGTTCTTAATTTTCTGTAGTGGTATACGAAAGGAAAATCTCAACTATATACCACGATTGTACTGACCCTTCAGCCCTTGCTGTTTTATGGTGTGTGAGCTTTCCCTTAGTCACGGCTTATTTGAACGATAGTCCTACTTTTCAAAATAAGTTTCTCAGTTGGTTAGACTGTATGAGAAGCACATAAAATATTTTGCGTATGTGTATTCACTGCTAGTGTAGCATTGATAAATGGCACAGGCAGTAGCACCAGTGAAAGAAGAGAAGGAAGAGTGTTATTGCTGCTCGCGCTTGCTCCGCTTGACAGCTGGTCGGTTTAGCTCTGCGTTTCTCCGAATAAAAGACTCTTTGGCTCACTGCTAAAGGCGTGCTAAAAAGTGGTGGAGAGTGCTGGATCCATTTCCCATCCTGGAACTCCGCAGCCGAACTCTACTTTCACCGTCAAAGATGTCCACCGACGTTGCACAGCAGACCATTCCTACACCCCACCAGCCCGCCGTCCCGGTGTCCAGAGAGAGCGAGTTCCAGTCATCTTCAGCGGCACAGAAGAGCAGGAGATTGAGGACTCGCTCTCTTCGTACGCGAAAGTAAGCTTCAATAATAGGTGGGACAAAAACGACAAACTTGGCCGCCTCCACTTTTACCTGAGAGGAATAGCGGAGCTCTGGTTCAACAACCATCAAGCTGAGCTTACCGACTGGGCCACTTTCAAGATAACCTTCGTGGACATGCTTGGCCGACCAACAGTGCGCAAGCTCCACGGAGGAGAGCGCTTGCGAGAGCGCACTGAACTGTCTGGAGAGGGTTTCACGTCCTACATCAAGGACGTTGTGGGCCTCTGCCGTCGCTGCGATCCCGACGTGTCCGAAACAGCCAAGGTAAAGCATATAATGAAGGGCATCGGAGATGATGCGTTCCATAGGTTGGTAGCGGAAGACCCGCGAACAGTTGCGGAAGTCATTTAGCCCTACCCAAACTACGATTAGTTGCAAACACCGCGCATTTCAACAGGACGCCCTCCTTTCGACATCACGACCACGTCACCATTGACCATTGGTGCAATTTAATCGGAACAGACGGTATTGACGCTGCAAATCCAACAGTTCATTCGCGAGGAAGTGGCTCGCCAGTTGTCTCTTGCGCCCTTCCTTCCAAGCAATACTCACGGGCCGAACTCGTCGCTGCGCCAAGTCATTGAAGAGCAAGTCTGCGAGGAACTCCCGCCCACGTACCAGCCACCACCTGTGTCCGCTCCCCAGACTTACGCTGAAGTCACGCCAAGGCCAGCACATGCGCCGTAAAACGTCGTCGACTCTGCCCACCAAACGAACGCCTTCTACGCAACACGCGTATAGGCAGGTTCACAAGTTCCCCTTTCCCGGCGTCCTTCAACGCTTCACAACAATTCTTGGCGCACACCAGATAACAGACCCATTTGCTACTACTGTCATCTGCCTGGCCATGTTGAGTGGTTCTGTCACCGGCGCATTCCTCATTCAGGTACCATCGATGAAACCTATGGCTACACCCACAAAGATCCACCACAGACGCTGCCTCTCGATGCTACTTCAGCCCTTCCACCGAGCCGCCGCACCTTCAACCAGCACCGATCGCTCTCCCCACGCCGACATTCGCCTTCACAGAACCTTCGACGTGCACCATCTGCCCAAACGGAAAACTGACCATCGCAGTTCCGGAGGCACGAACTGCGCCGTCGTCGAACTTTACAAGACCTCGTCCTCTACCCACTAATGAAATGACTCTTTTCATTGAAGGTGTTCCCATTCAAGCATTATTTGATACTAGAACTGCCGTGTCTGTATTCAGTGAAGCAATGTTCTGCAAGTTAAAGAAACCTACGATTCCGCTTTCTGGCTTCTCCCTGCGTATGGCAACCGCGCATCAAGTAAACCCTTCTTTGACGTGCACGGCTCGTCTACTCATCCAGGACGTTTTGTACGTGGTCGAATTCATTGTTTTTCCATACTGCCCGTATGACCTGATATTAAGCTGAGACTTTCTTTCCACGCATCAGGCTGTTGTTGATTGTGTGCGGGCCGGACTGGAATTATCATCACTCGCAAACGACGATTCTAACAAGCCTTTCATTTCCCGTGTTGTCGTCACCGCAGACGCGGTTATTCCACCTATGTCGTCGGTTATTGTGCCGATCTCCTGCGACCATGCTGCTTTTTCGAACGTCATCTTCACGCCATCTGATTACTTCACTTCTCGAAAAAACGTCCTTCCACTTTATGATCTTCTGATGGTCGAAAACACTTCCGCAACCATTTACGCCACAAATCTTCTTTCAGTGTTAGCCAGATTATTCAGTGGCGAATGCATCGGCCGTTTTGAGGACATTGATCGTGTTTGCGCCTTTGAACTGCTCGACTGCGCAACAAGCTTTCAGGACGCCAGTGTTACTCCTGCTCCCACGTTCACTATATCTTCCCTGGTCGCCTTCCTTCCATCGATTGATACGGACCTCCCTGTTGTCTAATGAACCCAGCTCTTATACTCCACCGCTTCCGGACGTCTTTGGACTCCAAGCAAAGCAACTTGGGCCGGACGGCTTCAATTGTTCATCGTATATACACCGGCGCCCACGCACCATTCCGTCAGCGTCCATGCCGGGTCTCACATTCTGAACGACAAGTTATTAACGATCAAGTGTCTGATATGCTCAATCGTGGCGTCATACAGCCGTCCAAAAGTTAGTGGGCCTCCCCAGTGGTACTGGTCAAAAAGAAAGACGTGAGCATCTGATTCTGTGTTTAATATAGGTGCCTTAACAAGATCACGCGCAAAGATGTTTATCCGCTCCCCAGAATTGGCGACGCTCTCGACTGTTTTGCAAGGAGCAGAGTTATTTTTCTCACTTTATCTTCAATCGGGATACTGGCAAGTACCCATGGATGAATCTGACCGCGCGAAGACTGCTTTTGTAACTCCGGATGGCTTGTACGAGTTTAATGGGATGTCATTTGGTCTTTGCAATGCACCTGCCACCTTCGAGCGTCTGATGGACAACAGACGTCGAGGCCTCAAATGGCATACGTGTCTTTGCTATCTGGATGACGTCGTCGTTTTTCAAAAGACTTTGATACCCATCTTCTGCACCTCGCAAGAGTCCTGGAATGCCTCTCACATGCTGGGCTCAAATTGAATTTGAAAAAGTGCCATTTTGCCACCCGGAAGCTCACCATTTTAGGGCATGTTGTCAGCAAGGGTGGTGCTCTACCTGACACTCCGAAACTCCGTGCCGTTGCCCAGTTTCCTAAGCCATCGACGCCACAACAACTCCGGAGCTTTATCGGCTTATGTTCATACTTTCGTAGATCTGTCCGTAATTTTGCATTTGTAATAGCCCTTTTAACACGGCTACTTCCTGACAGTGAAGAGATTTTGGCGTGGTCTTCAACTTGCGATGACGAATTGTCAATCTACGTCATTTTCTGACATGTCAACCGATTCTCCGTCACTTTGACCCGATTGCCCCAACCGAAATCCACACCGACGCTAGTGGAGTCGGCCTTGGTGCTATTTTTGCTCAACGCAAGTCTGCTCAACGCAAGTCACGACGAGTACGTGGTTTCTTATGCCAGTCGCACTCGGTCTTACTAGGGCTGAAGAGAATTGTTCGGTCACAGAAAAGGAATGTCTGGCCATCGTTTTAGCAATCACAAACTTTCGACCCTACGTCTAAGGCCGTCCATTTGTCGTTGTGACTTTTCACCACGCCCTCTGCCGGTTATCGTCACTAAAATACCCATCTGGCCGTCTGGCTCGTTGGGCATTGCGCCTCCAAGACTATAATATCCGTGTCATCTACAGGTCGGGTCGCCGACATTCAAATGCCGATGCTCTTTCTCGCTCTGCACTTCCCCATGAACATGGAAGTGCGTCTGTTTCCAGCCTCAATGCTGCGGTACCTTCGTTCACTGACATGTACTCCGAGCAGCGCCAAGACGCTTGGATAGTCTCAATGATAGAGTTACTGTCTCGGCCAACCCAAGGTACCACCAATCGTTAACTACGACGAACAGCTAGACATTTCACCATCCGCGATGGACTCCTGTGCTATCGCAACTACCTTTCCGACGGCCGCAAGTGGTTGCTTGTGATTCCTCACTACCTACGTGCTGCTATTTGCGACTCCTTTCACGCGGATCCTCAATGCTGCCACGCCGGTATGATAAAAACGTATGCACGCTTCCGGCTGCGGTAATATTAGCGCGGAGTGTACCAATTTCTCCGGCAGTACGTACGTTCGTGTTCCGAATGTCAACGCCGAAAAAACCCGCCTAACATAGCCAATGGACAACTGCAGCCGTTGCCTTGCCCACCCCGACCCTTTGACCGCATCGGAATTGACTTGTACTGTCTCCTTCTCTACACTCCTGACGGGAACCGCTGTGTGGTTCGCTATCGATCACTTGACACGCTATGCTGAAACTGCTGTGCTGCCAGAGGCCACATCACGTGCAGTTGGCTTGTTTATCCTTCACAATCTTGTTGTTTGCCACGGCCTGCCTCGTGAGCTACTCAGCGACTGCGGATGTACCTTTCTTTCCGAAGCCATACAAGCGCTTATTTGCGAATGCAACGTTGTGGAAAGGACAACCAACACGTACCATCCGCAAACAATTGGAATGACCGAACGGTGTAACCGCACACTGGGCGACATGCTGTCTGTTACGTGTCCACTGACCACACCATCTGGGATCACATATTCCCCTTCTTTACTTACTCTTACAATAGCGCCACTCAGTCTACGACACGATTCTCTCCAGTCTCCTCTCTACGTGCGCAAACCTTCCTAATTCATGGACACGATTCTCTTGTGCCATCCGGACGCTTCCGAATCCACAACTATATTCGAAGTCGCCACCTATGAGGAAGATTGCAGGCGACTCGCACGTTCCTTATCCGCACAAGATCAACGGTACCAGAAGGACTGTCACGACGAATACCTGCCCGCCCAGTCATATTCGCCTGGCACGTAGGTTTGGCTTCGCGTTCCCTCATCTGCTCCTGGTCTTTCCACCAAGCTAATGCCGAAGTACGAAGGCCCCTACCGAGTCCAACGTCAGTCCTCACTGGTTAACTATATTGTTGAGCTGGTTCAACCATCGACAGACCGTAGCCGTCGCGGTCGCGAAACTGTTGATGTCGATCGATTGAAACCGCACTACGACCCACTCATCCTACTCGGTCCATTGGTTGCCAGGATGGCTTCTTTACTAGGGGGGAGTGATTTGTAGCATTGATATATGGCACAGGCAGGAGTACCAGTGAAAGAAGAAAAGGAAGAGTGTTGTTGCTGCTGCGCTCGCTCCGCTGGACAGCTTGTCGGCTTTGCCTCTGCGTTTCCCCCAATAAAAGACCTTCAGCTCACTTCTAAAGGTGTACTAACATCAGTGCTTCTTTAGTGAGCTGATAGTCAACTTCCGTAGTTCAGCGGTAGGCATTTTTAATGAACAGAAATTAATTTGTGTTCTTTATTTTTGTAGAGCTGTGCGATAAGCAAAGTTTTGTGTGCGAAACAAATTCCAATATTGAAGTGTGATTGTGAATCGAACAGTTTTGAACATTTGTTCAATATTTTTTAATACTTCGAAGTGAAGAAAAGTTGCAAAAGATTCCTAGGCACATAATTATGGAATAGAAACATGGCATTGCTTTTTTGGCTAGGTCGATAAACATCTCGATTGAAGGTGCTAAGGTGCTCCTTTGTTTTAACAAGGATGAGGCAGTGCAGACCGGATTGTATTTATTTATTATATTTGGAGCAACCTTTGTGGTGTGGACAGCCGTGTACACATAAAAGGTCCTCTTCCCCCACACACACACATCAACTTCTGCGGAGGCCCTGATTTAGTGGACAAGACCAAGCTACTTCTGAATTTGGAGTTGCTGCTCTGCCCCGCAGATGTCTGTGTAAAAAAACACCTGAAAAATCAGATAGTGAGAAGGCTCGTTAATTAATTGGACCTTTTTAGTCTGAAACAATAAATAATGCTTCCACCCCCGCCATGCAAATCTGAACCAGCGCTTTCGTGAGTCCATCTGAATAAGCCCGTAGCGTAGCCCATGAAGCGGTGAAGCATAATAATAAAATGAAGCGTTGACTGTAACGGCACAGTGTTTCTTCACGTTGAAACCAGCATTTTCTCGAATCAACAAATTTTCTGCTACAGCTTGAAAGAAGGCTTTTGCCGCATGGCAGAACAGTAGTGAGGCAAAGCAAATCAAAATTTGAAGGGGGCCCTGTATATTGAGCATTGACTGTTGTCTTTTGGAAGTCCTAATAGCAAAACTTTCAGTGGAAAATAATAGACCAGCAAGTGCTCTTCTAAAAATGTTTGAAAGTTCGAATATTTGCACACCGTTATTTTTTACAGTAGTATGAACACAAATCTGCAACAAAAACTATTAACTTCATTTATCGATTTGGGAGAGATTTTAATGAATTGTTTATCTTGTCCATGCCCCGCAGTGCTGCCTGAAGCGTTGTAGAAAAGGAAACAACGCAGGCCCACTCACAGATCAAGCTGAGACGGCAAAAGAAAAAAAATGAACAGAGGTCATTTGCAGTCCTACACTACTGTGCAAGCCTGCTGTTTTCACCCATGCGCACGTAAAAGTGCATGTTTTTATCCGCAATGCATTTATTACGTCAAGAGAAAGAATACACGAGAACCCATCATGCAAAAACACATCAGACCATTTCCCACCGAACCACACCAGTCCGGGTTTTCCCAAAACACGCCAGCCCAGGTCTTTCCAAAACACACCAGTCTGTGTCACACCAGAAAACTGCCGTATACACCAGCCCAGCCGCATACGCGAGAAGCCATGTCTGAATTCCCGCTCTGGTGTGAACGGGGAAAAAACTCAGGCACCGCCTGCTGAATTTTTTGAATGGGTATGAATTGATACATTTCCACGACAGATTTAGTACCTCATTTGTGCTGGTACTATTTTAGCGCGTAGCAAACGTGTCAGAGGCATACTACATGTTAAGGAAAATGCCAAGACCTCGGAGATGTGTAGTAAACTCCGTCACAGTAAAACTTGTTACAGCTCGATTTTTAGAACCCGCTATTGCTTAATCTTTTTTACAGTGAAGGCTGTTGTGAGATCAATTTTGGAGTCACGCGCAATTGTTGTCTGCCACCACCACCATCCGTGCCCGTAACACAACACTCAAAATTAGAAGGAAAAACCTTGCACTGATAACTCACTGGGGCTTGTTCCAGCGCAATATCTACCACCAAATACGCCGGTGCTTATATCTTGTTGCCAAGCTTGTCTTCGACAGGCATGACCTAGCAGCAATGGCACAGGAAGGTTTGAACCCGAATGCGCTGGGTACAAACCCAGTATTTTATCACTGAGCTACACCAGTGCTTGTGACTTGTCAAACTTGCCTTAGGCAGTCTTGATGTCAGGAAAACTATCGCGTTAATACCATTTGTAAAGCGTTTTTCAACAGGGAAAGGACAACCAGTCGTGGCACAATGCGAATAGCGTAACGAATGGGCCGTTCAATGCTCCAAACCATCACAAAAGCATGTTCTTCTTCTTTTTCTCCTCTTCTCATGGCTGGTAACCAATACAAGGGATTGGCCGAAAGATAGGTGATATTTTTGTGTGTTTCTTCGCATTACTACTTATATATGTTAGGGATCGCTATTACAGTGAATAATGCATACTTTCCAAATGAAGTAAAAGCAACAGATCACCTCGATTGTGTCATTAGGAATTCTTCTTCGAGTTCCATTTTATTGGCAGGGTATTTGAACTAGCATCACACTTTTTGGGGGTTTAAAACAGATGGCTGTGGCAAAAAAATTGAGGCATTGGTTGCAGGATAATGATTTTCGTTGTCCTAACTCTGGACAAGTCACCTTCCAACGAGGGATAAGCTCATCAACATTAGACCTAACTTTTTCATGTGGCCAGCTTACAACTTCATCGTGGGAAACGTTTGATAATGTAACGAGTAGTGATCGTTTCCCGATTACCTATGAAATATTGCTACCACACCACAGCTTTGGTATCCCGCAACAACGGTTCATCAACTATAAAATTCATAAATCTGTTTCAAATTTCGTGCTTTCGTATTTGACGGGACGTGTCGGACAGCACTGAACTGCTTCAGTAGTAGCGTGTATAAGTGACTTTGGTCAGCCGGTAGAGCTTTCTGTTAAGCATGGCAGCACATCGTCAAAGTGATCTAGGTAGAATGAAGATTGTACGCTTTCGTATAGGCAAAGTAGTGCTGCTTGGAAACGTTTACGCCACAACCGTACTCCGAAAAATTGGGTTGACTATAAATTCCACGCTGCACTGTTTAAGCGTACAGACGCTATAGCTAAAGATGAACACAAAACTGACTTACATTCGCGTTTATCGGAACCTGACAAAAGATCGGCCATGTACAGGTTTCTGCAGAACGACAAATCGACACGGGTACCAGCCTATTCGCATTCAGTAGCGCTATCTCCTAAAGAGGCAACCGATTTGCTAGACAGCATCGCGAAAGGACTGGGAGTGCGTTTCGCTTCGTCATGCTTGAGGCCTATGATATTTAAAAGCTCAACCTCGGACTTTCGGGAAGTCACTATTGCGGAACTGACTGAAGTCATACTAACTGTAAATCAAGTGGCTCCCGGTCCGAATGATACTTCAAACTCTATGATTAGGTTGATATTTATTTCACGTCTCTATGAACTTTTGATTCTTTTAACTGCTATTGACAACAAGCATTGATTCGAAACGGACGGACAAAGTGTAGCAGCTTCGGCTAGTTGGTATGGCAAGAAGATAGTTAAAGCGTGAGAACAAAACGATGACACAGAGACAAGTCCATCGTGTCCTTCGTGTCCTTCTTGTCTCTGTGTCATCGTTTTGTTCTCGCGCTATTCCTATCGGCATCGACAAAGTTGTGCAGCTGCGAAAAATTGCTAAAGTTGAGTTGCTGCGAAAATATGAAAGCCTCGGATATGTCCTGGATAACATTCGGCCAATTTCGCTTACTTCAAACTTAGTTAAAAGATTTGAAAAAATTGTGCATAGCAGGGTCAGTGACTTCACCGCTAGTCAGGGTATCCTTTCGCCAAGGCAAGTAGGATTTGAACAGAGGTGCTCTATATGGTAGGCTCATGTTGAATTAAAAAGCCGATTTCGCCTTGCAAAAGTATCTGGTGAGCTTTCTGCATTAGTCACATTCCGAAAGCCTACGATGGTGTGGAACACACTATATTTATTTCAAGATTAGAGGACTGTAATGTGCTCAAGTACATTATAGCCTGGCTTCAGGAGTTTCTCTCTGAGAGACAATTCTTTTGCTGCCACGAGGGAATCACTTCTCCCTGATATAGGCAAACAAGAAAGGTTCCGCAAGAAGCAGCTGTGTCAACTCTTTTATTTATTATCTTATTTTCATCGATTCCCAATCATAAATATGTTCCTCTTTACGTCTATGCCGACGATATTGTTTTTTTCTTGTCATACCAAGATAGCAATACTTTGTAGCAAATCTTACAGTCGTAGTTTAGGGAGCATGAGGTATGACTTGGCGGGCTGTCTTTTCGGGTTAATATTAGCAAATGTGCTCTGCTTGTATTTCCTCTATCTGTTCCCGTACTTTTTTCACGGCGTTATCGAAATGATATGATGCCCCAAGTAACAGCACCAAAGTATCTAGGCGTTGTTTACGTGGACAATTTGAATTGGCAGCAACAAATAGAACGAAACACTCGTAAAGCAAAAAGTTGGCTCGAATCTACATGTTACACTGTAAATGTAGTCAAAAGACGACATTCTTGCGTCTGGAGAGAGTGAACGAAACGTTTGTTTGATGTGATGCGCATTAAAATCGATGAATAATATTTTGCAGGCGCTGTGTTAGAGTGCCTCGAGCGTGTGGTGGAGGTGAACGAGCGCATCTAGGCACGTTAGACACAAGTGCCATCTTGCAGTTAGCTTCGAAAACGAAGGCGTGCAGCCCACGGAGAAAGATGCGCGCGCGTCTCGGACGTGATAAGGCGTAGAACGCAAAGCTACGGGCAGGTTCCACGACCACGACGTCGTAGCAAAGCGTTGGAAACACCTTTTTGAGCATCGCGTTGCATTGTCAGCGTAGCGCGAATAAACGCTACATTCCTTAGAGTAACTTGTGTGTGCCTCTTCTAGTATAAATTAAGACATACAAAACATAGACGTGTTGATATGGCGCCTCAGATATGCGCAATATTTGCTTTTTTTAATTGAAAAACTGTACAACTAGGAAGGCTAAACCTTGAGCAATATTAGTGGGCGCTTTGGATGGGGTTGGCCGTTTACAACACACAATTGTGTGTTGTAAACGGACAAATGTACAGACAGACAGACAGACAGACAAATAGACAGACAGACAGACCAATATTTTTCCCTCGAAGGTCCCCAAGAAAGACTAGTGCAAAGCGTCGGAAACACCTTTTTGAGCATCGCGATTCATTGTCAGCGTAGCGCGAATAAACGCTACATTCCATAGAGTTACTTGTGTGTGCCTCTTCTAGTATAAATGAAGACATACAAAACATAGACGTGTTGATATGGCTCCTCAGATATGCGCAATATTTGCTTTTTTTAATTGACAACTACACAACTATGAACGCTAAACCTTGAGCATTATTGGTGGGCGCTTTGGATGGGATTGGCCGTTTACAACACACAAATGTGTGTTGTAAACGGACAAATGTACAGACAAATAGACAGACAGACAGACAGACAGACAGACCAACAAGGTGGTCGGCGGTAGATCTACCTTCTTGAAACCCGCACTGAAATGGGTTGAGCAAAAAGTTAGTTTCAAGAAAATGTACAAGTCGGCAGTTTATCAATTTTTCGAGACGTTTGCATGGGCAGCTTGTAAGCGCAATAGGCCTCTAACTGGAAATTGAAGCAGGGTATTTGACCTGTTTCAAAATGGGAAAAACAATAGTCTCTTTCTAGGAAGTAGAGATAGCGCCAGAGAAACAGATAGGATTGTATAAACAAAGCAAGGTATTTGCGTTTCCATTGGTTGAGCTTTAACATTTCGTAAACCATACGGTCAGAACCCTGAGTGGAATCACTGCAGACGTTAAGTGATCTTGGAGCTCACCTAAGCTGAAAACTTGGTTGTACGCCTCGTATCTTGTACATCTGTGATTGAGTTTTGCTTTTCTATTTTTGTTCTGTATTCTTGGAAAGCGTCACGTAGTGCGACGAGCTGGACACCCGCTCGAAGTGTGCACCGAAGAAGTTCGCCTGATCTTCCAAGGTGTCACCCTGTGTGTTTACAAGTGGTAGAGTGAGTGCTTGTCTTCCTGCTACCTTACCAACCAAGTTCCAGAATTTTGCCTCCTGTGTATATCAATTGATTCCTGATAAAAACTTCTGCCAACTTTCTCTTCTGGCCAGCATATGCGTTCTCCTGGCCTGAGACTTCGATTCTTAAAGATGTCAAGATTTTCGGCTGTCGGTGAGTTCTGAAGCAACCTCCACGCTCTGTTTTGCTGCTTGTGCGCAATTCGGCAGTCCGAGTTCCCCCACTGCACACGTTGTTTTCTAGGGTGTCCATTTGTTTGTGGGTTGCAGTTTGTTCCAGCATCAATCAAAAACGTTCTGAAAGAGTTGACAGCAGCATCAATGCTCAAAGTACATATGTGACTGCAGCCTAAAAAAGCAATGGTAATAAACTGTTTCCAGTCGGCTTTCTTAATGAGTCGTTTCGGAATCCGTGGTGAACGATCAGTTACTGTAGTTGTGCTCAAAACTACGGGGAAGTGGTCACTTCCGTATGGATTACTGATGACTTTCGACTGGAGAAGAGGCACAAGAGACAGAGATGCTATGGTTAGGTCTATGGAGGAGTAGGTATTATTAGCGAGATTATAATAAGTGTGTTTTTTTGATTCAGAAGACACGCGCTCGACGAGATGAGGAACTGCTCAAGTAGTCATTCTCGCACGTCGTAACGAGAGTTACCCCATAGCCTGCTATGTGCATTCAAGTCTCCAAGGAGAACACAAGGCTTCGGAAGCTCATCAATAAAGACTGTAAGTCATGTTTTTTGCAGCTGATAGCTTGTAGGAGTGTAAATAGTGCAAATTGTGATCAGTTCGTCAAGAAGAATAGCTCAAACAGCCACTGCCTTAAGGGACGTTTAGAGTTGTAAGTGCGTGCATGCAATCCCTTGATTTACAATAATGGCTTCACCTGCGGATGATGTGATGGCATCATCACGGTCCTTTTGAAAATTAGTGTACTTACAGAGGAAGTTGCTGTGCTTTGAATTTAGGTGTGTTTCTTGTACACACGGCAATTTGGTGAGTGTTCTTGTAAAAGTTTTGGGATGTCGTGAAGGTTTCTGAGAAGACCCCTGACATTCCATTTTATAGTTTGAGTGTTCATGGTGAATGTAAAAAAGTGCTGTGTTCAAAAAGCAAGTGGCTGTTTAGGAAGACATACAAAACATAGACGTGTTGATATGGCTCCTCAGATATGCGCAATATTTGCTTTTTTTAATTGACAACTACACAACTATGAACGCTAAACCTTGAGCATTATTGGTGGGTGCTTTGGATGGGATTGGCCGTTTACAACACACAAATGTGTGTTGTAAACGGACAAATGTACAGACAAATAGACAGACAGACAGACAGACAGACAGACAGACAGACAGACAGACAGACAGACAGACAGACCAAAATTTCTCCGTCGAAGGTCCCCAAAAAAACTATTGTCTTTAAAAGTGCCTTTGGATTGGTACGCTTACTTTTTAATAAGAATTGACGGATGCGGTGGGACGCGTCACTTCTGATATACAAACTTTACGTGCGCCTGAATCTGGAGTTTGTTTGCGTTCCGTTTGCCGAAAGTGCTGAGTAAAAATTAAGACGTCTTATATTGCTAGAAAGGCAAGCTCTGCGGCTGTGTTTCAGGCAACCTAAGTGTGTTGTGAATAGCGTGCTTTATTCGGAAGCTCGAATCATTCCATTTGATGCAAGAATTCGACAGTCGATCATGGAAACATTTTTTATAACACCAGGATGCGCCCTTCTCCTGTTCACAGACAGTTTTCATCAAATATCCAGTTTCTTTCTTTAACCGCCCGCGCTATCGTTATCAAAGACCCAACTCATTCTCTTTGAGTTTATAATACCAAATCTTCACGTTTTCCTCCAGGATTTAACTCCCCAAACCCTATGCTCGATGCCAGTTGACTTCTGATATGTTGAACGAACTATACCAATGTCTACAAATATATCAGCCTGAACTAAACGCAAAGAAAACGAAATTTACTTTTTTGTCCTAAGAAGAAAGAAACATATCAGGAAAACATCAGCTAGACTGAGTACATAACTAAAGTTCGAACTAACGTTACACAGTCAGTTGGCTTACTACAGCGAATTCGAAGCTATGTGCCTCTAAATCTTCTCATACCACTGTGTTTTTCTCTTGTACATTCTCATCTTAGCTATGGCTTATTAGTACGGGGGAACGGAAACAAAACCGACAATGAAGAACTGGCAGTACTATAATGTAGTGCTGTTCATTTTTTTAAGCTTTTCAAATGAATACATAGGGTCTTTCAAAATTATGGTGCGTTACAGTATTCTGAACATCGGAAACTTTTACAGAGCAAAGATCTTCATTTGGCTATCGAAACAAGTCTCCACAAACTTTGAGGCTTTTTCAAACCAGTACCTCAGTCGAGACACAGGATACTGTTTACACCGCACATCAATGGTAAATAAGAAAGCCAGGACAAACTATGGCATGCAAATCATCGAGTATGAAACTACGTGTTTATGCAATATGTGTCCTACTGCTGATGAAGCCGCCAGAAATAGTGAAACGATTCAATAATTTAAACATTTATAATGAACCTGTTTCTTGAGTAGGATGCGGATGAGCTGTACAATTTCAATTTATTATTCAATACACAAGTAAGAATGATATTCGGTGATTTCTTCATATTGGTAATAAAAGGTATTGTTATTGGTATAGGTCATTACCCATTAATGATGTTTGTTGCTTTTATTGCATTAGTGCTTATGTTCTTACTGTGATCACATCAATACTTTATGTTTATTACTTTCGCTTCATTATTACTATACCAGGTGATTATATGCTTACTATAATATGATTATGTTCTTGTTGATTCAGAATTTTCGAAGCTGACTTGATTTAAAATTTGTGGCTTCTGCTGTTCCAGTGGGGTAGGGCGTGGTCAGGACGTTTGGATCCTCTTTTTGCGTTACCTGTGGGAAAACTATGTGTACGTGCAATGCCAAAAACTATATAGATTGTTTTTGCAATGCAAACATTCTTTTCACGCTATTGGAAGTAAACGAAAAAAGTTATCTCCACAAATAAGAAGTTTCATTACCTAACCCATGTGCACTTTGCAATGAACCAGAAACAACAGATCACTTTCTTCTTACATACTGCTACTGCCAGATACATCACATTCTTTGTCCCCCTTCTAAATTTTTGCTAATTTGTTTTATATATTCTGGTTTATCGAATTCTTCGGCACTTTTCACCTTTTTTTCGAACGTCAATATGAGCTTATCCAATTTCTCTATTTTTGTAGCAAGCGTTGTGTAGAAAAAAATTACATTACAAGGTACAGTTGGGCAAATCCCCCTTCTATCAGCCATGATCTAGGCGACAAAACAAGACAAAAACCCTGAAAGTACGCTCTTCTAGCTTTCACTGTGGCTTTGCTGGGCCTTCCGCGCATGCCTGGCTTTTTTATTAGAAGGAAACATTCATTCACCCACACGGTACAAATTGACATGGTGTGACCCTTGCGAATACAATTAACATTCTGTGACGCCTAGACTAAACTCATCTACGACGCCACATTAGCTCGGTTAGCGCGCTTTTTACCGGCTTAAAGCGCCCCTAAACCACCAACAGAGGCTCGTGTGATGATCTCCGTGCCTTTTCTTTATTGACAACAGCCGTCGTCACGTCACGTGTAAGATTGGATATTGTCGCAAGCAAAAAATGGGTTGATAGGCCAATGATAGCCTGTTGTCAGCAAACACATGCACACGCTTTTTGCATCTCCACCTTGGACACAGCGGAAGGCCTTTCGGTGAAGTGGGCAGGCGAGTGGGCGAATAAAGCCTAGCGAAGGAAAGAGCGAAACGAGCGAACGCGTGCAACCCAGCTATTGTTTCTTGGTGACTTGTGTACAAGTGGAACGCCACAACAAATTTGGCCTCTGGGTGGTTTAGGGGCCTATTAGGGCTTCTATAGGGGTTTCATGCGCAGGGGTCCTGGCCACCAGCATGGCTATTTTGACGAATACTGAGCCGACGCACAAAGGACATAGGCTTGAAGCACGTTCATTCCTGGATATTTTTTCGTACTTCATTTTATGAGCGAACCAAATGAGGTCTACACATTTTGTTGACAGGCGCAGCACATGCAAGGTACTCGCTGTACGCAATGACGATGAAAAATTAGCGCGGTAGCGTATGCGACGTATTTGAAGACAATAACACACTCATGGTACCAACTATATGACGTGATAATGAAGATGAAGCTGATGATGCAAAAGATTAGGTGCATACTTAACCGCGCAGTGAGTAGTCAAGAAAAAAGACGACAACGACGATGGTGCGGTGGCTAGCGCGTGTGATTACGAGCAAAGTGTGCGCGTGATGTCAGTCAGTCAGCTCACGGCCGGTCGTGGTCACCAGGCTTGTACACAATGTGGAGTCCTGGGCCCTGCGTCTGAAAACTGCAAACAACCACCACACTATATGAACTGTGAAGGAAACCATGCCAGATATTCACGCCCCTGAGCATACTGGAATAAAGAAAAAGCGATAACACTGAAAGGGAAAGAATACATTTCTTTTGAAGAAGCAAGGAAAAGGGTCTCCCTATTCTATGGCTCAATTTATGATGATGCGGTGCATCAGGGGGCACCGCCGCAGCAGCCCTCGCCACTCCTTCGGCCCATGCATATCAAGCCGGCGGTTGAGGCACCGGCTCCCAAGGCGGCTGTAGTCCAGACTACTCCGCCTACTCCCGAACAGAAATCAGACACGACACCAGGCTCATCATGCCTCAAGGCCTCCCCTCACCAGGCGAGGCCCGAAGTTAGAACTACCAGCTCACACGTGTAGGCGTCCAGTGCCCATGAGGAGGCTATGGATAAATCGGTACACTTGGTGCCGAAAGAGCGGCGTGGCTGCTTGGAGTGCGCCAAGAAATCAAAAAAAGCGGATAACAGGGCCTGGTGACAGCCCTGTTACTTGAACTCAAACTCCCTTCCTAAACAGCCACTTGCTTTTTGAACACAGCACTTTTTTACATTCACCATGAACACTCAAACTATAAAATGGAATGTCAGGGGTCTTCTCAGAAACCTTCACGACATCCCAAAACTTTTACAAGAACACTCACCAAATTGCCGTGTGTACAAGAAACACACCTAAATTCAAAGCACAGCAACTTCCTCTGTAAGTACACTAATTTTCAAAAGGACCGTGATGATGCCATCACATCATCCGCAGGTGAAGCCATTATTGTAAATCAAGGGATTGCATGCACGCACTTACAACTCTAAACGTCCCTTAAGGCAGTGGCTGTTTGAGCTATTCTTCTTGACGAACTGATCACAATTTGCACTATTTACACTCCTACAAGCTATCAGCTGCAAAAAACATGACTTACAGTCTTTATTGATGAGCTTCCGAAGCCTTGTGTTCTCCTTGGAGACTTGAATGCACATAGCAGGCTATGGGGTAACTCTCGTTACGACGTGCGAGAATGACTACTTGAGCAGTTCCTCATCTCGTCGAGCGCGTGTCTTCTGAATCAAAAAAACACACTTATTATAATCTCGCTAATAATACCTACTCCTCCATAGACCTAACCATAGCATCTCTGTCTCTTGTGCCTCTTCTCCAGTCGAAAGTCATCAGTAATCCATACGGAAGTGACCACTTCCCCGTAGTTTTGAGCACAACTACAGTAACTGATCGTTCACCACGGATTCCGAAACGACTCATTAAGAAAGCCGACTGGAAACAGTTTATTACCATTGCTTTTTTAGGCTGCAGTCACATATGTACTTTGAGCATTGATGCTGCTGTCAACTCTTTCAGAACGTTTTTGATTGATGCTGGAACAAACTGCAACCCACAAACAAATGGACACCCTAGAAAACAACGTGTGCCGTGGGGGAACTCGGACTGCCGAATTGCGCACAAGCAGCAAAACAGAGCGTGGAGGTTGCTTCAGAACTCACCGACAGCCGAAAATCTTGACATCTTTAAGAATCGAAGTCTCAGGCCAGGAGAACGCATATGCTGGCCAGAAGAGAAAGTTGGCAGAAGTTTTTATCAGGAATCAATTGATATACACAGGAGGCAAAATTCTGGAACTTGGTTGGTAAGGTAGCAGGAAGACAAGCACTCACTCTACCACTTGTAAACACACAGGGTGACACCTTGGAAGATCAGGCGAACTTCTTCGGTGCACACTTCGAGCGGGTGTCCAGCTCGTCGCACTACGTGACGCTTTCCAAGAATACAGAACAAAAATAGAAAAGCAAAACTCAATCACAGATGTACAAGATACGAGGCGTACAACCAAGTTTTCAGCTTAGGTGAGCTCCAAGATCACTTAACGTCTGCAGTGATTCCACTCAGGGTTCTGACCGTATGGTTTACGAAATGTTAAAGCTCAACCAATGGAAACGCAAATACCTTGCTTTGTTTATACAATCCTATCTGTTTCTCTGGCGCTATCTCTACTTCCTAGAAAGAGACGATTGTTTTTCCCATTTTGAAACAGGTCAAATACCCTGCTTCAATTTCCAGTTAGAGGCCTATTGCGCTTACAAGCTGCCCATGCAAACGTCTCGAAAAATTGATAAACTGCCGACTTGTACATTTTCTTGAAACTAACTTTTTGCTCAACCCATTTCAGTGCGGGTTTCAAGAAGGTAGATCTACCGCCGACCACCTTGTTGGTTTTGAGGCACCGATGAAAAACGCTTTCGTTCATAAACAGTACTTTCTATCTGTGTTCCTCGATATCGAAAAGGCATGTTATACAACATGACACTCTGAAATACTAAGAGACAATCCCACCTTGCCGTGCGTGGAAGAATGCTTTCTATATTCAAAACTTACCTGTAAAACTGGACATTCCGAGTTTAAGTAGGCGGTGTTCTTTTCAAAACATTTGTCCAAGAAACTGGCGTGCCGCAAGGTGGTGTACTTAGTTGCAAACTTTTTAATACCAAAACAAATTCTTCGCGCTTGTCCATCCTTCGCAATATGTTTTATTGTGCATATGTCGAAGACGTCCAGCTTGGCTTTAGATGTTGCAATGTGGCCATATGTGACAGCCAGGTTCAGCTTGGTTTGAATAAAATCTTCCGTTTGGCTGAAGAAAACGGGTTCCAAATGGATGCACAGAAAAGCACGTGAGTCTTGCTCTCCGGGAAGGCAGGCATTCTTTCCAAACCCGATATCCAACAACATGGGTAACGTCTTCCCGCTAATACCAAACACAAGCTCTTAGGCCTAAGCTTGGTCACCAAGCTAACCTTTATAACACGCAAAAATATTTAGAAAACAAGTGCATAAAAGCTATGAACGTTCTAAAAGTGTTTTCACGCACTGCGTGAGGAAGTGACAAGACGTGTTTATTGAATTTGAGTAAAACCTCTGACGTATCCGCCCAGGCTATGGGGAATAGCATAACAATCTGTGAAGCCTACTGCCCTTAAAACGGTTTACCCTGTTCATCATCTAGGCATCCGTATTTCTACAGGTGGTTTTCGCATTAGCCCTGTGGATAGCCTGTACTAAATCGAACGAATGGTCACTCCGCTTTGAGAGATGTCACATGTCCTTTAAATATTCTCTTAATGTAAGTGCAGACAAGAATCACCCATAGCATTACAAAATAATGACTTGACAAGCTTCGCTGTGTTTGAAAAACGGCCTTCTATGAGACAGCCCTACTCATTTCGTGTGAGGGGCCTAGCAAAGGAAATCGGTGTGCCACTTTAACTCCGTTTAATGGCTCCCGCAGTATGCTTGCCACAGTATAAGTGGCAGGTGATAGATTGCGACGTGTCTTTCTTAGAGGTTACGAATTACGCGCCAATTGCACATATTCAGCCATACTTCTTAGAACTACAGCATAAATACTCACATTCTGAGTTCCTTACGAATGCCTCAAAGTCCAACACTTCTGTCTCGTACGCAGCCGTCAGCCCATCCTTCTCGCAAGACGGCGTTCTGCACTCTCAATCAAGCATTTTCACCGGCGAAGCTTATGCGATTTCTGCGGCTGTCATACCCATTAAAAATAAATTTACAGAAAGCAATAATATATACAGATTCTCTCAGCGTAGTAAAAATCTGAAAACTCTTAAAAAGCACAAAAACCCTGTCCTTGTGTCGCTTTTTTCGCTCTTAAGCACAGTGTACTCATCTAAGCAGCATTTGATAGTCTGCTGGGTGGCAGGACACCTCGAAATTCAAGGCAACGTTCTGGTGGGTCAGCTAGCTGGATCCGCCAACAAAACCGCTTTCAATACATCGATACCAGTTGCTGCACTAAACTTGAAACCTTTTCAAAAACGAAGGCTCATGGGCTATTGGCAGAGCACACGGGACTTGCACACAGATAATAAAGTGCATGTCATCAAGCCGCAACTTGGTCATTGGCCGCAGTATCAAAATCACACTACACAGAAGGAATCCTTACAAGGTTAACAACAGAACAAACACAGGCAGCACATTCATTTCTTCTATCTGGCGGCGATACCTTTGTGTGATAGATGTGAGGATGCGCTCACTGTATTTCACATTCTAATCCAGTGTAAAGAATGAGACACGCTGAGAATACAACCCCTTCCGTTACCCTACCTACAACAGATACCACTCTATCCTGCAATGATTGTCGGTAGGGAACCACTTTTTACAAATGAATCATTTATTAGCTTTTTTAAGAGAACTTCAAACTTTACATGGGATATATCCGGGCATTCTGTAGCACAATCTCTCCAGAGAGGTTTGCACTGCAGTGGCTACACTCAGCTGTGACGCAGGTTCTTGTTGCTGATTTTTTTCTTCTGTGCTTAGCCTCGAAGATTTATACTAATAAGGACAAAGCCGTTCCTTCCACAAACAACATCTAAACATTTACTAAAGCAAAAACTCTACACACACTACAAAAATGAGTATATGGCTAAAAGCTGGCTTTCGTAGGAAAACAAATGTCTAAAGTCCCAAAAATGTCGGCTGAAAGTCACAGCTACATGATACAGTTCTGACGCGGTGATTCGGCGGAGCAGGGAAGGCAGCAAGTTCGCTCTCACCAAAACGTTGCTGCTGGAATGGTGGCGACTGCGTGTACCGATGCTACCTGGTCGCGACGATGGAACAGGGCTCGCTCGGTGATGCCGGTGGCGGCACAGATTCGTCCGATGAGGCGGCTGGTTGCAAGGCACAGGCCCGTGACCTAACGGCCGTTGCTACACCCGCACCAGAATCTGCGGGCCTTGGTCTCAAACGTTGTGGCAGCTCGCAATCCTTGGAAGGCACTGTCCGGAGGCCCAGACCGGGTGAAGTTCAGAAGGCTCAGGTCCACCACCCGACTGCCTTTCTTCAGCTCCCAGCTGCGGCCTTCCTCTTGCCTCGTTCGCCTCCAACTCCTAGCTCTCTTGCCCTTCGGGATTGGCTTGCTCTGGGGCGCACTTGTCTCGTCCCGATCGGCCCTTTGAAATTTGGTGGTGACCAGCCATTGGCCCTTGTTTGTTTTATGACTTGTATGATAATGATGATGATGATGTTGATGATGAACCTTCAGCTTTGCTGGCACTCGCCCACAAAGGGGGATCGGCCAAGAACCGGGCGGCAGGATCATTAAGTGTGCCAAGTCAGGCATTCAGGTAGTCTGGTAGCCGTAAATAATAACAATAGGCTAACAGCGTAATCCGTTTTTTGCCCTTATGTACTCTCACACAGCAGAAAAACCTCCCTGTGGCTATAACCTAATGTAATCCCTCCGAAGGATAAAATTCGATCCACGTTTATTTTTAAACCTAGCTTCTAAATTGGTTCGACTAGGTATCTTTTCCTTTGATAAGCATAACGTTCACAGGATGAAAAGAAATGATCTATTGATTCTGATTGCTTGCAAAAGAGACTTAACGGAGATGCTGTTAGTCCAGCTTTATGAAGGTAGTAATTCAGAAGCGGAATTCTGCATCGTAATCTAGTGATTGTAATTTCTAACTGCCGAGATACACACCACTGTTTGTTCCAGCAATATCTTAGATGTGCGAAGTCTCTGACTTTATCCAGTGATAATTTTTCTATTTGTGCAAACAAGCCTTTCTATATCTGAGTGCTATTACGTAGGTGAAATCAGGTAAAATAGGTAAGAGTGGTCCGCTTAAAGATGCTTTGGCTAACGAGTCTGCCATCTCATTTGAAAAAATCCCGCAGTGGCCAGGTATCCATAGCAAGTGAAACTTTTTCAGGTTTTCTGGTAATAAACTGCTAATCATACTCAATAAGGTCAACTTTTTGCTGTAGATAGTGCAGTGCATACCGAGAGAGAATCGGTAAGTATGACCGCTTCTGATTCGCTTGCAGGAAGTTTACGAATCACTAGAATTATAGCAAAAAATTTAGCGATGAATATAGGCGTGTAATCTGGTAATCGAACTGAAAAAGACCAGTCGAGAGAAATACAGAAGATGCCTATTCCAGCCTTTTCGTTCAATACGGATGCATCCGTATTGAACGAAACGAGCTTGACAGATGAGTCAAGCAATCTTTTAACCGAATATTAAAATATTGAAGGTGCAGTTGTTTCGCATTAGAGGGGAAAATATCATCAAATTTAATTTCAAGTTTTGAATTAGGCGTCTTCGTTATGCCAATCTGAGAAATATTTACATTGAGAGGCTCTAGCAACGCTTGGACGAACCTAATGTGAGGGGAGTGTAGTCTACACCATCGTGTTCCAAAGAATGCGGTAGGTTCTTGAATAAAAACGTGTGAAGCTTGTCGCAGAGGCAGATTGTATATTTTTAAGAAAGTTTGAACTGTAAGTATTCTGAACCGAGTTAACAAAGGCGGAAGGCGTGCTTCCACATACAAAACATTGAATGCCACCAATTTCAGGAGTCCAAGACACAAGCGCAAAGCTTCTCTTTCTAATAATATTAATTGTCTCATCTTGTAAGCCGCGCTGCCTGAAAGTAATACACACCCGAATTCCATAATAGGTCTTGCATACATCTTGTAAATCATTATCAATGAACTCCTACGCAATCCTCTTTTTCTGTTTCCCAATTTGCGTAACCACCCCAAGGCACGTGACGCTTTACAGCCAACTTCGTCTATGTGGCTTTTCCAATTTAGCGTCCTAATATATACGAAGCCTAGGTATTTCAGGAAATCGACCTGAAGAATGAGCTCGGTACGATACATCAGGAAAATGTAGACACGATCCTTAAAAGAGAATGGCAGAAGTGCGCTTTTTCTGACGTTCAATGACATATGGATATTGTCAAGCCATCCTTCTAGCATGTTCATGTAATTCTGTAATGCCTGATACAACGAGTGCAGATCACTGTTTGTTGCCACCATGAGCCGGCACTTTCCCCCGTTACTACAATAGGCACGCCACCACCACCACCATATGCCACCATTTTTTCCACTATAGCCATCATCAGCCACCATTTTCCACCGTCACCACCATTGGCTCGCCACCATCAACACCATCTGCCACCATTTTTTCCGCTCTCGCCGCCATCAGCCATTATGCCCGCTGCAGTTTCCACCATATCCACTAATATTTCCACCATATCCGCTATTCTTTCCACCATATCCACCAGCGATTCCAGCATCCACCAATCCAGGATTTTCAATAGGGAACAAATATGTAAATAAACAAATCAGTTGAAACAGTGTGGAAATACAGGGTCAAGAAA
Organism: Rhipicephalus microplus; assembly: GCF_043290135.1. NCBI lineage: Eukaryota > Metazoa > Arthropoda > Arachnida > Ixodida > Ixodidae > Rhipicephalus > Rhipicephalus microplus. The sequence goes on along the minus strand of NC_134709.1, from coordinate 104,022,429 downwards.
TCTGCATGCAGGTGTCAAATACTATATATGCACATCGGTCCTGCAAATAGCACGTACGCGCATGGATTGCTTGCCAGTGATGGTGTAGGTGAGAAGGTCTGATAATAAACAAGGACTCATCAATGGGAGCACAACAAACATAAACAGCGGAATATAGTTGTATTTTTGTGTTCCAGAAACCTCAAATGCGTCCCATTTAAACGAAAGTGGGCGAATTGCTTCTACCAGCATGTGTAGCCGACAGTAACTGAAACAGTGACGTATACTTCCGCAAACGCTAGAGCCGTTTCCAGACCACTGCCCCGATAGTACTTTAATTAAAATGTATGTACACAAATTACTGTCGTATAAATTCAATAAATTGTGTGAACTATCCAGAAATGAAGCAAAGAATATATTCGTTAAATAATACACATGCAAATTATTAGAACGAATCACGTAGTTTCAGATAGTTATTATCGTAACCAGTAACACTTTTATGTTCTTTTCTCCGTGAATAGCATATTTTTTAAGCCTTTTGCCATGAACAGGTACCCATGTCACTGTTCTTTAATTCATCACGTGAGAGGTGCGGCTGAGTGAAACTATGAGACGGATTTTACAGCCACCCCCCAGGCGATTTGGACGAGCCCACGTGGAGATTTAGGGACAACTATGAAAAGCTGAAGGAAAGCGGGTTAGGGGGAGACAGAAGGTTAGGTGGGCAGATGAGATTAAGAAGTTTGCGGGTATACATTGGCAGCAGCAAGCACAGGACCGGGTTAACTGGCGGAACATGAGAGAGGCCTGTGTCCTGCAGTGGAGGTAGTCAGGCTGATGATGATGATGATGAAAAGTTGAACACACCCGTAATAGAAATAGGAGACGGTTGAGTAATGGTGGCAAAAAAACGAGAAAGGTTAAGAAAGATATTAATGTCGCAGCCCGTTCCTCTCGCGTTCGCGCCTCCTTCTCCTCGTACCATTCCTTAAAATCCGCCCCATCAATCCCCATGCGGTCTGCCGCATGGGGATTGATGAATGAAGGTGTCAAACGAATGACTTCGTCCTGTCGCGGACGCCAGTGTGTGACGCAGCTTCTTGTTGCTGATTTGTTTCTCCTGTGCTTAGCCTCGGAGATTTCTACTAAAAAGGACAAAGCCGTTCCTTCCACAAACAACACCTAAACATTTACTGCAGAACTAAAGCAAAAACTCTACACAAACTACAAAGAAGAGTATCTGGCTAAAACCTGGATTTAGAAGGAAAACAAACGTCTAAGGTTGCGAAAGGTCGCCTGAAAGTCACAGCTACATGAAACAGTTCTGACGCGGTGATTCGGCGGAGCAGGGAAGACAGCAATTCACTCTCACCAAAACGCTGCTGCTGGAATTGAGGTGACAGCGTGTACCGATGCTCGCTGGTGGCGACGATGGAACAGGGCTCGCTCTGTGATGCCTGTCATGGCCCAGATTCGTCCGATGAGGCGGCTGGTTGCAAGGCTGAGGCCTGTGACCCAACTGTCGCTGCTGCACCCGCACCAGAATCTTCGGGCCTTGGTCTCGAACGGTGTGGCAGCTCGCAATCTCTGAAAGGCGCTGTCCCGAGGCCCAGATCGGATGAAGTCCAGAAGGCTCACCTCCACCACTCGACTGCCTGTCTTCAGCTCCCAGCTGCGGCCTTCCTTTTGCCTCGTTCGCCTCCAACTCCTAGCTCTCTCGCCCTTCGGGATTGGCTTGCTCTGTGGCACACTTGTCTCTTCCCGATTGGCCCTTTAAAACTTCATGGTGACCAGCCATTGGCCCTTGTTTCTTTTCTGACTTGGTTACTTGCGCTCCGCGCGCTCATGCAGACCGGTCCTCGACGTCGTCGTTGTTGTTCAGGGGACCCGGCACGTGCACTCGGTCATCTTTTGATTGCGCGCACTTTTCAAGCATGCACAATAACGCCACCAGTCGCATCACCATCGCATCACAGTAGCTCTTTTTGAAGAAGTTTTTCCGGTTGAAAAACTGTCGTTCTATGCGCACCACACAAGCTAACACAACACACCTATGGCACCACACTGCATCTTCCTTGACATGTCTCACGTCAAAACATCAAGTCCACAGCATGTAGCGTTCAACCAACAATAATAAAAAAAATCTTGGCACCAACGAAGAAAAGTACGAATACAGTCATTTACTCCAGTAACAGTCCACCGCACAAGCATCATTTCGTAATAGTAACAAACAGAACATATTCACTGCAACCTACTCATGTAGTCAGCTCCAACATTCTCGGATTCCTTTATATATTCTATATAAAAGCTGTACTCCTGCAGTACTATACTCCACCGCAGAACTCGGCTGCTGAGGTGTTTTACCCAAGATAAGTACTGCAACGGTTGGTGATCTGTTTAAACCGTGAAATATGTTCCATATAAAAATATGTATGTTTCCACTGCCCAAACTAATGCGAGGCACTCCCGCTCGATCGTTAAGTAGTTCTGCTCTCAAGGCAGTAGCTGACGACTGGCGTATTTTACCGGGTGTAAAACACCACCGTGCTCTTGCATAAAGTTACACCGATGCAAGAATGGGAGGCTTCACTGCGGAGTACGAATCCACGTTCGAGATCGGGAGCCTTTAAAATGGGGCCAGACGCCAGAGCTTGTTTTAGTGTGTCCTTCAATATTCCAATTGATCTTGTTACTTTCCCTTTTCTTTGTAATTTCTGTCAGAGGCAGCGCCTTCTCAGCGTAGTGAGGGATTAGATAACGATAGTATCCTGCGAAGCCAAGAAACGAACGTAGTTCTTTCTTCATAATGGGAAATGGGGCTTTGGCGATCTTTGTAGTCATGTCCTCTACTGGCTGAATTGTTCCATCTCCTAGACGATGACCCAGAAACACAATCGACGTCATTTTAATCTCCGATTTCTGGGGCTTAATTGTGAGCCCAGCCTCTCTAATCCTATTCATCAGGTCATTCAAAGTCTGCATGTGTTCCTCACAGGTTGTCGTAGCGACGAGAACATCATCGTTATAATGAACGACGTTCGGGATGCCCCGAAGGAGACGGCTCATTAGCGAAGTAAACACTGCGGACGCTGTTTTGATACCAAATGGCACATAGAGGAAATGGTAGTGTCCCGATTGTGTGAAGAATGCTGCTTTTAGCTGTAACTCTTTGTCCAAGGGCCCCTGCCAGTAGCCTTTCGTAAGGTCAAATTTGGAAAAAAAATTTCTAATGTCGATCTCTGTAAACAATATATCTGTTCTCGGAATTGGTTCTGCGTCGGGGACCAACACATCATTGATGCGACGGAAGTCGATGCAAGCCCGGTAACTCTCATCAGGCTTCTTAACCAGCACCAATGGCGATATGTAAGGTGAGTCGGACCTTTCAATCACTCCGAGTCGCAGCGTTTCTCCGACTTCATTCTCAACTACCTCTTTCATTGCGAAAGGTAACGCATATTTTGGAGTGTTGATAGGCTTAGACGTTGTCAGTTTAAGACGACGCTCTAACAAGTTTGTCTTCCCGGGGACTTCGGAAAAGACGTCTTTGTGGGTGGCTAAGAGCTCGTCAATTTCCTTCCTTTGACTATTCCTATGGTTATAACAAAGCTTGATTCCTTCAGTACGAAAGCCCTCAGTAGCTTTGAAGGTGGGCACAGGCGTTGCTGTCTCCTTCTCTTCCACTACAATGAAAGAGGCTGACTGGGGCGATATTTCTGGAGGACGCTCTTCCTAGCGCTTTACCATATTTATATGGAACAGCTTGGTCGTATGTTTCATATCCAGCCAGTAGTCAAAGACGCCCTTCTTTCCTGTGACCTTGAAAGGTCCCTTGCGATGCATCAGAAGCTCATTTTCTATCGTGGGAAGTAGTATGAGGGTGCGGTCTCCAACCTTAAGCCGGCGCATCCGACTTCCCCGGTCATAATATTTCTTCTGAGTTGTTTTAGCTTGCGACATGTTCTCATGCGCCAACTGTAATGTTTTCTACAGGCAATCTCTGAGATCCAGGACATACCCATATGTTGTCTTAACTTCTTCGCTTTGATTTTCTCCGGTCCATACTTCTTTAGGTAGACTAAGAGGTCCTCGAGCATTTCTACCGTAGATCAGCTCAAAAGGCGAAAAACCCAAGCTTGCTTACGGGACTTCCCGGTACGGAATCAGGAGTGGGGCTAATAGCCGGTCCCATGACTTGGGTTCCTCTTGGCATAGTTTACGTAACATTTGCTTTTGCGTGCAAACAAATCTCTCCACCAAACCATTCCACAAGGAATGATAGGGCGTGGAGCTGAGATGCTTGATCACCACAAGTCCTTGACTTCTCTCTTTAGCTCCCATGTGAAACATGATGCTTGATCACACAGTACCTCACGCGGGAACCCGATTCGAGAAAAAATTCCTATCAGTGCCTCAGCTACTGTGGCCGAATCGATGGACGGCAGGGCTATTGCATCTGGGTATCTAGTAGCGAAGTCCACTAATGTAAGTATGCAGCGGTTACGCATGTGAGATATTGGTTTTAAGGGCCCGATAATATCCCCTGCCACTCTTTCAAATGGGGTGTCTATCAAAGGCATTCGACCTAATGTTGCCTTGCCAACTTTGCTCTTGGGGTAGGTTCGTTGACATGTGTCACAAGAGCGCACGTATTATTTCCTCACTGCCTTTTGAACTCCTGGCCAGTAAACTGATTGTAGGACACGATCAATCGTTCTTTTTATTCCTTGATACCCCGACATTAGGGTTTCGTGTGCCAAAGTAAGCACTTGGCTGCGCAATCTTTGGGGCACTACTACTTGTTTGATCACCTTACCATATGGTAGGCGATAATAGCAGCACAGCAGCCCCTTTTGTATGTCGAATGAGTAGGTAGGTCTCTGACCTTCCCTACAGCCCTTGACCTACTTTACTCCTGCAAACCTCTAGGGTCTTGTCCTCTTTTTGAGCGGCACTAATATCCTGTCGGGTCGTCTTCAAAGTGGGTACATTGATTTTAGATTAGATTGGCCGTTCCTAGCGGATTTCGATACCAAGCACAGGAGACTTCAGGAAACTATCTTCTCTGTGTGCTCCTTTACCACTTGGGATATAGTTGGGGTAGGTCTTTACCAGAATTATTTCCTTCCACTTGTTATCGGGGTTATGAACTTCACGTGAGCCTGCTACATTTTGACGATAATGTCGTAGAGTGTCAAATGCATGACAACGATAATGTCGTTGTCATGCATTTGACAATAGATGTACCAGAAAAATAAGGTGATTGAATTTTCACCTCCGCCTCAGGAACGGTGATGCTACTGCCATCTGCTAAGAATAGCGTAGTGGTAGAACCTAAGAGGGCTTCATCAGGTACCAAAGAATGACGCACCACCAGCGTATTGCTACCCCTATCTCGCAACACTGAGATGGTTCGGCCAAACATTCTACCCTGTAACATGGACATTTTGTGTGTGGCAAACTTCGGGTGAGTATTCATGGCGCCAGCCATGTCCTTTTGTTTATCCAGTGAAAGCTTCACTTCCGTTAGGTGCTCTTCTGGCGACAAAAAGCATGACGTCTTCTTGGCGGTGCCGTTGTTCTTCGTGCAAGTTTTGGAATCATGCCCTGTCTTTTACAATGTACGCAAAAAGGTTGTTTTTGGCCTTGATCGGCACTCCAATGAACTGTGACCCATTTTGCCACATACAAAGCAGCGTACTGCTCCTCTTTCCAAATAACTACCACTTTTTCTCGTGTTGCTTTTATACTCCACTTTTTCTCGGAAAACTAACATGTTGGGTTGCGTCTGAGCTTCTAAAATGTTATCTGAGGCCTCGGCCATGTCCTCCAGCTTGCTGAAGCTCTTTTCCTACAAAAAAAGTGCCAAACAGTGATGACAAGTGCTTAAGAACTGTTCTGTAACTACCAAGTTACGAAGAGCCGAATATTCCTTTTCAGTTCTCGACATTTTGACATAACGATCGAAAAAACTCAGTAGCCTAGATGCGTACTGCTTGCCTGTTTCGCCGTCCTGTGGCTCGCTTTGTCGGAGCTTTTCCCGATAGCCTTCTGCCGTGAAACGAAAATGCTGGAGCAATGCTAACTTGGTTTTATCATAATCGAGTGAATCCTCCAGTGAAAGTTTTCCAAACACCTTCAAGAGTTCTCCACTCAAACGTGAAATTAAAGCCGTGGCCAAATTGTCCCTAGGCCATTCTTGACCAATGGCGACTCTCTCACACCTTTCTGAATAAGCGTCCAAGTCGTCGCGGCTTTCATTAAATCCCGTTATCAAATTATAAATATTCACGCTGCTTGAAACACTCCTTTCTGGCGCTGAGCCTAGTGCTGAGTCAACAGTTCTTGTCTCTACATGGCTACTCTAAGCTTCGGCAAGTCTAAGACGCAGTTGCAGGTTTTGGTTTTCTAATTCAAGCTGCTCCGTCTTTGCGCATGTCTCCAATTTGAGCTGTTTTTCTCGCGCGTCTCGAGCTCAAGCTGCTCCTTCTTGGCCTGCATCTCCTGTTCCAACTGTACTTTTTGAGCTCCTCGTTCCACAGCCCGTTCATCTGGCGTTCGCGCCTCCTTCTCCTCATACCATGCTTTAAAATTCACCCAATTTATTCCCATGCTATCCGCCAAGGCCATTAGTTCTCACGTGTTTGACATGATTTCAACCGCGTCAATAAATGAAGGTGTCTAACGAACGACTTCATCCTGCCGCGGACGCCAGTTTGTGACGCAGGTTCTTGTTGCTGATTTGTTTCTCCTGTGCCTAGCCTCGGAGATTTCTACTAAGAAGGACAAAGCCGTTCATTCCACAAACAACACCTTAACATTTACTGCAGAACTAAATCAAAAAGTCTACACAAACTACAAAAATGAGTATCTCGCTAAAACCTTGCTGTAGAAGGAAAACAAACGTCTAAAGTTCTGAAAAGGTCGGCTGAAAGTCACAGCTACATGAAACAGTTCTGACGCGGTGATTCGGCAGAGCAGGGGAGACAGCAATTCGCTCTCAACAAAACGCTGCTGCTGGAATTTTGGCGACAGCGTGTACCGATGCTCGCTGGTGGCGACGATGGAACAGGGCTCGCTCGGTGATGCCTGTCGTGGCCCAGATTCGTCCGATGAGGCGGCTGGTTGCAAGGCTCAGGCCTGTGACCCAACTGTCGCTGCTGCACGCGCATTAGAATCTGCGGGCCTTGGTCTCACACGTTGTGGCAGCTCGCCATCCCTGGAAGGCGCTGTCCGGAGGCCCAGATCAGATGAAGTCCAGAAGACTCAGGTCCACCACTCGACTGCCTGTCTTCAGCTCCCAGCTGCGGCCTTCCTCTTGCCTCGTTCGCCTCCAACTCCTAGCTCTCTCGCCCTTCGGAATTGGCTTGCTCTGGGGCACACTTGTCTCTTCCCGATTGGCCCTTTAAAACGTGGTGGTGACCAGCCATAGGCCGTTGTTGGTTTTCTGACTTGGCTACTTGCGCTCCGCGCCCTCATGCGGTCCGGTCCTCGACGTCGTCGTTGTTGTTCAGGTGACCCGGCACGTGCACTCGGTCATCTATTGATTCCGCGCACTTTTCGAGCATTTACAATAACGCGCACCAGTCGCATCACCATCACATCACATCAAGAGATCTCTTTTCACGGCCCTTGAACGAAAGGGTGTGAACGAGTCAGGCTTTTTTGTGAATTTTATACATGCCCACCATCGTTTTTATTATCACAAACTTTTGTCACCACGCACCTTTCAAGGCATGGTCATGATTTTTTCACTTGTAAGTTTTTACCCACCTTAGCACGAGGAACTTTATGGCCCTTATACAACCACTTATCATAAAAATTGTCCATATCTCTAATGAAATGAACTGGCGCTCTTCGGCTGTGAAATGGCCATTGCAACCCCAAACATCAAACATCATCATCATCATCAATTCAGGTGCACGTTAAAGAACTCAGGCATCACAGAACCTTAGTTCAATGTTGTGGATAAATTGGCAGTTCCTGGCCCAAAAGTGGCTAGGTTTGACAACTTACCGCCAATAATAGCTGTGCCAGCTAACAGAACGATGATATTGGGCCAGCCTTGTCAACGTTCCGCAGAAAAATGCTGTGGCAGTCTCAAAGAACTGTGATGTTAGACCAACATTCAGAGCTTTCAACCAATATAAACTGTGCCAGCATATCAGAACGGCCACATGGGTCCAATTTGTACAAGCAGCAGCCAATATGAGTGTAGGCATGAAATTTGCCCTGCATTATTGGCCTGTCGTTGGAACGTTAATCCCGCGTTGGCTAATGAGTCAACGTCGTATTGGATCGGTAGGAGCTAATCTCTGTGTCTGCTGATTTTTGGCGCTGTTCTGTTTCCACTTCACGCATCGATTGTTCAAGTTTGAGAGAGTAATATTCCGGGCACATGAGAAATATATTTTTGTTAATAAATCATTCAGAACTAGTTGGCATGCATGATTGAAGTTGCGCGAGGTAGAATATTTTATTGAGAAAAATCAATCGAGTTTGTCGCATGCCAGACGTCCAATGCAGTGCTTTACGAGTTGAAAATCGCGCTGATCTGTACGATATGAAGCAACTGCGGATGCCCCTACCGTACGCGACGCACTTCGACATGACCCAATGCCCGCCGGTGTTAATTTTGTTGCATCAAGCCCGTCATGCCACACCCAGCGCTTGGAACTTCGTGAATATCGGACGCAAATCGTATCATATTCTTGGAGTAACTTCTTTTTTCGTCTATTCAAAACACACAGAACTCAACGAGCAAGGTGGCTCCAGACCAGCATCAATCCAAAACTAACTGCGTCCTCTTTTTTCCCGAAGCCGCGCTGAGCAGTTGTTATCTATCATAAACCCCGGCGGTAGGAGCACCGTCCTGAAGCTAAATCTACGCACATAATGACAGAGGAGGGGGGGTAATGGGCTTTAGCCGAGCCACGTGAACGGTGTCGCTCGGAGCTGACGAAGACATTGTTGGATTGGTTGGGACAAAAACATACGAAATAGTCCAGTGTAGGGCGACAACAGTTTCTCAGACACTCTCACACGCCGAGTGGGTGACCTGAGGAGCACGAGAACCCGAGAAGAAGTGCACGTTTCTGTGGTGAAAATAAGATAGCTCTCGTTGGTGTACCTGTGAGGCCTGTAGACGAATACGGGCAGTTTGGCACACGTGGTGTGCGCGGACGATGACTTCCCCGGCATAATAAGTGGCCGCAGGTAGCATTGTGTCTAAGGGCAGCGTTGGGTCCCGGCCTTATAGAGATAGAAGGGCGTACAGCCGCAGTGTTGTGACGAGACAAATTGTAGGTGACGTCAAATACGACAAATGAATGTCCCAATCCTCGTGGTCTGGTGCCACGAATTTGGTGAGCATATCGGTTATGGTTCTGTTGAAGCACTCTTAGAGGCCATTGGACTGGGGATGTTACAAAGTAGTAAATTTGTGTTTGGTATAGCAAGACCTCAGGATTTTGGGAACGAAAGGTGATAGAAACATGCGGCCGTGGTCGGTGAGAAGTTGGCAAGGAGCACCGTGCACTAGTATTATGCCGTACAACAGAAAGTGCGTAACGTCGGTAGCGCGACTGGTAGCGAGTGCTCGTGTGATTGCGTACTGCATCGCGTAGTCTGTAGCAACATCAATCCATTTATTTCCGACTGCTGAGAGGGGAAAAGGGTTCAACGGTTCCAGACCAACTCGAAAGAAAGCTTCAGCAGGAACGTCGATCAGCTGAAGGTAGACAGCTGGGAGGGCAGACAATGTTTTGCGAATCTGGCATAGCTCACAAGCGGCGTTATAGCGTCGACTAGAGCGGACGAGTCCGTGCGAAAAAAAGACGCCGTATCCGTGCCCATGTGCTAGAAACACCCAATTGACCTTTCATGCGAACATCATGAAGTTGGTGCAAAACAGTGAAACGCAGGTGCGCTGGGATGACAGGAAGTAAGTGTGATCCGAAGGAATCAATGTGACCACAGTATAGAACCCTATCTTTTGCCAAGAACATTCGTAGGGAAGGGTCACGAGGCGTTGACCCCAGTTCGTCAATTACGGCTCGTAAAAAATCATCCCGATGTTGCACTTCGCCACTGTTCAGCAGCTGCAACACAAAAAAAACATTGACAGCATTTCCACGGAGTGAATAATGGAGAGTGCGGAGAAGCATTCGTCCGTTCATTCGTTCTTGCTTTCGTCCGTCCAGGCGTCCGTCAGTGTGACCGTCCATGCATCCATCCACTCATCTGTGCGTGCGTCTGTTAGTGCGTCCGTCCCTGCGTTCGTTTATGCATCCGCCCCTACGTCCGCTCTTGCATTCATCCATTCCTCTGCCTGTGTGTCCGTTCGTCCATCTATTCAACACTCCAAGTACGACTATCTCGCATCTTTTCATCATATAATCCCCATAAAGAAGCACCGCCATCCAGCGGACATTCCAAGGACTAAACGAGAGGTGGCACACGCACACTTTCTTGTGGCTTGCGCTTCGGGTCTACTTCCCACCTTTAACCACATCGAGCTCGTGGTATATTCTAGATCACTGTATTCATGGCACTTCGGCCCAACGCTCGCCAAACCTTTCTAAAACCTAGGAGGTTACGCCCAGCGAGAATAACGTAGCAACCTTTTTCTATCAGATAGTGATCAATGTACATGGTAGTAGCTGCTTATGGCAAATGAGAGACAGGAGAATTTGGCTTTTACTTTCTTACGGCTTGCGCTTCGTATCTACTTCCCAACTTTAACCATCTTGAGTTCATGGTATATAGTAGTTCATTTTAATCATGGCACTGCGGCTCAACGCTCGCTAAACCTTTCTAAAACTAAGGAGGTTACACTCAGCGAGTATAACGTAGCAACACTTTCTTGTCAGATAGTGCTCATTGTACATGCCAATGGCTGCTAATGGGTATTGCAGCGTGCGCGTTACCTAAAAGCCGAATGCTCCTGTCTGTCCTTCCCCATTACCAGCTAATGGCGTGTACATTGAACATTATTTTTTATTGTACAACAACGCACAGAAGAGATCTCTCACCGGCACCACCTTGAAGGTAAAATTTTTCTTACCTGTTACACACTACAATGGCTACGAGGGACGAACGGGTGCCGCTATAAAGAGCTTCGCCCCTAGAACGTCTGCTATAGTGTCAGTATTGGTTGCTTCGTCCACAGGGTAGTGATATAAAGATTTACGCCTCGTGATTTAATCGCCCTGTTTTATATACTACAGAGAACCTGTATTCTTGAAGGTGTACGGCCCAACGAGCGAGACGTCCTGTGGGGTCTTTAAGGAAGCCTAGCCAGCAGAGTACGGGATGATCCATGAAAGCACGGAATGAGCACCGGTACAGGTATGGACGAAACTTGGCGACTGCCCATAAAAGGGCGAGGCACTCGCACTCCATGATTTAATGGTTGTGCTCGGCTGGGTATAGCCGGCTGGGTATAGCCGTATGTGGGTATAGCCGACACGAACGTGGTATTGCCTGCTTGCGTAGCACGGTCGTCGGTCGTCTCGCCGTTTGTGCTGCAATAGCACAGCTCCTATGTCATGTCCACTGGCGTCCGTGCAAACCTTCGTTGGGTCTGATGGATCAATGTGGGCCAAGATTGGTGGCACTGTAAGCAGGGTCGTAAGTTGCGAAAGCGATGACACTTGGTCATGGCCCCAGATAAACGAGGCGTCTTTCTTCAGGGAATCCGTCAGGGGCGTGCAATGGTCGCAAAGTCCTTAACAGAGCGTCTGAGATAAGGACGCAACCTCACAAAGCTGCGGAAATTTTTTGTGGTTCTCGGAACAGGAATTTTTTTGTAACAGCACGAAATTTTCTGGGTCTGGACGCATGCCTTGGGCATCAACAAGGTGACCGAGCACATAAAATTGACGACGAGCGAACTGGCACTTGGAGGCGTTATACCGGAGAGCGGCTCAACCGAAAACTTCCAAAATAGTTGATAAACGATAGGGATGTGCGTCGAATGTGGGCGAAAAGCAATAACATCGTCAAGGTACCACAATCAGGTGGACCATTTTAACTCTTAGAGCAGTAAGTCTGTCACTCTTTCAATTGCGGTTGGCGCATAGGAGAGAACAAAGGGCCTCATCTTAGACTGATAAAGACCATCAGGAGTGATAAATGCGGCCCATCTCGTCAGCGGCTACATGCTAGTAGCCTGACCGAAGGTCAGTATTTGAAAAATATGTAGCATCGTACAGGCAGTCGATGCGAGGCAAAAGAGAAGTGCTTTTTTTGTGTGTATGTGTTGAGGTGACGGTAATCGACGCAAAAGTGCCATGTTCCATTCTTTTCTTTAACAAGCATGACGAGGGGAGTCTGGGGGCTGCATTAAGGCTCAATTATGTCTTTCTCCAGCATTTTACCAATTCCTGTTAAGTTATTGCACGCTCTGATGCAGAAACACAGTAGTAGCGTCAGTATTTAGGAGTCGCATGGCGAGTATTGATCGATGCGATGGGTGACGAAGGCGATTTCGCTTAAGAGTTGCTGGCAAAGTCTAAAATTCTACGATAGCCCTCAAGAACTTGGTGATGTGCTGCAGCCTGCTCTAGCGGCACCTGAAGAGCATGATGGAGTTGAAACCCAGACTAGGCTGCAGCAACCGTTCACTCGGAAGGGCTCGACATGGTCTCTTGGGGAGCGGTAATTTTGGCCAGTGAGATACCCTGTGGTAGAACATGGTCGATGAATGAGAAGTTGATAAGTGGAAGGAAAGTGCGGAAGGAAGCATCGCGGCAGGAATTTGGGCCACCAAGTAATCATCGTCAGGTACTGGCGGCGTGGAGGATAACTCGACATGTTTGACAGATTTAGGCGGATGGCGTGTGAACTCAATGCAGCAGAAGCTTGTTTGCGGTGGGCTGGTCCGGTCGGAAAAGAGAGGTAAGTCGAGATGGAGAGAGCCAGCTAAACAGTCTATCAGGACAGAGTGCGTGGCTAGAAAATCCATATCAAGAATGAGTTCAGGAGGGCAATGCTCTATAAAGGCGAAACGAGCAGCAGTACTTGTCTCCCCAACAGAAACTCGCGCAGAGCTCATCCACGAATCGTGGCATTTCCTCCATTGGTGACTCGTACATCTCGGTTGAGGGTGGGCGTGACGACTTTTTCAAGAGTGTGGCGAATGTTAGCACTAATAATAGACACATGCACGCCAGTGTCAATCAACGCGCTGTCACAAACATTGCGAACAGTAACGTCCAAAAGATTCCGCTTCGTCGTTAACGTTAAGCGGGTATTTATTAAGAGTGTCGCTAACGCAACTCCACCTTCAGAAGCTGCATGGCCTAGTTTTCCGGCAGAGGGTTCTGCAAATACGTCGGGGAGGCAGCACGGCGCCGTAGAGGCGACCCCGCACCTCTACAATAATATTGTGAGTAACTTCGTTATTAATTTATTCAAAACGCACAGACCTCGACGTGTAAGATGGCGCCAGACCAGCGTCAACCAAACACTAACTTCGTTTCTTTCATGCAGCCACGTTTAGCGACTATTATGTATCAATATCGTGTGTTCTGCTATGCTATCGCCGCAACCGATTTGGTTCTTTCGCGTTGACAGTGCTGTACCAGTTAGCGGCACGCAAGTTCTTGACGTGTTGAATCTGGGGGTTATCAGCTGCGTTACACTGATTGAGTCGTACAAACGCAGTTGTCGTAATATTACACACATAGCAACGCATGCATTTTGTAACGCAACGACCACACGAATAACCTACAACATCGCAGCGAATGGTTGGTGAAGGGTGGTGGAGTGCGTCGGTTCCGGCCTACTTTTGGCTATGTGTCGTCGCGAGTTAGAATTTTGTTATAGAACGTTTTATGTTAATTATTTTGATATACTGAATGTCCCAGACTTTGGGAACAAAGAATTTGAATATCAACGGTGCTTAGGAGGTGAATTGTACCAAACGTATACTACGCGCACTAGCCTGTCGGTGCACAGGCTATTTCTTTAAGTATCTCTATACTAAGTAATTATCAATTGTTAGTTATTATTTTATAAAGGGCTGGAAACCCAAAATATGGGCACCCTGATGTAAAGCAATTTCCAAACAACCAATTAATTTGTTTTCTGTAGGATACGTCTCGCGCTGTTATTTTTTTCAGGTTGAAAAGAAAGCTAGCGAAATGTGAAAAAAAAAGCCGTGTGACGTACTGCTCGTGCACTGCTACAGTGCTGCTGTATTCTTTCTTTACAACACAAAAAATAACAGCGCTGTACGTTTTGCGCAGGAAACAGTTTATTCGGTGGTTTCTGAAAGTGGTCTACATCTCCGTGTTCAGATTTTGAGTTTCCAGCTCATAATTTAAAAAGTGGTGATAATGAAACAATAATAATTAGTAGGGGGAGAAATAGGGATAGCCTGAGTACCTACTGGCTAGTGCGAGTAGTACGCGTTTGGTTCGATTCACCACTGAAGTATATTTCATTTTCAAACTCTTCGCTCAATATATGTCGGGCACCATGTATATACATTGCCCTACTGTAGCCAAAACATCAGCTTGCGCAGTACATAGACTTACTTGGACACGCAGTACGACGTGCAAAAAAATTTTCATGAATATATATGTGCTGATGCATAAAGAGCCTAACCGGTAAGCTTATTTGTCTGTAAAAACACGCACCCTAAAACACGCACGTTTACAGCGTCCTGTTGTTTTTTATCAAAAACAAAACCTCAACCGCATCGCCTGCTCTTATTTTTAAGTCTGTGAAAAGGAGGAAGTGCTTTGCAGAGATCTGGCAAAATTATTCCTGTGAAGTAGAGAGTTTTATTTCGCACACGCTATCCTTTATTAATTTTCCGTTTAGTGGGGCGACTAAATCCAGCTGGTTGTCTTTCAAAAAAACAGTGGATGTACATGTTACAAAGGAGATGATGTGCCAGAAAACGCCACAATCTCCAGAAAATTAGGAGAATAATTCGACAGCGGGTGTCAGCACTGGTCATCAAGGCTGAAAGGCAATATCAATGATTAAATTTTAGAAGCTCTAAATAGTACAGTCATTACAACTAACAAATTAGAGTGAGTTACTGCCTGTAGTACTGAAGATTATTGCCTGCGCTGTCAGCAGCTGTGCATTTTGGCACGTGAGCTCTTTAAATCTCTTTCTCACAGTGTTTCTCAGTCTTCCCTGGACGTATATTTTCCTTTCTCTAGGCTCAGCGTGAAGAGCAAACAGAATTGTTGTGATAAGCAAATGACTAGTTCATTCGTCCTAATTCTCAGGTATTCCACATCTAATTTTGAGGTGTGCGTGTCTCCAGGGCGTCGTGTAGTCAGTGGTAGAGTCCAAAATATATAAAAGCAAGCGTAATTGAATGGCTCAGTTGACCAAAAATAATGCGTATCACTCTTCCCGTATTTGGTACCTTTGTGACTTTTACTGCTTTACACACATGAAGTTCTGATTGGATTTCATACTCATATGTTATAAGAACACATTTCGTCAAAAATTTTCAAACTGAAACTGCCATATCCACTTTTAGTTTCACAAGCAGATCAATATATAAGGCTCATCTATATTAATATTAGCTGAAATGGTCATGTCCACCTGAGAGGCAGTTTATATGATGAGCCATTGAAGGTACAGGATTACAAGATGGGTACATTATACGTAATGCAGAGGAATATTTTTCCACCACACAAGGTTCCGCCTATATCACAGGTTATAAGTGCCCATGACCCATATTTAGGCATTTTGTCAAGGTTTATGAGATCTTATGTTTGCAAACGGGAGCTTTATTCAAAAGAAACAAATGTAACTCTTTAGCAGAAGTGGCTACATTTGCATACGCAATTTGTTTATGCTAGCTGTGTCAACTTGTGGCCAGAATAGAACAAAATACATAGTTCGTTAGATGAACTGAACATTCTTCCTAATCAATATGTCCTGACTTGACAATATTCTGCTGCATACGGCCGTAGCCGATCACTTCACTGAAGGAACTGCTATATTTGATGGTTTGTTTGAGTTGTGTTCTAGAACCCACGTTAAGTGTTGCTTTTCTTCTATCAGAATTATTCAATAAAGAGTAATTGTGCAGACATCAGGAGCTTATGATTTCATTTTTTATATAGAAACTAAACATAATTTACAACAAGATGAAGCATTTAGTGTCATAGAAATTGTAAAGGCTTTCTAACGCTCACACAAAAAAGCATATCATTTTCTTCCTTGGAAAGTAATATTCAGTGCCTTCTGATTGTGCTATACCAATGTGACACATTTATTGATAGTACACCATAGTTTCCACCTGAAGGGGCTACGAATACAGTGAGTGTTATTAGTACTCATCACATCTGATTTGCCAGTAAATGAAAGGAGAGGCCTAGTTTCTCGAGCTAGTAATACATACTGAGCACATCACCGCTGCAAAAATACACCAGCCGCAACCAAGACAAGGCACATCTGTAGTGATTAGTCTATACTTTTAGAATTTTCTGCTGTGCCAAAAGGGCTGGCACAGTGAGCACTGTATCAAGCACCAGGACGCAGCCACGACAAAAGTCTACTTACAAAACAATCACCGGCTAAGAAAAGCACTGACATGTCACCCATTCAAAACCTAAGACTAGAGAAAGGAGCGGCGATTACATTTAGATTGCATAAAAACCTGCTTAGGTTTCAAAGTTGTTATGCTGCTAATTTTCGAGTCAGAAAAGAAGGTAAGCTGTGAAAAATTGCTGAAGACATGCCACCAGCTAATGGCAAAGCAAGAACCTACAGAGGTTTATCTTCATCAAAAGAACAGTCTTCAACTGATAAGACGAGTAAATAACTGGCAAAAAGCGACTACATGAAAGAGAACTCTCACATGAAGTCTTAGCAATCAAATGACACATGCAGAAATCAGGGGTCATGCCAGCTGTAGGCACAGAGAGGCTGCAGCCCCCCTTCAAACTTTTACCTGTCCACCATGTTGTCTTATGACTAGGAGTTATGACTATTTTTTTCCAGAGGGAACGTGGTCATAACACAATTGTAAACTTCCCCTTCTCTTTGCTTCCCAGAAGGACCTCGCTTATCGTGGGTTCACCCCCAGTATAGAAGAATTGGCACCGGCCCTGGCTAAAATAAAGTAAGAACAACAGAAAACTCAAAGCAAATGTTACAACCAAACTTTGACTCTTTGCTTTGTGTGCAAATTCAACTGGCGAGAAGTAGGTGGAACTTCAGATGAAATCACCACAATCAACGCCTGCTAGTACCTGGTTTTATGATACCACGAACCACAGAAGAAGCATACAAAGAGCAATCCTACGAAGAGCAATATTATAACGCTACAGGAGGCTGTGTGACCATGACTGAGACAACAACACAACAAAAAGGAAAGCCTTTCGGCTATGTGAGCAGTTTATTTAGAGCACTGAAAAGTCATAAAAATTTATTTTCAATGCTTTTCTTGTGTATCCGCTACCACACATCAATGAGACTGTTTCTTTTTTGCACTCGGCCGCATATGTTTTGTCCGTCCACTTAAGGTCTGGATACTGGCAAATATAAATGCTTCTGTCTGACAGAGAGAAGACTCCTTTTTTCACGCCTGATGGGTTATTTGAATTTAAGTTAGACCGTTTGGCTTATGTAATGCCCCAGCGACCTTCAAAGGATTCATGGACTCCATCTTTCGTGGTCTCTAATGAGATATATGCATTTGTTGTCTCGATGATGTAATTATTTTTGATGACATTTTACGAGCATAACCATCATCTTAGCGTTGTTCTATATTGCGTCAAAGAAGCTGGCCTCATTTTAAACGCAAAGAAGTGTCATTTTGGCGAACGTCAAGGCCGTGTGCTCGGATATCTTGTCCACAGGGACGGTATACGGCCAGACTCGCCAAAGATCATTGCTGTGTGAGACTTCAAGCAACCAATGTCTGTGAAGGATCTCAGTAAATTTGTGGGCCTGTGTTCTTATTTTCGCCGGTTTATCAGACTTCGCCCAGCTTGCTCATTTTCTGACCGATTCACTCCCCGAAAACTCCCCATCCCGATAGACCTTTGAGTGTGAGGCTGCTTCAGAGAAGCTGAAGTATTTGGCTACTTGCAGGCCCCTCTTGCACCATTTCGACCCGCAGGCACTGACGGAACTGCTTACATATGCTAGTAGTATCGGTGTAGGTGCCGTGCTAGTTCATTAACGCGACAGCCGCCAGCACAACGTGGCGTATGCAAGTCGTACTTTGACTATAGCGGAGAGGAGCTGTATGGTCTCCGAACTAGACTATCTTGCGGTTCTTCTCGCCGCCCAAATTTCAGACTTTTTCAGCCGGCAACTTAGGATTGTCAAAGATCATCATTCTTTTTGTTGGCTCATCAGACTACTTAACTCAGCTGGCCGGTTGGCCTGTTTTGCCTTACGGCTTCAAGAATATAATTTTTCTGTGACCTAAAACAGCGGTCGATGTCACGCAGATGCCGATTGCTTATCTTGTCTTCCGTCGCCGACTGTGCTTGCTGATTGTAATGATTTCGATAACTACCTGGCTGCGAATCCCCTCACTTCCGAAATATGTACGTCTTCCGTCACGAGCAACAGCGTGAACCTTCGCTGAAAGCAATGATAGATATGGCTCGTAGCTCTAAACGCGCCACGCCATTCGTGATTCATGACGCCCTTATATGACAAATGAATTACTCCAGTCATGGTTCTACACTACTCCTCGTCGTGCCAGAATGCCTGCGTCTTGAGGTATTTGAAGCCATGCACGAAGATATCACGTCTGGGCACCTTAAATATGCTCGTGCGCTTTATCGTATTCGATAACAGTTTTAGTGTCCTCGACACTGCAAGACCACCCAGCACTATGTCGCAAGTTGTGATGTCCGCCGACGCCACAAACAGCCTACGATGTCATCGGACGGCCCACTGCAACCGCTGAAGCCACCGACATCAAGTTTTGAAAAAGTCGGCATAGAATTACTGGGCCCTTTCCCTATGTCTACCACCGACCGCCGCTGGATGATTGTGTGCTTACATTGCCTGATCCGGTATACTGAAACGATAGTGGTCGCTTCAGCCATATCATCTGATGTGTCATGGTTTCTTCCGTACTCGATTATATTCCATCACGGGAACCCTCGTTTTGTGATGAGTAATCGCAGCCGGCAGTTTACCACTGACGTTGTCGAATAGTTGCTACGGCTTTGTGGGTGCCAGTATCGGCATTTTACGCCATACCATCCTCAGACCAATTCCCTCACTGAGCGCACCAGTTGTACCACAATAAACGTGCTTTCAATGTACGTCGCGGCGGATCACAAGAATTGGGATGCCGTATTACCTTTTGTTACATACCCCTTTAACACTGCGAAACACGAGGTCACACGTTATACGTCCTTCTTTCTTCCCTAAGCTCATCATCCCCGAAGTTTTCATGACACCACACTTCCTTTTTCGACGAACGAAAACGCCAAAGATACGCAGATTTTATGTCGCGCACAAAAAGCTCGTCGACTTGCTCGGCTCCAAACTCTTTCGGCCCGCGCTCGCGTGAAAGACCATTAGGACGCAAAACACCCACCTTTGATTTTTGCTACGGGTGATTTCGTGAGGCTGTGAACGCCCTTTCAGAAGAAGTGACTTTGCAAGAAGCCTATTGAGACTACTCAGGACCATTTGTCATTACTCAGTGCCTGGGTGATGTCACTTACGTTGTTGTGGAAGTGAGAGCTCAGAACCGCCGTTCGCATAAGGCGCAAATTGTGCACATTGCCCGATTGAAGCCCTACAACAAACGATTGCTTTTACTCACTTGGTGAGCTTCATCTTGCCCAGAGGAAAATGTACCGCAGACTGAAAGAGCGAGAAAGCAGAATAGGTAGGATGCTCTCGAGCAATGGTTATTCAGCAGTGATGGTTCAGCACTGGCATTTTCAGTGTAAATAAATCCATCACATCCGTAACAATAATTTATTGAGCTTGAGCTCATGCGAATCTGGTTTAGGAAAATTTGTTGGGTCGGAATGAGGCACAGGCAAAATATGTCTCAGTGAGTTGCAGTGAGCTATAATTTTTTGCAAACTGATGTTTTACATGAACCGAAATTTGCATGACAGGATAAAGTATGTTATAAAAGTGTTTCATTAGACAGTTTGCTAAATTTTGGTTTCTACTTTATGCGAGATGTTTATTTACACTATTTGCAACTACGTTAGAAAGCCAAGAATCTGTGATTGACAATTTTCGGAAGGTCTCTTCTCGCTGTCTCTTCGACAACTGAGCCACCTTGCACCAGCCACTTCTCTACTGCTTGCTCAACCATTCAGTGTACCGAGGGCCGGTCATCTACTTCTCCTTACATATTGGGTGTGAGGCCCACCGCTAGAGGCGCGAATGCTGCAATCACTGTGCCGTGCAGGATCGGATCACGTGAACTTCCCTCGATTTGGCGTAGGGAAGCAGGCAGTTCATGCGTTGTTCATACCGTAGCTTTGTAGTGTTTTCAATTTTGAACAGCGCTGTTTTTCTCTGGCTTCATGTATGCGGACTAATGCAGACAACACAGTCCGGAAATTTGCAGCACCAGCGGCCGGCCACATTGCGCTATGTACGTGAGGGCGCTGTCACGGCCGCTGGCTTTGCCGCTGTCCCCTCTCTCTTTTCTGTTGTAGTTGTTGTTGGAGACTACGGGCATAAAACGAAAACCCACCATGAATACGGACATAAATGCCGAACGTTTCAGTTTCTGCGTGGGAGCCGCATTCACAACGCAAAATGACTGTGCCAGCTTCGAATTGTACAATCCCATATTTTAAAGTAAGATGTAAATGCGTACATCTAGAAGAAGTTGCTGTCATTATATGTAAGAACTTGCGCCGTTGCCTGAATTGTCAGAGAGCCCGAAAGTTCAATTATTTTCCCCTTATTTTCGACGATTTCGCGCTATTCTGGCCTATTTCGTGGCCAGTTACTTGTGCGTGTTAGGCCAGCACGTTGGACGAAACCTTCTTTCGTACATCATACATATGCAATTCTAGTCTGCTACTTCTCTCGCCAAGGTAACCTAATCTCCGTCTATGCCACTCCTAACTTCTTCACCAGCTCTCCTTCACCATTTGTGTATCCGACCACATGGGCTTTCTTCCAACAGTAGCGAAACCAGGGGTTGACACACCTAGCCCATGCCCTCCCCCTCCCCAAATTTTTCCGTGGTTTGTAGCGAAGAAACTTAAGCTTTACCACTTCTGCTTCCTCAGGCCCCATTCTAATCAATGTGGTGCCACTTTGGAAAAAAATTGCTGCCAATGCCTCTGCCGCCTGCGCCTTCAGTTCACAGGGTTTTTAGGTTATGCATAGCCACTGTCACTTCCCCACATGTTGTTTTGGTCTACAGGCAAAAACAAGGTCAGCTTTGAAGACTAATTGATCTTCTAAGAGCGACCATAAATTATCACACAGCATTTCATTGAAGCTTTAAAGAAAAGCTAGTCACCGGCAATTTCACCATTTTTTATGTCTTGAAGTTGTGCCGTCCCGGCCACAATCCTGGCAATGCACATCCGGTACCATCACCAGGACAACGAGTTCGCGCCATTGCTACTTTACCTGCCGAACTCGCCTTGCAAGAGAGAGCCGGAGCAGTACCTAACACAACGGTGAGAGAAAAAAAAACAAGGCGGGTAGTTTGGGGGGGGGGGTGAGGGATGTACAGTGGTTAGAAAATTCCTTGGCTTGGGATTCCAATCCGTGCAGAGAATACTGCGTAGGCCACTTTCACGATAATACAAGGTAGTTCAGCAAAAAAGTGTACTGAGATTTCGAAGGAGCTCTTCTCGATAGTCACAGGATACTGCACAATTTGTTCAGTTACTTATGCCTTTGTTCGCCGCCTAATTTTGAGTACCAGTATAATCACTGATATGTAAATATGCTACTGGCAATAATTCGTAACAGTGTATAACATTTTTGCTTCCCCGAAAGAACAAATTGTTGGCCAGTTTTTTTTAGCAGTCGTAAGTAAGTTTCACAAATCTGGCAAGTTTCATGGTCGTGAGCTTGGCAGATCTATATTGAAATTTGCACAGTCTGTCAATGATTTCACAGGCGCCGCAAATGCTAGAATTGACTTTCTCATTGTAGGCTCAGTGGGGCGGTTAAAAATAGCACTTTTATTGAAATAACAGTGCTCATGTTTACACTGCTCGATTTAGGTGATATCGAACGGTTTTCACACATTTTCGTTCCTAAATAAACCTCTTTTTACACTGCTCTAAATTTGGAAACTAGTGATAAAAAATGCACATTTTTTCTTCGTAACCTGCTAAACATTTTCATTTTGCTGCTCTAAAAAATGCTCCAACTGGTATTTCGGCTCTTGCACCCCCGATCTTGGTAAACAGTAGATTCTATTGACGTTCTGGACGATGAGCAAAGAAGTATGATTGTCGACCATTTTTTTCCATTTCTTCTGGTGCTCCGGTAATTTAACATTTACGCACGACAGAGTAATCTTGCACACCACCCCTGTAACACAAGGAAAGAAGGATCTTCCATGCTTCTGACCACATTAGCCTTCATTTTTTGCTTGGTATTTCGCACTGAGCTTAACCAGTGTGCAAGTGCTGCCCAGCTTCTTGAAAGCCGTACAAATCACTGCCACATCATATCTAAAGGCGACACCCTTAATTGTGCTCTGTGGTTTGGACATATGGCAGGAGGCTCAAGCGGCTTTTATTATCTTTCTCACAGACTGTGCGTTTCTTCAAATCTCTAATTCAACTCACCACCTTTTCGAAGGATACAGTGACCACACAATCTAGAAACCGTGCTCTTGGCAATCTTTGAATCTGAGCATGAACACTGCTTTGTACCGTGCGCACATTACCTACACACAGCCTCTGTAACAAAGATGCTGACAATTCATCTTTGATCACTTTGGAAATCGTTCATGTGTAAAGCAAAAGATGCTTTAGCTACCTGGGCTTGTACTGCCAACACACATGCTTTGGGCAGGGCTGAGACAGCTGCGCATCTTGCGCACTCTTGATACATTTCCGTTTTCTTGTGCCAAGTTGTTTCAAAAGCATAAAAATCAAAAAAATTGTGACAAGGTGCTCCGAAACAGACCCGAAAGTTAGAATTTTGATGTCAACCTTTGCTTCAGTGTGGAAAAAAAGAGAAATTTGAGTAACCAAACGCACCCAATTCTGTTTTTTACATGGCATCGACCTAGTGATAAAGGCTCCCATGGCTCCGCCGTAATCCTCACACCTTTGCAAATATGTGTGACTCCACAAAAATGTGCTGCCATCCATCGAGTGTGCTGCTTCTACTAGCAAGGCTATGTGTTCTGGTGCAACTCTCGGATAGCGAAAACAAGCCAGTCGAGTGGCAAGCGTAGCGGGATTCACCTTCACGCTCTATCTTGTGCGTAGCCCGTTCCTCCAGTCCCCATGGCTTTCATGTCAACGCTGCTGTGCACGGTCACCTACGAGTACGTGTTTGCCGTAAGCGAGTAACTGTAAAAGTGGAGTCATGAACCTGCATCCGACGCGTCTCCTGATTGCTCTGGCCCATGCAATTGTGTTCTCAAATAGGGTTCTTGTGTGGCAGAACGTGTGGAACCTTTTCCCAGTTTACACCTTCTTGCTAATAAGTTATTTACACAAGCGAGTTCTTTGAATTTTGCATTTAAAAGTCATCGCACATGAAATTCGCACATTGGTGTCTGCATATAGAGAGAAACATTTGGTTACATGCAAAGCCATGGTGACAAAACGACAGTTCAAACCATCATAAACGATATTACTGGCACCTCGTTGCTTTATTCGTGACTCATCACGCATCGGCAAACACTTGGCACAGTTTTCATTATTGGCGATTTGTCACTGCTCTGTTTTTAAATCGAAACTCGCAACAAGTGCTTAAATAGGCGTCACTGCATGCGTGCTGCCCTGTGCTACACGAGCGTTAGGCTCATCTTAATCAATGTTTCGGTCGGTGGCTCTGTTACTTAGTATTTTTTTTCATCTTTCTTGCAATAAAATCTGCCTCCCTACGCTCATCGGTTTGTTTGCGGGGACACGGATGTTTTTTTTTTACCTGCGCTGCGGGACCACTTTACGCGAGTCTTGGAGCGGCGTGGGCAGCAATGACAAGTCGATGCATTATCGAGAGTTCTACATCAACGATGATGACCTATAGAATAATAAACAAATATAGAACTGGCTAACTTGAGCTGTCCAGCTGCGGTGGCCTAATAGCTAAGGTACTCGGCTGCTGACCCGCAGTTCGCGGTATCAAACCCCGACTGCGGCGGCTGCATTTTCAATACAGGCGCAAATGTTGCAGACCAGTGTGCTCATCTTTGGGTGCACGTAAACAAGCCCAG
Source organism: Rhipicephalus microplus (assembly GCF_043290135.1). Taxonomy (NCBI): domain Eukaryota; kingdom Metazoa; phylum Arthropoda; class Arachnida; order Ixodida; family Ixodidae; genus Rhipicephalus; species Rhipicephalus microplus. The sequence continues at coordinate 103,998,089 of NC_134709.1, read as the reverse complement.
ATGGTCGAAATTACCGAAGCCTTCCACTTCAACGTCACTTATAATCATATGGTCGTTTAGGAGCCTTAAATCCCACAAGAAAAATCAAATTTTGCTGTATCATTGGCGCATGGTTGCCCGTGTGGAGAGCTGTTTTTAGTATTAGTCGCTGATCACTTAATGACATACGCACGCGCTTTAGAGTATAGTCGATGCAGGAAGGCTTTTAGGCTCTCGCGCTGCACTCTTAATGATGGTTTTGCACAATGTGGCTGCGAACGGCAGTGCAGTGTGCTTTTGTTGTCTGTTAAATGCTCTTGACGCTATCATGTCAGGCTTTTGTTTAAGCGAAAGACCAGTGTTTCACCACTAAGATACTTTTGCGATCACAATTTTCAAATTTCTTTTTGAGTGTGATGCGTTTTTAGGTCTTTTTGGGGAACCATGCTTCGACAAAATCTTTTTTAAATATTATTTCACGTGTTACGAGGGCTTGATTGGTCGGAAGGTATGTGAAAACGTAGTGCAGTTCATACCTAGCGATTATATTGTTAGGGGATTACAAACCCACGGAAGAAAAAAATGAGTGTATTACAATATTTACAAGTAGGTGAGAACCACCAGGGCTGCCAGCCTTTCGTGCGCTCAGTCCGCTTCTTCCTCTTCAATTAGTCTACGACGGTGGGGCCGTGCCCACTGCCTTGTGACATCACCCCCGGTGGACGACGCGCCGTCACGGCACCGCTAAGTCAATCAGGACTGGCAGTATAGTACAGTTTTAGTCGTGACACATGAACAACATAAGTAGGTGGTGTGGCAGAAGACGAGTGTGGTTGAACGGGAGTGATGAGGTAATCGACGTCGGTGACATTGCGGAGAACTTTGTAGGGCTCTGTGTATCGTGGGAGGAGCTTCTCGCACAAGCCTTCACGTCAATTAGGCGTCCAAAGTAGGACAAGAAAGTCAGCAGGATAGTCAACGTCACGGTGCCAGTTATCATTGCGTACATTTTGTGAGGCCTGAGAAGTAGTGAGCCTAGTGTGCGTGATTTGGCGAGTGAAGCGGGCTCGAGAAGTAACGTCCTGAGCATACACCGTTGGTTCGGTGGTATCTGAAGGAAGGAGTGTGCCGAATGGCAACGCAGGGTTGCGGCCGTACGGAAGAAAAAACAGATAATAGCTGGCGGTGTCATGCCTTGACGAATTGTATGCAAAGGTAACGTAGAGGAGCGTTGCGTCCCAGTCACGGTGGTCATAAGAGACGTACATGAACAACATGTCTGTAACAGTTCGGTTGAGGCGCTCCGTGAGACCCTTGGTCTGCGGATGGTAGGCAGTTGTAAGATGATGTTCGGTGGAGCAGCTACGGAGGATTTCGCCGATAACTATTGCGAGGAAGCAGTGGCCGCGATCCACCAGAAGCTGACGCGGAGCCCCATGCCGCAGAAGGACGTGATTAAGTACAAAGTCTGCGACGTCTGTAGCGCAGCTACTTGGCAAGGCACGAGTTATAGTGTATCTGGTCGCATAGTCAGTTCCGATAGCGATCCATTTGTTGCCTCACACGGACGTCGGGAAAGAATCGAGCAAGTCGAGACCGACGCGGAAGAATGGTTTCGGGGGATATGTCAATAGGTTGGAGCAGGCCAACCATTCGGAGAGCAGGACGTTTGCAACGCTGGCAGCGCTAGCAAGCAGCAATATAGCGGCGCACAAATTTATACAGGCCAGGCCAAAAGAACCGTTGCCGCACACAGTGATAGGTGCGTGAAAACCCCAGATGTCCGGCCGTTGGAGTATCATGCAGATGATAAAGAATGGTCGCACGTAGGTGTCGAGGAATAACTAGCGAAAATTCCGGGCCATCAGGCTTCATGTTGCGGCGATACAAAATTTCGTTACGTAGGACGCATTGATGGAGCAAAGGGTTGGAATATCATGAAGATATTTCGTCAATGACCGTCTTGAGTGTTGCGTCCCGGCGCTGCTCTGTACCGATGTCGCGCAAATCAAATATGGCGAGCACACAAGAATCGCTCTCATGGACAGCGAGGCTAGCAGGGTCCACCGGATAGCCCGAGAGATAATTGGCATCTTGGCGGAACCTGCCAGACTTATAAATTACGTCGAAGTTGTACTCCTGAAGACGTACAGCCCGGCGACCTAGGCAACCAGTTGGATCGTTGAGCGACAACAAGCACCACAGAGCGTGGTGGTCCGTAATAACTGAAAGCTCCCGGCCATACATGTAGGGGCAAAATTTCGCTACAACCCCGACCAGCGCAAGATACTGGCGCTGCGCGTTATCGAATAGTTTCACTCAGATGTGGAGAGAAGGTGGCTGGCATACGCAATAACACGCGTTTGGCCTCCCTGGTGTTGAGCGAGGACGGCGCCCATGCCGTGAGCACTGGCGTTTGTGTGAACTTCAGTCGTCGCAGAAGGGTCGAAGTGAGCCAGTATTGGTGGTAAAGTGAGCAGGTCGATCAGCGAGGCAAACGCAGCTGCTTGGTCTTGGCCTCACAAGAATGGCGCGTTCTTTTTGAGAAGATAATTTAGTGGTCATGTAACTGTAATGAAATTGCGTGTAATACGTCGAAAGTACGAGCATAAGCCCACAAAACAACGAACATCTTTGGTCGAAGAAGGCAGAGAAAAGTTATTCACAGCGCTAATCTTGTCAGGGTCCGGCTGGACTCGAGCACCACTCACGCGATGACCAAGAACCGTGATTTTTTGTCGGCCAAAATTGCACTTTTTCGAGTTCAGCTGGGGCCCCGCACGACAGAAAATAGGCTATATTGGCCGACAAACAAGTTAGGTGGCTTTCAAATGTTGGGGAAAACTATCACATTGTTGAGGTAGCAATGGCAGATGGACCATTTATAACCACGGAGAAGAGAGTCCATCATGTGTTCGAACGTTGCCGGGGCGTTGCACTGTCCAAAAGGCATGACCTTGAACTGATAAAGGCCATCCGGTGTGAAGAAAGCAGTCTTTTCTTGGTGTAAGTCGTCGACAGAAATTCGCCAATAGCCCGAACGCAGATCTATACAGCAAAAGTATCGCGTGCCATGAGGGCAGTCGAGGGCGTCGTCGATTTGTGGCAGCGAATATACGTCGTTGCAGGTTATCTTGTTCAAAGCACGGTAGTCAACGCAAAATCTCCAACTGCCAGCCTTCTTTTTGACTAAAACAACAAGTGACGCCCCAGGGCTGGAAGAGGCCTCTATGACTCCTTTGGAAAACATCTTCACGACTTCTCGTTGTATGACGTGGCGTTCGCACTGGGAAACATGATATGGTCGCCACCTAACAGGACTGGCATAGCCGGTATGTACTTGATGAAGCACGACGGACGTTTTACCGAAAGGGCAGTCATCGATGTCGAAAATATTTCGGTAGACGGTCAGAACGTCGTAGAGTTGCGCAGCTTGACAGGGCAGAAGATCAGGGGCAATCATCATTGTGATTTTGTTGGTAGGTGCCTTTGTTGGGCTGGCTGCAATAGAGGACGAGGAATCTTCAGGGTCTCATGCCACGATGCTACAAGCATCAAGTGGGGAAACATGGGCTAATGAAATACCTTGCGGGAGAACTTGGCTCAAACTACTAAAGTTGAGGAGCGGAATACTCACAATGGTATGCGGCACAGCAACACTTCAGGCCAAGAGTACATCCACTAATGGAGACACTATGTAGTCGCTGTCAGGAAGAGCTGGTGATATCGTTAAGGCCACAAACGTGGTGGCTTGCGGTGTAGGCCAAACATAATCAACATCGCACAAGCGGTGTGATGGTGAGGACGGCACAACCCTAATTCGAGGAAGTTCAAGGTGGAGAACGCTGGTTGCACAGTCGATGAGAGCGGCATGAGTGGACAAGAAATACAATCCAAGAATCAGGGCACTGCTCAATAACTGCAAAAAGAGCAGATGTGTGGTGATAGGCGATTGTGATGCGTGCGGTGCACATTCCTGTGATGGCAAGACTTCTTCCGTTGGCGACACGTATGATGCCAGGAGAAGCCTGTGTAAAATCTTTCTTCAGGCGGCGACGAAGTCGGACACTCATCACAGAAATATGCGCCCCGGTGTCAACAAGTGCAAAAACAGTCAGGCCGTCAACGTCTACGTCGACCAAATTTCGTCGTGTCGGCAGTACGAGGAGAGGATTTCAGGTCGGTGTCGAGGATGCAGCTTCATCTCTAAGAGCTGCACCGCTTAGTTTTCCTTGTGGGAATTGAGCGGGGAGTTCTGGCGTCGTCGTAGAGGATAAGTGGACGACGGGCGACGTCCAGGTGGCGAACTAGAGTGGTGACGTCGAGGTGACGGTGAGCGGGTGTGCTGCGTACCAGGGGCATCGAATGCGTAGGGTGGAGGGCGGCGGTAGTTCTTGATTGATTGATTGATATGTGGGGTTTAACGTCCCAAAACCACTATATGATTATGAGAGACGGCGTAGTGGAGGGCTCCGGAAATTTAGACCACCTGGGGTTCTTTAACGTGCACCCAAATCTGAGCACACGGGCCTACAACATTTCCGCCTCTATCGGAAATGCAGCCGCCGCAGCCGGGATTCGAACCCGCGCCCTGCGGGTCAGCAGCCGAGTACCTTAGGCACTAGACCACCGCGGCGGGGCCGGCGGTAGTTGTCGGCGATCGGCTCAGGGGGCTGGAAAAGGCAGTAACTGTTGGCGCGGCGAGCAGTGTTATAAGACCGATAGTTGTGGCAATACCGTGCGGCAATACTTATTCGGCGGCAGTTATAGCAGTTCGAACGATCGCCCGCAGTTATGTTATTCATTCGGCCGGATTGCGAGAGCGTGGATAAGACCGTTCCTGGGGCGGTGACTTGGGACGAGGCGGCGAGCTTGAGCGGAAGCTATTTGGTCGAGACAGAGCAACCGCGCACACATCGAAGCCCAAATTGCTGAGTTCTTCCCGCCCAATAGACTGTACCAAGCAAACCTGAAGTACTTGCGAATCGATGTGGCCGTTGGCGAGAAGAGCAGGTGTAATTGCTTCGATTTCCCGCCGGACGATTCGCGTAATTTCCGACGCCGGTGATGACTGCTGACGAGAGTTCAATCCATCTTCCCAGGAGGACATCGCAGCGGTGTTAGGCAGTCGAGTGAATGATCGTCAAATGCGCCTGCGTTTAGCCAGCCCAAAACGCCGGCATTCCTGAATAATTTCCTCGAAGGTCACCCAGTTCTGGCACATTAGTGGTTGAACACATCGTCCGCTATCCGCTCGAGGACATGGTCAACCTTATTAGACTTTGACATGTCGTTGTCGACTTTATGACATCGAGCCAGCACGTCCTGTATGTACAAAAAATACGGCTTTGCGGACGTCTGAGCACGTATAGGCATTTCCTTCTTCGCAGCCGCCTTTTGACCGATGGGCTTCCCAAATAGGTCGTGAAGCTTCTCCTTGAAGGCGTCCCAACTGCCGATCTTGTCCTCATGGTTCTCGTACCAGACTTTGGCGGTGCTTTTCAGGTAAAACAGCACGTTCACGTTAGCCATCATGAGAGTTGGGTCATACCGGTTGAGCACACTGGTACGTTCGTAGTCGGCTAAGCAGTCGTCGACATCAACTTCGTCCGTACCACAGAACGTTCCTGGATGCTTAGAATGCGTGAGCACGTAAGTGCGTGGGGGTGGGGCCGGTGGAGGCATCGCCGTGTACGGTGCAGGCGCTGCTGAGGCCAATGAAGAGGTGGCCGTGTTATCAGTCTCGTGTTTCTTCACGGAAACTCCAATTTGACGACCACTGCGGAGCTCCGTTGTATGGCGCTTTGTAACCCAGCACGTCCACTAATTTCTTACGGGGATTACAAACACACGGAAGAAAGAAATGAGTGTGTTACCAATATTTACAAGTAGGTGAGATCCACCAGGGCTGCCAACCTTTCACGCGCTCAGTCCGCTTTTTCCTCTCCAATTCATCTACGACGGTGGGGCCATGCCCACTGCCTCGTAACAATATGTTCAAAAACTTCATTAAAACAGTTTCATGGTTTTATATTATATTAGTCAAGTGAAATATGCACTGATGCTGCTGTTGTGAAAACTGGAATTTATAAGGTCACAGGACAATATAATAAATGCTTCTAACTACTCCAAAGCAAGATTCGGCTCCAAGAATGAAATTTTTTGCTCCAAAAACTGCTCCCGCTTTAGTTTCAACCGTCTCGCTCCTGTTTAAGTAAAACGTTAGCTTTAGGACTACAAAGTGAAGGTTTAATCCTTGCGGCAGTTCTGTCGTAGAGTCAAATACGCATTCAATCTCTTTAAAGGAACCCTAAAGAGTAAAACGATTATTCGCATACTTGTAACTGTAACTTCACGATCCCACAAACACCTTTCTTAAAGCGGCAGGATGCTTGGAAACGGAGAAAACATTGAAGAAGTAAATTCGGTTCGAGATTCAACTGAGCTTCCCGCGCGAAAAACAGTAACCTAAAAAACATTGAAGGCGTCTGCTGGGTCCTACATAGCTTCTACTCAATAAAAATGAAGTGCATTGCCTTCTGTGGGTGCCCTAGACCTAGCACACGAAGGTTTGGAAAATTTCATCGAGCCGATGCTGTGAAAATACTAAACGACATTTTCAAATTTCCTATGTGATGCCCAAATGCAGGGGTACAACAGCTGCGTCAATTCTCACAATTGGATGAAATTCCTTGTTTGTGCGCCAAGCTGCGCCTATATATTGAAATTTGCCAAAATTGCGCCGCCCTGCACTAAAATGCCCGCCCAGCCTAAATATCTTCTAAATTGCCCTAGTTTGAGTGAGAAATGGAGGCCACTTTGGCCACCTGTAGTTTGCATCATCTATCTATGCAAGCAGATTTTAACTCTAATTTACAATGTAAGATAGCTGCTCATTAGGCCAAGACACTCGTGAAATACCATCGACCCGATGAGGTAACAATGCCGCGCGCTCGTTGGTCCGCTGAACACACCAGATATTTACGGGAGGGCTGACGCAACTTCAAGACAAAAGTGTGTTATTGTAGCCAGCAGCGCTTCGAGGGAAATGTTATTTCCTAGTCAGCAAGCTTGGCGTTGGCATAATAATAACCATCAAGAACTAAAGCTGGAAGTGTAAAAACTCTGAGCACGTCGTGTTTGTACGCTTCCAGCTTTAAATCATGCTGTGACCACGTCAGTTAACATACCAACGCCACATGCTACAGATATCCGGTACTGCTGCCAGGCCGACGAGCCCATGCCGTTATTACTTTATGTGGTCCAACGCGCTTCCTAAGCAAGCCCAAAGTTGTGCCGTAAACTTATTCCTTTCAAAAAAAAACTGAGGGAAAGGGGTTGTGGTTCAAAAACTTCTTGGTCTTGTTCTAACCCGTGCAGAAACACCACTAAACCGTCTTCGTCACAGTACACTTGTCACCTGCGGAAATCATTAAAAGATTTGGAAAGGGCTCTTTGTAGTAGTCGTTAGACACACCACAGCTTGTTCAATGACTGACGTGTGTATGCACCAAACAATTGTGAGTACCAATATTCTCGCCAACGTCTAAACAGTTACTGACAAAATGATATGGAGTACAATATGACATTTCTGCAGCCGTAAAAATTCAAACCGTTTTTTACTTCAGTCTTACGAGTCTCGTGGTCACCATCTTGGGGAATCCACATTTGAATCCATAGACTTTGTCAAGCAGTTTTAAGGCGTGGCGACTTGTAATTTGGACCTCATCGTTGTTTGCTGAGTGGGGTGAGAAAGAAAGTACCTTTTGTTTAAATAACACTGCTCATATTCACTGTGCACCATTGAGGGAATGCTGAATGGCTTACACATATATTTTGTTTTCTAAATCTAGACATTCTTTCTCAAGCTGCTCGAAATTCAGTGTTTGGTGATGAAAAACTAATGTTTTTTGTAGCCTGCTCCAAAAATATATTTTGACGACTTTGGCATTGCTCCAAATTCTGTTTCGCGTGTTGCACCCGTGGCAAATTTTTCAGCATAAAATTAACATTGAAACTTTGATCTTGATTTTATCAACAATAATAAATTTATGACAGTGATACTTAAAGCATTAGAGTTCTCACACCTCAGTTTGTCAATCTAAACTAAGTCATTGTATCTCTTTATTCTCCCGAGTGTACATATTTGCGGCCGCGCTGCAGGTGCACGCTCGCTTCCTTTACAACATGGTACAGGAGGCTGCGCTTCTACCTAACGCTGCAGTCTAGCTCCAAGCCAATTGGGCACCATCCGTTGCAAAGAAAGGCCCACACGCTCAAACAATGCTCAGTTTCATTTCAGCTATTACACTTCCTGGTGGTACCAATGCAATATAAACGTGGTAGGAAGCATATGTGACAGCTCTTTTTGTAACTTTATGAAATGAGTAAATTGAAAAGTATGCCATTTTGCAACCATGTACCATCGTGGGTCGTGTTCAGAAGTTTCGGCCACATGATCCATAAATAACTGGCGGAGTATACTACAGAAAACGTAATCTCTGTCTCTTTTCTTAAAAAAAATAGTTTCGGAAACGTTTACTTCGAATCAATATTCCGGCAGCCACTGCCTTTGAAAATGATAACTTTGCACATTTTTGTTCAAGGTATCACATTTTGTGTTTATTAAAATTGTGCATGTGTCATTTATTATATTTTGCAATTCCTAGCCTTCGAGACACGCAAATGCTTTATCATGCAGCACAATCGTAGCTCGGCTAACGCAGTCACGTGCCCTCCTTCGGCTGTGGTAAGATTCTACTATCCCACCTGTTAACAGATCCTTGTGTTCAAATGCTATATCTGTTTCTTTAAACACAGGGTAACATCGCGTTTTTACAGTGATATGCAAGACGACTGTTGCCCGATGCCTTAACAGATGCCCCCTGAGTGTTTAGTTGTACACTTCAGGACCAAGAAAGTTTCCAAGCGTCCATTCATTTGACCACCACCGCCAAACTCCATCTGATGCCACCGCGTGAAGTGAACGATACTATAGGCAGGTAGTCGTTTTTTGTAAACAGTTGCGTCTAAGGGAAGCTGTCTTGTACAAGAGACCTGTGTGGGGCCACGTTAGTATGCCTATGAGCTGTTATAAAAGATGATCTCGTGGTGAGGACTCGACGCCGAGGTGCCTCTTTTTAACTAAATTTGTACAAAAGACAGGGTTCTTGTTGTGAACAAAGCAGGAGAATACTCGAAGGTTAGCTTCATTGAGCCAGCCGATGCGGTAAGAATTTTCCTCACTGGCTGTCGTGGCAAGTACCATCGAATATTATGTGTTGCCAGAGAAGGCATGCTGTACCGTGGGGATTATGAGTAACTGTGACTGCTTGGAATATTTCAATACGCTCATATATCTCCTTTTACAGTTGTTCTTTGTATTTAGCCCTTATCTAAATGCAGCCACAATTGTTGGAGACTTATCTCGCACAATGAAGGATGAAGCGCGACACCACCCGAGCAGTGCTGTCACGATAGGTAGGTTGATCAACAGTCACGTACATAATTACTGCAGGCAGGGCGTACATATGGCGCCGGGAAAACAGTGATGCAGCAGCTAATACTTCCTCCGTCTTTTTACGACAGAAGTGTGCAGTGTGGTATGGTAATCGCTCGGGCATATCAGCCGGTTCTGCCTTAGCACAAAATCTAGCATGCAACCAGAAATGATGCCGAGGGAGTCGCCATCATGACACGGCAACGTCCCTTTGATACTATATGCATAGACGAGTTCGTTGTGCAGAGGTTCTCCATTTTTGAGTGCTATTTATGTGAAAGTAGCCTTCGGTCAATTTTTATACGCCAGTGCAGTATTACTGGCGCAATCGCTTTTAGAGTTGTTAGTTCCAAAATTAGGCACAGCAGCAGCGCACGTGCGTGCTGTCCGTGCAGCTGGTCGTCTGGATGCGAGCGGCTGAGTTGTGTTGCGACTCTCAGCCAGTTGCTGTTTTTCGGCGAGCCACCTATGTAGTCCTGGTCTCCTATGAAACCAACACTTCGGATTGACGCAGGTCCTAAAATGCGCGTGAAACTCTTGAAGTTTACTTATTGCGAAAAGAATAACATTGCGCACCACATCAACACTACTTTCATACCATTTTAAAATTATCAGGGGAGCCTTGCAATAATCCACAAGTGTCAGTGATGAAATTTGATTTGCATAGTTACTTTTATCTTTTTTTTGTCTCTCTGGTGGTCAGACATTCTCTCGTGTAGTATTTTTGAGGTGTGCTCAACAATGCTCCAGAGTCGGAAGTTCGTGCGGTCGTGGGTCTTGCTATCCTGTTATAAATTTATACAGCCTTGGGGTTAAAGCTGCAGACTAGTACACCTGGCTTGCAACGCTGTAATTGTGTTTGGAAATCATTATTTACCTTATGTTTATTTGTAAACTAGTTAAACAAGCTTGTTTTTGAATACACTCTATTAAAACCTATTCCTAAATATTTTCGTCTACGGCAGGTTTTCTGTGCACAATGACTGTTGAAGTATTTGTTCGTTTCTTTTCGTAACGCTCATATTATATTTGATCTGGATAGTACAACTTAACGTTTTTTGTCATTGTTTTAGCTTGCATATTTTTTATACTTCAGTGCTTAGAAGTTATTTCGTGGTGTTTATTTCTATTCACGTATGCAGGTATCTGAAAAAGCTCAGTATTTCATCAAGACATGGCTGTTGGAGTTTGTTGACCTCAATGAAGGTCAGGAGGGGCAGTTAACAGATTGTTTAGAGTTTTGCAGCATGATCGGCACTGCCCCTCAGAGCAACATAGCCATGATCTGCGACAGCCCATGAACGGTAATTGCCTGCCCAATTGCTCCTTTCAGGACCCTGGGCAACCCACTGTTATCGCCTCATCTCCGGCTGCAGCCTCTAAATCATCACCACACCTCTGCTGCGCTTTGCAGCTCAATGCCCATAAAGTGTTGCTGTACTCGCCTCCTAGTTTGGGCTGTATTACTGAACAGTAGTAATTTGGAAAACTGAAATAAAAATAAATAACTTGACTTGGTATAGTTAAAAATAAAGGTATAAAATTTGGGCTCTTGTAGTGTTATATATAGTTTGCTTCTGTGCAGGATATTTGCGTCAAACAGATATTTTAGTTAGTGTTTTAGTTAATACACGATGGAACAGCCCAGAATACTATTTCTCGCAAAACTGAGAAGAAGTGTCAGGAGAAAACTCAACAGTAATTACACTTGTGCAGTCTTACGCCCTACACATGCGGAAAGTGATAGGCTGTTGAAGAATCATCAATGTTCAGAATCAACCAAATCTGCCAACTTTGCAACAGCCAAGAGCACAGCATTGCTCCCTGAGCAGCGAATAAGTCAGCGGACGAAATGCGAGTAGGGCTACGGAATACCAACCTAAGTTTTCACTGTGGTACTCGCAACCACATCGCAAGGGCATGCAAAAAGGCCACCAGTCTCACGTGCGGCTCCTGTCCTCGCCGCCACCTGACCGTTAAGTGTGACCTCTCCAGACCCTTCGTCCAAGACCCAGTGTCTGCTGCGGAATCTGTTGCATTGGGGAGACCCCTTTCGCCATGTCTTCGAGCCATTACAACCGCCCAAAGCACGCAGGTCGGATGCACAGCTGTACTATTGCAGACGGGGCGCATATGGGCAAGGTCGGGAAATAGACGCCTTGTTGTTCGGGTCCTATTGGACAGCGGTAGCCAGCGCAGGTATATTCGCGCAGACGCGCCCAGAATCCTTCAGTGTTCTGTCATTGGAAGGGAAGAACTTTCAGTAATGACATTTGGAAGCTCCAAGGCTCAGAAGTGATTTTGCGCTGACTGTTCGTCTGTGCGACTGCGCAGTCGATTTAGCGATGCTCAAGTGAAGTAAGAAGCCTCCACAATTCCAAAGATCTGCTCCGACACGAGTCCACCGCTAAAGCATCATATCTTGCAGGCGCTCCTCGAGAAAGAGTACCATGTGACTTACGCATTACAATCGAATACGTGGCAAGAAGGCGACATCACAATGCTGATAGGATCTGACGCCTATTTGAAGGTGACCACCGGCAATATTAACCGCATAAACAAGACGCTAACAGCAATTGAAACAACGTTTGGCTGGATGGTACAAGGTCCCTTGTCGTCTGAGAGCATCCAGCGCCCGTCTAGCACAATGTTGGTCTTAAGCCGCGATTCTTCTGCGACGCACACACATATCTTAGATGTGACGTTTGGGTACCACAAGGAGCGATATAGAGTCTTCACAAACCTTAAACAAGGACCACGATCTATCTGTAGGGGAGTAAGGTATCTCCTCAGGAAAGAAGGACCATCAGCCAGACTACGTGGTTCTGGCGGCAGGAACTTGGAAGACGCGGAGCCGCCAAGCAAGCACGTCAATTCTGGTCACTTCATGTGCGTCGATGTCGTCAGTGCTAGTGTGTCCATAATGACGTCATACTTGAATGACTAATCTCGGACCAGCCACATTTTGGGCAATGACCACGAGAGGCATCGCGTCTTCGTAATTCTGCATGCCAAGCACGTCAGCCTAACGTACATTAAGAACACCCTGCGTCTCATTAGCGTCGGTTCTGGAGACAGCAAGGGTGAAACAGCCACGAATCAATGGCAGTAGTGCACAAGCACTCCCAGTAGCAAAGCAATTGTATTTCAACACAAACTGCGTTTTCGGTGAGTTCGATTCTCCTTGGCCCCCCTGGGATGATGTTGAATAATATTCCCGGATCGGAGAAACCTGAAGTGGTCCAGACTTCATCGAAGCGTGCGAATCATCTTTCCGCACCCCCCCCCCCCCCCCCCCGAGAGGATGTTGCAGAATATTCTCTTGGAGCGAGCCAGACTATCGACGAGGACGACACGGGGACATGCACGCGCTAGAAGGGATGGCAAAACAGATAGTTCGCCATGACCACAGAATGAAGTCACGTTTTCTCTTACGGTTTAGGAGCCAGCCGCTTGGTAACAAGGCAGTGCAAAAATGACAGCAATGGACAATATAGTGAAATCGTGTAGTGTTTCTCTACTACTTCATCCAGTGGTGAGTCGCCTTGAAGCTGCTAGGTGAAGTTCTGGGGGTGTAATGTAAAGTCTACAAGCTAAGGATCGCCAGTTGTAAAAAGCCCATGTTAAGAATGGTGGGACATTAGAAAGCCAGTGGTAGTCAATATTCTTCGAAAAGGAAATGTCGGCGTAATAATGGTATTTCATTGGCAAAAACGTGGCCTGATAATGGTTTTGTGTGGGATGTATGTCAGCAAATAAGTAGGTGAAAGTACGGGCCTTCATTGGCATGTGTCCAGTGAGCCGGCGTTGGCTGAGTATAGTCAAATGCAACGTCAGAGCGTCATGCGCAGCTTGGCTTGAAAATTGCATCGACATCGGAAGAAGTTGCACTTGACCGAAAAGCCTACATCAGGTCGATATCGGTCCCGACGTTAATCGACATGCATCCAAGATTGGTTGAACGCCGGTGTGCTGCCTAGGAACCATAGAATATAGGGGCGAAGCTCTTTCGGGTGTGGGTTCATTCTTCCTCCATTTGTGTATGTAGCCACCTTGCAAACACCCCACTACAACCTATCACCAATCCACCACTTCAACGACCATAAAGCCAATACGGTTGAGAAGTAGACAATATGAAATGCAGGATGACCATGTACTACTTCTATCCAGGCGCGCGTTAAATATACATACAGTTTTCTACTGTGTCCAAGGCTTGTTTCTACGTGGCCGCCTGTAATTTCACTTTTGAAAACTGCCAATTTCTTTGTCCTCGCAAACATCCCTTTATGCCCCATCGTCGTCACTTCACCGATCATAAAGCTATTATACTGAAGGGAGAACAAAAGCGACACATAGCTATTACTTACCAATATAAAACTCTTGTATAAATATCTACAGTGTTTCTCATGTTTTTGATGATGTAGTGGGCCATATTCGCCGATGGTTCAAAGTTTATCGATGAAACCCTGCAGAACTTCGCCCCACTCATCATCGTTTACTCCGTTGATATGCTGTGTTTTCTTTCTCGCTTACAGTGCAATTATGACATAAAACGAATGTAAAGGCTGTTAACGCCGACCCACTGTTCGCTTTCAGCAGAGTGTTGGAAAAGATGCCTATTGCACTGTAGCATGCGAATGATTTGCGTGCCTTTGCTTTATTTATCTCTTTGCTTATTGCACAGTGCACTGTAGCAGGCCAGCCAGCACTTCATCGGACCTACTACCTATCTTCTTTCTGGTAAATGCCAGAAAATATAGTTAAATTCATTGCCTATGTGCCTGGATTGGTATGCGAAAATACCAGCAGTTCCGCAAGTGTGCTGTTCCGAAACTGTTCATATTGTTGATACAGTCACCTTCATTTGTGCTCTTAACCAGATATCATGCATACCAAAAAACTGGTGCATTACAAAACGATGCTTTTCTATACACCTTTTAAATGCTCAGCATTTCTTAGGGAACTTCGGACACTTTCATTCTATCTATCTATCTATCTATCTATCTGTCTATCTATCTATCTATCTATCTATCTATCTATCTATCTGTCTATCTATCTATGTACCTATCTATCTATCTATCTATCTATCTGTCCAGCTATTTATCAGTCAATCAATCTATCTATCTTTCTATCTGTCTGCCTGTCTGTTTGTCTGTCTGTCTAGCCACCTACGACATTTAGTTCTCCTGGCTGTTTCGATAATGGTATCAATACCAAAATTGGTGTGGTATAAGACGACTGTATGGCGAGCATAATTGACTAGGCATTACATACAAGTTTGGTTGTATATCATAATTGTTATGATTCACATTTGGTGGTCTTACTGCGCAAGCAGTGGTTGTGTGAACATGACATTTTGCGAAATTGGTATTGTATGTTATGACTGCAAAGTGCATATATGTATGCGTTAGGGTCGCTCACCTATAGGCAAAGGCAAAGCGCATATAGGCGCATACAGGTGACACCCTAACATGGAAATTAAGACATGCAGGCCATGATTTCTATGTTATGACTAGTCATGACTGCACGCCATGCTCAGGGTGCGCTCATGATCATTTCGCTAGCTTCACAATGATAAACTTAATATTAGAGGCCGTTAATAGGGATAAAGCTACAATTCTAGTGCAAACATCATAATCATAATATGCGGGTCAGGTAAAAGAACATGACGACAAACCAAACTTTTAATGTGCTCGCGGCCCTTTCGCCTGCTTCACATAAGCCAAATTTGATATTACGTGACATGAATGGATGACCAAGGCAAATGACACGTACATATAAGATAATCATGAAATGCGTGTCATATAAAAGATGACCACTTGTTATGTTTATAGCGCACTCGAAGCCATTTCGCTAGCTCCACATACACCAAATCTGGCATCAGATGACGTAAATGGTCGATAAAGGTAAATGGCACGTCTAAACAGGTTAATCACGATATGCGTATAATGTGAAACATCATTCCATAATACGCTCATAGCCGTTTCAGTAGCTCTACTTATACCAAATTTTGTATCAGATGATGTTAATTTACGACAAAGGTAAATTACACGTCCAAGCAAGACATTCATGACATACGTGTGATTTAAAACATTACTACATGCTACGCTCATAGCATGCTGGCATCCGCTTCGCTAAATCCATATACGAAGTCAACTGATATAAATCATATTTCACATGACGTTGATAGACAAACGCATATTGGATCTTGGGAGTCTTTTTGGGCCAAAAATTTCACATCCCACCTGCGCACTCACTGGGCTCTCATGAATGCGACGGTAGACCTGTAAAAAATCTGATCAGTTTGCGCACATGGTGCTGCAGATATTTTCACTTCAGTTTCAGAACAGAGAACAGTGGTGTGATATACGATGTGATCACACGAAACAACTGCTTCATTAGTGCTCACCTAAGTGAGTTCTCATAGCACTAGCATGTGATATTGTTATCGCGAAAACTTACACACAGTCTTTTTTTCAAGGTTCCATTACTTTTGTTTTAAACTTGAAATTGCCTTCTCCCCCTCCCAACCCCTTTGTGCTTTTACAATCTTGAGTGTCTGGACAGCACGCTAGCCCATTGGGACCCTTCGCTTAGTGAGTGGAAGCTGCAAAACCAGTCCAGGTATTGCATTTGTCATTTGGGAGGTACAGAGGAATAGGCGGCTCACACATTTCAGGCTGTACCCAGTGACCACTCGAAAAAGTTCATCGGAAAAATGCGCTTGAGTGCGTCTATGTTTTGTGCGAACCTCTCATTTTCTAGGTGTCTATGGTGGCCGATGCTGAGAGTAAATGCGTTATGTCCCGCTTTGGTCAGTGAAGGCAGGGTACCTAGAAAGTAAGATATAACATGACCTACATGAGCGAACAGATTATTTGCCAAAGATTAGTTTTGCTATAGGTGAATGGCAACCGGCTTGTCTATTTCGTGCAGTTCAAGCTTTATTCCTGCTACCTCTCTGCTGGACAAGCAGCTGCCCACTACAGCGCGCAGATGGCATCACATCAATAATCTTCGAGGACAAAAGGATCATACGCAATACATGTGTTACCGTGATGTGAGAGTAAGTATTATGCTAGCAAACACAATTTTATCAAGGAGTTGGCATACTGAAAACAGTATTTCCAAACTTCCGAGGCGTAAAGACTTTTGATGTTTCTTTTGCTGCGTGTGGCTGGGAAAGCTGTAGAGCTCACGCAGACATCCGCACATTTTGCTGCAGTCAGGGAAATATGGCTTTTTAACTCATAGTTTATAGTATGTTTACTGTGCACATGCAAGTTTCTTTCCACCGACTTGCCCACAAACTATCCACAAACTTGGGAATAGGCACTTCTCTAGTCTGAAAAGCCCCTCCATGGAGGTGACCAAAATCGAAACTGGGGTCCGTAGCCTCTGAAGTTTTTCGCAACGCACTGGTAAAAAAACTCGGTGGCTTAGTACTTTTCAGGAATCATTTGCAGTCCACTCAAGCTACCTTTCAATTAGCAACTGCCGCCACTCTGTGCAACGTTTATAAAGGCTGCTTGCCCTTGTGACCTCTCCTCCTCTCCTCAAAAAAACGTGATGCGCGTCATGTCACCCTTCCTTCACTTGTGCAGGCTAGTTTCTCAAGAAATGGTTTATTGTTTTACTACCCTTGAGCCAGTGTCACGTGGAACACACACTGCCAAACGTTTCTCAACTCTGGCGAAGGAAAGACCACCAGGTAATGTTTTACGAGTCTAGAAAATAAGAGAAGGCAAAATGGAATTTTCTGTGTACTTCAGAAATGCTTCTGCAGTCCCCTGCCTACAAAGGCAAGCAGCCAAGCAGGTTCTGAAATCCTCGGCACAATTGCCAAACCACCTGGTCAGGAATGGGGCCCGCTTTGTTCCCTTCTTTCTTTTTGTAACTCAGTCTCTTTCTTTCTTTTTAGCAGCCTCTTGGGGTTACATTGTGCATTGGAGATGTAGCGACAAAATTTACCCAGTGGGCTAGACATGAAGTCTGAAATCTAGACAAACGTCTGCACTGACAAGAGACAACTTCATAGTTCTTTCCACAGATAATGCAGCTACCATAAAATGTTTGCAATATTTATTATATGTAGAAACTGTCTTGAGTCAAGCACTGCTACACAAAGTTGGTGAGCACTGGTAACTACAAAACGTGACATTGTCTGCCAATGTGATATAATTGTTAAATAAAAATAAAAAAAAGTAAATTTGCGCAAACCTGGGAAGCAGAAAAAAGAGCTAATTAACTTTGTCTTACATTTTTCTAAATATCTTATGACAGTTTTTTCTGCAAGGAAAGGTTTGCTGCTTCTATATTGAAAATTTCAGATTTTTATCTTGGACAGTTTTTTCACCTCGTTGGTAATGCCTGAAGTGATTCTATAAATTTGTGAAATAAAGCAGCTAATATTTATGAACTATTAGCCACAACGCAAAACAGCTTCGCATAGACATTACGTACATTGTAGCCTGGAAACCCATTTAATACTGTTGTTTCACACAAAAAAGAAAAAAAAAACTTATTCACTCATAAACTTACAATGTTCTGCCCATTTAGATTGAAGCCTTCATGTCTTTTTTATTGCTTTACTGGCTAAATTTTTTCGTAAACCTTGCCTGATACCTATAAAGAGGCTCAGGAAATTTTATTTGATTATGTTGATCAGTTTTGCAGTACTGCCCTTTGCTCGCACTGTTTTGAGTGCTATGCAATATTGCTTCAGCCTAGGCGACAACACTAGCTGTCATTAAAAAGTGAAGCATGTAAGCTTTCTATTTCAATGCAATGCACGTCAATAGGCTGAATGTAGAACGTCAGAAAACAGTGAATAATGTGCAGAGCGGGCGCTGCCGAAGTGGGACCGCAACCTTGATAAATTATTCAGCTGGGCTAGTTGGTACATGCATACTTAATTCTGAAAAGATGCATGCTATCGGGAAAGAAAACCGAGAACAGAATAGAAAGGGTGCCACTCGCAACTAACTTTATTCTCGGTAAATCAGCAAAATATATAAGCATAGCAACCTGGTGCACGCACACTACCTCTCTTGCTAGGCAAAAACACGTGACAAGATTGCAAAAAGAATTATGACAAAAAGCCACTAAACAAAAGGAATTATAAAATGACATTCCCCACCACGCAGAGCAACAAATGCAGTACTAACATGCATAACTCTCTTTTTTTTAATGTAGTACGCTTTCATTATTTTGCGTGCTAAGGTGTCAATACTCTTTCAAAGGACGGATGCGATAAAAAACGTAGCCACACTTGCAATAACCGCATTGTGCAAGCAAATGTGCCGGTACATAAAATACAGAATTAGAGAGCAAGAACCTGCTGTAAAAAATGAACTTTCGGCATATTTGCCAATACATTTTGGTCCTTGCAAGTGTGATGCCAGGTTTTCCAGTGTATCCTTCCTTGAAAACAGTGATGCTACCTTGGCGCGTGAACGTATGGAAGAATGCTACATAAAAAGAAGAGTTTTACGCATGTTAGTATTACATCTGTTGCTCTGCGTGGCGGGGAATTTTCGTTTTTTGAAATTTGTTGTCGTTTAGTTGCTTTTTTTGTCATCACTGGTTTATTGTCAATCTCATTGCATGTTTTTTGACTAGCATAGGAGGCAATGTGCATGTGCTTGTTTGCTGCGCTTATAGATTTCTCTGATTTTCCGCGAATAAAGTTAGCTGCGAGTGACGCTTTTCTCTTCTCTCCTCAAATTTGTTTCCCGATGTTATGCATCATTCCATATTTCAGTAAGTACTGTGTTATTTTCTAATAACAAAATTTTTGCAACATCCAAATTTCTCTGCTCACTAGTCCATCTAGTTACAGCAAGGGTAAGCTGTACACAGATACAAATACGAGAAATAAAAGCATCAAACCATGCACCAGAATAAAAATATCAGGATAAGTGAAACAATAAAGATTCAGCCTAACTGCTCGCATCCCTAATTCCCACCAAAAGATAATGCTGTTTATCTCAAAGGTGCAACGATAGCATGCCTATACATGCGGCAATTGACCTTGCAATCTCCTCCACCTCTATTATCTCCCTGACCCTTTGACCTGTACTACGTGCCAGAAACACACTGTCTTCAAAAAAGAAACCTAACCCATCAACCCACGCAAGGACTCAGAGAAACCTTTAAACTGCTGTTTATAGACTGCAATGGCGCCCACAGAGTGTGTAATTATGTAAGGTTCCTGTCTGAGCCACTGACCTTCCGGCATGTCACAGAACAAAAGGAGCATTTAAGGGCTCGATTATCTTTCATAGACACAGCCTAAGCACTCACACAAAATTTTTGCATAGTGATTTTTCTGTGACATAAAGTAGTTTATAACACACTCACGTGGATGGAACAATTAGTTACCTAGAAAAAGGTTGTAGAGGGCTCAGTCACGATTTTGGTTTCAGGGGGCATAAAATAGTGAGATGGGACGTAATGTGGTTTTCATGCGAACATAGCTGGCTACATGAACACAAAATCGCATGAAGATGGTCACCGCACACACCACTTTCTTTAATTAAGGCTTTCTGGTTGTAGCGATAATTGATTCTGCCTAGTGAAACGCCAAAAAATCATCCACAAAGCAGGAGGATCTCACAGCACTAGAAGTCATCAACCTTTTATTAATATTTTACCTTTCAGCACAGGGCCAGTATGTCATTAAAAATCCATGCTATGATTAACCAAATATAAATAGCCTGCCAGCGCAAAGGATCTACTGCTCTGCGTCAAAGATGCTATCAAAATTTTTTGAGCAGTATATTTCCCTGGAAAGTGTTGAATGTTGAATGGCAGGTGTTTAGAAGTGTTCCTCACGCTGTTACTCGAGTCCATCTTTCCTGGCTAGGTCACGCAGGTGCATTTGTGATGGCAGGGTATTAGTATTGAATCAAGCACTGTATCAATTGTTAGAGACCTGCACTTGAGCAGTATTTGAAGGAATACTAATAATATATTCCTAGGTTTCTGTGCTGTAAATTTCCTGCTATGCGAATAATGTATTATTGTTTATTTCGGCTGAATCTGTCGACTGCAAGTAGGTGGTCAAGCCCAGTCTAAAGGTTTTGCCGCACAAGCTCCAGCAACTTGTGGCCACACATGCGATTTCCAAATGTTTCTCAATCGAATCCCTGTGCTTATTACCGCTTGTTACAAACTGGTACATAATTTGGCGGTATAAGTCTCGACCATGGAAGCCACTGCTGCCTTTCTTGTTGAGGCACACAAAAGGGGCCAAGAGGGCGGCCATGCACATGGCCTTGCAGAGTGCTCTGTGTGGATCACATTAACACAAGGTGGCAGAAGTAATTTCCATGTAAGTGCCTAGACTTCATATTGCATATTTCACTCAAGAAGAGTTGCCTCTAGCCGAGGATTTGCTTAGGCATGTGAGGTATTCAGGGCGTAGAAAGGAGCACAGATAATTTGAATGGTTGCAAGAAAAGAAGACAGCTGTCGCACTTAGCATGCACAGTTTGTCTCACAAACTCTACTAGAAAATATGGAGAAAGTGCTGGAGTTGAAGTAGCCCTTTTGGCCCCCAATACTTCCTAACCTACGCTGATTTATTGATCAGATGAAAGTAAGGAAACGCTGCAGCACTAATCATAGGCTGAAGTATGTAACCTGTGTTAAAGCACGATATGCACAATCACTGCCATGCAGCAGGAGGTACATGGATCAGATGAAACGCTGTCATCATTATAGACTCCGTGAAACCTTTATAGCATACAAACAACAGTGCAACGCATTTGCGAACTCATAGGTGGGATTGTAGGTCTTTGAAGACTGTGTATTACTTTCAAGTAGTGTTTATCAGGGGGTCATTCCACTCAGTTAATTTTTAAACATTAAATCATTCAGGTTATGGTGAACATTTGAGTGGATAGCATTCGAGTGTGGAGATTGGTTACCTGTAGACAAAGTGTAATTTTTAAAGATCAATACACAATTATTAACAAAGTTACATTCATTCATTCTTTTTAATTATTTACAAGTGGTTAGAGCAAATAAAAAGTTGTGCCGCATATCACCACGTCGATAGGCTTACGCTTTACAGGCTGCGATTGTATCGGCTGCCATAATAAAATCATACTTGTTCTCCTCACAAAATAATTGCAGTAAAATTATAATAAGGCTATAAAACGAAGAAATGTGTACAAATATAGTAACGCTCACTTTAGCCCAACGCAGATATCAGACGCAACGGAAGTGATTGCGGCAAAACTTGGGGTCCGGGAAAACATGGTAAAACTGTTATTTAAATGAACAAGGGGCTGGTAATCATTTAAAGAGTCAATTTTTTGTAGACATAATCACACAGAGCAACCTGACAATGATTCTCAGAATAGAATAGTTGATATTACTTTTACTTCATTTAGTGCATACATCGTTTACATAAATCGTGCACAGAGCGGGATATTCAAAGTCAGTGTACGCAAAAATGACAGATTTATTATTTTCGGTTGCATACAGTAGATTGCATCGGTGTCACACGAGCACTTTTGCTCGTCAAAAGGGTTGATTTGGAAGTGTGGCAGTTCGGACTAGTTATTATGACATGACGATAGGCATAGCGCGAGAACAGAACGACTACGGGTCTGATTTCTTGATCGCTATCAACAATGATCGTTGCTAAGCGATGCAAATATTTTGGATCAAGTTTGGCTGAAACGAGAGTCAAATCGCAATTCTAGAGCCTGATTCTGATCAAAAGTGCCCCTGTGACACCATCAGTGAACGTGACTTACGTCACAATTAGCGTGACGTTACATGTGATGGCAAAAAAGGCTACAAAAGAGAATACCCGCTACTTACCCGATCATGGAGCGTGAGGAGTGGCCAGGTGAAAGCCGTTGCCGCCACCGAACGCCTTGCTTAGTTGTACACGGACAGGAGGGGGCACCGGAGAACACAACGCCGATAAATGCAGCCACGCAGACTCTATATAAACTAAAATTTCATATTGGTAACTACTGATGAAAAGACCACGGCTGAACCCTCCATTATTTTGAGCGCTAAATGCTATCATATCACTATAACAGCCCATGATGCAAGGCGGGACGTGATGTTGACAATGTATAGCCTCCAAGACAAATAAAACCAGTGCTCATTTTAAAGGCTATTGCTTGTTTTGAACTAGGTAATTTTAGGTATTCTACGTGTATAATGTTTATTTTTATCTTGACTACATGAGTGCAACGTAGAAACCATCGTGAAAACACTTCATGAGGGAGAAAAAAAAAGCGAGTCACGAGTGCGTAAGTGAAACTTTTATTGCGCTGTACAATGCTGAATTCCACTTTTTTTCTGGTCTGGTTGAAATTTTTAAATTTTCGTGGTTTTTGCGGTGGGGCCTCTGCACAGGGTATTGATATACAAAGATGTGGATGTTTTTTGAATAAAGCCAATTAGTAGTTTGTGCCTGTCCTCGTGAGTCTCTTCCTGTTTGTTGTGTGTAGGTGCGCCCTTACGATGATTTTATTGGTCAAAGTACGAACTCCCCCGACAGCCAACTCTTATGATGAACGCGAATTTGAACGAATGAACGAATGTCTTGTGAAACAGGGTCAGCTGTAGAATATTAACAAGTAGCCATATTGTGACCATATGTTCTAGGTACATATATTTGCGGTGCGATTTCAAACAGGCTTTGTCGCTGTGAGCTTCCTTTTGTGCACTTTTCGGGGTATTCGGAATAGGACCCTCTCCGAAGCCCGCAGGTACAAATTTAGGCAACAATTGAGGTCAGTGAGAACGTGCACAGGGTCGGCAAACTCATTTGAGAGTCGACGAGGTTCAGAGTGAACTAGGGTGTGAGTCCGGGGGAATGGTATTCTTGCGAGTTTGAATCCGAGTCCGTCCAGTTAAAGAAAGTTTTCGCGAGGGTGAGATCAAAGTGCAAAACATATTTCTTGAGTGGTCCTATCGCTTTTTTTGCCCACCCCTATCGACTGATCCTTAGAATTACTGCCAGCCTTCTTTAGATTACCGTTTACAATCACCGTGACTCACGTCTACTAAACAGTATCGTTAACTTAAACCCGTAATAGAGGGTACAGTATCAAAAGGTGCCAAGAAGAGCACCAATGACGTGAGATATTCGTGTTAAAGAGCACCAACGCCTTGGTAGACTCATATTAGTCATGAGTCGATTAATTCTCTCAATTTCAGATCGAGCCGTGAGTGTGCGTATGAATGACTACGGTTGAGTAATATTTTGGGAAGATTGAGTCTGACTTATTCTGATTGAAGAATACTTTTGAGAGTGTGAGCCCGGCTCAGGAAAGTTTTGTTGAGTCCGAGTCCGAATGAGAGCTAAGCGCAAGGTATATTGCAGGGGTGAGTGTGAGCGAGCTTCTAAATTTTCGTGAACCTATGGTGAGGTAGATGACATATCAAAGAATACGCTAACAGCGCGCAATCTTGCTGCAGTTCAATCAACCGAGTTTAACACACTGCATTACACAGGCGTGCAAAGTCAACCACTTGCCTGCTAAACAATCCTCATTAAGTCATAGCGTTGTCCTTCGGATATTTTAGTGTATACAGTAATTCGGTCCTTTGCAAACAGCATTTGTCTCACTCTTTTATGCTGCCTTGACTATCTCTTTTTACTGTTACAAAACCACATTAAATATGAAGCGGAAATCAAAACTTGTGCAATTTCGATTTCGACTCTCTACTATCATCATCATTATCGTAACACAGTAGCATGGAGCGTCTTATTTTTATGTGTTTTTGTTCTGCATTCTCGGTCATCAGCGTCAAATTAGGGTGGCCTAGTCAAGCGTGAGGAGTCGTTCAAAAGTGACCAATAACGACAACCTCTAGTGAAAAAGCAGAGTACCTCCATGCAACAGCTAATCATCATAAGTGAGCTCACTTGATGAGAACCTTTCTACACAAAATAACGACTACAGCAGAGACATTTGAGTGCTTAAGTGCATGAGCGGCAATTTGTGGGCGAACTAGATGCTGTTCACACAGCGATTTCAGCTTTATTTCACTGTTGCAAGTCAAGAAACTGGATCTATCGCATGGATGGTGATCCTCCGTTTTAACGTAGCCGGTGTACCTGTTGCCCTTATCTACAACAGTTTAGATTTCAGTCCTCTAACGGAGGCGACTACGCAACCAGAAATAGACACTTCATGCACACTCTACGACGACACACAAAAAAAGGGTATAACCACTACACCCTTAGCTTCTTAAAGCGGCAAGCTAAATATCGTTTCGAATCTTCCCCCGCTGGCTCAATCCTAGAAGTGCATGAATGCAACAATCAGCAGCAGCACGACAAGATGATCAGACAATAGACACTCCCAGGTAAGAATCTCCATTTGTGCGAACTAGAGGCAATAGTCCACAATTGTCATGTACAGAGCCTGCCACGTTCACAAAGCAGTAACGGCCCGCACACGACTTCCAGCTCAAACAACCCTAGTTTAATTTAATGGTTGACAGTATGATAAATGCAGCTAAGCTTTCGTTGTGTTGGGACCAACTAGAAAAACGCTGCCATTGACCAAATGCATTAGTTGCCAGGCAGCTGCATAAACGTGGTGCTACTTATGCATGTACATCACGCTGGAACAGAAAGGGAAGCTCACCTAACTGCTGACAGGTTACCATACCAACGCCGTCGACAACAAACATGCTGCTTAAAACCCACTCTGCACTAGCAGACATAGTAGGAAAAATGGAATTAATAAGGAACTACTACAGAGACAAAACATCAAAGCTTCCTCTACTGAAGGAAGAAGACATCATTAAGACTGCAACCGTTCACGCCTCGAATTACATAAGAAAAAGATGTTGTTGCGGGACCAGGAATATCCAGAACTTAGAGCATTTAAGTTTGCGGTAGCATGTTAAGGAGAAAGGAACGCACCTGTTACATATACCCCAGCCGCTTGTGTAGATGGCCAAAACCTACAGCATTGAAGGGCGCGATAGCATGTTAAGGAGAAAGGAACACACCTGTTACATATGTCTCAGCCGTTTGTGTTGTGACCAACTAGAAAAACACTACAGTTGCCAAAATGTAACAGTCGTCTAGACAGCTGCATAAACGTGGTGCTACTGCTACATCTACTACATAGAACTTTGCGTGAAGTCATGTGAAGAAAGAATGGCATCTCATTAGCAGCTTTGCCTCAGATGTGTGTCTTCTCGCTCGACCTACTTGAGCAAGGGAATCACAATCGGTAGGTGCCTTTGTTCAAGCTGACATAATAAGCCTTACAGTCAAAGCCAAGCTGACGCCAGGCCTGGGACAAATGGAAAGATGAGTGCAGTGGTCTGGTGTTATTTGTGTGCTGCATAGCGTGTTGTGTAGCCTTGGCGTCTCCTTGTTGGCGTCTCCGAGATTTCCTGCGGGTGATATTGTTTGCATATTGATATTGTTTGCATATAATGATTGGTAATAATTGATTTGATTGATATTGTTTGCATATACTTATTGTTGCGCTAACCGAACAGCACACGTGTAGCATTTCCAGCTTGCAAATCTGTTAATTTCTTGTGTATTTCGTTGCTGCAGCCTTGTATTGGAACTATTCTTACCTTTTTGATGAACTTGTTTCTTTGGTTTATTTCTTCTTCTTGTTACTACAGCTTGTAATATAGGCGTGTTTATGCGTAAAGTTGTGCAATTATTCTGTCTTTGTGTGCATATGTTCTTTTTTGTTCTTCCTCATGAATCAAGCCTGCAGATTCACATGTTTCTTGTACACACATTCGTATGCCCTCCTGCTACGCTCTCGAATGAGAGTGGCAGTATTGTAAATAAATAAATAAATAAATATTACTGTGCACGCTTTCACGATACTGCAATTTGTGGTTTAGTTTTCCAACCAACAATATTGTGTTTTCAGCAGGCGTGCTTTCTCTATGTTGTTGTCTACTGTGTTTGTTGTGAGTGATCGTCCTTCTGTATTAGTGTGGCTTTTCATCGCAAAGCAATTCGATGTTTATATTTGCTTGCAGACAGTGTGTTCTGCAGGCCTGGTGTTTGCTGTCTGTGCCGCCAATGATAGCTTCGGCAGTAACAAATTAACACAATTTTTTACGATTGCTTAACTTTTAGTTGATGTTTACGTACACGCAGTTTTTAAGAAGTCATGAAATGCTTTCCTAACGATGCGAGTTCCCAACAAAGCTGTAAGAGCAGAGCACGTGAAATAGCAGCTCTATCGCATTTTGATCAGTCACAGACACTACCAGATACTTGAGTACTGCAAACAGTTGTCGAGGCAGTTTCTAATCAGAATGGGCACTCTTTTTTGTCCAAAAGCTAAGCATGCCTATACAATCATTGTGACTTCGACCATTCTCCTAAGATTTCGGCGATCGACCTGCCTCGTCGAATGTTTGTGACATTCCAGTGCGTGTGTGTGTTTTCGCTTCCTCCCGCTCTCTTTTTCTCGCTCATTCCATTTTTCTTACCTTTCTGTTCCCTTCCCAAGTGCAGGGTAGCAAACCAGATACTTGCTTTCCGGTGAACTTCCCTGCCTTTCTTCATATCATGCCTCTCTCTCTCTCTCACTCTGCCGTAATTTTATTTATTGCTATATACAGTTACTGATTTTCCTGTTTGCGTCTTGCTGAAAAAATTGCAATTATTTTTATGTTCGTTCCACAAGAGTAAGGGCTCTGTGACACAGCTGTTTTTCTAGCATCATGGTTCCTATTGGTTCCACTTCCATAATCCTTGCCAATAGTAGGGTTTGTTGTGGGTGTTACCTTGCATCATGCAAGCATATAGGTCCCGTTTTAGTAGATCTGTTTTTTGAGTGTGTAATCTGAAAGCAATCTTTGAAACATAATTGTGGTGATGCATCATATTGGAGCCACAGTTTTATTTGACTACTGCTTGCTCACCTAATAATGTAATAGTTCCCGTGCTATTTTCACAACCACACAATAATTACAATAGACAGGTAATTTATTTTTCAAGTCTGTTAAGATGTTAAGATGAAACCTGCCCACAGCAGGCTTATTGTAGCCTTGAAGCTTGGTGTCCTAAAAAGCCTGCTCTTGTACACATCTTTCTCACATATCCATTTACTGTGTTTACTGTATCTAGCTACAGATGTAGGAAGGCAACGCAATTGTATCCACAATGGGATTGCGTTCTCGTGTTTCTTTTTTATTTGTAAATGCAGTCACTTCGTGTGAAGAAAGTATGGTGTGGAGGTATAGAGTCCTAGCCAGGTGACTCATGATGGTGTTTTTTGTCTCCTGCACTACGGCAATCGTGTATTGTCAAATAAATAAATAAATAAATAAATACTCGGAGTGTAGCTGTATAAGAAAATCAGATTCATAGAATGATTATTGTGAAGAAGATAGGTGAACTAGTGTCTGTATTGTTCATGCTTCTTATATTGCTTACTCAACCACAATAACTAGCCACTGTCAGCCATCAATCAAATGGGTACACGAAGTTGAAAAGGTTGCCATGCGTGTTATTGAATGTTTCAGCGATTATCTGCTCTTTCTTGTGTCTACGTTTACTGTTAAACATGTGTCTTGATGTCTATATACAACGTTGCTGCAATGTGATTATTTGAATGTTGTTGCCCCAATAATACCATCATGTAAGGGCAACATGATAATTTGAATGTTGTTGCCTCGCTAAAAACAACACGTTAGGACTACGTCATTATTTGAACGTTGCTGCTGTTTGAAAACACTGTGTTATGGCAACGTAATACTATTGTGAGCGCTGATTGTGTTGCTCATCATTTTCACTTTCACCTGCGCATACAAAGCACCGTGATCATCATCATCGTAGCGGCTCGCTGCTTGTTCGGTTGCTGGCTCGCGCGTCTGGGTTGACAATAAAACGGTCGCTCCTTCGTACCTGACGTCGTCTCACAAGTGGTGGAGCGTGCTGTGATTCCCAAGTCCTCGTGCACTACCGGTCACCCCTGGAGCTCCGATCAGGTCGACGGCTGTGCTTGCCAACAGTGATGGCGCAAAACGACCCACCCCCTACCGCCTTCTTCGCACCACCCGCTCAGCCTGCTGGGCCTCACCACACCGTGAGTACCTCGCAACGAGACCCTCCAGTGTTTTCTGGCCTTCGCGGTGAGGACGTGGAAGAATGGCTGGACAGTTACGACCGTACCAGTGCTTGCAATTACTGGGATGAGGCACATAAGCTGCGCTATGTACCCTTTTATCTGAAGGAGGTTGCTAAGACGTGGTATCATAACCACGAACGCGACTTTCCTGATTGGTCAGCATTCACGGTGCAGCTGCGTCAAATATTCGGCACTTCTACAGGACGCTCTGAGGTAGCTAAACAGAAGCTCGCTACCCGCATCCAGGGGCCTGACGAATCGTACACATCGTACATTGAAGACGTTCTGGCCCTCTGCCGCCGCGCCCAAAAGGACATGCCGGAGGCCGATCGTATTCGGCAAGTAATGAAAGGCATCAACTCCGTCGCCTTTAATGCTCTTGTCATGCAGAGCCCGACAACAGTTCAGGACATTATTACCACCTGCCAGCGCCTGGACGCACTTTACTCAATGCGCCTTCCACACGCCTCCTATGACACTCGTCTTACTGGCGAGCATGAGCTGCGAGCCCTAATTCGTACCATAGTGAGAGAGGAACTTCACAGCCTTGTTCCTGCCAGCGCACCGACTTCACCTGCCCGCTCACCCCCTCCTAACCTGCGGGAAATTATAAAGGACGAATTGGCGTCGATGACGAGCGTCGCACGTGCCCCGCCTCCTGTGCCCTTACATGTGCCTACGTATGCCGAAGTCGTGTCACGGCCTCCTCCACCTACTCCACCTGTAACTACGGACGTCGTATACGACCATTTGGCTGCGATGGCAGCCAAGGCACCACCACAACCACACTTCCCTGCCTGGCGCCCTACGCGCCCCGTCTGTTACTACTGTGGCATAAGAGGACATATCTCCCGCTTTTGCCGTCGGCGCCAGCAAGATGAACGACGAGGTTATTCTTCGTACGAGAGTGACCGGGCTGCGAGGTCTGACCCCTACGTTCCAGGAACCTACATTCCCTCGTCACGACGTTCGCCTTCGCCTCCTTTGTCCCACGGTGAACCTCGTTCTTCCCGCTCACCCCGCCGTCGTTCACCATCGCCCTTCCGCCGTACTACTTCGCCTTTA
Organism: Rhipicephalus microplus; assembly: GCF_043290135.1. Classification (NCBI taxonomy): domain Eukaryota; kingdom Metazoa; phylum Arthropoda; class Arachnida; order Ixodida; family Ixodidae; genus Rhipicephalus; species Rhipicephalus microplus. Next base: position 103,968,434 of record NC_134709.1, on the reverse strand, counting down.
CGTTCTGCCCTGATGCCCCTCGACAGCCACTCGGAAAACTAGCAGCTGCAGTTTTTGGAGGAGAAACTGCCTGTCGTCGAAGTGTCCCAATTCCTCCTGCGCGCCCTGCAAATTTACTAACTGTTTGTGTAGAAGGCATTTCGGTTGACGCACTCGTGGACACTGGAGCAGCCATTTCGGTCATTGATCGCGAACTATGTCATCGTCTACGAAAAGTGCAAACTCCATATGTTGGTCCGGTGTTATGTGGTGCTAATGAAAATAGAATTTACCCTATTGGACAATGCACTGTTCGTGTTCTGATCGACGGAATTCGTCACCATATACAATTGGCTGTGCTTTCTTCATGTGCTCATCCGATTATATTGGGCTGGGACTTCCTGTCAGCCGCTTCCGCTGTCATTTCGTGTGGTCCGCCCGTTATTCGCATTACGGACACTGAAAATTCTAGTGCTTACGATTTTTCGTCGCCTCACCTTGTTGCAGCTGCAGACTTTGTACTGCCCCCGGCCCAAGAACGTATCCTCACCATTAGATCCAGCGATACCATTGACGGTGACGCAGTGGTTGTCCCCGATCAGCGCTGCATTTTCCGAGGAATCGCCATCGCATGTTGTCTAGTGCGGTTTTCGCGTGGTCATGCCAGTCTCACCGCCTACAACACGACAACAGAGCCACAACTACTGCCAGAGGGGTCCACTGTTGCCAGCCTTATCGACATAGCACCGGTATGTGTCGTCACTGTATCGTCTCCGCCGTCAGTCGCTAAGTCTACGCCACCAGGAGGCTCATCTAATGCGCTTAAAGCCACTTTGAGTCCATCTCTCACTCCAACACAAACTAATGACTTAATGGCCCTTTTAACAAAACACAAGACTTGTTTTGACGTTTGTTCGGATGGCTTAGGTCAAACTACGGTGACCTCTCATCACATCGCCACAGACGGTTCTCGTATTATCCGCCGTCGCCCTTACCGCGTGTCGTCTTCAGAACGCAAGGTCATCGAGGAACAAGTCAATGACATGCTCGCACGCAACGTTATCAGACCTTCCACAAGCCCTTGGTCTTCTCCTGTTGTCCTAGTTAAGAAAAGGGACGGATCAGTGCGATTTTGCGTTGATTACAGGGCACTAAACAAAATTACGCGCAAGGATGTATATCCTATGCCTCGAATTGACGATGCACTTGACACCTTACAGGGTGCAGAATATTTCTCAAGTCTCGACCTACGATCTGGGTATTGGCAGATCCCGATGCATGAGTCTGATAAAGAGAAGACAGCGTTTGCTACTCCTGATGGTCTCTTCGAATTCAATGTGATGCCTTTTGGGCTCTGCAATGCCCCAGCCACATTTGAGCGGATGATCGATACGGTGCTGCGTGGCCTAAAATGGAAGACCTGTCTTTGTTACCTGGATGACATCGTCATCTTTTCATCCAGCTTCTCGCAACACCTAGAACGTCTAGACGAGGTGCTCACATGTCTAGCCAAAGCCGGTCTCCAGCTAAATACCAAGAAGTGTCGGTTTGCGAGCCGCAGCATCAAAGTGTTAGGCCACGTTGTCAGCAAGCTTGGCATCGAACCTGATCCCGACAAAGTGGCCGCTGTGCTGCACTTTCCTAAGCCCACCACGCTCAAAGACCTTCGCAGCTTCCTCGGCTTAGCCTCTTACTTCCGCCGTTTTGTCCGTGATTTTGCCACTATCGCGGCTCCTCTTCACAAACTCCTGACCACAAGTGCATCATTTCTTTGGACAGATGACTGTGAAGCTGCTTTCCAGACCCTGAAGCGATGCCTCACGTCAGGGCCAGTTCTTCGCCATTTTGATCCCACAGCCCCTACTATATTACACACTGACGCAAGTGGGCACGGAATCGGCGCTGTTCTGCTGCAGCGTGACCAGGCTTCACAAGAGCAAGTCGTGGCTTACGCGAGCCGTACTCTCTCCCCAGCGGAACGCAATTACAGCATCACTGAACAGGAATGTCTCGCTATCGTATGGTCCGTGCAAAAATTTCGCCCCTATTTGTATGGCCGCCGCTTCACGATCGTCACGGATCATCATGCGCTCTGTTGGTTGTCATCATTAAAAAACTTGTCAGGACGCCTCGGTCGTTGGGTGCTCCGACTGCAGGAGTATGACTACAGTGTCACATACCGGTCGGGCCGCAAACACCAAGATGCCGACGCTTTGTCACGCTGTCCGCTGTTGCAAAATCATGACGCATCTACCTGCTGCGCAGCACCTCCCAGCCAAGAGACCACGCAGATGACCAGTCTTAGTCCCATCGAGCCCACTGCACCGGATGACTTCCTTCAATCCGCAGACCTCACCTCGCTCCAACGTGCAGACACATACTGCCGTACAATCATCGATCGGCTCACCGGCTCATCTCGTGCTCCCAACAGCCGCTTGCGACGACAACTCACGCGTTTCAAACTTCATGACGGAACGCTACTTCGACAAACTTACCATCCTCTCGGTAGCCGATGGGTCCCGGTCATACCTCGCTCACTTCGACTCCAAGTCTTAGAAGCCTTTCATGACGACCCGACGGCTGGCCACTTGGGTTTTCATAAAACCTACGATCGCATTAAGACTCGCTGCTTCTGGCCTGGCCTCTCCACTAGTGTTTCCAGGTACGTCACTTCCTGTTCATCATGTCAACACCGAAAACGTTCGACATCTCTTCCCGCCGGCCCTCTACAGCCTCTCCCGTGCCCATCCGCTCCCTTCGAGTTCGTCGGCATAGACTTATACGGACCCCTTCCGCTTACCGCCGCCGGTCACCGCTGGATTGTTACTGCCGTAGACCATCTTACTCGCTACGCTGAGACGGCAGCTCTTCCTACTGGAGCTGCCAGCGAAGTAGCCGACTTTGTTCTGCGTGCCATTATCCTGCGCCACGGCGCCCCTCGTGTTCTCCTGAGTGACCGTGGCAAGACATTTCTTTCTCGTGTGCTCGCTGAAGTTTTACAGGCCTCTGACACAATCCATAAGACCACCTCGGCATATCATCCGCAAACCAATGGTCTTACTGAGCGTTTTCATAGAACTTTGTCAGACATGATCTCTATGTATGTCCAACCCGATCACAAGAACTGGGACACAATACTACCTTTCGTCACGTTTGCCTATAACACTGCCATACAACGCACTACAAGTTACAGCCCGTTTTTTCTTGTGTATGGCCGTGCACCATCTTTTGTTCTAGACACCAGCTTTTTGTCCACGCCTTCTGTCCCATCTGCGTCCCTTCCGGAAGAATTCGCTGCCCGTGTCAACCACTGCCGCACAATCGCCCGCGCCAACACCTCTACCATTCAGGCCCAGCGAAAAGTTCGTTGTGATGCGACACGTCGAGTTGTGTCATTCTACCCAGGCGACGAAGTGCTCCTCTGGACACCTGTTCGCACACCCGGCCTCTGTGAAAAATTCATTCACAGATACCTGGGTCCTTACACCGTGCTTGAACGAACATCGGCCGTAAATTATCGCGTCGCGCCGGTTACTTCGGCTTCTGATCGCCGTCGTCGCGGGACCGTGATCGTCCATGTGTCTCGCCTGAAACCTTATATCCAGCGCTCATACACTTACTAAATGAACGTCTTGCAGACCGCTTTCGTGTAGGGGGGAAATAGTGTGAGCGCTGATTGTGTTGCTCATCATTTTCACTTTCACCTGCGCATACAAAGCACCGTGATCATCATCATCGTAGCGGCTCGCTGCTTGTTCGGTTGCTGGCTCGCGCGTCTGGGTTGACAATAAAACGGTCGCTCCTTCGTACCTGACGTCGTCTCACACTATAAACACCGCTGCAATGTTATATTTTACCGTCTAACGTTGCTTCATATTCGTTACATTCAAACCACGTTGACTCAGCGTTCTGAGTTACCTGAGTTCGGTGTTTTCTGGACTTCCCAGGTTGTGGCTTGGGTGTTGTTTGTGAAAAAAATGAAAAAAAAAATATTTTAAAAAGTTCTGCTTTTCACTAAATTTGGTCGAGATATTAAGTAAAGGTGCTGGTGCATATAGTGCTTGAATCTCAGTAAAATTAGCTATATTTTTTTGCCGCATCGAAAGCAAAAATGCAGTCCTCTTTATGTGTCAAGTTATGTCATCACAGTTTTTGTTTTAAAAAAGAAAATAATTTTTCAAGTTTTCCACTGATGGCTGTTTTCGCATTCGGTGTATACAGCTCCTCTCTGAAAGTTCCCCATGGCTATCAGTAAGAAACTTCAAAAATCATTTTCTTCATTGAAATAAAATGGTAATGATAAAATTCGCCATATCATAAGAAGTGTTTCTGTGGTTTCAACTTATGCATAAAAGTAGTTTCCAATTAAATGAACACATAGTGCAAAATGCATCTCAATATGCACAAAAATGATCATGAAGGGAGATTTGTGATCTGGATCTAAGAATACATTTTTCGCAAAATATATATTCTGTGGAGTAAGTATTTATTGTTCAAATATTGATAAAGTGCAGTATTGCCATAGAAAGTCGCTAACAATGAATAGTTTGGCTGAATTTTCCAAAGTCTGTGTGGCTAAAAAATGCACTAATATAGTCAGCTTCGAATACTTTACAAAAGCACCTCTACCTTATATGTATATCAAATTTATTATGACAAAAAAGTGCTACATTCAAAATTTTCTCTCAAGCAACATCCACACGACATTTTGCGAAGTTCTGAAGACACCCATGGAGCGAAAAATTTTTATCTTCAAAATATTTTAGCGATTAACTGTATTAAAAAGAGTAAATAGCACTATATTTTATACTATAAATCTGTGATAGTCGCCAGGCAGTATGGTCTCGATGTTTGGTGTAAAATGGCCTAGTGAGAAAAACAACAAATGCCCGCAAATCCTTTGACGCCCGAGCAATTTCAAAAGCATTTCATTGTTAGCAGCAATTGAACCATGCTTTTTTCTTCATGCTTAGGCCTATAAACAAACCAGAAGCAACCAAAGTAGTCTTAAGAGTCGTAATGTTTCGCTGTTCTAAGGCTTGTGCAGCCTAGTTTAGTGCAAGCTTCACCATTCTTTATTTATATTCTACCAACAGGTCTTGGAGGCACCTTGCAGTTTCTGCTAAATTGTTGCACACCAGTTACCAAGGTAAAGAGCGGCAAGTAGAGATAAAAATACCATTACAAAGGCAATGCAGATATTAATAAAGATGTCTATTTTCCTTTTCTTGTGGTGCTTTGCCTGAATGCTGTGCTTTTTATGGTATACTTCCTTGTCTATTCAACATAGGCCTTAAAAACTAACATTAGCCATGTTGAGCCCGATTATTTGGTTATAATCAAGGTAGCCATATTAAAAATTCTGAATTCAAACTTGATTGTTCTCTTAAAGATATTCTCTTGCCTAATGATATTTCAGAGTCTTAGTCGCTTTGCTTATACGAAAAGAGATGTCATCATAGGTCACTTTTTATAGAGTCCTTCAGTTTTACGCACCTTTACCATCCTTAATAGAGCAGTTATTTTCAATATCGGTATTTACAATACAATGAGCTTCCTGTTTGTACCAAGGTGTAAGCACTTGGAGATATCACATGTACCCAGCTCTTCGGTTGGCAGTTCATTTCTGATACTCTTGCTCCCCTATTTCTGTGCGCGTGGGCTATAGTAGTCTGGCTTGCACAGATTTGTAATGGCAGCTGCACAATCCTGCTTGCTTTCATGGTGATTTTCAACCCTCGTAAGTTGCATAGTTTCACGTCAAGAATTGTTCAATATGCCATTATTGCTCACAAACTGTGTAATTTAAAGGCAGCAAATGTACAAGTACGCAGTTATATGTACATCAAGGAAATGTACTCGCAGTTTCTAAAGCTTTAGTGTGCGGGAAGCATTTAAATTACGATTTTATACTGACATTTCAATGTATTAACTCTACCGTTGAAAATTGTTAGACCAATCGAGTTATTTTCACTTTGATATGCATGCTGAATTCTTGCATGTGGCAGAACTAATTTGTACACTTCATTTTTCTAATACCCACACATGCATAACATCAAATATTCTGTGCCTTTCTTTTCAGTTTAATGTGTGCGTTATAAATCTTGTGCTAGTGAAATAAGGTTTTACATGTGTGTCGGGCATCATTTGCTCCAATCATCACATTTTCAGGTGCCTATGAAGGACACATCAAGGTCTATAGCAGTGACCTACCATGCCCACAGTGGTGCCTGAGCCTCAACCAGCATTTCATTGATCTCCACAGGGTGTTGAAGAGATAAACACAGCAATACACTTTCATAGTGCTATGATTATTATTTATTTTTAAAAGTTTCGTTCAAAAATTGATGTTGTTACATTGTTTTGTGCACCACCCTGTGACATAAATGCAGCTCGTGAATTGACGGTGCAGTCACCTCATTTTCAAACCATCAACACTGCGATGTGGCTATTCACAGCTGGAGCATACAGACAAATAAGAAAAATTATTCGTTGTAGCAGGGATGCTTTTGATGTGCATATATATGAGCGTTTTTCTCAAGCAATTATTAACTTTATAGGTTTTTTTCAAGTCTTGCATAAAACACTGCATTATTTTGTTGCAATGTACCCACCAATTATGATCACCAGATTGTTAGACCATTAGCTTCATAACATAAGTTATTTTTGCTTCCGCATAGTGTGCACGACTTTTGCAAAGATACCGATGATCCATTCCCTCATCATGCTTCTTTAAGAAATATTGAAATTTGTACACAGTATTACATCTACACAAGATGTGAAGGTCTATTCAGTTTACAAATTATATTACTTTGCACCAGATTCAAGAGGTCAATTTATTTCTGCGTCATGGGGCTTTCCTTCTCTGCGGACCTTTCCGTATCATGCGGCTTTTCTTATCTGGAGACCTTTGCGCATTATGTGCCTGTCCTTATGTGTAGACCTTTTCGAAGCTTGTGCTTTCCTTATCTGCTGACCATTCCGTATTATACGGCTTTCCATAGTCCAATAATTACGTATGTGCGGAAGCCATAGATACGAAACGTTTCAGTAGGGTTCGGACAATTCTGAGTAGCCTCTACATCATTGTCTGATGAATTGATGCCGTCGAATAATCTACTAATAAAATACTAAAGGTAACAGCACAATTAGCGTGAACGCGTTGTGCGAACTTTTGAACTGCTTGCATATATTTGGCATTCGTCAATCAGGGTGATTAAACGTGAAGCTCAGGTTCATATATAGAAACGACTTCCGAGCAAAGATGACCTTCGGTAAGAGGAACCTCCATTAAAGTGCAATCCCAACGACCAGTTCCGGCGGAACAGGAGACGGAAAATAGAGTCCAGCCAGATTTTTTCCGACCGCAAATGGAACCAGTTCTCGCCGGGAATAGAAATAATTCTCGTTCAGAAATAATTAATAGTTCAGTTCTGTCCGGAAATAGGAGCCATTCTAGCTGAATACAGAAATCCTTTCAGCCAGAAACGAAAGTGGTTCTTGCTAGAAAGGGAAGTTGATCCATCCGGAAACATAAAATTTACATGTAAGAAATCACAGTTCTGGCAAGAAATTGCAGCAATCGATATCGGAAAGGATGATGTTTATAAAAACAAGGTGCCAGTTGTGACGCAATAAGAGGCCATGTTTAGCAAAATATTTATTGTCTTCGATATTAGTTTTCCGCCTGCTTCGTCTTCTGTAGCCGAGAGGCAGCCACCGTAACATTTCAGTGTTTCGTATTGCTCCACTAGGCCAGGGATTCCTCGAAAAGAGAAAGAAAGAACACGAAATCTCAAAAAAAAAACAAAACAAGATAAGAATGCACAAGATTCACTCAGAAATGAAAAAACTCAACCGCGGACATACGCAGAAATTATTTTTGAAGGAAGGGGGGTACCTCGTTCACTAAAAACGGAGGTGGGGCCTGATGACGTGGCTGAGTGTTATTTTGTGTCCTATATACCATGGCAAAACAAAAAAACGGGAGAGATGAAAGGGGCAAGAAGCACACCCTGGATACTACTGATGTTCGATGTTCCAAACTTGAATTTATTGTGGGTATCAGGCAAATAATGTATCGTGCCTAAACTATTCCGAATAGATGTCAAATAAATTCACTCTAAAATATGTATTTACTGGCATTTGTCGCGTAAATGCATGCATATTATAGGAATACTGCAGAAAAAGTCTACTTACACAAACCGATCGCTTATATCAAGAATGCGTACACTCTGGTAGCATGACAGCCCGTTTAATGAATCCCATAAATATTCATGCGTATTCCACTTATACTTGGAATATCTCAGTGCGACACCCTATCGAAAATACGTCTACCTTAGGAATGATGTATTCCACTATCCACCAATTTGGTGGATTATGGTGCTGGAAATGTTAGTGGCACATGGTTTATAGTGGCGTATGGTGAAGCGGAAGGTAGATAGCATGATCCAGCCGGCCGGCACTTCTGGAGCACGAAGCGGCTTCAGAACCACCGTGGCGAGCTTCCACTAAACAATAGTAAAAATAATTGTATAAAATTTAATGTAGAAAGCACTCGTGAAAAAAAGTGCGACAGCGTGGAATCAAATTCTCAAATTTCGGGTTTCTAACACAGCACACTAACCACTAAGCCACACCAAGAGATGGAAACCACGGTGTTAAAGAAATGGTCAACACACATACTTACTGTTTACCTTCAGTTCTGTTTGTCACTTACTCAAAATGGACGAAATCTGCACCTTCTACTAAAATTCGCACATGTCTTAAACACGAAACACTGCTGCCTGTAACAATTTCCACCGCGATAATGGCAACAGCGCTATGTTTTTGTTACATTTTACAACCGCAAGAAGAAAACACATCTCAGTGAACTGAGGAACCAATAGAGATTATCGGCGGTTACTGCGAACTTTATTATCCGTTTCTCGCTCCTTCCAAAAGGCGATATCTGTTCAGGATTTATTCCGCTTCTATGCTCATTCAATAGATACGCCCACACAATTGATTGTGGTGTTTTTCGCGCAACGCTGAGTGCAGTCGTGCCAGCGCACCACTGTTGCTCTGTCGTAATGAGCGACTACATAACGGCAAGGCCAAAACGAATACAGTGTGCCAGGGACATTATGCGGTCACATTGGTTCCGTAAGCACACGAATCGACGAGTCCATGTTCTCGCACAAGAGTCAGTGAAGTGTCCACTAGTGCGACCGGCGGCTGCCGGTGAGGGGAGGCGTACATTTGGTGGAAGTGCTGCAAGTGCGTCGCATCGATGTTTGTCTCTTTTTGCGTGGACACCGTAACAATAAATAGGCTTCATTTCGGTCAAATGATGCCACAGCTGTGCTGTATTGTCATTTTTACTCGTATAAATTGTGTATTCTGAAACCCAGAAGCGCCGACGACACTTGTAGGAACTTCGTCGGTAGGACTAAGCTTTGGTGGAAATCATGGTGGTAGAACAGAAGGGTGAAAGTCAAATTTGCTCTTGCTCGTCTCCATGCATGTCGAAAGTCAAAGTTTATGCAAGCTCGCACGCACTTTCTTAACTTAAAAATACGGCTCAAGGAATAAAGTGTGCAATATGTGCCAGAGTTGCGTTTCTATAGCGTGGCAACATCACGTCACTGCTCTGTTCTGCTCTCACATTGAAAGGAGCAATTGCGAACTGGAGCTTATTTATTTCTCGACAACTGCTCGCCGATGCCAAACATTTATTGTCACTGTTCACAGTGACATCTCTAGTCTTCTAAACATCACAACGAAAATGCACATCGTGGATGTCAAACTGATGTAAGTACGTGCGCGAAATGTAAAAAGATTCACGGCTGCATATTCTACTCTCCGAAAAAATAAGTGCGTAATTCATGGCAGATATGCGTAATTCAAGCAATGCGTAATTCATGCAGCGTCATCGGCGAAAGCAAGCTAGCAAATGCAGTGCTTATCGGCCATGGCAATGAATGCCAAACCTTGAAATAATTGAAGCTCTATTTCACGAAAAATTAACTGCTATTTCGAACAGAGTTGAGGAAATTACCATCTTGACGATCCACTTCCTGTTTGAAACATGGCTGCAAACTCTATTTTGAGCAGTATACTTAGGATCTTTAGAAAATTCGCCCGAGGACGCTTTAAGGGCACCTTGCAGAAGGCTACATTTTGTGTGCGACCACAGCCTGGTTTAACAATTATGGAAACGAAGGGACGTATGTTTTTGGGCTGGAATTAATCACCCATTTTTGTGCGTGTAGCTTTTTCCTAAACAAAACGGTAAAGTAACTGTGAATTTAGACCAGCTCCCTCCCCCCAAACACTAAAACCCGAGCCGGACTAGTGCCAGACAAAAAGTTCTCGCATTGCCGAGTTGCTGAACTTGAACTAAACTTTTTTTACGGCTCGACACAAGCTGTCACATAATGATGTTTGCCAAACTTCACGTCATTGCACTTGTCCACAAATGATGCCTATGATTGGGATAGGCTTTGTTCGGTACATTTAAATTTATGAGTGAAATATCAGTGAAAGACGTTGCGAACAGTCCCCGCCTTTAGTCTGAGAGCCTAGTAGTTGTTGTCATGCCTCGGAGTCCTAACGGAACGTTAATAATTCTGCAAAGGCAACTAGTGTCAAGGCCAGCGAGCGAGCGCGCCTGACGCCACCCTCTCAATGACGTCGTCTAGCCCGGCGGCGTCAGTGTTTCTTGTGCAACCCATGGCGAGCCTTCAACCCACGGGCCTGCTAGCAGCCCGATAATGTAATCGACACCATTCAGTCTGGCGATTATTACGCAATGCGTGGCAAAATTACTCGCCCATGGGTGCAACTCAGCGCGGCAGTTGCTGATTGGAGAATTCTGAAGCCACGGCAGCAGTGGTTCTTGTTGGGCGTTGCTGAAATAAAGGTTCACCAGGGGTCTATAAAGAACCAAGCGGCGCGCTGCCAAGGAGCCGACCGAGAAGACGACAGCATTAGAGCGTCCAAAGACACCTAAGCTCTTTGAGTCCCAAAGTTCTCGGCGGAAGCGCAAAATAAGTAACGCCCTTTTTCTAATCTGTACATAAACCTTGCCTTAACTCACCATCGTCTTGAAAGCTCGTCTATCAGATCGGCACAAAAGCAGTCGGGAGCTGAGAAACGTGTTATGGAAAAACGTTGGCGGCCCGCGACCTCTGTTCACTACGCAATAGTGTCGGCGGTGGTGGAATTCGTGACAGTAGATGGCAGCTGTGTCGATGCGGTGAGTGCCTGATGTTTCCCCTCAGTTGCCAGACTGCTCTAGCACAGGTTATAGTGAAGGGCTGTGGCAAGCAGTAGAGTGAGCTTTGTTTGTTTCAAGCGAAGTCGGGGTGCTTTGAAACCGAAGTTGATGCGGAGGTTGTAAACGCAGTAGTGTTGGAAAAGGATTGCGCGTATTGCCAGTAAATTTTCTAGTAGAGAGTGGGTCCGGCAAGTAGAGTCTTAACAAGGGCAAACAGGAAGAGGCTAGAGTATACGATAGAGAAACGTGAGGTGAAGGATATCATCGAAATTTGTGAGGAACTTGGCCTTACTTTGGGCCGTGCGAAACGAAAGCAAGGAATCCTTGAGATCATGAAGGATTAAGCAGTTACGGGCTAAGGAAGCGGATGAGGCATGGACGTATATCAAAGCATGCCGCGAGGTGGCTGAAATGCGAAAAGTTCGTGAACGCGAAGAAGCAGAAAAGCGCGAACGTCGCGAGCGTGAGGAGGCCGAGAGACAGGAGTACCTAAAGTTTAAAAGAATAGCATTGGCAATCCTATAGTGTTGGCAGGCGCCTAGCCTAGCTTCTGCGATGGTTCAGGTCAGTGGTCAGAGCATCCGGGAGCAACTGCTACCGTTCGTAGTTGGCAAGGGCATGGTTAAATATTTCGTGAAGTTCAAACACGTCTGTGAGCGAAATGCTTTATAGCGGTCTCTTTGAACGCGGCAGCTGTTAGCTCTTCTTCCCGGCGAAGTGTCCGACGCGAAAAGTTGCTTGTTGAGGGAAGCGTTTGAGAGCTATGACGAGGTTAAGGAGGTGTTCTTCAAAGGTTATACGTTGTCACGCGAGGTTTTCCGGCAAAGGTTCCGGTATTCAAATAAGGAGACTGAGTCACACGTTTACTTCGCGTTTCGTCTTGAAGGCAATTTATTTGAATAGCTCAAGGGCGAAGATGTTTATTACGATCGCGATAAAGTGGTAGAATGCATTGCATTGGAGCAATTCTATCGCTGCATCGAGGAAGACCTCAAGCTTTAGCTGCAGGAAAAATTTGGCGAATTGCAGCTAAAAAAGGCTGCAGAGTCAGCTGAGGAGTATTATATTCTTACATGCAATGTATATTGATATTCTAGGGGCGACGCGCGTGTGTAACTGACCAAGAAGACAAAGAGTTGTGTCCACTCGATTGCTGGTGAAGTGGTTACGCCATTACCGCTGGTTTTGAATATATTGAATCCCTAGCCTCATCGTTAAGGCGTCTCTTTTTTTCCGTAACATAATTGGTGAAGGTGGAACGTTCCCCGTCTTCACCATGAAGCTTCGCAGTGGCCGCGCCGTTCAGTCTCCGGCCATGGCTACCAATGACAACAGCCCGTCAGCGTCCACATGTGTAGCTCCAGCCACTACATACCTGACAATGCCCACCCCCCGAGATCTCGGTACATTCTCCACACAACCTGGGCTTGACGTTGACTACTGACTCTATATGTTTCAGTTTTCCGTTTCAGTTTTCAGTTTTATTGAGCATTTTCTTCAGAGTTGCGAAAAAGAAAACGCAAGGATAAGCGCAAAAAGCTGCTATGTTAGCAGCTTGACGAGGCTTCTACCCCTTTTCACTTGGCATGTGACGAGGCTTCTACCCCTTTTCACTTGGCAGCCAGAGACGCCGATGGGACTTTACCATGATGCTCGCCAATGTCAAATTTTACTTGGACGGCACCCCATGGGTCTGGATTGACGCCAATGAGACCGAGCTCACCAGCTGGGATACATTCAAGAAGCGAGTACCCTACATTTTCGGGGACCCATTCAGTTGCCAAAGGGAAGTGCGAAAAGAACGCGCCACTCGCTTGCAGTCCTCAACAGAGTCGTATGTCTCGTACATACAGGACGTGCTCGCGTTGTGCCGAAAAGTCGACGAGAAAATGACAGAGAGTGACAAGGTGGGCCACATACTAAAGGACATCATGAATGACGCCTTCAATTTGCTCGTCTACACTAACGTCACGCACGTAGATATGAATATCAAGGAATGCCGCCGTTTCGAAATGGCCAAAAGCCGCCGTGTTCTGCCTCAATTTCCGCGGCTACCAAACGCGGCTGTTACATCCACCTGCACCGATCTCGGTGCCGCACCACCTATGCAGGACAGTGTGACACGAATAGTTCGACGGGAGCTTGAGGCGTCAAGTCCGGCCCCATTTCCTCCACATCCGCTCGACCATGGCGCCGAACAAACGCTTCCAGTGGTCTCTAATAATCAAGCCGCCGTGAGGCGGGAAATTGCAAAGCTCAGTTTTCCCGTGGCCTGCTCTGTCTTCCGACCCATCTCCAACCAATGACAACAAATGCACCACGCCATAACTTACATTTTATTCGGCGATCCCGCAATCCGGCGGAATGGAGAACTGCAGATGACAAGCTGATCTGCTTCCACTGCCACCAAGTTGGCCATATATATCCCGCTGCTGCCGAAGCAATTGGACGCCCTTCAACTGGAGACCATTTTTCCCTACTTGACCATACGAGGATTCCCGTCGGTATTCGCCCAGTCGTGTGTACCCTTCTTCCGACGTGTCTAACAGCCACTTCACTGCTCGTTCGCCATCACCCACACGCTGCTGTTCGCCATCGCCCCAGCAACGCCACTATACGTCGCCGGTCAACTACGAATCCTCTCCGATGGAAAACTAGATTTTGTAGCTCTGGGAGGTAGTGCTGCATTACTTGCGACTGATCCAAATCCTCCGTAGACGCTACCCACTAATACTAACTTGATTGAGGCGTATGTGGACGGCATTTTTTTGACGGCGGTAGTCTATACCAGAGCTCAAGTGTCCATAATAACTGCTCATCCGTGTCGCCTGCTCAAAGACGTCCTCACGCCTGCAGCAAATAAAGCCCTCCGTGTCGCTGATGGTGGAACTGTGGCCATCACTAGAATGTGTACCGCTCGTGTTAGTATTGCCGGCCGCCATGTCCCCGTTTTATTTACGGAGCTAGAAAATTGCCCACACGACCTAATCTTCGGCATGGACTTCCTATTGACACATTCTGCCCGGATAGATTGTGCCGCCGGTACTCTCTGCCTAGAACTTCCTCTTCTCCCGGATTCTTACCCTGAACTGCCGAACAGCCTCTGTATCACTGACGTCTTCCGGATACCGCCTAAAGCTCTCACATCCGTGGCATTGGCAACACCCTCTCTCGAGCTCAACGTTGATTATATCGTGACGCTGATTACTGATGTTCTCCTGGCGCGTGACATTACTGTCCCACACTCCGTCGTAATCATGGCCTTTAACCGAACATAATTACCTGTTATCAATTTCGGTTTCATAAAACAAGTGCTACCCCAAGGAATTTCGGTCGCCACGCTAAGGCCCTTAATTGGCGACCACGTCACCTGTTTTACGGCAGACGTATGTCCCGAGCACCCACACCAATCGCAGGATGCCACGTCCCTCGATGGAATCTTATGCTCCAAGATCGCCCCGAACCTTAAACCTGAGAAGTCAACGGCGCTATGCCACCTTCTGGCTTCATACCGCGACATATTCGACATCGACAGCCGTCCACTCGGCCAGATTTCACTCGTCAAGCACCGCAATAACACAGGTGATTCTCATCCCATTCATCGGCGACCGTACCGGGTGTCTGCCGCCGAGCGTAAAGTAAGTCAACAAGAAGTCACCAAGCCGTTAGCCAAAGGAATTATGGAACCCTCTTCGAGCCCTTGGGCGTCCTCCGTTGTTCTCGTCAAAAAGAAAGATGGCACGTGGCGCTTCTGCGTGGATTATTGTCATCTGAATAGAATCACGAAAAAGGACGTTTACACTTTACCCCGTATCAATGACGCTCTCGATTGTCTCCACGGTGCCCGATACTTTTCTACAATAGACCTACGTTCTGGCTAATGGCAGATTGATGTCAACGAAAAAGACCAAGAGAAGACTGCATTTGTATCTCCGGACGCGCTATATCAGCTCAAGGTCATGCCATTTCGGCTATGCAACGCCCCAGCCACGTTCGAGTGCATGATGTACTTTCTGCTACAAGGGTTCAAATGTTCAACATGTCTTTATATTGACGATGTCGTTGTATATTCCCCAACATTTGAGACCCAGCTTCAGCGTTTGTCAGCTATTCTCGAGATGTTCCGCACTGCAGGCCTCCAATCGAACTCGTCGAAGTGCCGCTCCGGACGCCGGCAAATTGCAGTGTTGGACCACCTTGTCGACGCCTGGGGTGTGGAGCCGGACCCCGAGAAAATTCGTGCAGTCACTGGATTCCCTGTACGCCAGTCAGCCAAAGACGTCCGAAGTTTTGAAGGACTTTGCTCCTACTTTAGAATGTTTGTGAAAGATTTCGCAACCATCGCTCGACCGTCACATTTGCCTACAATTCTTCCCGCCATGACACTGCTGGTTACTCTTCATGTTTTCTGCTGTTTGGCCGAGAATCAACATTGCCTCTAGACACCGCCATACTGTCCCCTGGACTACCGACCAGTGAATATGCCATGGACGCTATCACTCGGTCCGCTCACGCACGCGAAATCACCCGTACTCGCCTTCTGACCTCTCAAAAGAAGCAACAGCGCTTGTATGACCAACGACACCGTCACGTACACTTTCCGCCCGGTTCTTTGATCCTGCTCTGGTCTCCGATCCATCAAGTTGGCTTGTCAGGAAAACTGCTTACTCGCTACACAGGCCCATACCGAGTCCTTCGTGTGGTTACTCCTGTAACATATGAAGTTGGTCTTGCCACCCCGTCGCCTTCATGCGCCCTACAGGCTACCGATATTTTACATGTTGCGCACTTGAAGCCCTACAAATCTCTTAGTAACGTTGACATTTAGATGCGCCAAGACGGCACTTGTACCGCCGGGTGTTATGCTACATCCATGTATATTGATATTCTAGGGGGCGACGCGCGTGTGTAGGAAGACAAAGAGTCTTCCTAGGGGGCGACGCGCGTGTGTAGGAAGACGAGGAAGACAAAGAGTTGTGTCCGCTCGATCGCTGGTGAACCGGTTACGCCATTACCGCTGGTTTTGAATATATCTAATCCCCAGCCTAGTCGTTACGGCGTCTCTTCTTTTCCGTAACAAAATTCGCCGAAAGTTGCAAAGCAGGTCAGTGCGCGTTAAAAGAGTGAATAAAAAGAGAGTTTTCCGAGCAAACTTGACAGACGCAAACCCACTCAGGACCTTAATTTCAGAAAGGACCCGTCTCTTGCGAAGGGCACTTTAGGAAAACAGCAAACGAAAGCGCAGAAATCACGTGAGGTTCCAAACAAACAGCGCACGGATACCACTCGGCGTTTGAGCAACAGAAGCTGCTAATCTGTTAAAACTGCAAAGAAGTCACTGCATACCCACGGAGTGAATAATAATTGGTGGGGCGAAGCGTTTGACAGTCTGTCTGTGCTTTGGTCCGTTCATTGGTTCTTGCTTCCGTCCATCCATGCGTCCACTCGTGCGTCCATGCGTGTGTTCGTCCATTTGTGTGACCGTTGGTACTTGCGTCCGTACGTCTCTATCAGAAAACACAGGGTTTTCAATGTCTCCTAGTGCGTTTCAGCACGCTGGATGACACTGGAAACGCTCTGCAGTGTTTTCCAGTGTACTACAGTGCACTGGGTGGCGCTGGAACACACTGTAGAGCGTGGACAGTGTCGCTCAGTGCGCTGAAACGCACTGCTCCTTACTGTTCAGCGTAGACCAGTGTCTTGAAGCGCGCTGCAAGGCACTTATCACGCTGTACAGTCTCTACCGCACACTGAGAATATTAGCGGCATGTTGCCACGCTGTGTTGGTGGCAGAAGACGAGAGCGAAGAAGTGAATGGCAGCTGTGGCTGAGTAAACAGTCCTCCAATTCAAGTTCCTGCCAATCGTTTCCTCTCGCGACAGACTGGTGGAAGTGCTGGGTACTGTACTGCAACGTCTTATGCCTGCTAATCTATAACCAGAAGCAACCACCGCCAGTGCACCAGGGTCTGCTGATATCTACCGAAACAGCCACCGCCTTCCAGGACTGCCACCACAGTACGGCCCCTTGGCAAGTTCCGTGAGGACAATGTTTGCCACATCCGCAACCCAAACCAAGCATGACCCACTCGCTAGCATACCCTGTGTCATCAACACGCCTCGCACACCCAACTCATTCCATGGTGATGCCGTTGAGGATGTCGAAGACTGGCTCGACCATTTCGACCGGTGTCGCTGCCATCAACGACTGGGACAATCGCTGTAAGTTGAAGAACGTGTATATCTCCCTCTTCAACGCGGTGAAAGTGTGGTATGAGAACCACGAAACTTCATTCACAAGATGGCAGGAATTCCATCGGCAGCGTCGCGAGACGTTCAGTAACCCCGAATGCAAAGAGAGATTGGAGCAGGCACTTTCTTCGTGATTTCAAATGCCGAACGAGAGCGTCGCCATATTTGTCGAATAAATGCCGCGATTGTTTCGGCGGGCTGACCCCCACATGCCAGAAGACAATAAAGTGCGCCTGCTAATGCGAGGCGTAAAGGAGCAACTTTTCGCGGGCCTTGTGCGCAACCCTCCTACGACTTTGTCCGACTTCATACGTGAGGCCACAATTATGAAGCGCATGCTTCGGCAGCGGGTGTCACAGTTTGAGCGTCAGACGGCCATGTCCGCTGCGTGCTCGCTTGTACCAGGAGGTGATAACAGGGAGGTCCTCACAGAACTCATACGGCAAGTTGTACGCGAAGAACTTCGGAAATTTCATGCAGCGTCCGATGATATGTGGGGTTTAACGTCCCACATGCAGCGTCCCCTCCCGGTAGGGCTGCTCGTACGGACGTCGTTCGTAACGAAATCAGGCCGTTCGTTAACCCCTCACCACCATCGCAAGTCGAACCTGCCGCGCTTTCCTACGCGGATGCCCTACGCGCCTCTACGCCGTCGGCGGCACATTTTGCTCATCAACTTACTGGAACCCCCAGACGCTTTCCCAGTCCAGCCCATCGCCTGCCTTCTCAGGCCGATTTTCGTCCTGGCCCGTGGAAGTCCACCGTGTGGCGTGCACTCGACAATTGTCCTTTGTGCTACCATTGGGGCGAAGTTGAACACATGTACCGCGACTGTTACTACCGACGAATAGGCCTACGCGGATTCCACCCAGGTGCACGTTGTCCCCACTATGGTGAGCGCCCACAAGAAATTGCGGATTACTTGGAATGTAGTCATCGCGCTCCTTTCCCGCCGCGACGACCATCATGGTCACCATCACCCCGTCCGTCCACATCAACGCATCGCGCCCGACCCGCCTTTTTGTCCCCTGGTGTCAGTGGCACAAGCCCACGCCTGGGAAACTGCAAACGGCGACCTCCGGAGGTGAGGCCGCTGTCACGCGAACCGACAAATACCCTCCGCTGCTGTCTTACGATGTGCCGTTAAAGCCTGTTTGTGAAACCGCCAACAGAACGTCCGTTGCCATTACCGTTTCCGTGAACTGTTATCCGGTGACTGCGCTTGTCGACACGGGAGCTGATTACTCGGTGATGAGTGCTTCATTGGCCCCCCGTCTACACAAGGTGCTGACAACGTGGGATGGCCCTCAACTAATCACCACTGGAGGACACCTCGCATCCCTTATAGGAAGGTGCACCGCCAGGCTTGAGATTTGTGCGTCGGCTTTTGTAGCATCATTCCTTGTACTGCCCAATTATTCTCGGCCGGTCATTTCGGGCATGGATTTTCTGCAAGAGTATGGAGCGATAATTAATCTGCGTGATTTGTTCGTCAGTTTTGGTAACTGTGTTTCTCCAGATTCCGACATCGAGAATGAACATTGTGGCGTGGCCTTACGCGTAGTCGATTATTGCGTCACGTTGCCACCTCGCAGTAGTATCTTCATGCTTGTTGAGTGTCCACGGGAGCAGTCGATTACGGGCATCGCCGAAAGTAACCTGACGTTATTGCTTGATCGGGAAGTGGCCATTGCTCGAAATCTCGTTCAACTGCGAAATGGCCAGACTACAGTTTTAGTTACGAACTTCGGTGGTGAACACAGGCATTTTGCGAAACGCACAACCATAGCTTACTTGGAGGCATTGGATGATTTGGACGCCTTCCCTTTGATTACGACGATCTCGACTAAGAACAGCTGCGATACTGACGTGACTTGTCGCCACAACGTCAATCGCCAGTTGGAAGAACCTAAGAGGGCAAGGCTCCTCCGTCTCCTCTCATCCTTTAGTGACTGTTTTGCCAATACTTTGAAAATCCGGCAGACTCCTCTAATGAAGCACAGAATTATCACTGAGCCCAACGTGCAACCCGTGCGCCAACATGCTCACCGCGTGTCGCAGAAGGAGGAAGATGCTATCCGTCATCAAGTGAAACAAACGCTCCACGATGACGTAATTCCACCATCGACTAGTCCTTGGGCGTCACCAGTTGTTCTGGTTTAAAAGAAAGATGGTTCATTGCAATTCTGCGTCGACTACCACAAACTGAACAAGATAACGAAAAAAGACGTATATCCTCTTCTTCGTATTGATGACTCCTTGGATCGCCTGCGACACCCCGTTACTTCTCTTCCATGGATCTCCGTAGCGGATATTGGCAGATTGAAGTAGATGAACGGGATCGAGAAAAAACAGCGTTTATTACACCGGACGGTATCTATGAATTTAAAGTTCTCCCTTTTGGCCTGTGCTCCGCTCAAACCACGTTCCAACAAATGATGAACACAGTTTTATGTGGCTTGAAGTGGTACTCTTGTTTAGTGTATTTAGACAACGTAGTCGTTTTTCTGCGACGTTTGAACAGCACATTGAGCGGCTTGAGGCGGTTCATCTGGCTATTCGCACTGCCAGCCTCTCTCTGAAACTGGAAAAGTATTACTTTGCACATGAGGAACTCATATTCCTTGGCCACATTGTCAGCAACAGTGGTGCTCGCCCCGATCCTGACAAGGCTATGGCAGTTGTTTTGTTCCCTATACTGAAAACAAAGCATGATGTACGCCGCTTTCTGGGACTTTGTGCTTATTACCACTGCGAAGTCATTGAGTGAGAGCGAGAGCGGTGCTTCGCTCTCACCTGTAGCGGAACGGGCGAGTGAGCTGTCGAGGTTTAATTGGGAAGAGCTCATTCGAAAGCAGCGTGGGGACCTGTCAAGTAAAGCGCTCAATGAAAAGTGTAAAATTGGGAACAAAGAACAAAAATGTTGCCTTTTTGAGAAGACAGGGCTCTTTTATTGTAGCTATGCAGATATCCAAGGTCGCAAGTATGAGCAGCTCTTGCTACCACAAAAGTATTGTCGCCAACTATTGGAACTAGCGCAAGAAAACGTGTGGCCAGGAGATCTCGGCATAAAGAAGACCGATGCTAGAATTTCCCTTGAGTTTTTTGGCCTAATTGCTGGAAGAAAATTGGAGACCTTGTACGCTCATGCAACAGTTGTCAGAGAGCGGAGAAATGCACGGAAAAACGAAAGGCAACCATGAAGCTTGTGCTTATTGGCACAAAACCTATTGCCGCCTAGTATTTGATATTGTCAGGTCATTGCCAGTCTCAAGGCAAGGTTGTAGGTACATCCTGATGGTCCTCTGTGTAGCCACGAAATTCTCAGAGGCGATCCCGTTTAAGGAGCTCTATTCTCCTCATGTCGTGGATGCTCTGCTCTCTTTAATTGCATTCGTCGGATTTCTATCTCAAAATCCAATGCGACAACGGAAGTGTCCTCACCAGCTGCCTTACCTCTACCTTTTTTAAAATAAATGCGGAAGAAAAAAGTGCACAGCTCGAACGATCACCCTCAATCTAATCCGGTAGAGCGTATGGATTCCGTTCTGAAACGGGTACTGAGAACTCTTCGCTACGAGCGCAAATGCGCACAAATGCACAAATGCGCTTTTGTGCACAAATGCACAAAAAATAAATTTGCCAACATCCAGGGAAATTTTTCGCTTTCACGTGAACCAAGCCAATCGACAGAGAGACCTCCCGCCCACAATCTGTTTTTGTTATTTCTTCCACCTTTTCTTTTTTATAACCCTCTACCCTCACCCAAATGCACTGTGTTATGCCGAGTAGTTGTTCCAAGTTGTGCAATGGGGTGACAGGGCCGGTTTCCACCCCCAACGCTGTGTCAGCGCTCTCCTCTTCCCCACTTTATTGCGGTTTATTCTGTACCTTTCATGTTCCACGTCGATAGCCTGAATCACAATTCGCACCAAAGAGAAGTGCAGAAATGTGCTTTTGTGCACAAATGCCCAAAAGCGTGTTTTTCTCCTGCTATGTTCGCTTTGAGATAAGCTCCTCAAAAGAGCACTGGATTCAGCCCTGCAGTGCTTGTATATTGTCAGAGTTTGAAAACACCATCACGAAGGCTACCCGAATCCTGTAAGCAATTTCATGAGGACCCTGATGTAGTTCCATATGTTCTTGACCTTCTTCAGAGGCTTGGAAAAACACCAAATTTTGTGGGAAGCCACATGGCGGCTGGACAAGTGTTGTCGAAGGAATACTACAACAAATCAGCGACGAAACGCACCTTTGAAGCGCAAAGTCAAGTAATGCTGCTGCGACCTTCCGAAAATAACAAGATTGAGGTTTATGGCAAAGGGCCTGCAAAAATAAAATTGAAGCTTCCCGATATCAGTTATTACGCGAAATCAGGAAGGCGGCCGAAGAAAGTTTTATGATTTATCTCACTAAGTTGCTGAAACCATACGTTCAAAGTCAAGTGGTCGTAAATCTGCATTTGAGTGCTTTAGAGAAAAAGGGAGAAGAAATTTTGACCTCTAGTGATGGAATCAAAAGTAGATTAGAGGTCATCTTGGAGCAGTTAAATATGTAGCTTAGGTAAAAAGAAGTCAAGAAGGAGGACTTCATAAGGATTGTTTTGGAGTTTAAAGAAGTGTTTTTGGACAGTTCCAAAAACACGACGGTGATTGAACACGATGTCGACCTATCTCGTGAGGATCCATTCAATAGCTAGCGTATCGATGTTCCCCTGTCTAAGCAGACTACGAAAGAGCACATCAATAAAATTCTGGATTTGGGAGTCATAGTACCGGGCAAGAGTAACTATACGTCTCCTCTAATATTGGTTCAAGTGCAGTGAGAAAATCCGAGGCCATGCATCAATTCTCAGCATATTAACGCCACAAATCTAGACCAAACTTATTCGATACCAAATCTAGAGGAGCGGTTAGAAAATACGTTACAGTCCAACTACATTTTCACGTTAGACCTCATGCGAAGGCATCGGCAGGTACTTCTTACGAAGTGTGCTAGCCGCTATGACGCATTTGTTTCTCCATTCGGAACGTATCGTCCACTTAAGAGGAGCTTTCAATTGAAAGTGCCTCTTTTGTTTTTCTGGCCTAATGGTCCACGTTTCTAATGGCCTCTCCGAGTTCGCTCTGTCGTATCTTGACGATGTCGTCATCGTTTCGAACCGCTGGGAAGAACACTTAGATCCTTCACGAGTCGAGCCGCACAAGTTTAAAGAAGCTTGTTTTACTTCGAAACCAGCTAAATGCCACCTAGTGTGCAGCAAGGTGTCTTACCTGGGACACGTTGTGTGGCGCGGCCGGTGTAGGCCTTCAGAAAAATAACGTAGCCTCCGTCGCGAACTACCCACGACCAACCACAATATCTCAGATAAGGACATTCTTCGGCCTAGCTGAATAGTATGAGCATTACGTGCCGAACTACTTGAGCATTGCTAGCCCTCTAACTGACGCCCCTCGAAAGTCCAAGCCAGGTAAAGTGGTTTTGGACTCAGAAAAAGAGAATGCGTTTTGCAAACTGAAATGAGCTCAAAGCGAAAACCCCGTTATTATGGCACCCGACTTTTCTAAGCTCTTTGCCATGCGATGTGAGTGATCACGGCATGGGAGCTATATTGTCACGTTTCTTAAGAGAAACTTGGTGTAATGAGTTCGTTGAGTCGACTAGCCAAGCAGCAGCTCAGTTAGACCATCTTTGACTTCTTACACTGCTGGATCTCACCCAAGCATACCATATGGCAAAGGTCCTCCCTTGAAAGCATCGACTCGATGCTCGTAAAGAAAAAAATGAAGGCATACGCACGCAGATATAGAGAACCAAAAGAGGGAGAGTGACAGTACTCACAGCGCAAATGAGGAAGTCTCGCCAATGCCTGCACCAAGTGCAAAAAGAAAAGGCATAAAAACGCAGGAGAACACAAACACCAGCAGCAGCGCAATGTCACGGCCTGTCGCAACACGTGAACCACAAGGGCTACTGTGTGAAGTTGGGCTTCAGCCGAACGACATGCATGGTTTCGGGCCGAAGCTGTCGACGAGAAGATGCTGCGCCGTCCGGAAATACCTCGTAGGTAATATCTGTGACACGTCTAAGAACCTTGCACGGTCCAAAATAACGGCTTAGGAGTTTTTTGATAAGCAAGGTCGCCGGACAGGGATCCACACCCACACTCGGTCCGCAGGGTGGTAGGTGACGTTTCGATGGCGGAAGTTGTAACATCGTGCGTCTGCATCTTGTTGGTGACTGGTGTTTATGCGAGCTAGCTGACGAGCTATTTCGGCGTATTTAGTGTATTGCTCAGCGTCTGGAGCGACTTCATTGCTTTGGTCGCACGGAAGCATAGCGTCGAGCATAGTTCGCACGTTGCGTCCGTAAACAAGTCGGTAAGGCGGAAATAGCGTTGTTTCTTGCGTTGCCGTACTGTATGAAACGTGATGTATGGAAGAATCTCGTTCCAGGTTTTGTGTTGTACGCCCGCGTACATTGACAGCATGTCCGCTATGGTCTTGTTAAGCCTCTCTGTCAGTCCATTTGATTGCGGGTGATAAGCCGTTGTTTTGCGATGACTTGTGCAGCTCAATTGAAAAATTTCCTCCATTATTCGTGCTGTATATGACGTCCCTCTGTCCGTAATAACACATGATGGGGCATCATGCCGTTGGACAATTTGGTGCACGAAAAACTGCGCGACTTCAGAGGACGTGCCACGGGGTAACGCTTTTGTTTCAGCATAACGAGTAAGATAATCTGTCGCAACTATAATTCATTTGTTCCCAGAGGACGACAAAGGGAAGGGTCCAATAAGGTCCATTCCCACAAGGTCAAATGGTGTCTGTGGTGATGCGATCGGCTGGGGCATGCCTGCGGGTCTCACAGGCTTAGTCTTGCGACGCTTGCACACACGGCAGCCTTTCACATATCGATGTACACTAGTTGATAGTCGCGGCCAGTGATACTGTTGGCGTACTCTGGCGAGAGTTCACGAACAGCCCAAATGTCCTGACGTTGGCTCGTCGTGGCACGCAAGGAGAATATCGTCACGCAAGGATCTCGTCAGGCATTTCTACTGAAATGCGTGACGAGATCCTTGTGACGAACAATTAGAAAGACTTTGTCGCTACCATGGGCGTTTTTCTTGTAAAGAATGCCTCTTGTTAGACTAAAAGAGGACAGTTCACGAGCAATGCGTTGAGGGACCTGAGAGTTTCGGCCTTCCAGAGAATCAATAGCTGGGCGTAATTCGGCGTCTACCCGCTGTTTTGACATAAATTCGGAATCGCTGACTGCGCCGAGAAAGGCATCTTCATCCTCGGAGCCCTTGACAGCGTGCCGCACAGGCGCTCGAGAAGACGCGCCGGCATCTTCGTGTTTGCGCCCTGACCTGCACACAATCGTTATATTGAACCCCTGCAAACGCAAACTCTACCGAGCGAGATGGCCGGATGGATCTCTGAGATTTGCAAGCCAGCAGAGCGAGTGGTGCTCAGTCACCACTTTGAAGGGATGACCGTAGAGGTAAGGCAAAAATTTGGTCGTCACCCACACGACTGCGAGGCATTTTTTTTTCGATGTAGAATAGTTGGTCTCGGCTCGAGAAAGAGTATGACTGGCGTAAGCTATTACATGTTTAACACCACTGTGTCGTTGTACAAGGACAGCGCCAAGTCCGACGTTGCTGGCATCTGTATGAATTCCTGTAGCAGCGTCCTCATCAAAATGGGCAAGAACAGGGGCTCTTTGCCTTCTCTGTCGTAGCTCTGTGAACGCTGCATCTTGTTCTGCGCTCCAAGTAACAGGCACGTCATCTCGGATGAGTCGCGTAAGAAATTCAGGTATCTTCGAGAAGTTGGCGATAAATCGGCGATAATACGCGCACAAGCCGAGGAAACGGCGTACTGCTCTTTTATCTGATGAAAAAGGGAAGGTGGCGACAGCAGCAGTTTTGTCTAGATCAGGTCGCACTCCATCCGCAGAAATTTCAGCTCTTCATAGCCGAAATGGCATTTTTAATATTTAAGCGTGAGTTTAGCTGTGCGAATGGCTTCCACAACCTTTCTCAGATCCTTCAGATGTTCTTCAAAACTCTCGAAAAAGATGACCACATCATCGAGGTAGACAAAGCAGCTTTGCCACTTCAACCCAGCGAGAACTGTGTCCATCATCCTCTGAAAAGTGGCTGGGGCTGAACAGAGGCCGAAGGGAAGAACTCGGAATTCGTAAAGTCTGTCTGGTGTCACAAACGCGGTTTTTTCTCGGTCTAGTTCATCCACTTCAATTTGCCAATAGCCACTCTTTAGATCGATGGAAGAAAAATACTTCGCGCGTCGTAACCTGACGAGAAGGTCGTCGACCCGTGGAAGCGGGTAAACGTCTTTTTTCGTGACACTATTAAGCTTCCGGTAGTCAATACAAAACCGCAGCGTTCCGTCTTTTTTCTTCATTAGAATGACTGGCGAGGACCAAGGGCTGCTGGATGGTTGAATAATCCCGTCATCGAGCACATATTTTACTTGTGTCTGAATAGCCGCACGTTCTTTGGAAGGAACGCGATAAGGCTGCTGCCAGATGGGGCGGACGTCATCATCGGTAATAATTCGATGCTTGGCGAGGTGTGTTTGACGGACTTTGGAAGAAGAGGCGAAGCAAGACAGACGCTCTCTTAAAAGGTCATGAAGTGCAGCCTTTCTCTCGCATGACAGCGTCGAATCAATGTCGATGTGTTCTAGAAATTCCTTATCGTCATGCGTTTCCTCGGACGCGAAGCACTCCGTGATGTCGGCATTAGGGTCTCCGTAGGCTACGGTGGTTCCGCGAAAAGATGCCGGTGCTCATAGTTGAAGTTCGTAACTAGTACTTGTGACTGTCCGTTAAGGACATGCACAACACTTCGGGCGGCGCATACACCCTGGAGTAGCAGAAGTGATAGGTCGCTTTCAGCCATCACGTCACCGTCCCGGAGGTCTTCAAAAGCGACTTCGATGGGAACAGTCGCTCGAGGCGACTGCGTCACACTGTCGTTAGCAACACGCAGCGCAGATCTACGGCAGTTATCAGCGTCTCGATTTGTTGCGCCTTGAGTCGAGAAGGTCACGCTGCACTCACGGAGATTTATGATCGCACCGTATTCCCGAAGGAAGTTCATGTCGATACTCATCTGTCGTGAACAGTCGCGAAGATCGAGGCAGGTGAGCACAAACGTTGACGCACGAACTTTCACTCTTGCCGTACAGCGACCCAGTGGTGTTACAACGTGTCCTCGAGCAGTTTGAATTCGCGTTCCATTCCACGGTGTAATCACTTTCCTGAGATCTTTTGCTAGCCTCCCGCTGATAATCGAATAGTCTGCACTAGTGTCTACTAATGCATTGACCTGAAAATCATCAATCAGCACAGGTATGTCAAGTGACACGCGGTCACTGGGTTCAGATGTGGATTTCGGCGTTTCTGCGGTACTGCGATTATTGTCTGATGAAATGTCTTCTGCGTTGCGTGCAAGCGTCGATGGGGGGTCTTCCGCACTTTGAGTCCCAGCGACCTTGCCCTCGAAGGCCGCTGCCTTCAGTTTTCCCGACGAGGGCTCGGAGAGCGTTCCCGTGCCGTCACCTCGAAACGTGACCCAGTGGCTGCGGGTCTCCTCGGAGATGGTGACCGCGATTGCCGTCGTGTAAAGGGTGCACGCTGTTGCGCGAGATGCTCTTCGATATCCCTCGGCATTTGACCAATTTGGGGACGAGGTGAACTGACGGAAAATCCCCGCATGCCAAGTTGCTGGTTTGGGCATTCGCGGTAAATGTGACCAGCCTCACCGCAATGATAGCAGAGGGGTCGTCTGTCCGACGTACGCCAGAGATCAGACTTGCGCGTCGGTAAACGACGACCATCGATATTCAAATGAGCGTGTGCTGACTGAATCGTGACTGACGGCATCATTGCCTGGATCGGGACGCATAGCATTGTCTGCATCGGGACGTGCGGCACTGTCTGCGTCGGGACTCCTTGACCAGAAAGAGACGTGGCAGATCGCAAGGCTTCCGCGTACGTACGGCGGCGACTGTCAGTAGACACAGGAGCAGTTTCCGGATCAACTGACAGCGGTGGAAAACGATGGGCGTGCAGCACCTGCTGGACCTTGTCACAGATGACACTGGTGATAGAACCGACATCGATTTGCCTTGTCCCGTACATCTTTTCCATTTCTTCCCGTACGACAGATCGGATGATCTCGCGAATCCATTCGGGGCTCTTGCTCCCAGGGGTGGCGAAAGTTTCGGGAGTTGAGGCAGCATTCACTTGACGGTCAAACAGGGTAGACCGTTGGTGCAGTACTTGCTATATTGTTGCCGCTTCAGTAAAGAACTCAGCAACACTCTTGGAGGGACTACGCACCAAACCAGCAAAAAGTTGTTCCTTCACATCACGCATGAGGTGGCGCAACTTTTTTCTTCAGCTATAGCAGAATCCACTCGCTTGAAAAGCCGTGTCTTGTCCTCGACGTACGTCGAGGCGGTCTCGTTAGGCATCTGGATGCGTGATTGTAGTCCACGCTCTACCCGTTCGCGGTGGTCGGAACTCCTGTAGGTCTCCAGAAGGCGACGCTGTAACTCGTGCCAAGATGTCAGAACATAACCCCTGTTCAAAAACAACGTCTTGGCACCGTCCTTTAGGCAAGTGTTCACGTTCCGGAGCTTTGCGGCATCATTCCAGTAATTTATTGCTGCGACACGTTCAAACTCAATCAGCCAGTCGTCAACATTTTAATGCTGCTCTCAGTGAAAGGGGCTAGGCATGAGTGTGTTCTGGACGGTGCAGTAGATCGGCGTGGAAGGTGTCGGAGCTTGCAAGGGATCCTGTGTCAAAGTCGTAGTGGCTGCGTCAGTGGTTGGTGTCTCAGGTGGTAGGCCTCATTGACAGCTGCTTACTGTGTGAACAGGAGTTTCCACGGGTGCAGGGCTTGTGTTCCGGCTGCTGGACGGGGTCTTGGGCATCGGGTGGACCGTGAGACGTTGTACTCAGCACCTCCACCAGTCTTGTCAAGTTTCTTAAGACAAACTTGGTATAATGGGATCGATGAGTCGATTAACCAAGCAGCAGCTCTGACAGATCGTCTTTGTCTTCTTTCACTTTTGGATCTCACCCAAGCATATCATGTGGCAATATTATGTCAGGAAAGCAGCGCTGGTGGCGAATGGTCAATTTTGTTTTAAGTTAGAAACTAACTTTTAGGAAAGAGGCATACAGTATCTCTGAAAAAGAACGCGCTTGCCTTGTGAGGGCCTTTCACAAGGTAGCCTGTTATGCCTCCAGTTCAAGGTGTGTGGTCGAAACGTACCAATGTCCTCTAACCTGAATAAATATCATGTCACCTAATGGTGGCCTGTTATTGTGGTGGAGCATGATAATCCAACAGCAACACTCAGACGTTCGCTACAAGAGAGGAAAGCTAATAGCTCATGCAGACGCATTGAAGCGTGTGTTTTAGTTAGTACCTTCTCTACCTGTCGGTATTTTTTAGGCGAGTCGAGGCAAAATCTTCTCCTCACCGCAGCCTTAGCTGAGCGCTTTCGTCAAGAGTGATCTCAAGGGCCAACTATATGTTTTATTTTGATTTCATTGCGTTTTTGTACGTATAGTATGTAGAGTTCTTATTCTAAAAATTTTGTTTCCAACATGAGCCTCTTGATGTAAAGGGAACGAAATTTGGGTAGACACGTAGATAGGTATATGTGGTACTACAATGTGTCTGGTATTCTGTCAGGCAACAGAGTGCACTTGCTTGTGTCGTGTGTGGTCTGTTGTCGAACAGTTCTTTACAAGTTGCAGAAGCATCGACCAGTGTTGAAACCGAAAATCTTCAAAAAAGACGAGCGGAGCTAGTCGAAAAGTTTTGGAGACAAGGCGGTGGAGCCGGAACGGGATCTCAAGAATGAGATTTGTTCACGCCACTGAGACGGATACCAGACTCTCCTCATGGCATTCCAGGTGAACCTGTAAGAACCTGGCAAACGAGCACCCCCAACATCCGAGCCACGTGGAAGAAGCCCGTCTCTCCGGCGCATTCTCTGACGGTGGGGGTGCTCTTATGCCTGGGAGTCCAGAATGAACGTCATTGCTTCTGCAAAAACAATGTGTGGCAAGGCCAGTGAGCAAGCGCGCCTGACCCTATCACTTCAACGACGTCATCTTGCCCGGCGGCACCAATGTGTCTCACGCTACACACGCGAGCTCCCTCAACCTATGGGCCCGATAGCAGCCCAATGATGCACTCCACGCCATCCAGTCTGGCGATTCTTACGCAACGCGTAGCAATACCACTCACTCATGGGTGCAACCCAGCGCGGCGGTTTCTTATTGAAGGATTCTGACGCCACGGTTAGCGGTGGTTCTTTTTTACGTTGCTGACTAAGGCTCACCCGAGGCCTATAAAGAACAAAGCGGTGCGATGCCAAGCAGCCACCCTATGCGTCATAAGGAAGACGACCGCGTTAGAGCGCCAGAAGACATCTTGACTCTTAGAGTTCCTAAGCTGTCGGCCCAAGTGCTGGATATGTAACGCCTCTATTCTACGCTGTACATAAATCTTGCCACTTATCTATCAGCAAGGCGCAAAAGCAGCCGTGAGAAAAAAACGTGCTACCGAACAACCTTGGTGGTCCATGACCTCGGCGCACTACACAGCATTGTCGGCGGCAGTGCGAGTCGTAACAGTTCATACCTATTTGGCCAGGGCCGAGTAGGGGGTGGGGGATCGCACAAGGCTGAATTCTAGTGCGTTCGCATGCGTTGTGTTATGTTGCCTTTTTCTAGTGGGTGACAAAAGACTGACAGCGTTACAGAAACGAACAGTGTTTGTGAACCCAAGTGAATGCACGTGAACTATTTGTGTCCGTGTTGTAAATGCTGCCTTCTTCTGAATGGGTTCTACTCTAGTTCGTTTTTATTCTAATAAAGTTGTATGGTTGGCGTATTTCCGTGTGTGTGTTTAGTTAGGCCTGTGTTAGCACTTTCGCAGTTGCGTCTACTCACTGGGGTAACAACTTAGGGCGTTCTGCGAATATTTGAAAGAAACGAGAAGGCTGACCAAACGCAAGAAGTCCTTGCGATAGGTGAGACGTGATCTAGTATCTTGATGCTTTCGAGTATTGAAGATTGCAATAATTTTTAAGCGCTGAGGCTCCTTGATATTTGTTCAAATATGTCTTAATTGTGCCTTCGTCGTGCGCTTGCCACGCGTGATATTTTACTTTGATGAAATACGACAAGTGTGATCACTGAAATATTGCTTCGGAGCTAGGTCTGGCTTTGGTGTAGCAGTTGCCTCGTTCATTGGTCTGGAAGTAAAATTCTCACTTACATTTTCATTGCATAAAAATACCATTATATGCGCGCTGAGAATCACTGCGAACTGTATTTTATTTTGAAAGCTGTGTTACAGCAAATCAGACATTTTATCGAATGATACGTACTTCAGTGCATAACAAATACAGCAGATCTGAAAGCAGTGATAAGCAGCAACGTACGTGCCCATCGAAGCACGCTTCTCATCATGTTTTATTATTACACTTGATACACCCATTCAGTACATCTCTACGTTTGCTACTATCCACCTAGTTTTCCCACCGAATCCCCCACCAAAAAAACGAAGTGTTCCTTCATCCACCCAGCACGCCCACTGCATCTCCCGGCATCCTTCATTTGTGCGTCTCAACCATCCAACCACTTTGGCCACCATATGTCCAACTACCTACCCACTTCCCCACAATGAACACAGCACTCCCACCAAGTGTCTCCGATTGGCCATCATTATTTCTAATTCCTACACCACACTTTCCGACACACCAACCTGAAAATCAACGATTTACGTCATAAGATTCGTGGTTGGCCACGCTGAGATTCATTAGGATTGTCTGACTATTGGGGGTGCTAACACCTCCTCTAAAGTCGTTTCCGCCACGTGGTGCACATTTTTCGGGCATAAGCCGCATTTAGCGGTCACATCTATAGAGCAGTACGTGGCGTTGTCCCCACGAGCGTGTATCACAGCCATCATCATCATGGTTAGAACTGTAGTGCTGGCGGTGGCGTCTTACGAAGGCATGGGTGGTGGCAGATGAGAGAAAAGTAGGTCTCTGGATCATGGCCTTGGCGCTAACGGTTTTTTCTCGCGGTGGGTCCCCGGTGTACAGCACCGGCACCGTGCGTTGCGTGCCGGGGGCCCTTGTGGTAGGTCAAGCGTTGGCGAAGCCAGCTTGTGTGTGTTCCTGTGTTTCTTACTTGTGGTGTAATTTTGTGTAAGGTTGTTTCAGCGTGTTCAGCTGACGATATTGTCGTTCTAAAAGTAGATAAATAAATGTGCGTAGTTTGGCGTGGTCCGACCACGTCTTCTGTGTCCACTCACTCTCTGAGAGTGATGCTCTTTCAATTTCGAGTGCCCACACTGGCGCGCAACGTTGGGCATTTGGGGCATCTGACGTCAGTTTTCGCGGTTTGGAACAGCGAGTTTTCGAGAAGCGGAAGAGTAGGCCTAGAGAGACTTCCGTTGCTAGTGTCAGTGGTGTGCTCTGTTGAAAGCGAAGATATCGGTTGCTCTGACGTGTTTGAACTTGTCGGCACGTTGATTTTTCGCTGCTCGAGAGTGTTTTTTTTTTGTGGTTGGTTTCATAGGCGTTGTTCAGTTAGGACGTGAGCCGTGCCGTCTGAACATTGGCGTGAGCAAAGCTTGCAGCACGTGGATTGTAGGCCAAGCCCGAAGTGAGTCAGTAAACAAGCCTCGTGGTGGGTTCGATTTTCTGCAAATAGCTTCTTCTATATATATGGGCTCAGGGAGCTGGGCGTCACTGCTGTTTTGTCTTGCGGCTCCACGCCGGGGCTTCGTGACACCATTCGGGACGGTAGGCACCGATCACTCGGTAAGCTGCTGTGTGCGGCGAGCGAGTAGGACCACCTTACAGAGTGGACATCTGCTTGCGGGGCTGCCTCTTCTACCCCTTGGCTGGGTGCGGGGTGAATGCTAGTTGTTGTCAAGTGACTGATTAGGCCTAAGGTTGCGTGCAGCCACCTGTCACACATGGCACCACTAGGAACATTGTGACAATAAGGTGTCGCACTGTGCTTTCCTCACTTTTTTATCTTGCAATGCACGGGTTAAGAAAAGCGACTTTTCTTTATATTTTAGCTGGGCATCTTCACCACCAACAATGTACTTGCTAGCAGTACTCACTATCGTACTTCGTGAACAAGGAGCCAGAAACTCCCTTCCCTTTGGCCTACTGCATTGTTCTTCCGAGTGCTTTGAATATATGAAGCGGCTGTGTTGTAACCCGTGGCTGGCTCTCTTCTGCCCACCGTGAGTGCCACTAGCCATGCATGCTATTTGAGGCATCGGGCAATGGAGAGGCCTGGGACTTGCCCAACTGACTGCAGTTCGGCGTCTTCATGGGTGCTGGTCACAACCAGAAGTTATGTCAGCACTAGTGATCGTTTTCCGCGCCGACGGAGACATTGCCGTTGCGGGATCTGTATTTAGGTGAAGTCGTCGAGCCAAACAGTGCCGCAGCATCGACCGGCGGTGGTGTCGACATGCACGGACATTCTTTAGAGAAATAAGTTGTTATATTTTGTTAGAGCTTGTAGCGGATTTCTTTGTTATTTTAGAGATATGATTTGAATTAGGGTCGGTGTGCAAACACCCGCTGTAAAGTCGTTTGCCACTCGTAGCACACGTATTGCGCGCATGGCTGCATTTATGGGTAACAACCCTGCTGAAAAGTTCCGTATAAAATCTTACGCAAAACATACGAACTCCGTAAGATTTCTTTATGTGCTATACGGAAAAAATATGGATTTTTGGAAGCTTTCGGAAGTTGTAAGGCATATACGGAAGAATTTTTAAGGAAAATATGGTAGGATACAGAAATTATATGGAACATACGGAAAATTTTTTATGGAAGATAAGGTAAGATACGGAAGTCATGTGGTATATACGGAAAATTACTTACGGAAAATAAGGAAAGATGTGGAAATATGGAAAGCTTTACGGAGTATAAGGAAACTTCCTTAAGGAAGTTATATGGAGCATACGGAAGTTTTCTTACGGAAATATGGAAGAATAAGGTGTGCGAGCAGACTAACAAGACTGGAGATGTTAATGTCACTAGATTCAAATGGCAGTCTGAGCTACGATTACCTATCGATCCGTGGTGGTGCTACACCACAGCCAGAAAAAAGTAATGTCATTGTGATTCTAGGTGATGTCAATGTCGACAATTCCGAAAGACATTGCCGCAAAAATGAAAAAGGAAAATGTGGAGTGATAAAAAAAGTGAAGATATGCAGAAATAATTAGTCCTGTGCCAAAATGACAAGCATATAAACGAAAAAAAAACGTCGACAGGACAAGCGCTCACTTGCAAAGTTTATTCCTTGAGTTATTCCTCTTAAAAACATGCTATTTTGCTAAATAAATACGCATAAAAATTTTATATCACAGAATGATGGGTCACCATGAGCCAAGACGACCCGCTCAACCAGTATACACACATCCGGTAAAATAACCACAAGCAAAACGTCGTGCGCGGCGTGACAAAAAACTGAACGGCAAAATGAACGTCTCAGGTCTATTCAGGTTTTCTAGAATGCGAAGTAACAGATGAACACCTCGTAACTTGTGGTGCGACCGCACACATGTCGAGCTACTTGGTTATTATCTTTCATGCAAATTTAAAATACAGCTGCATGAAAGAAAATTGCCTTTCTCCTTTACTTTACGATAGGCAGTGAATCTTCATGGACATGAATAATGCCTCTGTGAAGTACACAGGAAAGTGAAATAGAACAGCAAAAAAAGAGAGGAAGAAGACAGAAGAAACGCAGGTAGCTCAACGAGGTTGACGATTTGCTGCCCTACAGCGTAGATAGGGGTAGAGGGAGTGGTCAGAAAAATAAATAGGTATGAGAGCCCAACTGATATGTACGAACACATAATGGTGCTTATCATTGATGCTCGGTTAATCGTGTATAGAGCTAGGTCGTTTTGAGATTATCAAAAGCATAGTTTCTGACCACCATGCAGATTATGCTTTAATTGTAGTGCTATATAAGACACAAATTATGGGCCAGCTTTAATTAATAAGAAGATTATAGATGAAACGAATGCTTTAAAGTATACCATGGCTGCATGGACGCATACAAGCAATGTAAACTGCAATAAAGTGAGGACGCATGAGCTTCTCTTGACGCTTAGGTTCTACATGGATGCTTCAACTGTGCTGAAGAGAAAATCACTCAATGTCTGTGTGTGAAACATTGTCCATTTCAAACTATCTATATGTATACCTAGAATTCGTACTGCGAGTGAAGCGACGTAGTGCTCCACAACTTTTCCTTTTATTAAAGGCAATTTTTCAAACAATGAACATTGTTCGTTTTCTGTCTCTTGAATTTGTGCCCGCAATGCTTGGTTTATCTCGATCACAATTGTGCAGCCCTAATTTCGGAGGAATCAAAAAACGTCAACCAAAATATATTGTAGAACTGCTTCTCGGTGATACTACTTCCTTCAACTGCCACAGCTTGCGATGAGTCATAGCAAGTCTCGCGCATACCTAGGGCCTACCCTTGAAGAAGAAGCTGGTCCGGCTGTGAAATGCTCAGTTTTTTTTCTGAAATAAACTTTTGTTTGAGTTCTCTCACTTCTCGAGTCCATTCACAATCAAACAGACCCCATTTTCCCCTTGGAGTCCTTAATTTTGTTATAATATGAAATAAATAAAAAAATGTATTAAAAAACACAGTCCCACATACGTACTTGAACGCAATATTGCTGTTATTTGGTTTTAGTACCTAACTCAATAGAAAAGATACTAGTACATAAAAATATTGATAAAAACTCGAAAAAATTGAGACTTGGCGGGATTCGAACCTGCGCCACTGAGTCGTGCTCGCGTACGTGAAGGTAGTGCGTTAGCTTGCTAAGCAATGCGCGCCGAAGGGCGCGGACATGTTTAAGATATATATACAAATTTGCTGTTTCCACGCTATGTGTTGGCATATTCGTGTATAATATGCGATCGCATTTATTGTTGTGTGCATGTTTTCTGGTTGTATATACGTCACATGCTTTTCGCATGTCTTTCAACTATAGATTGCCGCTCCGTCGCGGATGAAAACAAGTATTTTTTGCCCACACACAATCTTGAGCAGTTGAAGATTGTTTCCCGGGGCTCGCTTGCGATTGAATCAGCCACCACAGGAAATTAAAGTGATACGCCATTAATCCCTGCATCTAGCTGTATTCCACTTAGTAGCTGTCTCGCTCGATGACAAATCGAGCACGGGGCGCGACGCTAATGCGCACGACCATGCCTCGCGTAGCGGCGAAATCACCTGATTGCGCCGGCTGGCTTGCTTCGATTTGCTACAGAGCAAAGAAATTTTATGCCTTCAAAGATTGCGTACTGCACTATGTCAAAATGTTACCGCTTTGTAGTCATCCTATGATTCATAGAGAATTGATAACTCTGATACGACTACTATAGAGCTTTGCGTCGGCGGCAAGCACCGAACGTAAAACCACACTATACGTCTGTCGTAGAAGCAGTTGGAGGGTGTCGTACGCTAGAACAAAAAACAAAACAAAAGACTTGCGAACATATTCATAACTTGTAACTTGTTTCTTGGAGAACCTTTTATCACTTTTAAAGTCATTTTGCCAGATAACATACGCTTTTTCAGTTTATTGCAGCGACAGATGTTTTTTTATTTTTCTCACACAGATATTAAAGTTAAACTCATCCAGAGCTAAAGCCACATTTTGCTGGTCTTTTTGGTTCACGTGGTCATGCCGTTTCGATGCGTCTCTCATGTGATCGCGCTGCTACACACTAGAGCACGAAATGGTAAATTTACGCAAGGAAGCGCCGTTCCTCGTTCGTGCAATGTACAAAGATTGCGCGCTATTCCCGCGGTTTTTCGAGTGCGGATCAAGTGCGAGTCGTCCAAAGAATCGGCGGGTTGTGCGGGCACTCGAAGGACTCCGAGGTGACGGCTGACGCCTGTGGTCGCTTCCCTCAGGACAGTGCGAAAGAAACTAAAGGTAAGGGGGACATTTCTTTATGTAGACTAAGTATGCCACTCACTGCAAGTGTGTGTTGCCGCACTCGGACGAGGCTTCGTAAAACGGCAGCCTTACGCGCCTTTGCGAGTGCGGTTACCGATTCGCTTTGACAGCGCTAACGCCAGCCGAGCCAAGGCGCATTGGCGCGGCCTTACTGAAGCTGATTCGCGACAACCGCGGCAACATGCATGTGTATGGTGATCGATTTTTTCATATGTGCAATGTAGTGAGGAGGACGCACACGGCGCTTGCTACGTTGTTGATTAAACGAAGCCTGCTGTGCCATTTGATGCAAAGCAGTATTTTCTTTACGTTCGCGGGCGATACAATTTGTAACTTGGCTCGATTCACCTAGCCAACCGCCTAAATGGTTTGATAAGCATACGTTCACGGTAGAGCGTTATTATGCCCCCTAAACAGTGGCGTATTCTCATTAATAGATATAATGTGTGTGCCTAGTGTAGAGAGAGAGAGAGAGGTGTTCGTGCAATCTGTATGTGTACCTGCAAGACGACTTTGCTTGTAACTAATAATGTACCGGCCAGCACCTACATTTACGCCTGAATTTGAAGAAAACTTGCATGCACAATGTGAGATTTTGTAACTGCCAGAGTTGCTTTTTATAAAATAATACATGCCAGCATGCTCAAAATATATTTCGCTGCTGTGTGGCAGGGGTGCGGTTATCACACTGTTGTGTAGTTGCTGATGCAAGCACTTATAGTTTTGATGCATTAATATTTCTCATCTAACTCATCAGGTGTTTTGGTATTTCAGCAGAAACAAGGCAAAGAGAGAAGGAAGACGGGTAATGACAGGACCAGTGCCGACTTTTCTTTGCAGGAGAATACACATGTTGGTGTACTTATTGTGACAGCCTTTCTGTGCTGCTCTTTTGCCCAATTTATGCAACAACGCAGTTGTTAGCAATATGAGAGAGAACACTAAAATTAGCATTTAAAGATCATGGTGACTAAATGCATAGTAATTCACAGCACAATGTAAGAACAAAAGACATCAGTATCATCATTGTGGAACGAGTACAGTCTGTCATCTAAAAAATTGCATTATGCAAAATGTTGCTTAAGTAAGAAACCTCTTTATGTTTGCAAACAGTGTGACGTCATTTCGAGCACCGTTCCAGCCATTCTCTTCCTCGGTGCAAGGACTGGTTGGAAAGGAAGTTGTTGGTGGCGTTTCTGATAGCCCACTGAGATGTATCTGATTTTAAACCTGTACAAGGTATTATTTACTGGATTCCTGTGGTATAGCCTACCTGTTATATCTAACACGTGCAAAACGAACCTGCGCATAGTCCAAAATATTCAAGCCCAAGCGCTTAGGATATGCCTTGGTTTGCCCCGCTGCGCATCGACAGCTGAAACAATTGCCATTGCACAGGACTACTCGATCATGACGCACATCACCATTGAAACGATGCGTACGTACCTCAGGCAACATGCTAGGGGTCCTTCCCACCACTTGGCAACCCTCGCTACTGAGAGGCCCCGCACAAAATTTAGTGCAATTGTCTGTGCTCATCGTGCGTCGTTTACGTCAGCTTTTACGCCTGCTGAGAAACTGGTGTATCCTCCGTGGTGTCTGACACTTCCACAAGTACGTGTTTCAATTCCAGGAATACAGAAAAAGTCAAATTTGCCTTCATCAGCCCTAAAACAATTGAGCTTGAGCCATCTGATTGATTGATATGTGGGGTTTAACGTCCCAAAATCACTATATGATTATGAGAGACGCCGTAGTGGAGGGCTCCGGAAATTTAAACCACCTGGGGTTCTTTAACGTGCACCCAAATCTGAGCACACGGGCCTGCAACATTTCCGCCTCCATCGAAAATGCAGCCGCCGCAGCCGGGATGAGCTTGAGCCATCTGCACGAAATGTACAACAACCACGTGCACATATACACCGATGCTTCAACCACAGCGTCTGGTTCTGGTGGTTTGGTAGTGATTCCAGCTAGAGGAATCACTCTGCGAATCAAACTGTCACATGTCACTACATCCACAGCGGCCGAACTTGCGGCTTTGCGTGGCGCCTTAGAGTACATCAAATCCCAAATACCGAGTAAATGGGTTGTGTTTTCCGACTCAAAACCAGCCCTACAGAGCATGCAGTCAGTCCTTCGACGAGGTTCCCATGAAAAATTAACTTACTAAGTTGTCAAGCTTGTTCACTACGTCACAGAAACAGGCCACGATATCAAGTTTAAATGGCTTCCTGGCCATTGTGGGATCAGTGGCAATGATTCCGCAGACAACGCGGCTCGCACATCGCACCAAGAAGAACACACTCTTGCAATTCTTTTGTCAAGGACCGACGCTGCAAAGCAACTTCGTCACCTGGCACGTAGTCTGAGTCTGCAGGAGTGGAACACCCCAAGCATAAGACATACGAGACTACACCAAATAAACCCTCGACTGGAACTACGACCTCCATCCGGACTTCGTCGACGTGAAGCTTCTTTGTCGCCTTTGGTTGGGGGGTTGCCTTCACAAAAGCATATAGAACCCTCATCGGATTGACCGATAATGCGGAATGCGACGTCTGCTGCACCAAAGAAGACATCGACCGTCTGATATGCTATTGCCCTCGATTTGCCTCTGAAAGACAGAAGCTTTCGGACGCATTGGGACAATTGGACGATCGGCCACTCTCTGTGCAGATGCTACTGGAACACCGTCATCGCCTTTCGTCGGCTCAAAAAGCAGTCAAAGCTGTCTTGTGCTTTTTGAGGACTACAGGCCTGTGTGACCACCTTTAACTTTTGTGTAGTGCCACCGCTGCATACGCGCCAGCCGATTGACTGACAATCCTCCTTCTTTCTCTCTCTCTCTTTCTCTTCTTTCCTCTCTCTCTCATCTTTATGCCTCCTTCCTATTCCCCCAGCGTAGGGTAGCAAACCGGGCATGTGCCCGGTTAACCTCCCTGCCTTCCCTCTTATTGTGTACCCTCCTCCTAAACCTGTAGCCAAATATATATGAAATCTTTCGTGCAGTTACATCACTGCATCTGATACCTACAACTTATTTGCATTTTTACTTTGCTGCCTTAGGACCTAACACACAAACTTGTAGTGTGTATTGTCGCTTCATGAATATCGAGCGCTAAAGGTACCGAGTATATGTCAAACAAGAATCTCTGCTTATAACATGAAGACATATGAGGCCTTCGATATAACGAGTTATATCTTTATTGGGCTTGCGTTCTCATCGGGGCGATGCATACATGCAGCTCCAGCAAAAGGTATCTTCTAGCCCGGTGACCATTCAATTTTTTTTCTGCACACAGCGCAAACACCGAGATGTATCCACTCGCAGAGGATCGCGTCAAGTGCATATTTACTTTGACTAAAATGTCCAATCAAGTTTTTTGAACAACCCGTGGCTGCCACGAGTGCTAACGTCTTCGCAAAGAAGACACATTTTTATGCACACTGCACAGACCACACACAATATTCTAAGTTAAACCGATATTCTCAATACCTTTCAATGCACACTACATGCCGCAATCAACAGTGCACACTTTTGAAGACTATGCCGCTGTTCCTCGCACAGGCCACCACGTGTGTTCACTTCTTCAAGATAAACAGACAGCGTGGCAAATATTTTACCACACAGATTACCACACAGCTAGATGTTTGCTGAGACATACTACAGCTAATCTCGACATTGTAACGTAAAGTGTAGGCTTTGAAAAATAAAACTTGCCCCAAACACCGCACGACTGTACCAGGCTGAGCCACTAGCGGGAGTGTTTTTCCATCCACACCTTTTACGTGTGCCAGTGACATCATGCTTCGACATACCTTGATAGGGGCCTATCGCTGCATACTTTATGTGAATGAGGGTCTTGTTAGAGAAAGAAGGCATTGTTGATTTTGTAATTTGTTCAATTCCAACTGGACCTTCATTTACACGAGTTGTCTGACTGATATTCAGGCGAACTTTTGTGCAATAAATTACACAGTTGGCAGTCTGTGCTTGCCCCATACTGTTGTTACTGGTGTTTCTCGTTGTAACTTTGCACTGTTCACTACTGCTCACCTACATAAATTAGCCTAGCTTGCCGCTGTTTTGGACAAGATGCAGCTGGCAAGTGCGATAGTGTTCATAACTCGAAATGCTCAAGCAAAAATTATCGTTTCATTTTCAGTTAGTTGCATATTGCTTAGCCAATATGAATGGTGGAATCCTTGGACATGTGTTAAACCGTGCTGCATCCACTGCTTGGTGTTTTCACGCCATCTTTACAGATGTGTTGGGTGAGTAAAGCAAGCTAGTTTCAACACAGGGAAAAATATAAAAAGGCTGCACCTCTAGTGCTTGCCTTACATCCCAAGTATATCAAATATTTATTTCGCACCTTGTGGCCTATAATTTTTAAAGAGACACTTCTTTTTGCTTTATAATTGAGTCTTCATGCTTCGACAGCAATGTATTTGTGTTTAACAGCAAGTGTTCTTGAACAAATAACTGATCTCAATAATGAAAAAACACCCTACATACTTAGTCCTTGGCTTAAGCTTGCATATATCTATAGCAGATTTAATTGTTCATTTTTTGCTGTGATGATAACGGGCAAGTAGCAAAGGTAAGTTCAGATTGGAGTGGTCGGTGACGTCAGTTTAGGTTGTGCCATATTGCTTTGCAACCAGAGTTACTTGTGGTCACATATACAATAAAGTCATATGGCGTGCATTATAAATGAGATTACCATATCACAATTCACTGCATCTTAATATGTGTCGAACAAATGCAGATATTTTTAGCTTGCCACTATAAAGGGATCCTGAACCAACACAAGGTTGAAGTTTAGTTGTGGTGTTGCAGCTGTGTATGACTCTACAATGGATGCATAGCCTTGATAATTTTTCTAAGTGTTGTCGCAATAGTAATGTTACACACAATGGTTGATCCAAAAAGGATCCTCGCTTATTTCGCTTTTTTCGCTATGCTTCTTTCTTGTTTCTTTTTGCTATGTGCTCCTCCTCACTGTGCAAGGAGCAACAGCAGTGGGCACACAAACACGTATTTAAAAAATGTTTTAAGGTGAGCACTGAGGGGCTGAACACTTTCAAAAGGCTCGAAAAGGAAAAGGTATTGTTTCTAGCTACTTTTCAGGCACCCATAGCTAGTTGTGCTGCTTCAGTTGTCATTGTTGATCAGGACACTATTCTGAAGTCGTTGCACACATTTGCTCTAAATGTTAAAAAAATAATTGGAGGTGGTTTTGCACTCTTTATTGCAGTTACATACAGAACTAGATTTCAATGTGTAAGCAAAATCTGTTCAATCTAAATCGATTCTAATGATATCTGAAATTTGGGAAATATTCAAAAAAAAGCTCAGAAAAAGGCTAAGTGGTTGCCCCTTGAACGTGAAAGAGACACCCTTCTTCTAAAAGGTCAATAGATAGTCTAGTAGTCTCGATATTACATGCACTATGGAATATTCTGGTGTGGTGCTTTTCATGCATGTTTTAATGAGAGGGGTTTTTAATAGAACTGCTGTCACTTTGCCCTGTGTTGCTGATACATGAATCGCTTTATGCCTTTCGATTTTATGCAAATGGTTTGCTCACCCAGTCAGTATAACTTGACTTGGATAATATCGTGAATGCTCTAAAATTTTTTACTATACAGCAGGTTTATTTTTAAAATACGCGACTATAGATGTGAACGCAGTTGGTGGCGTGTTTGATTACTGATTCACTATCATCACTACAGCTGGTACAGTTCGTAGTGTGACAAAAAAATTGGTACCTAACATTACTGGCAGCATACACTTTATGTCTCAAATTGTGTTAGAAAGCCTGGTGAAAATGTCTGTACTTTTTTTTCGCTCCAACTGAATATTCTGGTCTACTCAAAGAAGCTTCCGCTCTTTTAAGGTCCTCAAACTATTTGGTGTTCAAAAGACCTATCAATGCCATATCTTTCCTTTGTCGGCCTACTAACCACTCTAATAATAAGAATTCCCCGACAACATTAGCCAGGAAAGTATAGGGATGTTATAAAAAGTAATGTCAATTCAATTGCCAAAAAATGTCAACCCATTAGTAACTTGTCGCCATGTTACGTTTTCGTTCACTTTTCTTTTCACAATTTTGTTAAAGTTATTTTTGATAACATCCTCTATAGTTTGTATGGCATCATTTTCTGTTACTTCTCATTATAATGTGTTCAGCAAAAACAACGAACCGTTAAATTAATAGTTCTATCCTGTACAGAATTATTAGTTCTGTACAGTGAATCTCAGTAATCTTAGCGGTGTGTGACTTGTTTTTTTGATCAGTTGTGCGTGTGTTCGTGTACGTGTATTTAGGTGGGAGGGTGAGCCATTGCCACCTCCTGTGACTAGCGGGTTTTCTGAGAACTAACAGATGCATAATGCTGCCAAAGAAGTATAGAGATATTGGAAATAATCGTAATATAATTGTCAAGAAAGAAAAGTGGAAGCAAAGATAACTTGCCATCGTGAGGGACTGAAGCAGCCACCTACGAATAAAGCGTGTGGTGCTCTACCAACTGTGCTACGTACCACAGCAGCTATTGCCCCTTCC
Source organism: Rhipicephalus microplus (assembly GCF_043290135.1). Classification (NCBI taxonomy): domain Eukaryota; kingdom Metazoa; phylum Arthropoda; class Arachnida; order Ixodida; family Ixodidae; genus Rhipicephalus; species Rhipicephalus microplus. The sequence continues at coordinate 103,925,255 of NC_134709.1, read as the reverse complement.
ACTTGGCAAGGTATATATGTGTACCTAATCGTCGGAGAGACAGTCAGCCCCGCTTGTTGCCATCATGGCTAGTTTGGGACACTTTTTCTTTTCTATTGGCATCATGTAGCATGTGATGTTATTACAAGCTGGCAGCCTGACTAACGCTCCTGTGCTTAATGCACATATATATCCCATAAGTGGACGGGTAGATAACTGTCATAGTTAGTAGTAGGGCATCAGATGCATTATTGAAAGGTTTCCAGATGCGGTTATTGCAGACAACAAGTTACCTTTTCTTCCACGTTACTTTCTTCTCAATTACATTACAAATACTTCCATTATTATCCCTAGTACTTTTTCTGGCAGCATTGTCAGTTCTCGATATTGCCGTTTCTAACAAAAAAACGAGCCCTTATTTTCTTCATTCGTAGTGAGAAACTTGTCATGGCAGGCTTGGTGTCATGAGGTTGTATGTGAGGGATAATTGGTCGGCTGTTAGCTCATGTAATAACAGCGCTTGCTGCGTGCCACCAGTAGGCAAAAAAGGTGTCCCGCACTCGCCATAATGGTAACAGGCAACGCTGACAGACTCTTCCGTGATTAAATGCACATATATACCGTACAAAGTGGAAGTTAAATAGCCGTCATGGTAGCTCAGTTGATTCGAAGGTCGCAGGCTCGGTCCCTGTCCAGGGCAGGTTATCTTTTCTCCTTCTACTTTTCCTTCTTCACATTTACAACACTTCTATTCTTCTTGCAGAATTTCTGGTGTAAAAAAGGTACCTTATAATCTGAAGAGGCAAACAGAATGTGCCAGTGTACGAGTTAGTTCTTGTAATGATTACAAGTAAGATATGGTTTAAAAAATAAATCATTCTGCCACTTGCCTAAAGAATGGCTACAGGACATGGTGCTTGATGCACTTTGTTATTTTTGAACCGAGCTATCTCTAATTCTATTTTTATAAATTACATGGGCTACACATGACGGTATCACGCACTTTAATGCCACAAAGAATATGCAGTGAGCAATGTTATAAATGCGAAATCGCATAAGGATAAGGTAGAAACTGCAACCTCAACGAGAATGTACAGGGAGCACAAGGTGAAGGCGTCATTCCTTCTGCCCGTTCTTTTCATGTGTGAGCTGTTTTCACCTCGTTCTGATAAACTAACTAGATTGAGATGTGTTGTTATGGTGCAAAAGGATGCTCCACGGGAAACTAGGTTTGTCTCAAACTCTGTGTGTGTTTTTCAGCCTATATGGTGCCCCATTCAAGAGTTCACGTAGACCAGATCGTGCAAAACAGGACACCCATTTAACATAATAGCATGGCTTAAAGCATAAAGCAGTTAAAGAGACCGAATATCAATTTTTATAGTAGCTGTTTTTTTGCAATAGAAAGCTTACTGGTCTGGGCGTATAATTTTGCAGTGAAGGAAGGAAATTTTCGGGGCTTGTTTCTTTTTGTTTTACATGGCTTTCTTGATTACATGTATTGGTAACACAGAATGTGCTGGAAACATTTTAAGGATTTTCGGGTCTCTGACTGCTATGAAGTGTCACACAACACAGGCTGCCAACAGTGGGAGGTCAGCATAACACCTTTATATGTTTGTGCATTGCAGTTTGCTACGAAAGCATGCAATTCACGTGCGTGTGAAATGCACATATTTCGCACTGTTTGCCACGATAGCGGTGCTGCTTTTTGAGGGTTGACTCATCTGCGTAGGCAGCACAGAATAATGTTGGCACAGGTAATATGGATATATGCTGTAACTTTGAGCACTAATCTTTTTGCATATGAAAACATCAAATAATTTGCAGTAAACATACAAGCTGCGCGACATACTGATTTTCAGTCTTTTTAAGTGCAATTTTAAAAGAAAATGTCACTTAAAATGTGAAAAGAATGCAGTTCAATACACGGATTTATTTCCACCCTCAATCACACATTCTGGCGACTTGTCAGTCTCTTTAATGAAGAAATCATAATCACAATATTTAGCTGAATGGGCTGGTACTGATGTTGAATGTTGTGCATTGCTCATGAATAGAGTGATAGATTCGTGCCCTACCCTTCAGTACTGCCTGAAATTGATTAGCAACCTTTGCATATCTTTAGTATCGTTGCACGATCAATGTCAGCTTAACCTATGCCATGAAAGTGGCCCACAGCATCCAGCTATAGTTGTTTTCGTGAGCAACTGTAGTTGTGGTTGTGCTGATGGACCTTTTTTATATACACTACATAACAAACTTGCTCCTTTAGAGTCAAATGCATCTTCGGATTGATTGTATATATTTGCATATGCGAGGCCTTAAGTTTTATAAGAAAGTCCTCAGTATGCCACGAGGAAATGTGTGTTTTGCAAAAATTTGTATATCATTATATTCAACTCTTAAAGCCTCGTCTACAACTTTGTGCAGGTTCACCTTGAGCAGAAAACGAGGAGCGGCAGCAGCCCCCAGAAAAAACCAAGAACCGTCCAAGCTCCCCAAGTTCTCTTCGACAGGAACAGCAATGTCACTGTGTGGCATTGAAAACCATTGAAAGGAGTGCCTTATCAGTATACTGTGCTGCTCTTTCATCGCGAAAGACGAAGTCGACCACTCCAGAGGAACTTCCCGCTGTGTATTGTGAGTGCTTCAGTGATTTTGGTGTTGTCAAGCCAGCAGTCAAGAAATCATATGTCAGATTCAGTCGGGATGGCTAGAGGGAGTTGGGCAGGCATGTTTGGACATTTGTCTAGTCAAGTAGTGCCAATTTTTGCACTGGCCCTGTTGGAGTTACTGCCACCAATGACAGAAGCTTCATCACCTCTGTAAATGTACAGATGTGTCGGGGAATATTAACTGCATTAGTTTTTTTTCTATAACTGATAGCTTCCAACATCTTCATTGTACAGGAGTTGTTTTTCCTCACTTATGGGTGTAAAGCCCTCAACACAAAAAATGCTACACGTCCACTTACGGAAGTCCCCAAGGCGCTACTTGTAGGTTTTTTCGGCTTGTAATCATAAGCACCTCGTTTGGGTGAACATGAACATATTGAACATGTACAGCGAATAATTTGGGTGGCTGGTTGTTTTGTCGTTATCATCTTTCTCGCAATATTCTTAAGCATGTTGTGCATTACGTTGTCAATCTGGTTCATGTGCATAGCAGACATTACGCAGTTTCAGGCTACTTCAAGCATCGTATTGTAGAAAAAAAGCCTGAAAGCAACCTATCAACAATTTTTTAACACAGTTGCTTAATCTGATGCATCATACATCACTAAATTTCGTGTGTATTCATCAATGTATGCTCAACTTAGTGTTATCCGAAATGAAGATGCGAGTCGACAGATGAAAGCATCTAGTGGGGTAATCAGGGTGAAGTGTGGAAGTGCCTCAGACAGGCTGGCCGATGTTGCGATAGGAGGACCTGTTTTTAGAAGTCGCATTGTCCTTCTTGGCGTGTTAGTTTAAATGGGGTTATTATAGACATCGTCTTTTGGTGTAGTCGTGTGTGCCTGTTGAAAATGTTTGTCTAAAAAACCTATAACGGACAAAAGTGCAGACCTCGCTTCCTTTCAAGTTAGGTTGCGATAATACAAAGTGTTTTCCAGTCGGAGGTTGGGAGTAAGGGAAGCAAAAAAAGGTGAAAGAAAGAAAATAAGAAAAAAGAAGAAAGAAAGGAAGGATGCAAAATAAAAGTAGTGTGCTACACTGCTCCTACTTTGCATCCCTCTTTTTTCTTTTTTTTCTTCTTTTCTTTTTTTACCTTTTTTTACATTTGCATTGTCGCATCAATGACACATGAGTGAATCATGAATCATTGCATGAATCAATGACACATGGCGTTGCTATAGCAAAGATGCCGATGTGGTGTTGGATTGAACAGTGCATTGTACTTCATTCAGTTTAAATATAGGCTGATCAGTCTTGCAATAAGTGCTTCCTGTCTATCACCACACATGATCAAATGAAAAGTTTGCGCTTGGCTCTTACTGTACTGGTATATAGCTTGTGTCTTGGACTACTCAAAATGATTGTTATTTTGCTGCTGTTTATGGTAATAAATTTATCCAACATTAAATATCTTGCCTTGTAAACTTTGTCAGACCTGCCTTTCTTATTCTTTCCTATGCAAGCATTGTATGTAAGGATGGCAGTAACAGAGAGGTGATAGCTTGAGCTTCGGAAGAATAAATAGTGGCAGTGAGGCAATCTCACATCAAACATTCCAGCCATTTTGCCAATCATCCTAAGTGTGTTTTGAAAAAAAAATGTGTTGTGCTCGTTTACTGTATTAAAAACAGCAAAAGGCTAAAATATATTGCAGAGAACAAAATATTAGGCCACCTTGGTGCCTTTTGGACTTCCCAGGATGTCGTCTGGGTGTTGTTTGTAAAAAAAACGTATTTCAAAAATACCACCTCTTCTACACTTAATTTGGTCTAGGTATTAAGTAAAGGTGAATGTGTGTAGTGCATGAAGCTCAGTAAAGTTAGTGCAATTTTTTGCCACATCAAAAGCAAGAAAGCAATTCTCTTGATATGGCAAGTTATGTGATTACACTTTTTGTTTTAAAGAGGAAAATAATTTTTGAGGTTTCCTAATGATGGCTGTTTTCGCATTTGATATATGACAGCTTCCGTTCCAAAGTTTCCCATGGCCCTCAATAGGAAACTTCAAAAATCATTTTCTTCATTGAAACAAGAATTGTAATGATGACACTTGCCATATAACAAGAACTGTTTATTGGCTAACAACTTACACATGAAAGTAGTTTTCAATTATACAAACACAGTGAAAATTGCATCCCAATGTACACAAAAACGATTATATAGTGATATTTGTAATCTGTCATTATTCTTTTTCGTGAAATATACCTTCTGTGGAGTGAGTATTTATGGCTCAAATATTCATACAAAGTGCAGTATTGCCATACAAGAAATGCAAACCATAAACTGTTTGGCTTAGTTCTTCAAAGCCTATGCTGCGGAAAAATTGCACTAATTTTACTTGGCTTCAGATACCTTAAAGAAGCGCTTTAAATAATATGTATATCAAATTTGATTTGGCAAGAAAAAGCGGTACTTTTAAATTTTTCTCACAGACAACACCCCCACGACATTCTGCGAAATTCGGAAGGCACCTACGTGACCACTACTTTTTTCTCTTCAAAATATTTCAGCAAATAACTGTTTTCAAAAGAGTAAATTACCACCATTTTTCAAACTATATATCGGTGATGGTCACCAGGCAGTATGGTTTGGACGTTTGGTGTAGAATGGGCCAGTGGGAAAAACAACAAATGTCTGAGCATTCTTTGATGCTCGGGCAATTTTGAAAACATTTTTTGTTAGCAGCAATTCAATTAAGCCTTTGTCTTCATGCTTTGGCCCAGAAACAAACACAAGTAACCCAAGTAGTCCTAAGAGTCATGCAGTCTCGCTGTTGCAAAGCTTGGGGAGCCTAATTAAGTGCAAGCTTCACCATTTTTTAAAAATTCAGATTCAGGCAACAGGTTTAGGAGGCACAGTGCATTTTCAGCTAAATTTTTTCACACCAGTTACTTAGATGAAAAGCGGCAAGTAAAGGTAAAAATACCATTTTAAAGGCATTGTAGGTAATAACAAAAACTCTGCTTTCTTTTTTTGTGTGGTGCTTTGCCTGAACGCTGTGCTTTTTGTGGTATAGTTCATTGTCTAGTGAACATAGACCTTAAAGACAAACATTAGCCTTGTTGAGCTCGATTTCTTGGTTGTAGTCATAGTAGCGATATTAAAAACTTTGACTTCAAACTTGATTAATCTTTTGAAGATTTTTTCTTGCGTAATAATATTTCAGAGTCTTAGTCACTTTTGTTATAAGAAAACCTGATGTCATAATAGGGTCACTTTTTAGAGAGTTGTTCAGTTTTACTTCACCTTTTACATTCCTAATAGAGCAGTTATTTTCAATATCGGTATTTAAAATGAAATGAGTAGGCTTGATGTAGTAATGTGTAGGCACTTACAGATAGCACATGCACCCAACTTTTCTGTTGGCAGTTTATTTCTGTCATTAATGATTGACATGTGGGGTTTCAGGTCCCAAAACCACTATGTGATTATGAGAGATACCGTAGTGGAGGGTTCTGGAAACTTCGATGACTTGGGGTTCTTTAACATGAACCCAAATCTGAGCACATGTGCCTACAGCATTTCTGCCTCCATCGAAAATGCAGCCGCTGCAGCTGAGATTTTATACCGCGACCTACGTGTCAGCAGCCGAATTTTTGTTACCCTTGCTCTCCTATTTCTGGGCAGTTCGGTTATAGTAGTCTGGTTTGCACGGATTTTTAATGGCACCTGCCTGATCCTGCTTGCTTTCATGGTGATTTTAACCTTCATAAGTGTCATAGTTTTACGTCGCAAAATTGTTCAAGATGCCAATTTTGTGCACAAACTGTATAGTTTAAAGGCAGCAAATGTACATGTACGCACTAATTAATGTACATTGAGAGGTTTCACTGGCAGTTCCTAAAGTTTTAGTGTGCAGAAAGAATTCAAACCATAATTTTATAAGAACATAACAGTAGATGATCTCTACCACTGAAAATTGTGACAACAACCTAGTTATTTTCACACTGATAAGGATGCTGTTTTCATGTGGAAGAACTAAATTGTACACTTCTTTCTATTATTCACATATGCATAACATAAAGGATTGTGTGCCTTACTTTTTAGTTTCATTCTGTGTGTTATTATTCTTTTGCATGTGAACTAATTAAGGTGCTAACATATGTCTCAGACATAATTTGTGCCAAATATTTACATTTTCAGGTGCCTATGAAGAACACATATGTTCTATGGCAGTGACCTCCCAAATCTAAAGTGGTGCCGGAGCCCCAAGCAGCATTTCGCCGATCTCCACAAGGCGTTCATGAGATAAACACAGCGCCACACTTTCACAGTGCTATGATTATTATTTATATTTAAAGATTTCGCTCCAAAATTGCTGTTACATTGTGTTTTGTGCCACCCTCCTGTGGCTTAGGTGGAGCTCATGAAATTACGGTGCAGTCCCCTCATTTACGTACCATCAACACTTCAATGTCGCTATTTACAGCTGGAGCATCCAGAAAAATAAAAAGTATATTGATTGTAGCAGGGCTGTTGTGTTTGATACTGACTTTATAAGTTTTTGAAGTCTTGCATAGAACACTGCATTATTGTGTTGCAAGGTAACCACCATTTATGATCGCTAGCATGTTAATTTAGTAGCTTTGTAACGTATTTTATTTAAAAGCTAATTTTGCTTCCGCATCACGACAATTGGAAAAATGCCGATGATTCAATCCCTCATCCTGCATCTTTAAGAAATATTGTGATTTGTACACAGTATTGGATGTGTGGACGTCTATTCCATATACACATCATATTGTTTTGCACTAGATTCGGACGGTCATTTAATTTCCGCATGATTCATACGGCTTTGCTTATCTGCGGAGCTTTCCGCATCATGCGGCTTTCCTTATCTGCGGACCTTTCCGCATCCTGGGCTTTCCTTATCAGCGGAACTTTCCGTATTATACGGCTTTCCGTAGTGCCATAAAGGCGTATGTGGGGAGCCGCACACGGAAATTTTCAGTAGGGAAATATTGAGCGGTAGATGACCTTGTGTTCGACTGCATGTGTAATCCCCATGATCATCATGATCAGAACGGTAGCGCCGGTGGTGACGCCTGGCGTGAAGCTTGGGTGGTGGCATGTGGGAGAGGAGCGGGTCTTTTCAGCACGCGGTGGTTTGCGCGAATGGTTGTCTCTCGCATTGGTTCCCCGGTGCATGACACCGCGGGTCTCGTGGTGAGTGAAACATTGCCAAAGCCAGCTTGTGTGTGTCCTCGTGTTTGTTATAGGTGATGTAATTTTGTGTAAGCTTGTTTTAGCGGGTTGATCACAATTATTCTACTATAATTCGAATGACGATATCGTCGTTCTAAAAAAAACGCCAGGCCTGCGTGGAAGACACATCACAGTCACTGGCAAAGCTAGAAGAGCATCCTTTCAGAGCATTATTCAGAGCACCAACATTCTTTACAAAGAGTGTTGTTGTTGCAACACTCTTTGTAAAACTGCTGCAACAACACTTGCTTGATACCCACTACAGCAAGTATAATAAATTTTTTGTGTTGTAAGCTGGCATTCGCTATGCTATTTTTCACCATTATTCTGAGTAGCGTGGTATACGCAAAAGACATTGAAGAAATTTTGTGGAAATTGTTGATGCAGTGGCTGATGGCGATGAAGAATTGTGCCTGAAATGTGCATGCGCAATAGTTATAGGTGATACAGAACAAGCTTTTGTAATGCGTTGGAACATTGGAAGACCCACTCGTTACGCTGTTCGCATTGTGCGACGACTAGCTGTTCTTTCGGTATTTCAATCGCTTTATAAGTCGCGTTAATACGATTGCTTTCCCGACATCAAGCATGCATAAGGAAAGTTTGACAACAACTACCTAGCACAGGCTTGGCTCAGTGGTAGAAAAATAGGCTGGCACCGATCCGAATCGGGTTCTGGCCCCACTGTGGCATTGGTATTAGGTTATTTTTTTAATTTCGTGCGTTGTGGTTACTGACACCGGTGTTGGCGGCGGCGGACCAACTCCGAAGAGCGTGACCCGAGTTTTGGACTCATGACAGCTTTCGCTGTGAAATGATAAATAAATGTGTGTTGCTTTGTTCCATTCGACCGCATCTGGTGTCTTCATTCACTGCAAGAGCTTGTCCCTCTCTCCACTGCCAGATCCCACATACTTTAGGATGTACAGCAGTCGAGTTGGGCCAGTATTTGCATGCTGCATATAACTGAGTAGCTGTGCAAACCGGTTCCTAGACCGAATAATGCCACTGAAGAAGAGTACATCGATAGATACAGCAAAACTTTCTCCCAAATATATATGCTATTTTCAATGCGTTTTGAAACGCCAAGACAGAGGTATAGTCTTCTTGAATCCCGTTCTTATTGGTGTGCAAAAATTTGTGGCGACACCAATTGAGTGATCTAACCGACATGAAATTGGTGGCTTTTTCCGAAGTCTATAAAATACGCTGAAGCCGGAAATTGCGTAAACTTTGTGTAGATCATCATTTTAGTGGACGTGTAGGTTCACTCTAAACATAGAGCGCAATCTAAGCAAAACAAGCCAAGCCTACGCGGAAGGCGCAGGACAGTCCCACCAGAGCTAAAAAAAGCGGCCTTTCAGAGCGTTTTCTTAACGCTCATTTGGTAACTGTGGCAAACACACTTGCTAAGGCCCACTAAGACATTATTTATAATAATTTTTTATAGTAGACCAGCATTCTCTATGCTATTCTTCGTCATTATTCTGAGAAGCGTGGTATCTGCTAAACACTTGCGAAAATTTCGAGCCCATTGATCATGCATTGGCTGATGATGATGTGAAATTATACCTGAAGTGGGTATGCGCCACAGCTATTAGGAGATCAAAAACAAGCTTTCGTAATGGGTTGGAGCATTGAATAACCCACTCGTCACGCTATCCGCATTGTGTGACGCTTGGTTATTCTTTTGATGATCTGACACACTTTATTACTCATATAAGGTGATTATATTCACGACATTAAGCCTGCCTAAGGCATGTTTGCGAACAAGTCCCAAGCACCAGCGTGGCTCGTTGCTACAATACTGGGTGAGCACGCAGCAGACATTGGTTCAAACCCCACTGTGTCTTCGGGGCTAGGTTCCCTTGTTTTCGTGCGGTAGTAATTAAGGGCACAGGTGGCAGCGGTGGCGGCGGAAAACTATGGCATTGTGCGTTACCCAACCTTCACTGCAAAAGATATGTAAGAGCGGCTAAAGTGGCCCTCAAATTAAAGCATACCTGTGTGTGCGAGGCAAGGACACAGAAAGAGCAGACAGGCAGAGGCACAACTGTCCATGTAAGGTCTTTTTGTGCCTATGTTTTCATTTGTGGCCACCACACTACCATGATGTACAAAGCGATTGGCCCAGACGGACAGACAGACAGAGAGACAGACGGACAGACAGACAGACAGACAGACAGACAGGCAATGAACTTTGTTGAGGTACGGATGAGCCAGCCAGTGAAGTCCTACAGAGGACCCCAACTGGCCCATCTGCAATTTTTCTTTCCTAACAATGCCCCGCCGAAGTAGTCTAGTGACTATTGTACTCTGCTGCTGACCCGCAGGTTGCGGGATCGAATCCTCTCTGTGGCGGCTGCATTTTCGATGGCGGCGAAAATGCGGTAGTCCCGTAGGCTCAGATTTGCGTACTTGTTCAAGAACCACATGTGGTCTACATTTCCGGAGCCTTCTATTACGACGTCTCTTATATTCATATGTTGGTTTTAGGACATTAAAACTCACATATCAACAAACCAATCAATAGCCCATAATTGTGAACTTTCTTAGGGCATACAGTCATTTTGAAAAATGAAGTGGTACTGCAGAGTCTGTTTATTCTAAACAGCTGCATACACGACGGTCAATTCATATTCAGCGTGTTCCGAGCTCTTCTGAATAGAGCTAGGTAAAATTTTTGCAGTAGTCTTACGTTACCACAAAAGTGATGGCTCTCGTAATTCAAAATGATTGCGTTCTGAATATATGCGCTTCATTAAAGTGAGTGATTCTCAATTTTTTAATGGAACTACTGTTCTATTCCAGTGCATCTTCATGCACTGATATTCAGGAGGATAATGGCTACTTACCAATGAAAATGCACGGAAATTCTTCACCCGCAGATGCTGTTCAATTTATTCTTCTGATCTTTCTGAGGATTCGTGAGCCTTCTGCTATAATCACTGTACGCGTTATTCGGCCTCTGTGTCGATCTAGTAGTCGTAGGTGTGCGATGCTGGTATGAATTGCTGGATTTGCTGGAACCCCACATCGGACTTGGCAATGGGGCCGGGATTCCGAATACAGGCGACAAACAACCATCATAAACTATGTAAAGTACAAGTGCAATTGCACCAAATAGAACACCAACTTTCTGGGACCGAGATGTACTCATTTTCTAAAAATGACCACTTCCTGCAGTCACTGCCACCTTGTCGGGCGAGCGCATTTATTTATCCAAAATCAGTGAGAAAAAGAAAATAAAGTTTTGCAAGAGTGTGACACATTGTCTACTTTAACAAATGATCAGCATTTATTGTTTTTGTGAAATATATAGCTCCAACCTTTCTGTTGCCGCCTCCGTAGTATTGTCTACCTGGTTATTCCAATGCTCCTTCAAATGCTACGTGGCTTATGCGCATAATAGGAGTCATGTAAGAATGTAATATTGGTGCCTAAACCTTTTGTTTTCTCATGGTAAGCCAAGCTTGTCCACCATGACAAAAAAGCAAGCGTATTCGAGTGCCACATTTAGGCTGCTTTATTCATTTTACAGTAAAAAGATTGTAAACGAGCTCAAAGTAAACCGTTTGTTATAAGAACGGCGAGATTTTTGTTTTTGGATTTTTAAAACGGCACCTTCCTTTGTGTGCAAGGGGTGCGCGCGTGCTTGAACAGGTATGTTAAAAATAAAAAAATGCCGAATTGAATGGAATACAAAAATTTGCCCGTTATCTGCATGTTACTCTGCAAATGTCATCAAAAGACAATGGTCTTGCATGTGGAGAATGTGAACAAACATTTATTTGAAGTTATGCGCAAGAACATCGGCGAATGGCATTCTGGAGGCGCTACGTTAGACTGCCTCGAGCGTGCAACATAAGCGAACGAGCGGATCAAGTCACGTCACACGTGGGACATTAGCGCTATCTGGCAGTTTTCTTGGAAAACGAAGTGCGTGGGTCTCAGACGGGCCTGTGCACCCGTGCGCGCCCGTCTCAGAGGTGATAAGGAGTAGAACGCAAGGCAACGGGTACATGTCGCCACCGGGTCGTCTTAGCAAAGTGCTAGAAACACTGGCATTTTCGTGCAATTTTCATAATTTTAATGGAATACGAAAATTTCAACGCCTCTGGGATTGCGGCTGCTACTACAGAAATGGTAAACGTTCTTAAAGTCACGATACTGTTCCAGCGCCATACCTGATTACTGGATCAGTTACGCCGCACACTGGGACAGCCGTTATCAGCTGAACCAGGCTTTGGAAATGTTTTCAAAAGTTTTGATCGTGCACACATTGTAATTACAACTTAAACACGAGCACAACGGAAAAAACATGAAACAAAGATATAAGTAAGCAGGTGTCAAACTTTCCACCTAAAGGCATTCCACATCAGCGAGTCCCACAGGCTGCCGTATACGCTACAGTAAAAGACGAGAACACAAGTATCTTTTCTCCATCCTAAAGCTGCTACCGGTATACTATATTTTGTTTTCGTCGCTTAGCACCGCAGAGTTTCGTCTCTGCGTGCTCACGCCAACATAACAGGTGATTTTTAGCTCATTTGATATGGGTTGCCTTGGGTCACAACTCTGTGGCACGTTTTGCCGCAATACTTATTAGCGTAATGGAAGATGGGTTACGGCTATCGCAGTCAGTCGCTAAGCGGTTAGTCATACCTATGCAGAAAACAGCATGCATCTGCACTGCTCGCTGAACACTTTAAATTTCGTCACTTTTTAGAAAGTATTTTCTGTCCGCCTCCTTACGTGTCGCGTAGGACAGCCGTGGCAGTTTACTCAAGCTGGAGTGACTATTTGGTTTATGAAATAGATTGACGAGTATCGATCAGACTCCAAGGAATGCGCACCCGCGCCAGGGTGGCTAATGGTCGGCTTAAAATTTTACGCGAAATTTTCGCTAGCCCCCCCCCCCCCCCCCGCTTTTGCACTCCACAACAGCAAGCATAGACAAAGAGGACGCATAGGTTCTGTGCCTCCCTGCCCCCCTGGAGAAACAGAATTGTCGTCGGGGCTCTCCCCTCCACGAAAAAAAAAAACTCTGCAGCTCACAGACTAGAATACCATCATATTCGATAAATTTTACGCTCTACGTCTCGCGTTTCAGTGTGAAGTGTACAGAAAGTGCACCAATTGCTCCCCGTTTCCCATAATGAGCCGCTAATAGTCCCATTAGGCGGCAGAGACTGTACAGTTTGGTCAGTGCCTCTCGATGCGCTTTAAGAAATTGGGCCACGTTGTACAGTGTGTTTCAGTGGCGACCAGCACTCTGTAGTACACTGGGACAGATTCTACAGCGTTTCCAGGGTCACCCAGCGCCCTGGAACGCAGTAGGATACACTGGAAACGCTGTCTTTTTTTCTTCTTTATTGTATAAATGACAACCAAGGCCCCCGTTTTGTATGGTGGGTGCCCTTAAGTATGAGCTAACATCCCTGGTTCCTTCCAGATTTCAATTCATTGATTCTTTTCGCTGCACAATTATACTTTGATTTCAAGAACATTTTCTGCACATAATACTTCAGAGGCTTCGGAACTCTCTATGGTTCTGCACAGGGTTCTATACTTCTGTAGTCGCGGCCATGCTAAGCACATCTTCAAGAAACAACAGCGAAAAAAAAAACGTTTTTAACGCAAACCTAGCAAATAATGCGTGCTAAATTTATTTTTCAGTTTTTTAAGTATCGTAAAATGGAAAGGGCACACGTTTTTATCAATTTTGAAGAAGAGTTAAAACGTTTCTATACTGTGAAATGATTAGACTATAATTATTGGTATTTATTGATAATTGATTTCTTACGACCTGAAGAGACGCTTTGGCAAGGGTAATTGTACTTGAAAATATTTTCCGTACGCGTGTGCGAGCCCTGATTTTCAAGCAAGTGACACACTCACTACACTCTAAGGCAAAATGGTGTTAAAAGGGTGTGTGGTTCGTCCTTTTGGGGACTAATGGTGCTGTCACAACCATCAGTCGTTTAAGGACTAACGGCACCGGATCTAACAGCTAGTCTCTTCAATGAACTAACATTTAGTCCTCACATTTACACCTTAGTCAGTAACCATTATACCCACAGTTCACCCCAAAGGACTAATATTTAGTTGTTACATTTGCACCTTATAGAGCAACTGTTAATCCCTACATTTACATCTTACCGGGCAACTGTTAGTCCTCAGAGTTAGACCTTGCCAGACGAACGGTTGATCCACTCAAATACTCCAATTGGATGAACTTTTTGTCCCCAGTTCAAACATAGTTTTTTTCTTTTTTTTTCGCCAGGCCTAATATTTTTTTGCCTGTTTTTCTGCGCAGTGAACAACCAATTGCGCAGAAAACTCGCAAAAATGTAGTTGGCCATCTATGTGTGACTGGTTTCGCAGTCACGGCAACAACGAAAAACAAAAGTGATACATCGAAATCTTTTATTTCTCTACATACACATAGAGTTCTTCATTCTTTTAGGTGAGTTTATGGTGAAGTGTACAACTCCAGTCTCGTTGCCAAATCTTGTTCACTCCTTGGGTGGCTCCTCCGAAGGAAGTGATAGATGACAGGCATTGCACACGCAAGCGCATGCAGCCTTCTGCCTGTTGTGTTCCCACCGCTGTACGTACAATAAGATAGTCTAAATAGTTAAACTATAATAAACACAAGCGTTAAATAATGACACACAAAGAACTTTACCTTCGCATGTCGCACAGTCCTTCTGAAGCTGCTCTGATGAAAGAGATGGATGGTAGGCATCACAGATTGCCAGCGCACACAGTCTTCAGCACGGTGTGCGCCGACGGCTGCCCAACAAGTATGTAAAATAGTAAGTCGCACTTGACAGAGGATGATTACAAATACATATGCGCAATACGTGAAAAGTGAAATGAAAAGATACGTGATATGTGACATGCTAATAATTTCACCGTGATGTCACACATCGTGAAAGACTCATTTCGATCCCCGTAGCGCAACAGCTTACGAATGGTGGCTGAAGCCACAGCTCCGCGAACTACCGTGCCGCTAATAAGTCGGCGAGACCTAAGCGAGTGACGTCGTTCAGCTCGAGAAAGCCAACGCGAGACCAAACACGGCACTGAACGCGGAGCGTCTGCCGCCAGCGAACTTCGAACAGGAGAGCGAGCGTACGCTTGCCGCCGCCACGAACAGCGCCGAGCTGGTTTGGAGCTAGCGCCGAAGAAATCTACGGTAAAGCCCAAACTTCATAAGCGCAAAAATGCACGCGACAGCGACGAGCGACGTGACGTAGATCGTCTTCGCGTGATCAGTCGCTAGCGCAGGCAAACCTCATTCACGCGACGGCTCCGGCGAGCCAACTTCACTGTTGCTGGCATGAGGCCGTCTACTCGCACCAACAAAACCACGTAGTGAGTGGTATGCAATTTAAAAATACGATATATCGTTGTGTAATGGAACGGAAGGTGTTTATGAATGCCTTGCAGCATTTTTTTTATATGCACATGCGTGAAAATTGCGCTATTTCTTGTTGCGCATACGTGACTCGGGCAGAATCACGTGCACCTATGTAGTCTGTCTTTTCCGGTTTTTCGGTATTTGCTGCTTGAGCCCAGCACTTGCGGGCGATGGGCGATGGTTTTCAAATCTGGAGAACCAAGCGATCGCGCGAAAACGAGCACGTGACACTTCGCGAGAACGCCTTGTTTTGTCGCTCATAGCATCGCTCGTCGCTGTCACATGCGTTTTCGCGCTTATGAGGTTGTTCTTCATTCGGCCCTTTTCCACAAACTCGAGCGAGTGTAGCGCGGAAACGCGTGTCCGTCGCCGCGGCCAACAGACGGTGCCGAGCCGGCCGAGCTGCTTGCGACCGGCTGACGGGAAAGCGAACTGTAATAGCGACCAATTATCAGTGAGTTCCGACGCTAGCGAAAGCCCCGCCAGCCCGTTCTGGTGCACTTAGAGCGCGCGACATTCTACAACCAAGCTCTTTACGAGAACCCGCAACGTGTTTTCGACGACTCTCAACACAGCGATGAAGACTCAGGCCGATATCGTCAGCCCGGAGCTCATCGCGGCTGCGAAGACAGCCGAGCACTCGATGAGCGAGCGTGCGAGAGGCCGACGGCAATGGCGGCCAATTTCCAGGCGGTCGCAAAGCACAGGCGAATTGCAGACGCCGAAGCTGACCGTGATGCATTTCGTTCGAGCGATATACAACACGACCGAACCCGTTGCCAGCAAGCGCGATCGGTATCGCACACGCGACAAGTAGAGTAGAATAAAGAATGATAACCTGCTTGCCTTAGAATCCAGCGCTGTTTTCTGCCCTGAGTCGGACTGAAGTATATATCCGATAGGCCTATTGTGCTCTCAGCCGCCATATTGGCCTTCCCAACTGTTGCTGTCGTGTGTTGGTAGTGACTATCTTGAAGCCTGAGATATACAGCGCGGCGTGGTGACGTGTCGAGACTAGCTCCAGACTTCATGGGTGCAGCGAAACGCAACAGCAGCAGCCCACGCTTATCCAAGCGTACACACAAGCACCACGTCGTAATTCTTAGATCGTCGAATCCAGGCGGCCGTGGTCGAGCACTCCGAGCGAGACGCAACACACCAACCGTCACCGACAGAATACGGAGAAATACTGAGCCAGCAGTGGAGAAGAGAGGAGGACAGCTGGGCACCTTGGCAACGCTTTTCGCGCTGCCTGCAATCCGAAGAATTAGGCACTGCACCGTACTCTCGACCGGATTGCAGAAATTAGGTGCCTTTTCTTATCTTCTAAACACTACCACCACCAATCGGCGGGCGGTTCATCCCTTCGGCGCGTGTGATTTCGCGCGTCACGTATTCCCTATGTGGTAGCTCCTCAACGATCTATCCATTCATGGCGCACTTCTATTGGGCTCCGTTACTCCTTTTTCGGGTAATTTTGCCTTAGAGTGTATACCCCTTTTGAACTTCAAAATTGTTTAAGAAGCATCAGACGATAAGTGGTACTTCCAAAACAATACAAGCAGTGGGCATTAAATGGTTACCGAAACACTGCCCGGTATTTACCCGTGATTTTTAACGCTACTTTCATGTGCTAATTTGCCGTTTGTGTTTCACAGTGCACGTTGTGGTTAACTCTTAGGAACGCTTCATTTTGTGAACCTCGACACAAGTGGGCAGTTTGCCTACTGTAAGGGAATTATTTAAGGAACCGTAGAGCTTCTCATATTAGGCCTTGTCACCTGTTTGCGAAACATTATCCCACGTATACTCTCTACCGTGGGTAACAATTATTACAGGTACAAAAATTCCATCAATGCCTTACTTTATAATTGATACTTTGCAAAGGAAGCTTTAGGTTCAGAAGAAATTAAACTACGAGGTAACCCATAGAGTATAATCTACATTGCAACCTGTAAATGTTGATGTTATTTAGTTTACGTGCTAGCCTTTCATTTTTAAAACGGAATGTATTTTCTCAAATGGGTTACAATGAAAATAAGTTCTGGTAATGGTAGACATCTTTACGCTACGACTAAACGGCATATTTGCCGCCAACTAATACGTTTGCTATATAAATGCTATACACAAACATGCACAATTATGTGGTTAGACATAATCTTTTTTTCTAAAATGAAGCCAGAAACGCCATATCCGCCAGTTATTGCGTTAATTCTCGAAAATCCTTATGAAGCAATTTCATCTGACAGTGAAAGAAGGACCACGCATGTCAAGACATTTCAGTAACACATTAAAAAGCCCACATCAATTAGTCATGCTGTCATACCGCTGTTTTTTCGTGCTATATTTTGAAGTGAAATCAGTAGGCAAGAATGAGAACGCTCACCGAAGTCTCAAGCAAAATACTGTAAAGTGAGACAGTGTGTGTGCATTTCAAGAGCAAACTCAAATCGAACAAGACATCCTCATTAGTAAGCAATCTAACATCCCAACATAGCACGTTTCTGTGTGCGGTTGTGGCTTGTCACCCAATAATGAGCGTTTACAAATTTACCGGTACTTAATGAAGCTTTCCTTCATTGTGTATGTAGATATTTACGAACGCATTTATGCATGCTTTGATGAATTTGTAGGGTTTAACGTCCCAAAACCACCATATGGTTATGGGAGACGCCGTAGCGGAGGGCTCCAGAAACTTCAATTTCCTGGGGTTCTTTAACGTGCGCCCAAATCTGGACACACGGGCCTACAGCATTTTGGCCTCCATCGGAAATGCATCCGCCACAGCCGGAATTTGATCCCGCGACCTGCGGGTCAGCAGCCGAGTACCTTGGAAATGCAGCCGCCACAGCCGGAATTTGATCCCGCGACCTGCGGGTCAGCAGCCGAGTACCTTGGAAATGCAGCCGCCACAGCCGGAATTTGATCCCGCGACCTGCGGGTCAGCAGCCGAGTACCTTAGCCACTAGACCACCGCGGTGGGGCCACATTTATGTATGTATGTATGTATGTATGTATGTATGTATGTATGTATGTATGTATGTATGTATGTATGTATGTATGTATGTATGTATGTATGTATGTATGTATGTGTATCTAGGTATGTATGTATGTATGTATGTATATATGTATGTATGTATGTATGTATGTACGTATGTATGTATGTATGTATGTATGCATGCATGCATGTATTAGGTATGCATGAATAAATGTACGTAATGTAAATAAGAAGATGCACCACCTTCTAGCAGCGTGGTTCAGTCGGCTATGCTTCAGTTCGCTTTTGTCCGGCCTCTAGACAGTTCTGCACGCTGCCTCGCCATTGACAACTATAACATCCTATACGGTTGCGGCTGGTTACCCAATAACGGGCGTTAACAAATGTACCGGCGCTTACTGAAACATTTAGCCATTGCGTACGTAGGTATGTAAGAACACATTCATGCATGCGTGCGTATGTGCATGCTTGTACGTATGCATGAATGTATGTATGTATCCATGCATGCATAAATGTACGTATATATTGTGAAGCAGAAGATGCGCAACCTACGAGCAGCGTGGCTCACTCGGCTATGCTTCAGTTCTCTCCGACCTCCGGACGGTTCTTCACGTTGCCTCGCGCCTGACCACTATAACATCCTTAGACGACAATAAACTTTTTACAATTGGTGGAGGGTGCTGTACATTCCCGTAGATACACCCTGGAGGTGCGAAGCCGAATGCTCCCACCCGTCATAACTGTCAACGCTAGCCCATGGATGCTTTCACCCCTGTTCAGTCACCTACCCCGGGCAACCTCGGCGACGCGACCCGAAAGTCTCCAGCGGTGCCGATGGAGCCAATGCGAAAGACTGGATTGACTACTGTGGACCTGTGAGCACTAATGTTAAAGTTGAAGCTTATTGAAGGGTAAGCATGCATATAAATGAACAGATGAACGGAGTAGATGGGGAGGTCTCAGAGTAAAAACTGTCGGGGGGACCTCCTAACACATTGTGAATAAGATGATGGATAGTATGCAGCAGGCAATTGGCATTGTGACAAAGCTGTAAATACAATGTGTAGCGTGAACAAAATAAACGAGAACACTTTACTCTATTTTCAAAAATACGAAGATAAACAACAAGTCTACAATGATAAGATAAGCAGAATAAAACGATACATAAAAATACGTTTTCATTAGAGGCGGTGTACATCTGCAATTACACTATAGGAGTGGCGACACTGTTATCACATATATAACGTACAGTTCATCAAGGCAGTGCAAAACACGCGGAAATAAAAAAATGAACCAATTTAAATTTTCTAATTGCACCTATATCTAATATGTTTTAGTTAGTTCGTGTATTTTAGTTCATCGGCAAAGTGAGCTTGTCGTGAAAGATTGTTTAATTTCAGCAGGAATTTAGTTCCACACGGACACACCAGCAAATTAAGCAGTCATTTTCCCATAGTTAGTGCGAGCTTTAGGTAAAAGGAAATTCTCACGCACAGAGAACCCAGTTCTAACAATATTAGTCAAAAATTCAGGTAAAAACGTTCTATGCGCACATCGTGACGAATAAGGCGAAACATGATGCCTCCTAGTTTTAAAGTAAATATTTGGTTAAGGGGAAGTATGTTTAGGTCAACGTAAATGGGGATGTAGTGACAAGTTACGGACTGAACGTCATTAGCCACACCGTTTGGTTTTAGAACCGTCGTAGACTATATAAATGTGCGTTGTACGTGTTTCCCCAAGGTGATAAGAAATATGAAAGGTGGCTGTGAAAGTAAGAATACTATAGGGACAGGATAGCATGTTGTGGAATGTGTGGTCGTGATTTCAGAATAACATGAATACTGAAAGAAACATTTTTAAGAAGAGACTGCGTATGAGCATAGAAGTTCAGTGGTGCAATTATGTACAGATTCCGAATCCGGATGGAGGTGTTCGGTCGGTGACGTCAAAAAGTGGGTGGTCCGCAGCGGTCGTGACGACGAGGGGAAGCAAACAGCCAATGAGGGAAATAAAGGTCTGCGTCAGCATTTAGACGTCAGCTTGGGGACCGTATAGCAAAGTGAAAAGTGTTTGTAACATGTTGAAAAATGTTTAACTATTATTGCTCCCCAATAAAGTGTGTTGGCACTAGTTTTCAAGCGTTGAATAAGAATTACGGCACAATCCAAATGTATTTTTTCCGTTAGTGTTTTGAAATGAAGTTAAATTGAGAGAGACGGTAAGTAGTGGCGCTAAATAAAACCCCGTTTCAAGCAGTTACTGTTCTTATATCTCCACCTAAAGCCTTATTCTTATTCTTTATTCAAACCTAAACAGCGCAGGTGTTCTATGGCGCAACTTTTGAAGCCGTTAGCTCAGTCGAGCGCAATCATGGTGGAGGGCAACAGCACAAGTACCCAACAGCACCAGCGGCTTGTCCGCCGTTCGAAGGTTCAGCGAGCGCTGGTGCTCGCCTTTATGGACGAACATCCCCAGCTCACGGCGAAAGCCCTCGAGCTGCGGCATGGCGTCGCCATCGCCGACCGGTGGCGGCTGTGGCAAGAGCTTAGCGACGTGCTGAACCATAAAGGGCCTGCGCAAAAAAAAATGCGAAGGAATGGCAGGACTGGTGTGCAGGTGGGTGTACAAGGCCCGCCTAGACACCACCGCTGCTGCTGCCGCGCAGGTGAGACGAAAAACCTTGGCAGCGGGAAACGCCATGTTGTCTAAGTGCCCGCATGCTGAAAAGTCGTGAAGCCCTTGCATATCAATCTAATCCATGCCACCTTACAGCCATTTCGATTCATCTGGTTGCTTTCGGATGGTCTTTCCAACTGTCCTTTCACCTTGGTCCGAAAACCGGAGAAAAGCAATCACGTGACACCTTGATCCACGTCACAAAGAACGTCAAAGCATTCATCACGGCTAGAAAGGGACAATGGCGTGAGATTCAATGCAACAGACCGCCTTCGTTCAGATTTGGAATTTGTACATAATTGCACCACAGATGTTTATCCAAGATGACGCCTAGAAACCGAGGGCTATTAGAAGCACGTCTTCCAAGGCGTAATAGTGCACCGGTCCGTCCAAAGATACTTCCAGCCCTTTTCTTTTTTTGTGTGTGCGAGCGGCTGCGCAAACAGTGTCTTGTTTTCTGGTGTGAGGTGGTCGTTTACAAACACAGGTTCATCAGAGTTTTTTTTTAACCAATCATCCGCGCCGTCATCCTGGCCTTCTTTGCTTTACTAGCAAACTGTTTTTTTTTTGGACCACGAGCAAAACCTAGCGATGATGTGGGTTGTTTGGTTTTTTGCCGGGACGTGGTGCACAATGTAAATGTCAAAAGCATTGATAGGGACAGCCAACTTTGTTTCCCGTATCTTGAACGATATGAAGGTAGCTTTCGCCGTCAGTTCATGGGACTCCTCTGATTTCAACGTTGTTCAAACGCGAGTACTGTTTTTGCTCACCAATGCGCATATTGAACTGCTTATTAGCTTCGTGAAGTGATTTGTTGTCATTGGTCAAGGTTTCATTCTGATTATTCATGTCCTCGTAGAGTTCATTGAACATTTTCATGCTTTCACGCACGTCAGCTACTTCGGCACGAAGTGCATTGACTTCTTTAGCTAGTTCGGCAATTCAAGGCATATTATACACCCAACCAAGCGTAGCAGCGCTTTCGAAAAAAGTCTAAGATGCAAAGTACCCAGAAAATTTACACAACCTGCAAAAGTGGCACCGAAGCTTAGCAGCGTCTCCTCTCTGTCGCAACCACTGCTGCCAATTGATGCGTGAACGCTGGGGCCGTGGCTTTATGTTCCTGGGAGCTGCCGATCACCTTTCCGATTCGAGACGCGCAGTGGGTCTATGCAGGTTACACGCGTAGTCGGGATGCCTGTCAATGACCGAGGCAGTCAGGGCCACCCGGCAAAGGATTATTGGTGCGTTAATGGCTCCCCGGTGACGCCACGAAGATTCACTTCAGCCGTGAGCACAGGCCACCAGGTTTGTACTTCTTTGATATAGCCGCCACGTCACGTTAACGTCAATTGTCACGTTAACGCCATTAAGGAGCATGACCCAGACAAGCCGGCCACGTCATATTGCGAAAAATGGTTGCGAAAAAGGCCTAAGATGCAAAGTACCCAGAAAATTCCACCAACCTGCAAAAATGACACCGAAGCTTAGCAGCGTGTTCCCTCTGTCGCAACCGCTGCTGCCAGGGGATGCGTGAACCCTGGGGCCGTGGCTTTATGTTCCTGGAAGCTGCCGATCTCCTTTCTGACTCGAGGCGCGCAGATGTCTGCGCAGTGGGTCTGCAGAGGTTACACGCGTAGTCGGGCCGTCTGCCGATGACCTAGGTAGTCAGGGTCACCCAGCAAGGGAGTATTGGTGCGTGAAGGGCTCCCCGTTGACGCCACGAGGATTCACTTACGCCGTTAGCGCAGGCCACCAGGCTCGTACTCCTTTTATATAGCCGTTACGTCACGTTAACGTCAATTGTCACGTTAACGCCATTAAGGGGCTTGACCCAGACAAGCCGGCCCATGTTATATTTTACCTCGCTAGTGTCGCGCACAGTGGTACAATAACTACAAACACAACATTCCCACATAGCGCGTCTTCCAGACGTTCTGTTCTGTAGTATTAGGTAGCCCGACCTACCGTATAAGCGCGCAGAAGAGCGCTTCAACTTCCGCTTGCAGCAGACTGGTGAAAGCTTCACAAGAAATATTGAGCACGTCGTCTACCTTTGTAGACCGGCGTGTGAACGACACCAAGCTCGAAGGTGACGAAATCAAACACATCCAGAAGTATATTGACAATGGCGTACTCCAAATGCCTTTGACTAGGAATCCCATCACAGTTTCAGAAGTCGTAAGCTTGTGTCAAAGCTACGACGAGTTGAAAAAGCAAGGCGCCTTGACATGGCAGCCTAAGCGGGGTGGCGAGGAGCTGTGCAGTCTTCATACTGTGCCTGATCAATCGCTGTTTCTTCAGAAACTTCAAAACTTTGGCTAGGAGGAAGCAGCCCGCCAACTTTCCTTATACTATTCGCTCACCTTTCCACCACCTGTCTGCCAGCCTTGCTCGAAACTGCTTTTTTGGAAGACAATGTCCAAGCTGTTAGCATTGCGCACCAAGAACCGCCTGTACCCAGCCCTGTTCACTCAATGCATGCCGCGCATCCGGTGAGCGCTCCGGTCTATCTGCCTACGAGCCGCCTGTGGCCATGCTCCTGACAATTGCAGCAATGTTGTTGGGCACTCATGTCGCCAATCTGCAAGCCACGAAGCCTGTGGTTGTGCCCCTCTCATATGCGAGAGAGCTAAGGGCCGTTTCCCACAGCTGCCGTAGCTCATGTCGGCTCCGTGAACTTTCCGTGCTCACGCCAGTTCTTCAGGCCAGATCTAGATCATTTTTATGAGTGGGTAGAGGAAATCGGGATTATTTCGACACCAATTTTGCGGCACCCTGACATGCCTACTCAAGCCTAGCTCGATGGCGGGCTCCGCCACTTCATCACCGCCCTTCTTTTGGCTGCCTGCTATAGTGGAGTACGTTGTTGACGAATAGGACCTGGCAGTGGCCGTATCTTTGCGCCCATAAGTGACGCCACGCCACATTGCACCACGCCGCTGCCACAATAACCCAGCCCAACTACATGTCAGCCATCCGTCAAATTTT
Source organism: Rhipicephalus microplus (assembly GCF_043290135.1). Classification (NCBI taxonomy): domain Eukaryota; kingdom Metazoa; phylum Arthropoda; class Arachnida; order Ixodida; family Ixodidae; genus Rhipicephalus; species Rhipicephalus microplus. The sequence continues at coordinate 103,901,294 of NC_134709.1, read as the reverse complement.
TATTCGCCATCGAAGCAGACCAGTGTTTAGCTACCATGCCCTCACCGTCGCGCTCCTATTCCTTGTATTCCGGCTAAAACCACGCATTTCGTTGGTCGTCCTGAAGCTTCCGTCGACCTGAATAAGCTTCAGCTTTTGCACTCATACCTCGCCTTACTGCAAGCAGTGAAGTGGCGCGGTCTCCTACTAGCTTCATCTGACACGGTGCGAATACATCTAGTCAACAATATTTTTATTAGGACAATGGCGTTCCAGACACTATTATCAGACTGAACTCTGTCGTCAAGGCACTCGGCAAAAGATACTTTTTTTTAATGAGCGGCGCTCGGAAGCACTCTGCCTTCACTTGAGCGTCCCCGCGTCTCTTCTCTTCTCGCGCTATTTTTCTTCTTCGGTTCCTTGTCCCAGGCAGGAACGAGCAAAATAAACAACATTCCCGGCCACGCAAACTTGAACACACACTTCAAGTTGGTACAGACTTTTTATTCACTTGATTGCAACACCTCCACCTTGAAATTTGCGCTTGCTGGAACGAATGAGGCCATCGGCTCTGCGGTACACTTCCGTGACCCTTGCAAGCTTCCATAGCTGGCGCGACTTGTTGTCCGCACGCACGAGAACGACGTCTCCTTGCTTCAACACTGTATTTGATATCGTGTCGGCAAAGTGTGCAGATCATAGTAGCAACAGGCTCTGTTTTTTCCAACGCTTCCAAAAGCTCAACCAGTAGCTTTCTGTAGTTGTGTCTGCGTATGGCGTCAGCTCGCTTGAAATTACAGTTGACTTCGTCAGTGGTTGCATATGGTATAGAAGTCAACCTTCGTCCAAGGAGAAGTTTGGCTGGTGTTAAAGTACAAGAATCTCCTGCATCCATCTCGATGAACATCAGAGGCCTAGAGTTTGCAACTGCTTCAACCTCAGCGAGAACTGTCGATATTTCTTCGTAGTTCAGACGAGCTTTGCAGATAATTTTTCCCAGCGCAAGCTTCAGCGATCGTACGAGGCGCTCTCACCATCTACCCCACCAAGGAGCATTTGGTGCAACAAACTTGCACGAAATGCCGTTGGTGCGGAGGTGACTTGCGACGTCCTTTTTAATGATCATTCAGTGTAGTCGCCTTATGTCTGCCGATGTCTTCTGAAAGGTCCGTGCGTTGTAAGAATAAATCATCCTAGGTAATCCTCTCCCAGCTGTAAATCGTCAAAGGCACAGCAGCAAAGCCTCAGATATCATTTTCAAGACAAGCTCAAGATGCACTGCTTTAGCCACGGCGCACGTAAAAAGTGCAACGTAGCACGTGTATCCTTTCTCTGTACGTGCATGAAGAGGGCCGCGAAGCCAGGTCCTACAATTTCGAACGGGTTCGTTGGTGACACTAGTTGACTTGCTTACACAGCAGTCTCAGCACCTCCTGGGCCCACACTGAAAGGCATGCGTGCATATATTGCAGCCATGCAGCACTCTCTGTACCGAAGTGCGAGCTCGACAAATCCAGTAGTGTTCTCGAAGCTGTAAAGTGTATCTTTGACTTCTGCTAGTGGGACTTGAAGATGAGCCCTGTTTGCCAAAAGTGCCGAAAAGTGGTGTCTTGACGGCATTATGATTGGGTGCTGGACATCTTGTGTGGAATGCATGAGCGATCAATTAACTCCAACCCAAAAAATTGTGTATTTTTCTATGTAAGGGCGTAGTTCAGCAATTCGAGATGTAGACTCGGCTGTTTGGCGGTTGGTCAAAGCGGTGAGCTTTGGAAGAAAGCCTTGCTCTTGAATACACCTTATCCAATACTGTTCAGCGTTCAGGATTTCTGTTGCCACGAGATATCCTGTGTAATTCGTTCTTTTTCTGCTTCGATCAGTAAATCTGAAAACCCACGCAGTGACTCTGATGAGGCGTTGAAATCTTCTGTGCCATCGATCGCCGATTATCGGAATTGAGAAGCGTATCACTAGCGCGACGTGGACTGTTGCAACTTCACCTTGAATGGCTTCCGCTATGTCTAGTTCACTGAAATGCAGGGACCATTGAGACATCTGTCAAGCTAGCAACTCAAGACCATGTAACCATTTAAAGCTGCACAGCAGTTTCTCAAGCGTAACACCATACGTGAGTAGATCAGCCAGGTTGTGAAGTCCAGGGCAGTATCTGCACTTTGATGAATCTGATGTGCACCCGATTTCATTGACTCTGTTGGCTATGAAATGTTTCTACTTTTTGACGTCATCTTTTATTCGTGACAGCACATTGGCGGAATCTATCTACATCCCGTAGCCATCTTGAACGTTTTTCAAACCGCCTTTCACGTATTCCAACATTATTGAGCCGATTAAGGCAGCCAAAAGCTTAATCACGGCAGCATTGTCTCCTTAATGGGTGCTACACGTGACATTGCAATCAACAGTTTCGGGTCTTAAGGACTTGGCACGACTTGTATTGCTGCTCAATATGCCATGGGACTGGCATTACGAAAACATCTACTTGAAGCGTATTGGGCTTCCTTTCTCTGCCACACAGATAGCGAGGAACAATCACGTCTAGCAGTTGTGGCAGCGGAATAACCCAATCATTCCATTATTTTTCAAGTCATTAGGCAGTTTTTCTTCTCAGCGAAAACAAAATTCATATGGCAATAGTACGTGGTCCTATTAGTCCCAACGGGTCAAATATTCTTGATGCTGACTGCAAGAAAAATAGTTTCTGGTCCTTCTGCGCTGTCAAAAGCCGGAGTAGATTTTCAACCGAACCGAAAAGCTGAATTTGTTCTTCGCAAGATTCTACGCCGAACCCAGGACCTTAACAGAAGTTTCGTGAAGAAAGACTATCTCATTACTAGTAGACTCTTCTTGATGTTGAAGTGTTCGCATCAAGTTTTTGAATTTGTTGTCCAATTTCGCAATGTCGCGCTGGCCGATTTCAATTCCAACCGTTAATCAGGAATTTCTCGCACTAAGGCGGGTAAAAAGATAGAAGTATAACAATTACGACCATGTCATGAAAAGTATGTGGTGCTAATGAATTAGGAAGGTTTTTCGTGATAAAAACCATGGTAAACATGTATTGCATTAGCAAAAATGCCTCTAGCGTCCACACCCTTGAGTCCAAGGGCCGTGAGACAAGTGCTTCGCTCAGTGTAGCCACTGCAGCAGAGACCTCTCTGGAGAGGTTGGGCTACGCAATCTCCGGACATATTACGTGAAAAGTACGGACGTCTCTCAAAAAAGCCCACAACGATTTATGTGCGAAAAGTGGTTCCCTACCAACGAACAATACAAGGCAAAGTTATATCTGTTGTCGGTAGGATAACGGAAAGTGTTGTCTTCTCTGCGTGTCTAATTCTTTACACTGAATCAGAGTGTGAAGTACGTTGAGCGCTTCTCCACATCTATCACACAATTGTGGATCGCCACGAGACAAAAGAATTGAATGCATGGTATATGTATGTCCTGTTCTTAACCTTGTAAGTATTACTTCTGTGTAGCGTGATTCTGATACTGGCGGCCAATGACCAAGTTGCGGCTTCATGAGATGCAATTGATTACCTGTGTGTGTGTCCCATGTGCTCTGCTAATAACCTCTGAGCATTAGTTTTAGAAAAGGTTTCAAGTCGAGTGCACGAAGTGGTATTGATGTATTGGTAAAGGTTTTGTTGGTGGATCCAGCTAGCTGGTTCACCAGAACGTTGCCTTGTATTTCGCTGTGTCCTGGCAACGAGCAGACTACAACATGCTGCTTGTATGAATAGACTGCGCATAAAAGTGAATAAAGCGAGACAAGGACAGGGTTTTTGTGCTTTTCAAGAGTCTTCGGAGCTTTTACTGCGCTTAGGTTATCTGTATATATTAATGCCTCTTGTATTTTTATTTGTTTTATGTATTTACGGCCGCAAGTATCGCACAAACTTTGCCGGTGAAAATGCATGAATGAAAGTGCAGAACGCCGGTTTCTGAAAAGTATGTGCCGACGGCTGCATACGAGACAGAAGTGTTGGATTTTGAAGAATCCGTAAAGAATTCAGAATATGTCTATTTACGTTGTAGTTCTAGGAAGTATGTCTGAAGAAGTTCGCGTGCTTCGTAAACTCTAAGAAAGACACGTCCCAATTTGTTGCCTGCCACTGCCAAGGTGGCAGACATATTGTTAGGGCCATCAAACGTTGTTCAAGTGGCACACCGGTTTTTTTGGCTAGGCCCCTCACACGTAGTGAGTAGGGCTGTCTCATAGAAGGCCGTTTCTCAAACACAGCAAGGCTTGACATGTCATCAATTACGGAATGTGATGGATGATCCTTGTCTGCATTTACATTAAGATAATATTTAAAAAAATGTAATATATCTGTAGGTGAAGCGACCATTCGTTTGATTTCATGTACAGGTTTTCCACGGGGCTAGTGCGAAAAGCCCCTGTAGAGAGACGCATGCCTAGATGATGAACAGGGTCAAGCATTTTGAGGGGAGTAGGCATCGCAGACCGATATGCTATTGCCCATAGTCAAGGCGGATACGTATGAGGCTTTTATACAAATTCATTAAACACTTGTCACTTCCTCACGTAGTGCGTGACAGCACTTTCAGAACGTTCATTGCTTTACGCACTTGTTTTTTAGATACTTGACGCGTGGTACGAAGGTTTGCTTGGTGTCCAGACTTAAGCCTATGAATTTGTATTCGAAATTAACAGACAGGCATGCACCATGCAATCGAATGTCAGGGTCAGGATGAGTGCCTCGTTTTCTAGAGAACATGACACACGTGCTTTTTGGGGGCTTAATCAGAATCCGTTTCTCTCAGCCCACTTGGATACTTTCTTCAAACAATTCTGAACCTGCCGCTCACACATGGCCAGATTACAAGATTTCAAACCAAGCTGCACGTCGTCTACGTATGTGCAAGAAAGCATACTGTGAGGGATAGATGAGCGCGAAGAATTTATTTTGATAATAAGAAGCCTGCAACTAAGTACACCACATTGCGGCACTCCTGTTTTTTGAACAAATGTTTTGGAAAATACACTGTCCACTCGGACACGGAATGTGCGGTTTAACAAGTGACTTTCTAATATGGTAAGTATTCTGCCACGCACGCCAAGGTGGGACAAGTCTCTCGAAATTCCAAAGCTCCATGTTGTATCATATGCCCTCTCCAAATCTAGGAACACAGAAAGAGAGTATTGTTTGTGGAGGAAAGCGTCTCTGATCTGTGCCAGGATACAAACGAGCTGGTCGGTGGTTGATCTACCCTCTCGAAATCCACACTATAATGGGTCGAGCAAGTTAATTGCTTCAAGGAAATGTACAAGTCGGCAGTTTATCATTTTTTCAATGAGTTTGCACAAGCAGCCTATAAGTGCATTAGGCCTATAACTCACGACTGAACAAGGGTCCTTGCCCTCTTTCGAAGTAGGAATGATAAAAGCTTCTTTCCTGAACGCAGCGATAGTGCCAGAAAATCAGATAGCATTGTTTAAACAAAGTCATGTTTTTTGTGTTTCATTTGGGAGGTATTTTAGCATTTGATGCAACACACGGTCGGAACCTGGGGTGGAACTTCCGCAGAAGTTTAGTGATGTTTGGAGCTCCGCTAAGCTTAAAGCTTGGTTGTATGCCTCGTGTTTTGTACATTTGTGTTCTACTTTCTGCTTTTGCAATCTTGTTTTGTATTTTTTGAAAGCCTCAGTATAGTGCGACGAGCTAGGCTTCTGTTCGAAGTGTGCGCTCAGGAAATTCGCCTGATCTTCCAAGCTGGCACCATCTGTGTTTACGAGTGGGAGTGAGTGTACTTGTCTTTCTGCTATTCAACCAACCATGTTCCAGACTTTAGCTTCCTGTGCATATGAAATGATCCCTGATAAGAACTTCTGCCAGCTTTCTCTTCCGGCTTGCCGACACGTTCACCTACCTTGCGACTCAATTTTCTTAAAGCTGTCAAGATTGTCGGCTGTTGGTTAGTTCCAAAGCAACCTCCATTCCCTGTTCTCTTCTTTTCGCGCATTCCGACACTCAGTGTTTCACCATGGAACACGTCGCTTGCCAGGCATTTCAGGCGTTTTTGTGGTATGCACTTGGCTGCTGCATCAGTAGGAAAATCTGGGAAGTAGTGCAAAGTTTCATTTATATTTAAAGTACATATGTAAGTTCAACCTAAACGAGTCGTTTTGTGAAACTGTTCGCATTCTGCTTTGTTTATGAGCCATTTGGGAACATGTGGAGGACATTCATATGTTGACGGGGAACTCAGCACTACAGGAAAATGGTCTCTTCTATATGGATTATTTATTACTTCCCACTTCAGCAGAGGTAGAAGTGAAGGAGATGCTCTATGGACGAGTAAGTTTTGTTGGCGACGCTATAGTATGTTGGCTCTTTCCTATTCAATAGACAGGCACCAGAAGAGAAAAGAAATTGTGCAATGAGGCGACCTCGAGCATCACAGCGAGAATTGTCCCACAGGCCACTAGGTGCATTAAAATACCCAAGTAGCAGATAAGGTAATTCGTCTCTAAAGACTGGAATTCGCGTCCTTCAAGATGGTGGTGCGGAGGTATGTTCAGTGAGCAGACAGTGACGACTTTGTTTAGAAGTACTGCTCGGACAGCCAACGCCTCAAGAGTTGTCTGGAGTGGTAAGCGTGTACACGCTACTCCTTGAATAACCATTATGGCCACGCCACCGAATGGCGCCACAGCATCATTTCGGTTATTTCGAAATACAAGCACGTAAAAAATTTGCATTGGAGGATTTCAGGTATGTTTCCTGTACGCACAGCACTTTTGGTGAGTGTTTGTGTAAAAGCTCTTGGACGTCGTCGAGGTTTTTGAGCAGTCCTTTGGCGTTCCAATGCATAATTTGTGTTTCCGGATTAGAAGTAAAATAATGCTGTGTGTACGTTAAGGGAGTGACTTGTTTAAACCGGAAGTTCCAGCTCAAGTATTAGGACTGTCATTAGGCCCTGTTATGAGTTATGCTAGATGAACCTGCGACTTACTCTAGCCCTGCTCCCTAACTGGCCGCTCACGCAAGCCGTACCAACCGCTGGAAGTAGCAACGTAAGAACCGCCGTCTTCGACGCCGCGTCGCGTATCTCGACCACGATATCAAAATGCTCACCACTGCCCTTCTTCGCCGGCAATGGAAACAGCGATGCTCGAGACTTTCCTGACAGCTGGCTTCTAAGCACTCATGGCATCTTCTACGCCATCTTCTACGCCATCTTCTACGCCATCTTCTCGACCTTACGTCTACGAAGTCTGTTACCCGGTAGCAGCTGCAGCACGCCATTCGGGCCAATCCTGATGACACGTCATCGCTCATGGGAGACATAGCTGCCACGTACCTCTAACTCCTGCCACCTGATGCTCCTTCCACCCCCCATGTGTGCTATCTTGGGACCTCCATCTCCCAACAATACGCCGGCATCTCAAAAGCGGAGGTTTATGTAGCTCTACTCACGCTTCATGCCAACTATGCCCCTGGCCCTGACACAGTCCCTAATAGACTTCTTTGTAATAGCGAAGACACTTCAGCCACTGCACTTACTTCTTTCCTCCATTATTGCTGGCACTCCGGCAATGTCTCCAAGTATGGAAGTATGCGTGCGTAGCTATGATTCTGAAATCCAGCCAAAAGCTCAAGATGGAAAATTTTCAGCCCACATCGTTTACCTTGTGCATCAGCGAGATCATAAACCACGTCATTTATGCTCGCTCACAAACTCACGCTGAGGCCAAAAGGCTCTTTTCCAAAATTCTTCGTTTTCGCGCTGGCGTCTCATCCAAAGACGTCCTCCTGCAGCATAACCACGACCTGCTGAGCTCATGCACTTTCTCAGACACGAAGGCTCTCCTCAGCTTCGACCTTCATAAGGTGTTTGACTAGGTCTCTTATTTCACTATCCTCTTGGAACTTGGAACACTGAACCCCGATGCTCAACTCTTCAGATATGTTCGCTCCTTCCTTACTGATCATACTGCCAACTCATTATCTAAGATCTGTCTCTAACGTACGCTCTCAGCTCTCGTGGTACACCACAAGGCTCAGTCTTGTCACATTTTAGGGGCGAAGCTCCTTAAGCCGTGGGTCGTGGGTCTGCAATGCATGTAGCAGTAGCATTAGTAGTAGTGCGTCACAGTAGTAGGTAGCCACCTCCGTGGCCGGACTAGAGAATCGGCACTCTTTCCCTCATTTGAATTGAGGAGGAAACACGAACCCATTAATCATAAATCAAAAAGTGGTTTCTCATAACAAATTGGCAAAGCCCACATACAGTGGGATTTACCAGAGGAAATCGATGATACGCGAAGCACGAATGAGAAACGTTAACAAGTCCTTCTAAAATCAGCACCACGCCACGAGGTGGAGGCAAATGATGTCGTACATGGCTTGCGTGTCATGATTTTCATGTTCGAATGTGCCTTTTACCTTCGTCATCTATTCACGTCACGTGATACCAACTTTGGTATATGTGGAGGTAGTGAAACGACCAAAAGCACGCTTTGAGCATGGTTTGTTGTCATGTTCTTTCAAGACATGCGCGTGAGGATTATCATGTATGCACGAGTCATATAATTTCGTAATCCACTGACGTCACTTAACACCACATTTGGTATAAGTGGAGCTAGGAAAACGGCTGCGAGCGCATCAAGGTCTTGGCACGTAGTCATGTTGTTAGATGACACGCGTGTCATGATTTTCATGTTAGGGTCTGTCGCTTGTGTTCGCCATTCAATTTTGTCACACCACACCAGTTTCGCTAAATTCCATGTGAACGAAACCACCGCAAGAGCTGCAGGACTATGCAATGTAAACCATGACATTCATCACATTCATTTCATAATTTTAATGTTATGACTAGTCCAATATGTTCTTCATACAGTCATGTTATGCCATACCAAGCTTGGTATCGATACCATTATCACAATGGCAAGGAGAGCTAAAAGCCGTAGGCGGCTAGATAGATAGATAGATAGATAGATAGATAGATAGATAGATAGATAGATAGATAGATAGATAGATAGATAGATAGATAGATAGATAGATGGATAGATAGATAGATAGATAGATAGATAGATAGATAGATAGATAGATAGATAGATAGATAGATATGCTCAAAGTCACCGAAATTTGCTAACAAATGGTTCTCATTTAAAATAACCTACAGAGACAAGTATCGGTGAGCTAATCTGCGATAAAATTTTCCTTGAATATGTTGCTTACTAAATCAAACTTGTTTCAGAACGACGCAGTCTCAGTATCAGAAGGACGAAGTTTTAGCACTATGTGACCAGAAAGGGTTTTTTTTAAGTTTGAAGTTTATTTTATATCTTTCTAATACAGAAAGAGGAGTAAAAGCTAAAGGCCGTATTGCATGACAGAGGCTCCTACTCCCATGCACAATCGGCATGCGTGTACATGTTTGAATGAAATGCGAGTACTCAAACAATAGAGCAACCAGAAAAATCAAAACATGCATGTACATAATTGTCACTGCAAATAAAGCATTACAGGTAGATATCATACATGAAAACTCTTCATGAAAACAAACATATCATACAGACACTCCAAGAATATATACCTATACGCATTAAATTGTTAACTCTGAAATTGTAGCACAAACTGTATATGCGGTACACGTAGAAAATTAGACAAACAAATCTTATTGATAAGTTATTGTGGAATGTAACAAAGAGTGCTTTATAAATTTTTTATAAATTTTTAACAAAAAATTGTCGCGTTGAACTAGCTAGGCCTAGCCTTCTTGCTTTTAGCAACGTTTAGCGAGGATTCAGCCGTAGTGCCAGGAATTAGAGGCGGTGAAAGGTGCAAACTAGACACGGAGAACAGTCCGTAATAAAGTGCGTTCGTGCCGCTCCTATAGGCCGGCCATGCCACCTCTCGTTTAGGCCTTGGAATGTCCGCTGGATGGCAGTACTACAACATAATGAATGTGTGACGAAAACTTGTGAGATGCCGGTACTTGGAGAGTTCACTAGAAGAACGGAAGGATCGAAAGACGCACGGACGGAGCGACAGACAGATGCAAGGACGAGCAACGGATGAATGGATCGACATATGGATTAACGAACGCGACGCACGGATGTACGCATGAACGGACGCACGGACGGTCACACAGATGGACGCATGGAAGCAACAACGAGTGGATGGGTGGAAGCACCGACGGACTGACGGTTGCTTCGCCCCACTCATCATCATGCACTCCGTGAATATGCTGTGATTTTTAAGGAGCGAAGCTCCCTATAGCGGCACCCGTTCATCCCACGTAGCAGTAGTAGTAGTGTGTAATTATATAACATTTTGACCTCCAAGGTGGTGCCGGTGAGACATTTCTTCTGTGTGTTGTTTAACAATAAAAGATAATGCTCAATGTACATGTCAATGGCTGCTAAAGGAGAATGAGAGACAGGAGAATTCAACATTTAGTTAACGCGCACGCTGCAAATTTTTTATTCAATGACGCACAGAAGACAAGAAAGGGTTGCTACGTTATACTCGCTGGGAGTAACCTCCTAGGTTTTAGAAACGTTTAGCGAGCGTTGGGCCGCAGTGCCATGAATACAGTGAACTTGTATATATTATGAACTCGAGGTGCTTAAAGGTGGGAAGTAGACACGAAGCGCAAGCCGTAAGAAAATGTGCGTGTGCCTCCTCTCATTCAGTCCTTGGAATGTCCGCTGGATGTCGGTGCTTCTTTAGGAGGAATATATGATGAAAAAATGCCAGATGGTGGCACTTGTAGTGTTGAATAGGTGCACGAAGAGACACACAGACAGATGCATGAGCGGACGCACGGATGGCTGCACGGACGAATGGACGGATGAACGGACGCAGGAGTGGATGCACGGACGAAAGCAGGGACGGACGCACAGATGAACGTGCGGACGCACGAACAGACGCACGCACAGACGGGCGAATGGACGCACGGGCGGCCACACAGACGCACGCATGAATGGACGGAAGCAAAAACGAATGGATGGACGGAAGCCTCGCCTCACTATCCATCATTCACTCCATGGATATGTTGCCAATTTTTTATTATAACCTCACCCTCCAATTTCTACCGGAAAAGCTTGACCACGTTCCTGGCCTAAAGGACGCCCTGTATGGGGATGACACGAATTTTAGGCATTCACAATAGATTCCGAAGGACACACTGAACAAACCTTGCTTTGCACCACCAACGTTGAGTTTAGCTGGGTACACGAGACTGGTTCTCTTGATCGGCCATCAAATAAACTGTTCCCCTCAATCAGCCCCCAGACCGCCGCCGCCACAAGACACCCCTCACCACCACCATCCTGGTTTATGCCAACCGCACTTCCGTTCCCATCGTCTCACATCTCGGCATACTGGGTTTGGTCTTGCATTCCAACCGTCGAAACACTCACACTATTGACCAGCTGTCGCTTTCTGCTCTGCATAATTCGGCGTGCTAGCTCGTGTTTCAGCGTGGCACGAAGGTATGCGCGAACGCTATCTACAACACCTAATTGACGCTTTCGTCATTATTCATCCCGCCTACGGCCTGCCTTACACTCACCTCTACAAGTCCAAACGCATCAAGATTAACGTGTTCATCCATCGAGCATACAAGACAGCTCTTGGTTTTCATCCTCAGTGCATTAACAAAACGCCTTTTCCGCCCAAGAGTACATAGCACCATCGACAAATTGATAGAAGCTCACCGTGCTGTTGAAGTACAATGATTTTGTTGTTCACCGACTTGTCGTTTAATCCTCTTTTCCATCGGCCACAACACTTCTCATTCATTAGACCTGGTTTCACTACCGCTATTTGGGCAATCTTTTGCGTCAAGCCGCTACCCAAGAACATGCTCGCAGGACACCATTACACCTGCTTTCAAGTGCGCGTCATCATTCTTCGAAGCAAATACGCCAACCACCCAGCCTTCGTTTGCGTGGACGCAGCTTGTTACACCTCACCCGACAGCATCTTTGCCATCATCTTCGTGTTGCCCTCCTCGCCACCGCACGGACAGGGGAAGGTCACCATGAATATGTGATAGCTGCTACCATGCGCACATCAGCCATTGTGGTGGAGGAGGCGCCTATGGCTTTGGCTGCCATCTCCACTGATGCCGGTGTGGTACTTAGTGATTCTAAGCCTGCCTTTTTGAAACTCACACGGGGCCTTGTTCGCTTACCACACTGCGGCACCTTTCCCTTACCCCCACTTGCTACGGGATGAACCACGCCACATCGAAATGGTCTGGGTCCCCGCCCGCTCGGGTCACTCCAATAAGAAGTCCGCTCACCAACACAATCAAGGATTCACCTACCGAGCGGTGGGCGCCTCTGAATCAGGTGCCCTGGTACCGGAACGCCTGGTCTCAAACCATCACATCGCCCAACACTATCACCTTGAATGTTGCACCTACCCAACCCATCAGAATAGCTTTCCTGAGAGGTCGCAGATCGCCTGGAAACGACTGCAGACCCACAAATCTTCATGCCCTTAAGTATATTCCTAGGTCCACCCGGGCATCACCTATTCCCGCTCCTGTCTTTGTGGAGCTGTTGCCTCGTTCAACCACATCCTTTGGGCTTGTGCGGAGGACCTGCTTTTACCGACTTCATGTCGCCACCCCTCTTCAAGAAGCACTAGGAGGTCCTTCCTTCTTTGCAGCACCGACGAAGGTGCCAGACACGGGCTCTGGCAAGAGCTGAGTATAACATCAAAAAGCACGGCCTGGCATCATACATAACCTGCAGAATCACCCTCTACCCCCACTATCTTGAAGAATAGCGTTGTAACTCACTCGCATATGTGGACGCTTTGCGTAAGTTTCCGCAGAAACCTTACACCATGCACCCACAGCCACACAACCACCTGCTTATAGTGCACCTTGGGCAGCACTAACAAGGCCTCATAACTGACAGATTTGCTACGCCTGCTCCACTCCCGGATAAGCCGTGCACTATTGCCGCCATGGACCTTAAAAATTCGGCGGCTATGTAGAGTCGTCGCAAACCAGCAGCCAACCGTTAATCCAAAGCGCGGCCGGGCACACCTCCACGCTAAGCTCTTACTCACCACCTTGACTTTGAGCCATGATGCGCTCCCTCTCATCGCCGGCGATCGTACTCCCCCATGTGTCGTCAGCCCGAACCTCTAAACCGGGTAAACCAATAACCGCAACTTATCAGGCAATATTTGCGCCATTTTCGAACTGCCTATGCCCTCACTCCCCAGCTTACAGTTGCGTGAGTGGAATAACATTCCTGCAGCGTGTGAATACATAACAAAAAGAAAAACTGTCGTTGCGCCAGAAGTAAAACCCTGCACGAAACAGTTGTGTTCGGCTAAAACTCAAACAAGAACAAAAAATATCCCACTTCCTCAAAGAAATTGCGAAGAAATATAAATGCATTTCTTGCGCCAAGACACACGGCGTAGTAATTTGAATGGTGTAAATTAGGGACGAGACGACCATTTGTAACGTAACCATTTATTTACGCATTCTTTAGCTACTGAGCGGTCGAACGATTCCGGGCTTCTATTTTCACCGCTTACGTTCAGAAGCTCCTTAAACAGCCTTCGCTTGGCCAGGCGCAGACTAATGTTACTGGGTTCGTCACGCTTTTAGGGGAGTCTTGTCGCGCTTCTCGCACTTGTCACTGATCCTGAAACACTCGATGTCTTGTTTTTTCTGGCACTTTTAATTCCCGCTGGTGATAGGAAATATTGGATAATAAATTTTTTTACAAAGCAACGTTGTTAGCGGCTTTCATACCTCGAATCAGTATTCTACCTGCAAGAGTGAACATGACTGTCACATGACTCCTGCAATGCAGGCTATCTTTGTGCAACAGCCCCATAGGACATGTGTTTTACTTAAAAAGTTTAAAATGCTTTGAAATTGTGTTCAATATGGAAAAGAATATACAGGAGCCACAGAAGTGGAGTGTGGATCTACTTCTAAAAATGCTGAAGGCCTGACACCTGTCAATAACACTTAAAAATATCGCACGTAAAATTGACCATTGCGTTCACTCGTTCAAAGTATACAATTTCTTTAGTACAGACTGTCCTGTATGGTTGAAAACTACGTCAGATGAGCAAGAATAGACGCACATGCGCTTTTGTGCTCATTCCCGGCTTGATTGTCTTTACAGCTACTTCACGTGTATCAGCGATTGCCGCAACACAAGGAAATTAGCCTACACCAACTGATTTTATGATAACAGTGCATTTACTCTCTTGCTTGGAGGCAACGAGATCGAGAAACACATGGCTTTGGAATAGATGGTGCTATCGGCAACAATGTACAAGAAAAACACTAGGGAGCACTGCAGAGCATAATTTATACCCCGACACTGTGTACTTCACCTACGGCGACCGAGCCTTTTGCTTTTTTTTTTTTGAACTCCACAGTTGCTTTGCCACCACTGCCTCTGGCATGCACTCTAAACAGAACGGCAGACAGCAATGGTTTGAAGAAATACAAATGATGAAAAAAAGAATGGGCGCTCGCGCCATGTCTTTCATTATCTGCGTTTCTTTAAACTACTAAACTACCTTCGATATTAAAAAAACACATTTTTCTAATTAGTTTCTCGAGAAGTTTGACCTGTGGAGTAAAAGTTTGGTGACGTTTACCTTATGGAGATAAAGACCATGTGTTTTGCCAAAAAACAGATCTTTCATATAGATACGAGAATGGGCGTTAGACACATCTCTTGGTTCGAGGTGAATGATGTTTTGAATCGCAAAACGAAAACAATTCATTGAAGGTTCTTAGACTTTTGGGGCACACTATAATGGCACTTATTAAGCCCGACATGTGCTGCCATCTAATCTGAACCACCTAAGGAGGACAGTAAAATAGAAAATCTTATTTGATGCACGAGGAAGGTCTTGCCTTGGATGTATCACAACGAAGCTTATTTCCATTTTGATAAAGAATGATGTCCTTGTATTTGTAAAGAATACGCGGTACCCTTCTCTTCATCATCTCGTGGCAGCACCAGTGGTGCCGTTAGCTATAGACATGTATATACATGTATTATACTTCTACTTTGTAACGGTGCAATTGTTGCCCGCTTTCAATTGTTCTGATATATGATAAGAGTTGCCGAAGAGCACAACCAACCCCAATTAACGCATACACAATTACTGCAACAAAGCTGCAGTGACCTTCGGTGACATGAAACACTAAGCATTATGCGCGTTGTCTCCATCGAGCCGAATGATGCCACTTTTGAGATTTAAATATAAAGGTAGACACATACTGGATCGCTCATGACGTAGACATGTGCAAGGTATCATACCAGTCACTGTGACTGCGTTGTAAATAGACATTCTACTGAGTCGAAAATCTCATCACATGGCGGCTTCATAAAACTGTAAGAACAGTTTCACTATCCGTATATACAATATTTTTATATCAGTTTTTTTCAATAACAAGCCCAAAGCGATATTACTGGCTGAATCGGGCATATACAAGCAAATGTTACGTGTGTTGTCAAAGAATATGCGCAAATAATGTTTATACGTTGATTTTAAAAGCGTCTACAGACCAAGTGGCTCTGTTTGTTATGATAAAAAAACACGGAAAAGCTTAACGTAAGGAGTAAAAGGAAAAAACGGGGGACCTACTAGGACAATTTGAGCCTTTTTGAGAAACTATCGTAGTGTCATGTATCCATGCCTATTTTTTTATACTTCTTTTTTATGAATGATAAGCAGGAATACTCGATTTTTTCATATCGCTGTCTTATCGATTAAGCGAAAGGTAGGCAGATGAGAAAGCAATACGTTGTGTCACCCGAAATTTTGGGGCATTTGTTTAGGAAAAACTTATTAAGGGTTCTTTTTTCGGCCTTTTCGAAGCAACTGAAGATCCGAAATAAACTCACCTATGTATTGATAGCTTGCAAAACATATAATAAGGTATGAACAGAAAGCTAGTATGGAGTCTTGCGATTGTATGATGATGATGATTATGAGTGCTTTTTAACGGCCCAAGGGCCAATTTATGGCCAAAGAGCGCCATTTCAATAGTCCAGAAATATGAACAATGATATGATGCGTGGCTGTAAAGGGGCTCAAAATTCCTCGCGCTAACGCGGGTTAAAACATGGAAGTGATAAAAGCATGGCAGTGGTGGTAAATATGTGCTGTGAAAGTGGATGGCAAAATGTCATGATATTAATATCATGGAGGAGATGTAGTCACAGCAACCCCGATCACGGTACAGCGGTCGTGCTACGGATGACCTCGAATTATCAGGTGAAAGCTATGCACATCTTTTAAAAACGTGAGAAGTGTATGCTCTTTAAAAAGCAGATCCCTACGATGAGCATCCCAGGTTGTAGTGGGAGCTGCTGTCGGTAGGGCAGTAAAAAATGCTTTTTGCTTAGAGCATCAAGCTCACTGCATTAGACGAAAATGTGGAGAACCGTAAGTGGTTCTCCACATCTCTCACAATACGGCGGATTGCCGGTAGACAAAAGATATGAATGCGTAGAGTATGTATGTCCTGTTCTAAGCCTTGTTAGTGTTACTTCTGTGTGTCGTGATTTGGATAGTAGCGGCCAATAACCTAGTTGCGGCTTAATAGCATGGAGTTTATTGTCTGTGTGCATATTCCACGCGCTCTGCCAATACCCCCTGAGCTTTCGTTGTAGATAATGTTTTAGGTGAAGTGCAGGGATTGGTATTCATGCATTGGGAGTGGTGTCGTTGGCGGAAACAGCCAACTTGTCGGCCATTACGTTCCTTTATCTCACGATGCCCTGGAGCCGAGCAGACAACGACGTGCTGTTTCGATCAGAACAGTGTGCACAGAAGTGAGTAAAGTGACACCAGCACATGATTCTTGTGTTTTTAGGAGTTTTCAGGGCTTTTAATACACTTAGCGAATCTGTTTATAATACCTCTTTTTGTAATTATATCTGTTTGATGTGTTTTACAACCGCCAGTATTCCGTAAGCTTCTCCTGTGAAAATGCTTGCATCAGGATGAAGAACGCCGGCCTCGAAAAAAGATTGGCCTACCGCTGCATATGAAAGAGAAGCGTTTGACTTTGACGCGTCGGTAAAGAACTCAGGACATGTGTATTTATGTTGTACTTCTAGGAAAAATGTATGTATGTGTGCAAGTGGTGCGTGCTTTGTGACTTCAACGAAAGAGATCACAGTCTATACGCTGCCACTGCCACTGTGGCAGATATGTTGCAGGAGCCATCAAACTGTGTTCGAGAAGAGGCACACCTGTTTCTTCGGCCAGGCCCCTTACACGGAGCGCGTAGGGCTGCCTAAATAAAGGACGGTTCGCGAACAAGCCAGAACAAGAGAAATCATTATTGTGAAATGGGAAGGGTGTTTTTTTTCTGCCCTCTCCTTCAAAAAGTACAAAAAAGACAGGAAACACCTTTGTAGGTGGAGCGACACTTCATTTGAACCACGTACAAGCTCTCCACAGGGCTAGTTCGGAAAGCACCCGTAGAGAGGCGAATGCCTATATGGTGAACGGGGTCGAGAATCTTCAAGGCTGGTGGTGTTAACGACTGATAGATTATAGCACCGTAATCTAGGCGTGTGCGTATGAGACTTTTGTATAAGTTCATTGTATATTTCGTGTCACTACCCCAAATAGTGCGTGACAACACTTTCAGATTGTTCATTGTTTTTAGGCACCTGTCCTTTATATACTTGATGTGTGGGATGAAGGTTAGTTTAGTGTCTAACATGAGACCAAGAAACTTGTGCTCAGTCTTCACTGACAGAGGTTGACCATGCAGGTCAATGTCGGGGTCAGGATGGAGGCCCCTCTTTCGGCTGAAAAAGACACAAAGGCTCTTTTGCGCGTTGAGTATAAAACCATTCTCATTTGCCCATTGAGATACCTTGTTCAATCCTAATTGAACTTCGTTGGCACATTGAGATGTTGCACGATTTGTAACCAATCTGCACATCATCGACATATAAGCAGTAAAAAATATTACGTGGAAGGGACAGATGCAAGGAATTCATTTTAACTATGAAAAGTGTGCAGCTCAATACACCTCCTTGTGGCACTCCTGTTTCTTGGACAAATACTCAAGATAGGACAGTGCCAACTCGCACACGAAATGTACGGTTGGACAGGTAGCTTTCAATAATTGTCAGCCTTCTACCCCGCACACTTAAATGTGACAGGTCTCGCAATGTGCCAAAGCGCCACGTATTGTCGTATGCCTTTTCCATATCAAGGAACACAGAAAGAAAAAAAACTGCATATGAACAAAAGCTTGGTGAATTTGTGCCTCGATACGGACAAGGTAGTCGGTGGTGGACCGAGCCTCTCGAATACCCACGCTGGTATGAGTCAAGTAGGCCATTAATTTCAAGGAACTGTATCAGGCGCCTGTTAATCATTTTCTCAAAGACCTTGGAAAGACAGCTGGTTAACGCTATAGACATGTAGCTCAAAACTGAGGCCTGGTCCATGCCTTGTTTTGAAATTGGGGTAATGATAGCTTCCTTCTAGGCTGAGGGTAGCTCACCGGAAGACCATATCGCAATGTATCGAGAGAGGAGAGCTTTCTGGGTTTCAGTGAGCAGGTGTTTCAACATTTCATATGCCACACTGTCCGGGCCTGGGTAGATTATTGCAGCAGGTAAATGAGGCTTCTAGTTCAGCCAAACAGAAATGTTCATCGCATGTCTCATGTGTTGGTAGTTCGCACTCTAATCTCTGTTTTTCTATTTTGGTTTTGTATAGTTGGAACGCTTTACTATAGTGTGATGAGCTGGAGAACTGCTGGAAGTGCGCCCCAATAGGGTTTGCCTGGTCTTCCAAGCTCTCCCTTTGGGTGTTCACTAGAGGAAGTCTGTGTACTTGTCGTCCTGCTACCTTACTAACCATGCTCCAGACTCTCGCCTCATCTGTGTATGAATTAATGCCTGATAAGAATTTATGCCAACTTTCTCTTCTCGCCTGTCGGCGCACCGTCCTTTCTTGCGGCTTGATCTTCTTAATGTTTATAAGATTCTCGGCTGTAAGCGAGTCTCTAAGCAACTTCCTTGCATTACTTTGTTCTTTGCATGAATTACGGCACTCATTATTCTACCATGGAACTCGTCGTTTGCCTGACGGTCCACATGTTTGTGATATACATTTCGTTGCAGCATCAATCAAAAATGCTGTCAGGTAGCTCACAGCAGCTTCTACGCTTAACCCCTCCAAGTCAGTTCAAGTAAGGAGAGTAATTTTTTGATACTGTTGCCAATCGGCTTTGTCGGTGAGCCATTTGGGAACCTGTGCAAGGCATATATTTGTTATTGATGTGCTGATAACGATAGAAAAATGGTCACTGCCGTAGTGATTATTGATGACTTTTCATTTAGGTAGAGGCAGAAGTGATAGGGATGTTATGCTGAGGTCTATGGCTGAGTACGTATTGTTAGCGATGTAGTAATATGTTGACTCTTTCCGATTCAGGAGGCACGCACCGGAAGAAAAAAGAAACTGTTCAATCAGGTGACCTCGCGCATCGCAGCGAGAGTTACCGCATAGGCTACTATGAGCATTAAAGTCCCCTAGGACAAGATACGGTTCTCGAACTCCAGCTATCAGCTACTGAAACTCGTGTTTAGTCACTTGATGTTGTGGTCGTATGTATATACTGCAAATTGTTACCAATTTGTTGAAGATGACAGCTCGGACAGCTACTGCTTCCAGGGATGTCTGAAAGGGTAAAAGTGTACAGGCTGTTCCTTGATTACCGATTATGGCAACACCACCAGATGAGGCGACAGCTTCATTTCGGTCTTTCCGAAAGATAACGTAATTTCGAAGAAAGTTATTGTGTCTTGATGTTAAGTGTGTTTCTTGCACACACAGCACTTTTGGTGTACGTTTGTGTAAAAGTTTTTGAATATTGTCGAGGTTCCTCAGTAGGCCTCTGACGTTCCACTGTATCATATGTGTCATTTTAAATATGTGTGGTGCTGTGTGTACAAGAAGTGCCACTTCAGGTTACAAGGCGATTTGGGGCCCCGTAAGTCGACGTTTTTCTTTCTGGGCGCGCTCCAAAGAGTTGCGCCTATCCTTCGGCGTCTGAGGCGCTGGAGGAGTGGGACTTTTATCTATTACCTCCTGCGAGGTGGCGGATGGTGCCTGATGAGCAGGCACATACACAGAAGCTTCGGATGCAACTGCAGGTGAAGTGGTCTGGGGTCCGGCAGACTCTGAAGTCTGTTGAACCTGTTGGGCAGGAGGCGGAGCAACACAGGCTACTCCAGCCTTGGGCGCAGATGCCGCGACCGCAGTCACACTTCGTGTGACATTCGCAGACTTGGAAAGATGTGGCGCGGCGCCCTGGCACGTCACATCTGCAAAAAAAAGGAAAGGGCTTGTTATGGAGAGAGAAGCGCAGGCGTGTCTCTCGAAAAGACAGATTGAATTAACTTTGAGTTGAAAAATTTCTTGTTTCTTTTGCCAGGATGGGCACGTTCGTGAGTGGGCGGGATGGTCTCCTTCGCAATTTGCACAGTGGGCTGCAGCAGTACAATTGTCTGATGGGTGGTCGTTGGAGCTACAGTTTTCGCAAGTCGCACGCCTTCTGCAGTTTTGCGACCCGTGTCCAAAGCGCTGACATTTGAAACACCTACGAGGTTTTGGTATGTAGGGCCTGACTAGAAGCTTGCAGTAGCCGGTTTCGATTGAATCGGGTAAATCGCCAGTACCAAAGGTGATAATTCTATGTTTCGTTGGTATTTCTTTTTAGTGTCGTCGTATTACTATTCTTTGAACTTCCAATACGTCCTGGTTTTGCCAGCCTTCCAATAATTCATTTTCTGATAATTCAAGAAGGTCGTCATCAGAGATGACACCGCGAACTGTGTTCAAGGACCTGTGGAAGCCTACAGAAACTGGGACATCCCCAAATGCTACCAGTTTAGGTAAATTGTCATATTGCAGCTTATCGTGAACTTGGTTACAGGATATCGTGGCCGGATTGGTTCTGTGAGTGTATTTGAGACAAGAAAGGGTGAGATTGCTCGAACTGTTTTGTTTCCTTTCTGGCTATGTATCACATGAAACTTGGGGAAAGACTGCTTTGGCTTTAAAAGGAGGAACTGGTCTTCGGTGCGAAACATTTTCGGGCGGCGGTCAAGGAGAGGAGGGAAAAAGGTTAGCCATACAGATTGTTTAAAGTTCGGCGGCGATAAGTTCGGCGGCGATGGTGGCTGCCCACCACCGAGCCCAACAAGGCGACGCTACAAGGTTGAATAGTAAACACTTAAAGACGCCGGCCATGCATCGCCGCTATAACCGAATATAACTACCCAAGGTTGGGTAACTACACAAGGTTAACCCTTGCCGCCTGGAGGATGGAAGTAAACAGAAGTGAGGAGATGACAGGAGAAATTGAAAGAGATAAAAAAACGAATATCAGGGGAGAGAGAGAGAGACAGGAAAAGGTGACTACCGATTTCCCCTTGGTGGGTCAGCCCAGGGTTGCCGCCTACGTGAAGCCGGGGCCAAAGAGGTGTGCTGCCTCTGCCGGGGGGGCCTTAAAGGTCCAATCACCCAGCGTCAGCACAACCCCCAGGATATTCTTTTCCCCAGACGCGACAAAGCCACGCACGGCTAGGCGTGGGAGGGGGTCGAAACCCCCCATTAGCTCAGGTCCATGGTGTCGCTACACACCAAACGCCTACTTACACAGACACCTCTGCGGGGGCTTGCGATTGTATACCATATTGTTTTAGCCGCGATGACGGAATGCCGATGATAGTTTGATTAGAGTTGTTGCCCATCAGACATCGTAAGAAAACAAAAGTTTTTTCTACATTTCTTTAAAATATTGTTCAATGGTCAATGAAACGTTTTCCGCGAAAAAAAAGCACAATGAAACATAAAAAATGCAATTTTCAATTGGTACCCGTTGCTTCGGCTGTTTAGTTGTGCAAGCTGGACTATTTGTTCAATGCATTTATGATAGCTACGCAGAATGTCTAGCAGTTCTGTTATACTTTCTCAATTCAGAACAGCCAGGATATTTAATCATATATAAACGTTATTATTTAAACTCTCTATATATAAATTTCTGCAGAGCGTCACAAAAGCAGCGATAACTAGGGCCATTTTGTTTTCTCTGATAACTTTAGCGTATATGGTAGTACCAGGCATATCAGGTAACTTGATCCCACCAACCTTCTTTAGAAAATATATTTCCTTTAGGAGCAAGCTCATACTCTTACAAAGTTAGTTATGAGAGGAGTACTGAAGCCTGCATAAGATTATATGTCAGGAGATGGCTTTTCATCGCTCAATAACCATGATCCCAGGCAACGCTGCTCTTTTGTCAAGCTAAAACACAGGCGATGGCTACAACTGCTTCCACCGAGAGTAATCCTAGCATCAACGCTCCTATATAGTTCTGTGCTGAAAAAAGCCGGTCCCCACAAGCTTTACCATTTTGACGCTTCACTCTTTCCTATAATTAGCTCTACTGTGGTGGTACTCTTCAGTGCGGAAGTAAAAAGAAAAGTTGAATAGGTGAACTTCGGATGAGCTCCCTTTTGCTATGACTAACGAAGCATAATGTTGGTTTCATGCATGCTTTAAGACAAACATCGGCGAATACCTCAAACTCAAAGCGCTTGCACTGCAAAATTATGAAAATATGAATGCTTGTAGTGGAGTTATGGATGTGACACGGAATTTATGATATCGAATGAGAAGTTTTCGTCGACATTTAAGGGCACTGGCAGTCCTCGCACGAGTAACGAGCACACTGCTTTGCCGTAATTTTTCATTGCTGCAATACTTTTAGTACTCCCACATAAAGACGTTTAGCTCAAGATCTGACAAACCAAGTGTAGCATTAAACTCCAGATATCAAACCTACGTCATGGCCCCAAAAAAGTCATTTCCAATAGCCAGCAGAGCACACCACGAATGTTTAGTATCCCTGGAGAGGCCCGGGGCTTCCGCAAGTTACACTGGAGTGTATTTCAAATTTATGACAGCTAAGAAATGTAACCTACGCTTAGCCGTGATGCTTCTTTATGCTGTTATGATGACATAATTATATACCATATCGCTGGGGAGTGTGTTTCAAATTTGAAGAATTTAGTCAAGTTTAGGTAACAGCAGTGTAGGCAGTTTGGAGCCGTAGGAAGCACAAAATGCCAGTTCTGAGCCAGAAGTGTGATTTGAGCTTCAAAATTTTGCATAGTAGGCGAGAGGCGCCAGCGTGTGGAGCCCTGGACTTGGGCCCCAATCAACATGGTACGAAGTTTTTCCCTTCTACTGCACTTTTCTTTCGGCGTCCACCATTACTTGGGACGATGAGGCAGTGTGTGGGATGCCGCGTCGAAGGAAGGGCGCATCGCAATATGAAACATAAAAACTGTTTATTACTTATGTAGCAGCAGCGTGGCGAGCATGCACACGCTACACGCGAATAGTTACAAAAAATAGGCCCCGTATCTGTTTGTTTTACTGCAAATGTTGTCGTAAAACGATAGTCTTGTGTCTGGAGAGTGTGAACAAAACGCTCATTTGGTGTTCTGCGCGAAAAAAATAGGTGAATGGTATTGTCGAAGCGCTGCGTTAGACTGCCTCGATATGTGCAGTGGAGGTGAATGAGCACACCGAGGCATGCGAGACGTGAACGCTATCTAGCAGTTATCTTGCAAAACAAAGCACGTGGTGTACGCGCCCGTCTCGGAGGCGATAAGGTGTAGAATGCAAAGCGACAGGCAGACGCCCTCACCGTTTCGTCTTAGCAAAGCATTGGAAACACTTGCCTTTTTGTGCATAGCATTCCATTGTCAGCGCAGCGTGGTAAACTCTAGGGTCCTTAGAATTACTCGTGTATGCCTTTTCTGGTGTGAAAACAAATATTCAGAATATTGACGTGTGTATATTGTGCCTCATATAAGCGCAATAATCGCTTTTAATTGAGAATCCCACAAGTATAAACGCCACAACTTGAGCAATATTGGTTGGCGCTGCGTATGGGGTTGAATTTTTGCCATTTGAGTATCTTTTCAGGGGGCAAACTGACAAGTGCAACGACAGACAGACAGCAAGACACACCAAAATTTCGGTGTTGAAGGTCCCTAAGAAAGACTATTCGTCTTTCAAAAACAGCAATCTTCTCCGCCTGGCAGCTTGGGTTACCGGTGATGACTTGAGCCCTCGGTGGTGCTGTCCCTTATCGGGCACGTGTTACAACATGCCGCCGAGTTTGTGCACAGTGTGCCACCACATTAACCCTTTTCCCCACGCGTAGAGATCAGAGCTCTCAGTATCTGTAGTTATCGGTGAAGCTTACCAGACGTTCAGAGCCTGTTGCGATAGACGTCCGACTCTGGGGTTTTACAGACACGTAGCGCCGCCTGTCGACGCAGTTTAGAAGAGTGCAAAGCCCGACTCCCTTGCTCAGTTGGCTGCGCAACCAGGTGCAACTACCGCGTAATAAACAGCGATTGAGCTCAATATTAGGTGCATTCACACATTGAGCACGTGGAAAGATAGCTACGAATTTATCCGCGCTAATCAAACGGGTCACGAAATCGCCGTGAAGTGCTTGCTGGTTCACTCTCCAGAGCGACGGTGGAAGCAAGAGCAGACGCAACAGCTCTGCGCTCTACAAAAAAAGACCCCAGCTGACGCTACAGTTGTGTTGTGAATCGCTACGAAAATTAAAGACTTTGTTTCACTATTTTCCACAGCTTTCGCGAAGCAGGATGGCGAGAGCACTGGAATTGGGCAGTCGTAATGGGTAAGTGAATCACTCGCGTTGTCTACAGCTGTTCAAGTGAGAAAGTGTGATAATTTAGCTAGGTCACTTGTTATTGTATTGAGTAGCACTTATATCAAAGGGAACCGTAGTAACTTTCATTATGAAGCTTAACAGGGCCTCTGACTGCAGTGCGCACCGTGCAGCAGTAGGCAGGTGACGAAAAGCATCGCACATGACCCCCGATAACCTGAAGCTTCACAGGAATACGTCTGATAGCTTTCAAGGCTCTAAGTTCCGGCTTTATCTATGAAATGCGAACATTCACGCCATACAGGTACATCCTAAGTTGAACGTGAGTACTACTTTTTTTTTCTTGCCGTGGGTCTCCGCGATAGCCGAAGCTCTCTCGGAGGCCTCGGTTTTGCATTTTCTTGTACACCGAGAAAGTGAATACACCCCGTTTGCAGTATATACAAACGACTGACAACCATCAACACGAAATTCTAATAAGATGGAAAGGTGTGCTAGTTGGTAATTCATGATGGTTCAGCGAACTGGAAGCGCGGGGGTAAACACAGACACAACGCAAAGAGGAGGCACACAGCACGACCACTCAACTAACAACAGGTTTATTCTCACGATCGAAGGACATATAAGTACACAAGGGTGCGCATGTCAACAGGAATAAGATGATAGTGTGAGTAGCAAGCATAGCGTTCATTCGAAGCACTTGTTTACGGATTATTAATATAGTTAAACTAACTGTCAAGTAGTGATAATGACGGCCGGCTGGTACCTTGATTCTTATTTCTAAATATATAATATGCTTTGGAAATTTAACGCGTGGTTTGAAGCGGATGCAGGAAAAGTACCCTTGTTTTTTCCGAGAATGTTTGATACTTGCAGGAATCGCTATGTGAATCTAAAACAAAAAAGGACTAATTTTTAAGGAACTCCAGTGCTCTATGAGGCGTATATTCAAACATCGCCCGGTCTGGCCGATGTACATGTGACCGCGCGTTAGCGGTATGCCATACACCACTCTTAAAAAAAACACTTAACAAATTCTTTTGCATGTTTCTGCAAACATCCTCTGCTTTTGGCACGCCCTCTGCCCTCCTATGCACCATGGCACATATACGGCCCAATTTATTAGGTACAGAGAAAACAACGCGCACACCAAACCAGTTCCCCACACTTTTCAGACCATGCGCCAATTTATGAATGAGAGGAATGACGGCCACGCGTTTGTTTCCTTTATTGCATTCTGCAGAAACACACGCACGTTTATCACTGTTTATCACAATGCGCCGAAGTCTCTCACACAGCGCTGCGACTAGATACGGCAGGTACAAAGCCCCGAATGCCCGCGCTAAGAAACCATAGTGCACCATTCGGATACAGCTTTTTTCTAGCGCTGAGCGTTGGAATGACAGAACAATTCCTTTTTTCATAAGCTTGGAATGGCCGGACGAGTAAATTAAAGGAGGTTTCGCGGATCGAGGGTTATATTGCCAGCAAAGATGATTGCTTCCAAATAATAGAGAAAGGTGTCGATATTGCAATTTATGATTACTCGGAACCGCCGATGTAAACCAGAGGCCCATGCCCTCCATCTCGAAGCTTGCCAAAATAGCGTTATAGATCACTGCAGAACATTTCTTTACAAAAATCAGATAATCATCACCGTATCTGAAGATTTTGGTGCCTTACGGTAGTTTCATGCTTAAGGCGCTGTCGAACTTTCCTAGGAATATGCTGCCTAAGGCAGAAGCCACACTGAAGCCTATACACACCCGCTTTCTGCATGTACAGGTTTCCAAGCCAAACTATGAAGGTCAACTTTAGGTAAAGCCTCAAAATTTCTAAAAAGAACTCGCTTGACACTCCTGTACGATTTCTGGATGATAGTTCGTCATTGTCTTCCACATTGCACTGCTCAACGTAGTTTAGCAACCGATCATGCGGCAAGGAATATTATAGTTCGACTACATCAACACTAAACGCTATTACCACTTAAAGCTCACTGGTGTTCAAGTATTCAACCAAAACATCCGAGTTTTTAACGTAGAATGCGTTAAAAATGGTCTAAAAGGAATGGGTCTAAAAGGACTCGGTTGACAATCCTGTATGATTCCTATCATTCAGGAATCATACAGGATTGTAAACCGAGTCCTTTTTAGAAATTTGGACGTTTTACCTAAAGTCGACCTTCTTCGTACACTTTAAGGCAACAGGGTGTTAAAAGGGTGTGTGGTCCGTCCCTTTCGGGACTAATGGGGCTGTTACAACCATTAATTCCTTTAAAAACTAACACCACTGGGTCTAACAGTTAGTCCCCTCAAGGAACTAACATTTAGTCTTCACATTTACACCTTGGCGAGTAACTGTTAGTCCCACTGTTCACCCCAAAGGACAAACATTTAGTCCTCACATTTGCACCTTGTAGAGCCACTTTTAATCCCCACATTTAAACCTTACTGGGCAACCGTTATTCTTCATAGTTGCACCTTGCCGGATGAACGGTTGACCCACTCAAATGCTCCAATTGGATGAACTTTCTGTCCCCAGTTCAAAAATTGTTTTTTGTTTATTCCCCGCCAGGCCTAATACTTTTATCGACTGTTTTTCTGTGCAGTGAGCAACAAACTCCGCAGAAAAGAACACGTGAAAAAGTAGTTAGCCACCTATGAATAACTCCTTTCACAGTCACGGCAGCAATGAAAGACAAAAGTGAGACATCGCAATCTTTTATTTTTCTACGTACACATGAAGTTTCCCCATTTTTTATGTGAATTGATGGCGAAGTGTACAAGTCCAGTCTCGTTGCCAAATCTTGTTCACTCCTTGTTCACTCCTCCAACGGAAGCGATAGATGACAGGCATAGCAGGCGCCAGCGCACGCACCTTTCTGCCTGTTGTGTTCCCACAGCTGCATGTACAATAGTATAGTAAAAAATAGTTAGGCACACGTCACGGAAGATGAGGATGCACGCATATGACAAGTACGTACACGTTAATATAGAAACAAGTGTTAACATATGACACACAAACAACTTTACATTCACATCTCGCACAGTCCTTCTGAAGCTGCTCTGACGAAAGAGATGGATGACGGGCATCGCAGACGCCAGCGCACGGTTTTCAGCACAGTTTGTGCCCACGGCTGCACACTGAGTATGTAAAATGGTGAGTCACACGTGACAGAAAATGAATACAAATACATATGAGAAATACGTGCAAGGTGAAATGAAAACATATGTGAGATATGACGTGCTAATAATTTCACCGTGGTGTCACAAATCATCAAAGACTCATTTCGCCCCCGTAGAGCATCAGTTTAGGAGCGGTGGCTGCAGTCACAACTCCGCGAACCTCCGTGCCGTTAACAAGTCGGCGACTCCTAAGCCAGCGACGTCGTTGAGCTCGAGCAAGGGAACACGGACCAAACACGGCACTGCACGTGGAGTGTCTGCCGCCAGCGAACTTCGAACGTTGCGGTGGCCAAGCGTATGCTTGGCCACCGCAACGAACACCGCTGAGCTAATTTGGAGCTAGCGCCACAGAAATCGACAGTAATGCGGCTCTTTCCCACAAAATTGAGTGAGTGCAGCACGCAAATGCGAGTCGGCCGCCGCGGACAACGGACTGCGCCGAGCGGCTTGCAACCTACTGACGGGGAAGCCAGCTGTAATGGCAACCAATTTTCAGTGAGTTCCGACGCTAACAAAAGCCCCGCTAGCCCGTGCTGGTGCACTTAGAGCGCGCGACACACTACAGCCAAGCTCTTTACGAGAACCCGCAACGTATTTTCGATGACTCCCAACACAGCGATGAGGCCTCAGCCCAATATCGTCAGCACGGAGCTCATCACAGTGACGAAGACAGGCGAGCACTCGATGAGCGAGCGTACGGGAGGCCGACGATAATGGCGGCCAATTTCCAGGCAGTCGCAAAGCACAGGCAAACTGCAGACGCCGAAGCTGACCTTTGCGATGCATTTCGTGGTTGCGATATGCAACACGACCAAGCCCGTTGCCGGCAAGCGCGATCCGTATCGCACACGCGACAAATAGAGTAGAATAAAGAATAATAAAATACATGCTTTAAATCCAGCGCTGTTTGCTGCCCTGAGTCGGACTGAAGTGTATATACGATAGGCCTGTTCTTCTCGGCCGCCATATTGGCCTTCCCAACTGTTGCTGTCTTGTGTTGGTCGTGACTATCTTGAAGCCAAAGATATACAGCGTGGAGTGGTGACCTGTCTAGGCTTGCTTCAGACTTCATGGATGCAGCGAAACGCTAAAGCAGCCGCCCACGCTCATCCAGGCGTACGCACAAGCACCACGTCGTAATTCCTAAATCATCGCATCCAGGCGGCCGTGGTCGAGCACCCCGAGGGCGACACTACTCAACCGCCGCTGGCAAAATACTGGAAAAGACTGAGCCAGCAGAGGAGGAGAAGGACATGTGTTCTGTGGAGAAGGAAGTATGGTCACCTTGGCAATGCTTTTCGCACTGCCAGAACTGCCCGGGTGGTTCATCTGTAGTGGAGAGTAGGTGGTTTCGCGCCGCTCGCTTCCCTCTGTGGTTGCTCCTCAACGATCTATCCGTTCATCGCGCGCACGTATTGAGCTCCAATTGTCCTTTTTCGGGTAATTTTGCATTAGAGTGTATGGCTTGGAAACCTGTACATGCAGAAATCAGGTGTGCGTATAGGCTCCAGTGTGGCTCCTCCATTAAGCAACATTTTTCTAGGGAAGGTGGACAGCGCCTTAAGCACTAAACTACCGTAAGGCACCAAAACTTTCAGATACGTTGATGATTATCTGATTTTTGTAAAGAAATGTTCTGCAGTGAACTATCACGCTATTTTGGCAATTCGAGACGGAGGGCCTGGGCCTCCGGTTTACATCGGAGGTTCCCATTAATCATAAATTGAAATTTCTAGACCTTGCTGTATTCTTTGGAAGCAATCATCGATGCTGGCAATATAACTCTCGATCCGCGTAACCTGTTTTCAATTACTCGTCCGGCCATTCCAAGCTTATAAAACAAGAATTTGTTCTGTCGTGCCAAAGTTTATAGCTAGAAGAAAGCTGTATCTACATGGTGCACTATGGTTTCTTAGTGCAGCTAGAACGGTTATTCGGGGCTGGGTAACTGCCGTATCTAATCGCATCGGTGTGTGGGAGAGTTTTGCAGATGGTGAGAAATGGTGATAAACGTGCGTGTGTTTCTGTAGAATGCAATAAAGGAAAGAAACGCGTGGCCATCATCCCTTACATTCATAAATTGGCGCATGAACTGAAAAGTGTGTGGAACCGGTTTGGTGTGCATCGTTGTTTTCTCTGCACCCGATAAATGGGGCCGTCTATGCGCCATGATCCATAGGAGGGCGCAGGGTGCGCCAAAAAGCAGAGGATGTTTGCACGAAAATGGAAAAGAGTTTGTTGTGTTTTTAGGAGTGGTGTATAGCACACCGCTAACGGGTGGTCGCATGTACATCGGCACGACCGGGCGATGTTTGAATATACGCCTCATAGAGAATTGGAGTTCCTTAAAAAATAGTCCTTTTTCCGTTTTAGATTCAGATTGCATTTCCTGCAAGTGCCAACCATTGTTTGGAAAAAGAAGTGCACTTTTCCTGCATCCGCTTGAAACCACGCGTGAAATTCCCGAAGCATATCTTATTTCTAGAAATAAGAATAAATGTATCAGCCAACCGTCATTATCACTACTTAACAGTGAGTTTAACTATATTGATCATTCGTAGACAAGTGCTTCAAATGAACGCCATTCTTTCTGCTCACACTATTATCGTATTTTTGTTGACATGCGCACCCTTGTGTACTTATGTGTCCTTCGAACGTGAGAATAAGCCAGTTGTAGTTGAGCGCTCGTGCTGTGTGCCTCCTTGTGATGGTTAACGGACGTTCGTCACTATGTTTGTTGATAGCGGACGAGAAATCATTAACATGAACCTTTTATTTCATGGCATGGGTGGAACGGCTGACGACGCACGGATACGCTACCGTGTGCAGCGCCGTTGAGTCGGACGTCGCGGCCAACCCAGCAGTCAGGGTCGCAACTCCGGAGGTCCCGGATCAGGCCCCGGCTCACGAGGACCACACCCGGTAGGCCTCGCCCACGAACCTGCTCCCGGCCACTGCACTCAGGCAGGAGCCGTTCGGCAGGTCTCGGCCTTGGACCTTGAACAGACACACCGGAGCTCGACCTGGCCGACACGTACGGGTCTCATGTCCGGCTCAGGAACGCTGCCAGGAACTCGTCCTCTCGAGCGGCACACCGTTTCGTCTACCTTCGTGGCCTCAACTCTCGAGCTGCAGTGGCGGAGATGCCTTGACCAGCGCGACCTCGGACCTCGTTTCCAAGCTTTTGATCACCTTCAGGGCGTAGCGGTTCCACGTGCGGGTTCTGGCCAGCACAGCACCGTCTGTGCCGTGCTGAAATGCTGCTCGCTACAGCTGCGGTGCGGCAGCTCACTCACCGGCGTTCGTCGCCTTGGCCAGGGCACAGCCAGGTACCCTCGGGTGCGCACCTCGTGAGCTCGCGGCCCACTTCCGAGGCTGGTGCGTCGCTCGGTACGGCTCGGCACCACTCGGCGATCCTTGATTCAGGCAGCAACTCCCCTGGCATCTGAATCCTCGGCCACCCTGAACCTCGCCCGGCTCCATGGTCCTCCGTACACACGCCCGCGTCTCGCCCGGCAGAACATCTCGCTCGTCCCTTGCCGAAGTGCGACGCTCTGGTGACACTGGCGCTTGATGGCATGGGTGCGGCCACGGAGCAGTCAACCCGCATCGGAGACGCGATGCTCCATGCGGGGCATGGCCAGCCCGTCCAGCGAAGAGCGTGCGCCGAGACGCGATGCTCGACGCAACCGTGACCATTAGCCAGGCCACGTTCATCGCTGTGTCGAACGGCTGACCGTGGAGACGCCTCGCCGAGATCCGCGATGCCCTCGGCAAGGAAGAGAACAGCAGGCCAGGCCGCGCCCCGAGATGCAGTACTCGTGCCGGCAACGCCGCCCCAGCTGGTAGTTGGACGGCAGTAGCATGGACGGCCGCGTTCCCTGGCCGGAACCTGGATCGCCTGCGTCCGACGCTTCGGCCCGCTGTCTCCCGTCTGCCGCTGCTCCGGCTCGTCCCCCAGCCACAAAGCCTACTGCCACGTAATGGTCGCACGTGGCCCAATCGTGGCACGCCACCTCTATGGGCCACCACTGGTCATGAGCTGATTGGCGCACAGTTGACTCGTAATCGCACGTGCCTTCTTCTTCTCTTCTTCATTTCTTGTTGTCGCCTTCGTGCCACCTGCTCTCCGCTCGTCTTCTTCAGTTCTGGTTTGATGCTCCTCAGCGTCTTCAAGTCCTTTCCTTACAATATCCCCCTGCTCAAGAAAGTTGTTTAGGGGGAAAACAACTTTTCTCACACAACAATGAACAGACGCCGCTCTTCGAGGAGGAGCCTTTCAGCCTCCATGCGAGCTATTTCACGCTCATGCTCTGCCTGTGCTGCTAGACGTGCCTCCTCTCGATCTTTCGCTATCTGGTTCCTCATTTCTTTTTTTTTTGCTCAGTGCTCACCCATGCCAGCAAAGCCTCTCCACTCAGTTCCATCTCCTTCCCTAGCTCAACTAGCTTTCTCTTGTCGTCCATCCTCGTCCGCAACACACAAACAACGTGAGGCTCTCAGATGTAACGCGAGAGCTTAATCCTGGCAGGCTCGCCATTTATTGCGATGGTTAAGGGACGTTCGTCACTATGTTTGTTGATAGCGGACGAGAAATCATTAACATGAACCTTTTATTTCATGGCATGGGTGGAACGGCTGACGACGCACGGATACGCTACCGTGTGCAGCGCCGTTGAGTCGGACGTCGCGGCCAACCCAGCAGTCAGGGTCGCAACTCCGGAGGTCCCGGATCAGGCCCCGGCTCACGAGGACCACACCCGGTAGGCCTCGCCCACGAACCTGCTCCCGGCCACTGCACTCAGGCAGGAGCCGTTCGGCAGGTCTCGGCCTTGGACCTTGAACAGACACACCGGAGCTCGACCTGGCCGACACGTACGGGTCTCACGTCCGGCTCAGGAACGCTGCCAGGAACTCGTCCTCTCGAGCGGCACACCGTTTCGTCTACCTTCGTGGCCTCAACTCTCGAGCTGCAGTGGCGGAGATGCCTTGACCAGCGCGACCTCGGACCTCGTTTCCAAGCTTTTGATCACCTTCAGGGCGTAGCGGTTCCACGTGCGGGTTCTGGCCAGCACAGCACCGTCTGTGCCGTGCTGAAATGCTGCTCGCTACAGCTGCGGTGCGGAAGCTCACTCACCGGCGTTCGTCGCCTTGGCCAGGGCACAGCCAGGTACCCTCGGGTGCGCACCTCGTGAGCTCGCGGCCCACTTCCGAGGCTGGTGCGTCGCTCGGTACGGCTCGGCACCACTCGGCGATCCTTGATTCAGGCAGCAACTCCCCTGGCATCTGAATCCTCGGCCACCCTGAACCTCGCCCGGCTCCATGGTCCTCCGTACACACGCCCGCGTCTCGCCCGGCAGAACATCTCGCTCGTCCCTTGCCGAAGTGCGACGCTCTGGTGACACTGGCGCTTGATGGCATGGGTGCGGCCACGGAGCAGTCAACCCGCATCGGAGACGCGATGCTCCATGCGGGGCATGGCCAGCCCGTCCAGCGAAGAGCGTGCGCCGAGACGCGATGCTCGACGCAACCGTGACCATTAGCCAGGCCACGTTCATCGCTGTGTCGAACGGCTGACCGTGGAGACGCCTCGCCGAGATCCGCGATGCCCTCGGCAAGGAAGAGAACAGCAGGCCAGGCCGCGCCCCGAGATGCAGTACTCGTGCCGGCAACGCCGCCCCAGCTGGTAGTTGGACGGCAGTAGCATGGACGGCCGCGTTCCCTGGCCGGAACCTGGATCGCCTGCGTCCGACGCTTCGGCCCGCTGTCTCCCGTCTGCCGCTGCTCCGGCTCGTCCCCCAGCCACAAAGCCTACTGCCACGTAATGGTCGCACGTGGCCCAATCGTGGCACGCCACCTCTATGGGCCACCACTGGTCATGAGCTGATTGGCGCACAGTTGACTCGTAATCGCACGTGCCTTCTTCTTCTCTTCTTCATTTCTTGTTGTCGCCTTCGTGCCACCTGCTCTCCGCTCGTCTTCTTCAGTTCTGGTTTGATGCTCCTCAGCGTCTTCAAGTCCTTTCCTTACACTCCTCTTTCCTTTGTGTCTTTATTTACCCCCGCGCTCCCAGTTTGCTGAACCATCACAAAATTCTAACATGCGTAATACAATGATTCAGGGCACATGAAGCGAGAGATCAATGGAGAGTTTAACTGCAAAGGTGAGAACCGCCAAAGCTATTTGTACCGAATAAAGTGAGCTTCGGTACTATAGATCGCAAGATAGATTGCTCGTGTATGTACTTCATCGCTTTCGCATAATGTGTACGCCCTGGTTTAACGCATTTAGGCGTTACAAAACGAACGTCGGAGTGCTTGCCTGTGACTAGTTGTCATGCGATGCTCGCTCGAACTTAAAGTCACAGTTTCAGTGTGCCAACATAACTAAAACATCTTTCGCATTGTACCAACAGCTCATTTTGATGAGCTTCCTACTTTTCTGAAGCCAGGTTACATTGAAGTAGGAAGCTTGCCAGGCCCTTGATTTTCAGGAAACTGCACCTCAAGGCCAACAAAAAAGGAGGGCCTCTGCACGTTCGCTTGTGGATGGCTCGCTTTGCACTACCCATTTATTGCCGGAGCGTCCATGGGGCGCTGATGGCGGCGTTTTTCACAGCGCCACCTGGGCAGAGTCGGACGTGTTTAGGAATGGGCTGCGACGTCAGCAGCTGGAAATAGATTCTTGTGGATGGAGTGGCACTGCCCGGTTCGTTTGCAGCGGTGTATGTGGGCTTGGGCCAATCAACCGAGATGCGGACGTTGTTCCCACTTAGGCATGTGTGAAGTTTTTTTTTTGTCGGGATGAACGACCGGGTAGGGTCCGCTACAGCGCGGCGAGAAAGACCTGAAGATGGTGCCGTCACGGGGAAAAGTGTGTGTGCGCGTTGCTAACTCCTCACACACAGAAGGTGTATGCTTGCTATAGCGGGCTGCACAAGGCCAGCGTAAGACATCGATGGTGTGTCGGTGGTCTATTGGGATGTCTGAGGTTGTGGAGCTGGTTGAAAAGACTATGGAGTTTAGGCAGGGATACACAGCTACTGCTTCGTCCTGTCGACATGTGACAGCATATTGTTCTTGTCGACCCTGGAATGAGGTTTCATTGCAGCTTTGGTGTGTACGTGCCATTACGAAGTTCCTGTAGTTTGGCGTTCATGGTCTGAGTCTGCACCGGGTAATGACTGCTTGGCGGGAAAGTGCGTCGACGATGACGTTGTCTTTCCCACTGATATTTGTCATATTTGTGGTGAACTGTGCAATTGTTGAGAGCTAGTTTTGTAGAAGACGCAGCACTTTGCCGCGATGTTGAAAGGACACGTAGGTAAGAGGCTTATGTTCGGTATAGATGACACAGTTTTGTGCTTCGAGGATGTGGTGAAAGTGTTGCACTGCCTCGTATTACTTAAGATGTGGTGCGCAGTGTGCTGGCGAATTTGTTGTGGTGGTGATTGTAGTTTCGTCAATGGAAATGTTGGTTGAAGGGGAAGTTTTCAGAGTTGCGAGTGTCTTGGAGAAAAAGGCCAAGGAATGCCAGGTGTTGCCCACGCGTCGCATGAGGGCGGCGCAGACGGCGAAGCAAGATGCGTTCGTGCTGAGTCCCAAGGGAGCGCCTGGCACAGGATAAACGAGGAGCATGGTGGTGCAGTGGTGCAGAGGGCGGCTTAGAAATCTTTGAAGGTATTCGCTAACGTCGGTGTCCACTTGACGGTTGGTTTTATCGTAGCCTAGTGAAAGCATTGTGAAAAGAATCCTGGTTTTCGGCAACGTGTGGCAAAAAGCACCTGTGAAAGTTCAGCATGCCGACTAAATGCTGAAGATTTTAAGCGGTGGTGGGTTGAGGGTAATTTTGCAGACCCAATGTGCGCTGGGAAAAGGGCCGAATTACGCCAGCGGCGCCACTCTAGGCGCAGTGTGTCGCCACAAGTTCCTCGGGCGCCCGAACTCTAGACATCAGTTTTCGTAGTAGAATTGAAATCGATAAACGTTGGAGTGATTTAAATAGGACTTACGGTAAATAAAAAGAAAAAAGCTTAGAGCGGTTCACAAGACGTAGAGTTGTGTCAGATGTGAGGTACCCAGAAGTACAAAATGGTGAAATGCACCAAGTCCTCTTGAAGCGAAATATTAACTTCGAAGTATCAAGTATCCATTGTGGCTTGATACTTCTCTCTAAAGTCCTTCTCTCTAATGTCCAGGTATTTTGCACTATAAGTCACGATGAATCTTCACCAACTAGCCAAGACTCTCATATTTCTTATCAAGGGTATTTATGAAATTACAAAACATTACTATCCGAGTTCGCATAAAAGTTACTACTTGTTTGTCAAGTGAAAGACGTTCACATGCTGCTGTAAGCACTGATGTAATTGCTTTGCACGCTCTTGCGTTAGCGTCTCCTAGTGCTCCTGAACATGGATCACAGCCTGGTTTTGAGGGTGTTTTACCTTTGTAACAAGTGCCTTTCTTGTTTTTTTCACAGCGGACTAGTGTAGGACATTCGTAATTTGAACGACAAAAAAAAATATGGTGGATAAATCTAACAGTGCTCTCTGAGTAACGGGAAAACGAAACGTGCCCTTACAAAGTAGTTGAATATTTACTGTACATTCATTTGAAAACCTTGTAGATTCTTTATTGGTGTTTGACATATATAGCACCAATTCATAGGAATGCAGCCAAGTTTACGCTTGGTGGTACATCTCCATTCTGATGCCTAACGTTAATGTTGAAGGATTAAACAAACCTTTGTGGTCATACATGCTTGTCGTATAGCTGTAGTAGTTAACAGTAAGAGCATAATCAGAGAAAGCGGTGTGGCAGCCTCATGTGCAATACTAATCGGACGCGCAACTTTACACACCACTTCTCTACTTGCAAAATACAAGAATACTTTCTGTATTCTTGTATTTTGTTTTGTTTTTTGTGTCGCTAGAATTTGTGTAACTACTTGTAATCTTTTAGAAATGTACTTGGGAATCGTTGTCAGTTCTTCTATACATTTTTCTTTTGTCTTGTGATCTTTTTTTTTTAACTTTTACCTCCAATTTTCTGTATTTTTGCCCCACCCCCTCTGTAATGCCATTGGCCCTGAGGGTATTCTAAATAAATAAATAATAGAAGGAAACGCAACGTCCGTCGAGTCAAGCGCGTTTGGCCAACCACGTTTTTCTTTGTGGGGCGACCATAAGTTGTCAATACGGTTGATCTCATAATCATATGGTGGTTTTGGGACGTTAAACGCCACAAATCAATCAATCAATGGTTGATTGGGCGAGTTGGTGATGCATGATTGTTGTCAAATGAGAGCGCACTACATAAACCCGTATTCATAAACGCGACATGACTAGAAACCTCGACTCGGTAAAGTTCACCTCAAAACAGAGCGGCACTTAAATGTAGCCAGGACAGCCATTACATTTCATAGATGTTCCGAGCATCTTGCTTTAAGAAGTCGAGCTTGTTTGCGATGCGACCCATCGGGGTGTGGGATTATCATGCTAAATTGAATGAAATATGTTTCTTTTTCGAAAAAAAAATAAGGCATTTCTGAAACTCACGGAAAGCTGCTTTCTGACCTTTGATAATATGGAAACGTAAAAAATAGCTATGAACTCTGTGTAAGCCAGCATGACCAAACAGACCGCAATGCCCAAGCCAATCCGTAGCCACGCAGTGATCAAAGAAGAAAAAACTCCCAAGCATTTCCCCGAGGGTGAACATGGTTAAGTGCGAATACACGGGGTGATGGTATGAGGGGTATTTATTAATTCGCACTATTTTATTTATTAATCACACTATGGTGCCTTTATGGTTTAATGGTTCCTGGGAATCGCAATTTGATCACACGGGGGAGTTTACGTTACCTCACTGGCGAATGCCAACGGATTTTAACTTTACTCCCCCCTCACGACCCGCTCTCAACGGGAGACAGAAAGAGAAGGCGGGCGCGCGAGAGACAGGGGTGCGTGCGCAGCTGCAGCGAGCGAGGAGAGCGGAGGAGCGAGCGAAGGAGGAGGGGGTATAAGGCGCGTTACTGACACCCATATCAGCGTCGCGTCCGTGGCTTTTCGGTAGAGCGTCGCACTGCGGCCCGCCAAGTCCTCTTTCTTTTAAAGATAGAGAGAAGACTGCGGACGCCACCGACGGCGGTGGATGGTTTGGGGTCGCTTATACACTTAAAACATGAAGTCGGATGCCACTGACGCGTTGTTCAGGGAACCGCCGCCACGATTTACAAATGAAGAAAAGGAAGTCCCCGTCAGCCTTGTGAACAAATATACTAAGGCCATCGAATGCAAAGAAAAAACTAACAAAACTGATGAGTCGTCGCTGAACGCGAAGATAGGCGCATTGAAAAAGCTATGCGTCGAGTTCAACGCGCAGCATCGCGTGACACCCCGTGATTTCAAGCAGCTCAAGGAATGCAGGTCAAATCTGAAACAAAAAACAAAAATGGAAAAAAGAGAAGGCTGATGAAAAGCGAAAGATCTTCAAAACAGGTAAGCACTGTGTCTGTGTCGATAGCCAGTAGATGTGAACGCAGCAGGAACGTAGGCACAATTTTGTTTAGGGGTAATCGGGCCTGCCTTATGTGCATTTATTTGTAAATGTGCGCGCGTGTGTACATAAAAAGTGTGAAAATTTTAAAGGCTCTAGGTCCTTGAGCTCCTGGAAGCACCCTCCTGGCTACGCTAATTGAGTGCAGATTGAGTGAGAAGTCATTGAGTGATTGACAACGGTGAGATGCGCAGTGGTAACCAACAGGCACTCGCTGCGTCTGAGCCGCAGTATTCGCTTACATGCATACCAGAAGGCTTACGTTCTAGCAGAAATGAAGCGGGGTAACGAGTGCGCTTTATCATAGTCAGTGGTCCTGTAGAAAACTGATCTAGGGCCTTTTTCTAAAAAAATTATATCATTTTCGGGGCATGAAAGTTCACAATGCCCATGCGCTTTGTCAATGTTTTCAGAATGCTCAAATTCATCGCCCATAAAATGTGCTGCCAAGAAATCTGTTACTTGATTTATAGATCCGACAAAGGCTTCCTTATAAAACGAGTGTAGGTTTTCATTTAAAATAAATTCTGGGAACGCTGCGTTCGGAGTTTTCTATGCAGCCTAAAAGGGAAAGTACGGTTCATAATGAAGCAGTTTGGGTTGAAAGGTAACATTCCACGAAATGTGACACTTTCTACGAACTAATATTAAAGAATTTTTACTGTTGATGAGCACTTATTTGAGAGGTAGATAGTGCAAAATAATGTGTACAGATAGCCACAAATTTGAAAGATAGTTGATTTTTACGTATGTTTAGTCGTCTACGTTCATGTGCATTGTAAGATATGTTTTTGCTGCATGTTTTAAACGGTGCTTTATTGTGATCATTACGGAAGACAATGCTAGGTGCTAAAGAACTTTGTCCCCAAAACGCGTCAATGCTATTGGCTGCATAACACTTTTGACGAGGCTTGCTTTTAGGTGGGTATTTCGTAACACTCGGATATAATGTAGTTATACTGGCATGCTCGCGTGAATGAAGGTGACGCACACATGTTTATATTAGACAACATGTTTATTTTAAGGAAGACGAGCGTCTTCCATTGTTTATTTTAAAGATGGAGGATGAGCATCAGACGAGTTGGAGGACGTGTTCACTTTCAGACATTGTAGGTTCGATAGCGAGCCACATGGATACCACAATCGCGAATGAGGAGGACCCAGATGGGCTGCGTACCTACCACCTGTACAAAGCGAGCCGGTCATCAGGCTTCTCTAGTCATTGATAACAGAAACCAATGAGCCCAGTTCCATCTGCTATGGTAACTGAAGTAAATTGCGTTATTAAGTATGATAGATCAGTATAGTACAAATTGCTTTAAGAAAAAGCCTTTAGCTGTAAAATCGTTTGTGTGTGTGTGTGTGTGCGTGTGTGTGTGTGTGTGTGTGTGTGTGTGTGTGTGCGTGTGCATGCGTACGTGCGTGCGTGCGCGTTTATGCTCTTCTTGTGTGTCTCGGTGGTGCGTGGTAGCGCAGTGATTTTTGTAAGTACAGAAGAAGAGTTGTGTTGCAGAAATGAAAAAAAAATGCGCGTATGCTCCGGTATAAGCGTTCAAATTTTCAAGAATGATTTAGAGATTAACCCTGTAATATCGGACTTCTGTAAAGCTTTTAGTCAACATGTATAGGCGAAGTAATGCTACATTCTGTGTGATTAAGAAGGATACGACATTTGCAGGGATCGTTTGGTTTGACACAACTTTACTGAAAAACAACAGATAATAAAGCCAAGAAAGGTATTGTAACTGTTGATTGCGCTAGTTCTAAAGTATTGCAGTAACTGCGAACGGTTGCAAGTTTTTCCGCAGGTATCTATACTGCGATTACTCTCATAACTTAGTGCAGTACATTTAACGTCCCCTATAGATTCTTTGGCTTCATTATCTGTTGATTTTCATCGTGACTCTGCGCTGTGAGAACAGTTTGCTATAGGGCAATAAAAGTGCATCACACATCTAGGTGACTATAATAAAGAGAATATTACTTCTTTGCAGAAGACGAAAATTGTTCTGAAAAGAGAACTTCTAGTGATGCAACCCCTCCAAAAAACCAGGATGACGCAAAAGGAATGCAAATTTATATGCAAGGGATGTCAATTAAGTGACCGATATCTGCACTGCCAGTAAAGGCTTGAGTCCGAGATCACATGCTTTCGACCATAACTCCTCTGGAAGCAGCTTGCTCCCAACGAGGCCATGCAGGAAGCTGAAGCAACTGCGAAAGCTCCAAGGAAAAGTTGGTGCTCATTGAAAAGTTAATAAATGAAGATAACAGACGTCGCATTGCCTTGATGCAAGGAGAGCACGATCGCCACAAGCAACTATAACAAGAATGGCATGATGATGCGATGAAAAAAGGAAAGGGAAGCACTAGGCAGAAATAAAGATTTTTCATTTGCAGAACAAAATGGAGGAGCCAAAGATCCAATAACTTCTTTCGATATAAACACACGTTGTGTATCTCACAAGACTTTTGTCTTACACAGCGGCATTACAACTTTGGCGCCGCATTCCTTAAATTCGTTTTTAGGCTTACAAATTTTTCATATAGAAGCATCATATGTCTTTTGATATCACGGTTCAAGAAAAGCATCTATCAATGCGTAACTGCTCGGCTCGCATGCCGGACAGATTAATATCCTGGCGACTAACAGGTGGCAAATGTTCTTCACATGTGTTACGCCACAAGCGGATGCGTCAAATGGTTGAGGCCCGAAGTGCTGGCGTGTCTAGTGGCTCCGGTTCTCCTCGTGACAGTGCTACATTATGTAAGGCAGCAAAAGAAGTAATAATGCGTGCAGCTCTCTTGGGCTTGTGCTGAAGTTTCATGTCCAAACACGGGAACCGTCGTTTCCAAATACCGAAGCCCTTTCCACCGTGTTCCGGTCTTTATGTGCGCCTTGATGTACCTGAAATGAAATTTTGAAAAATGTGCCCTTACCTCGAGCCGTACGACTTCAGCAGGAATCTGCGTTCAAGAGACCGCGCATGTGCTTAGCAAGTACTGTTATACCTTTCCGTATACTATAGTGCAGGTGTGCTTAGTAATGTATTT
Organism: Rhipicephalus microplus; assembly: GCF_043290135.1. Taxonomy (NCBI): domain Eukaryota; kingdom Metazoa; phylum Arthropoda; class Arachnida; order Ixodida; family Ixodidae; genus Rhipicephalus; species Rhipicephalus microplus. Next base: position 103,859,746 of record NC_134709.1, on the reverse strand, counting down.
AACCACTAAGTTTACTTTGATTTAACAGTTCTTGCATCATGACCACGAGCATTCTCTTGCCTTTGTTCTGGTGTGTCAGCATCCCCTGGGTCTGCAAGAGGCGTTATTAGGAATGAAAAACAGGCATAATCCATGTCTCCCAGAAGGACGCCTGGCACTCTGTGCCCCCCCTCTCCCCGTGAAGAACTCGCACACGAGAGTTAATAAATATCCGGCTATCTTATAGATAACCCGGCTAGTTTACCACAACGTTGAAGAATTCTAGCTTTAGCGTTAGCTGCGCAAGCGCAAGTAGCAGCACCTTATCAATAAAAACACAATGGCGAAATATTCGCCAACAGTCACAAAATTTATATAGTAACTGTACGCCGCTATTCCATCAGAAGTATTTGTTTTTCAAATTAATCAGCCAACTTTATTCAGCTGCACAAACATAGGAGTAGAAATGCTTAATTGGTAGCTAAATTATTACCTTGGCATATAACACACCTATATCGGATACCATTCACTTTAGACTCTTTTTCTTTGTTGTTGTATTTTCTATAGTTATATTTATTTTGGTCATGTTAAGGTATGTACAAGAAAGCAAGTAATGCATGCCTTTTAAACAAACAAACAAGAAATAAATGATCATCACATACATGGAGACTGAATGAAACGCATTAAAGCCACACAGTGCTACTAATAATAAACCTCACCAGTGATTTTTAATCAGTGTGAGAACAGGTTCCTAATACGTTGTTCGACTCCTTAAATGTCGACAGTAAACACAAACTACGCCTCAACTAATAATTGTTTATGAAATGTGAACTATTTTACGTATTGGTTTTACTCAGTGGCTGGAACGCCTTCGTAGAGTACCGTGGATACCAACAGGCAATGAATCACCAAAACAAAACTGCTCAGCAAAAATAATTGTTTTTCAGAAGGCAGTTAGAACACATTCTTTATTTTTTCTTGTTTTAATACTCTTGCATAGTTTTGCAACGATTGCCTTGCAACGTAAAAAATCACAGCATATCCATGAGGTGAGTGATGACGAGTGGGTCGAAGCACGGACAGACGGACGGACTTCAGGATGAACGGATGGATGTACGACGAACGGACGGATGAACAGACAGACAAACAGACAGACAGACAGACAGACAGACAGACAGACAGACAGACAGACAGACAGACAGACAGGCAGGCAGGCAGGCAGGCAGGCAGGCAGGCAGGCAGACAGGCAGATAAACGAACGAATGTATGGCAGCACGGACGTACTGACGGACACCTCTCCCAACTTATCATCATTCACTCCGTGCATAAGCTGTCACACCGTTTGTATTCACATGCGAAGGTATGCAACTGGCCACTATGACGACCCGGGACATACGACCTATGACGTAAGGAGCTTCGCCATGAAACAGTGCGCTTACCTGAACATTCACGGAAAAGACTTCTTTGCGGTTACGGTGTACTTCAGCGTTTTCACCACCGGGGCTTTTGATTCTGCCGTTCGTACAATCAATGCAAAATGTTAACTCCAAGAAATTTAGCAATTTCGTAAAAGTCCGTCATCACTCTGGGCAGTTCGGAGGCACTTTGAAAGCGTGCCACTCCTCGAAAGAGATGCCTTGTGATAAGCAGAATAACTTCGTTCACGGTGCGACAAACAGTTGCTTGTGATACGTTCACTAGATCACCGGCCACAACTTGAAACGTTCCAGCGCGATTAAAAGGTAGGGTGACCAGGAGTTGCAGTAGTGGTGTCAGTGGCAGTCCTTTTTTGCTGCTACTTGCTTCAAATGGAAGAATCGTGAGTAGCGCTCGGTCTGTCTTTTTTGAGCAACGATACCTCAGGAAAAACGTTTGGTCTTTGTAAATTTCTATAGGGTTTTCGATATCACGCATCCATGGCATGGACACTTTCAATAGCCAATGCGCGTCTCCGAATGTCAAGTCGCAGGCTCTGCACGAAAACTTAAAAGCTAACAGTCGGTCCACGAGGCCGCGTCTCCGTTGGAACGCTGCCATGCTGCTGCTTCGAAGTCCGATTCAAGACTGCTCGCGTCCCGACTTGGACTTCAAGGCGACTTGACGAAGCAAAGCTCGCCGCAGGAACGCGTTTCAAGTTGAGCAGGCTTTCTGAAATGCGTCTGACGTGCCTTGAGTCAGTGGCAAGTCAAGTTCAAGTCATGTTTGTGAATAAGGGGGTTAGACGCGGACAGAAAGACAGGGACATGCGCTTGTCCCTGTCTTTCTTTCCACGTCTAAGTGCGCTCTCATTCAAAAGAAAAGCGACTGTAAGCGTGCAATGCGAAGCAGGCATGCCTCTCGGAGCTATTTTTGGTAAGAGTTAACAAATGGTCAAGGTCAATCTAAATAGGTCACGAAAGTCGAGATGAAAAGTGGTCTCCGACCCATTGCGGCAGACATCAACAACCGCGTGATGATTCACGAGCAACAAGGTGAGGGAGGACAAATTGCCAAAAGAAAAACAATATTCAAAACAATCATTTTCAATAGTTTTACTTTTATTTGTTACAATATATTGGTAGCTTACTTTACTAAAGCTTTGGTTTTTAGTATGTGGTTGAGTTCCCAATTTTTTGTGTGGCTGCAAAAACAGCGGGCACATACAGGCCGTCAGGTAACATGGGTCAACAGATTTGGAGGTGTATCCATGCATGTGCTATCAGGGCTTGTGTCGGCATGTTCTTTGGTTCGGCGCATTACCAGGTCAGCGTTAACGAGGTATCGCTAACTGTTCGTGGTGGTTTCATGCTATATACCTACAGAAGTTTAGTCAATTTTATGTGCAATTCACAGCTCAACTAGCTCACAGAATATGCAGATAGCCGCTCCTGTCACTGCTGACTGCTTTCGTTGGCGCGCAGCAGGCGTGCTCTCACCTTTGGTGACGGTAAACGCGACAGGCTAAGCAACGAGACGCTGTACTCTCCGGCTACCACAGCTATATTTTAAAAACTGCTGTCTCGCTAAAGTAGTTTTCGACGACAGGGGAACGTGAGTTTTCAAACTATTACGCTACACTGTAAACCAAAGTACACCCATATAGGTGTTTTATAGAGTCTATAACTCACACCCCTACACCCCACAAAATGGGTGTATCAAACAGGACTACACCTACACCGTGGGCGGATTTCCGAATTTACACCCTATAACAGAAACATTTTTTGGGGTGTAAAAGCACATGTATACCCAAGTGGCCTTAAGGGAGTGAGGGTGTAAAAGCGAATGTACACCCAAGTAACCTTAAAGGCGTAAGGGTGTTATATTGCTATGACACCGTAACACCCTTAAAAACAAAAGTAGTGTAAGGGTGTAATTCGTTCAAACAGCAAAAAGGGTAAGGAGGTGTTCACGCTGAATAATGCCCCAACACCAATGCGAAAAATACCATAACTCGAGTGTTACCCCTCTCCAGTAGGCTCCTATAGAAGCACGTGAAAGCTTACCCTTTAGCTAGACCTTTCATGTGCAGATGTCCTATTATAGTGGCTCCTGTCACAGTGTGGTAATTCTGGCACTAGCAAAGCTTTTATGGTGCATATATGAAGCACGACATATAAGGCTCTCACATATAACATGCAATCATAGCTGAATGCGAAGGCATCACTCAAAATGAGCTGTCACACAGAACAGAACATTCACAAAAACATGCCATCGTGCAAAATGAAATCAAGCTTGATTTTATTAGACACAGAGCACATACAGGCTTCAGAGACAAATTGTACCTTAATCAAAAGCATTTTTCAATTGTGCAGACCGGAATGCCATTTGCTACAAAATAAGACTGGAAATCAGACGTCAATAGTACGGCATGGAGCTCTAACGACCAATGCATGCATATCAAAGTACAACAGAAGAGATTTTATTTGCACTTAAAAATGAAGAACTAATTTTAACACGCTTCAATGCAGCTCAAAAGCACAGTGCAGTGAAGCATACAAAAAGCAGGAAGAGTAGTGCAATGCAGCATGCCTTATTTCTCTAATATAGTGAAATAATATATCAATGCACACTACAATTGCCTCATTCATACGCCACAGTTTGCATGTGTTGTGGCATGCCTTATGCATATTATGCAAAGCTAGTGGTATTCTAATGAATGTAATGACAAAACAGTCTTAAAATGGCATTTTCATATCACAAAAACCCTTGTGTGTTCAGACGTTCAGAATACTGGAGAAACAATAATACAGGAGTGAAAACAATAGGCAAAATTACAATAGCTTAACAGTGTCACTAGATATTAACCATGCAGATTAATTGATTTAGAGATGTATAATATTAATACATAATAAGCGCATCACATAATATGTCTTCCTGAAACAATGCAACATTAAAGAACATAAAATGAACACACAAAAGCAGGGTGAAAGAATAACCACTTACAGCTAGCAGAGGTGGAGCAGCAAGCTATCATCTGGAGCAATACATTGGAGCATCATATCTTGCTTTTTTAGGGAGAAAACTTAAATTTGTAGCAGGTTTCAGGAAATACAAACGCAGCTTTTTTGAGCTTGAAATTTTGAATTTACAGCATTGATTGGTATGTGCAGTTTAACGTCTCAAAACTATCATATGGTTACGAAAAACGTCGTAGTGGAGGGCTCCGGAAATTTTGACCTCCTGCGGTTCTTTAACGTGCATCCAAATCTGACCACACGGGCCTCTCAGCGTTTCTGCCTCCATCAGAAGTGCAGCCACTGGAGCCGTGACTCGATCCCGCGACCTGGGGGTCAGCAGCCGAGTACCATTGCTGCTAGACCACCGTGGAGGGGCTCCAAATTTACAGTAGTACAACAAATCAGACTGAATCACACAAAAGGAAAAATATATGTAGAAATTATTTGACATCCGCTAATTCATTCAAAATCTACGAGGGCGCAGCTATTTCAATAAAAGCCCTCTTGAACAGTTCCACAGTGCAAACAATGGTACCCTCCCTATTTACGACCGCTCCTCGACTCGAATCTCGTACTTTACTTGAACTAGCTGAGCACAGGACCACCACTTGTCTAAAAATGACGCTGCGTTTCTCAAGAATCGCTGCAGATTATCCCTGATATTGGGCGACTTGCTCTGCCTAGAGACTGCCCTGGAATCAATTTTCTCAAGTCAAGGTGAAGCATTTAGTGAAGGGACGTTCTAAAATACGGTGGTAAAACTCACAGTATTATTTGCCGAGCTTGTCAAACTGTTTGACAGACGACCCGAAAATTCCAGATATTCGTAAAGGGGGAGCTCAAGGGGGTGGCAAAAAGAAAAAAAAGTGACATACGATTTTTTATCGTTGCTTAACGCTGCAAGAACCTGATAAATCACTCTGAAAGACGGCCAGCACTCATACTAGTACTCGTTATTGAATGGCACCTGCATGGCAGAGTATTATAAGGAAAAAATATTTTGTGTCCTGTGACAGCGATTATTAGTAGCCACTTCCAAATCATAAAGCACTTTTCCGCAGAACGAAAGCGTATACTCTGGCAAAAGCGACTGTTCAACGCATCTGCTCTTGCGTCATATCGATCAAGCGTGGAACCCTTCTGCCGATCAGCGTCCTGTCCGCCAGCGTGGATTACACTTGGATTATATTCGTGCGTGGACTGCCTGCGCACTGCCTCCAGCATCTCGGACCACTTCAGCATAAAAGCCAACGCAACCTTGGCCACGGCTTTTATTTGGCAGCAGCGGTTGCAGCTAGCGGAACGCTGACTTATACTCACTTCTTTGTACCCGCAGGTTAGTTTTTTTTGCTCATTGTCACTCTGCTTTTTTATATTTTGCAACTGCTGCTGCCAGTGTACCTGCGTTGTTTTTCTGTGGTTTTGTTGTACATTAGTCGCAATGCCTACTTGTGCCGAGTTGGCCAAAAGGCTAGAAAAAGTTGAGGCTTTATTTGAAACCAAGCTGAACGAGGTAGCTGAAAGGCTACTTGTAAAGTTTCAAGAGAAGATGCGTTCTTTTGAACCGGATGTAGTGACTCTTAAAGCTGAAATTGAGAGCCTCATATCTAGTATCACCATGCTGAATTCGGTGATAGAGGCAATCAAATTAGAAAATTCAGCCCTCGTTTCAGCCAACAAAGATCTAGAGCGTAAGAACGAAATTCTGAGCAAAAAAGTTGCCCAAATGAAACAGTATTCCAGGGCGAACAACGTTGAATTGAAGAGAGTTCCTTACTCTCAGGGTGAGGATTGTTCTGCGATCATTAGAGCCATTGCCTCGAAAGTTGACTGGACGATTTCTGACTCCAATATCGACATCGTTCATCGAGTGCCCACAAAGGCTGAGTCTACCAAAAACATTGTCGCCAGATTTTGTTCTCAGGCAAAAAAACAAGAATTCATAAACAAAGCGAGAAAGGCTCGGCTTACTTCTCGTGACCTTGTCTTTCCTGGCTCTCATTCGAACGCTGTATTTGTCAATGACCACCTCACTCCAGAGAACAAGCGGCTTTTCGCAAAGGCTCTATCACTCAAGAAAGAAAAACATTGGCAACATCTATGGACTGACAATTGCCAGAATAAAGCCAGAAAGTCGAATGAAAGCCGTGTTTTCCGTATTTCTTCAGAAGAAGACCTGTCTATTTTCCAGCAGACCGGCTGAACCTTTTTTATAGCTTATTTACCGAACAGTTCAGCGCATGTCTTATATTTTTTTTTCTTCTCTCGTTTCTTTTTCTCTTTACCGGATCTTCACAATGTATTTCACCGCGGATCAACTTCAGCAGTTCTGCTGCGATCGATATTTGCCTGTTGTTCACTTTAATGCACGTAGTCTTAAAAAACATTTCGATAGCATACATGCCTTTTTGTCGTCATATCAAGTGAACTTTTCTTTCATTTGCGTCCCTGAAACATGGCTATCGCCCCACGACAAAAATAAGTTCTGTTTCCCATCATACGTTCCCGAGTATTGTCATCGATTGTCTGGTAGTTTTGGCGGTGCAGCTATATTCGTATCTGCATCAATTCCATATCAAAGAAGATATGATCTCAGCCTTTCCGTTGAGAATACCGAGTCCGTATGGATTGAAATTGCTAACCCATCTTTGCCATCGAGCAGTAATAAGACAATCATAGGCTGCATATATCGTTCACCGTCATCCTCTGTTCCCGATTTTTGTTCATCACTTTCATCCATTTTCAACAAGTTATCTCTTGAAAACAAGAATGTCGTGATCCTAGGTGACATAAACATCAATCTTCTCGATCCAAGCACCTCAGCGTACTCTGATTACACTGCGTGCTTTCTAGGATTTGGCTATGAATCTCTAATCCCGGTTCCTACTAGATGCGTACTTGGTGCGTCCAGTTCTTTAATCGATCACATTTTATCAAATTTCATTCCATCAAACGACTGTGGCGTCCTCGAAGCCAGCTTAACCGACCACTACCCTGTAGTTTGCCGATTTGAATGTGCCATACCTAATCAGTTAAGCTCTTTTCAAAAAACTATATTCGATAAAACAAATTTCGTCAAGTGTGTAGAAGCCATAGAATGGTCTTTCTTAGAACTGCTTACTGATCCTGAAGATGCTTTTGATTCTTTTTCATCTGCAGTCAAAAAGTGCTTAGACGATTCTACCAGCTTTGTCAAATGTCGCAAGAACTTTGCGGCCCCTCACAACCTATGGCTCACATCTGGCCTAATGAAGAGCTTGCGAAGGAAAAACAATTTATATAAAAAGGTAAAAAAACGGCCTTTCAATGCTGCCCTACGATCGCGATATAAAAAGTAATGCAACCTACTTAACAAAGTCCTTGAAGAAGCTAAAAGAAATTATTACACGCACAGGATACATAACGCTGGTAATAAGAGCAAAGATCAATGGAAAACAATTAATTCATTTCTAAACAGATCAGTAAGTGAGCCAGCTATAACTGAATTACGGTCATCAGAGGGTGTTCTAAGAAATGCAGACGACATTGCGAACGCCTTCAACAAGTACTTCTGTGCTAACACTTCCCTCTTGCCTCATGATTACCAGCCAACAATTAGGAAATGTCTTCAGTCTTTTTACCTCTTTCCAACAGGCCCAGATGAGTTGGTGGAAGTAATTAATCACATGAAAATAACAAGTGCTGGTCTCGATAACATTCAGCCTATTCACCTGAAATGCATCTCTCACGTGATCTCGACCCCCTTCGCCTATATCATTAACCTTATGTTTAAAACTGGCATCTTCCCATCACAGCTTAAAAAGGCCAAGATAATTCCAGTCTTTAAAAAAGGTGATAGAACTTCTATTAGTTACTACCGACCTATTGTCATTTTTTCATCGCACAGTAAAATCATAGAGAAGTGTATTGAAGAACGATTATCTAAATATCTAAATAAGATACGTATTTTATCCACTCAACAATTTGGTTTTCGTGCAGGCTATTCAACAGTTTCGCACTACTCTCCTTTACCGATTATATTAAACACGCGCTTGACTCTGGATGTTTTGCAGGAGCACTGTTGATTGACCTCTCTAAGGCATTTGACTCCATAGCTCATAACATACTATTAGGTAAACTCAACTCAATAGGTGTCGTCAGTAGTGCGCAGGAGCTGATTAATAGCTACTTATCTAATAGACAGCAAGCTGTTTGTGTCTCTAACATCCTCTATACTTTTAAATCTATTGACAAAGGTGTCCTGCAATGATCCATACTGGGCCCGCTTTCATTTCTAATCTATATTAATGATCTAACCTCGGCTTTAACACACAGTCAACCTTTCTTGTACGCAGATGATACAACTATAATTACTAAAGACAAGTCTATTGATGCGCTAACTAATAAATTATCTTCTGACTTCTATAACATTCAGAACTGGTGCACAGGTAATGGTTTAACTATTATTACCAATAAAACACAGTTCATTGTCTTCCATTCTAGTCATAACCCTCTTTCACCTACACCCGCTATTACTATTAACGGCCACAGACATTTTAGTACTACTAAGTGCACATTCTTGGGAGTAGTTCTAGATGCTCATCTCAAGTACCATCATCACATTTCACTTATAAAACAGAGGATTGCTCATGGTATCAGAACACTAATTAAAGCACGACCATTCTTCAATTTGCAGACTTTGCTTAAACTGTACTACGCCTTCATCCACAGTCATATCACGTACTGTATCACGTCATGGGCGAATACCTATCCATCTCATATCCTTCCACTCCAACGTCTCCAAAACCAAGCCATTCGCATCCTAACATTCAGTTCACCGATCTCCTGCGCATCCCCACTTTTTCAGCAACATAATGTACTAACAGTGTGTAATTTAGTTAAATATAAATTGGGGATTCTTGTATTTAAGTGTCTTAACGGTACCATAACAGTCAACGTTTTAGAGAAATTTCAATTGTTAAACTCTAATCCTACCAGGTTTGCCTCAAACAACAACTTTTTACTACCACATGCATGCACTAACTACGGCAAGCATACTACCATATTTGCAGCTATCCAATTTTGGAATTCAGTACCACTAAGCACTAAACAATTGTCATTAGCTGTTTTTAAATAAGAACTTGAACATCTCATCTCGCAATCATAACTCATCTTCATTTTTATATCGGCGTTCTCTTACATTTACAGCTATTACTGTGTGCGTTATTTTCACATTTATTACCCATGCACATTGGAGTTCTTTTAATAGCTGTATATCATTAATTAACGTCATTTCGTTCCCGATTCTACTGCCATTTTTATTGTATGTTTCGTTGTTTTTATAGTTATGCACAATTACTGAACATTGTTTTGTTACCATTTTTACTGGCATGTTTTATTGCATGTTTGCGTTGTTTTTGTTACTATCAATAATTACTTAATCGCTTTTTTGTTGCCATTTTGTTGTACTTATCAACATGTCATTTTCTAACAGGAGGTCCCCTTTCAGCCTTGTGCTATGGGACCTCCTTCTGTATACCGGGTGTTCAAAATTAAGCTTTATGATTTTTTTAAAATTAGGCGCTCGAAGGCACGTGAGAACCACTTGTGCAAATAAGTTAAGCGGCCAGGGGGACAGAAAGTTAGATGATAATTATCGCTGTCAGCAGCCCAATTAACTAAAATTTAATAATTAACTTTTTACTGGCTGCGGTAAGTTGGCATGTTTATATTGAAAAAATGTAGGCAGTGGTGTTTGTACACAGTTTCAGTTGGAAGATTTTTTCTAGCACGCCTGTGTTCCGAGATATCCGGCTCCAAAGTTTAATTGTCTTTCGCACGATTACGCATGCAAGAGGGTGAGGGTCCGCGCAAAGCTCCTCCCTAAAGTGACGCATCTGTTGCGTGTGGTGTTTAGTGTGTGAAGAGGGTGGAAGCGTAGGCATAGGTGATAGCAATTACCCTTGCCCTCTTCGGCCGGCGAAATCAAAATGTGACAGCGCGGTGCGCCATGAGCCTTACGCATGATCCTGATGAACGCGATAACAGGAGACCATTTTTCGCGACGTTTTTTCGTGACTTTAGATCACACTGAGACATCTTCTTGTGAACGCGTTAGCAGGACCGTCCTGCACTAGGGTGCCTCCGGTTAGAGCACAGCGTCTCTGCATTGAAGGTCTACCAAGGAAATCCACGTGGAGTCCTTTCGAGCTAATATGGCTGCTTCTGGCGTGAGGTATTCTACCAAAGTAAAAGTAGACGTGGTGCTTGCAATGGCTGAAATGAATGGCAACGCTTCGTTAGCAATGGAGCTTTACGCGTCTCGCCACCCACACCGTCCCCTTCCAACAAGGCCCACTTTCACAAACCTGTTTCGACGCTTCTGCACAACAGGCTCTGTCCACCTTCCGAGACGGACCAGGAAGGCAATCGTCGATGAAGACTTTGAAATCGACGTTGTCGCGTGCGTAACCTCGATGCCAGAGCTCAGCATCCGACAGATTGCCGATCAGTGCGGTCGCAGCATCGGAACAGTCACAAATGTTTTAAGAAAGCACAAGTTCCATCCATATCACGTTTACCTTCATCAGGACCTAAATGAGGCGGACTTTTAAAGGCGAGTTGACTTCTGCAATTGGGGCCTCATCAAAACTGATCAAGAAAATGACTTTTTGCACAGAATAATTTGGACTGATGAAGCTCGGTTTTGCCGAAATGGAAGTGTTAATCTTCACAACGCCCATTATTGGGCACAAGAAAACCCACACTGGCTGAGGCAGCACAAGCATCAAGTTCGCTGGAGTGTGAATGTGTGGTGCGGCATACTCGGGGACAGGATCATCGGACCTCACTTTTTTGAGGACAACTTGAACGGAAAGATGTACACAGAAGAAATATTAGGTGTTGTCATTGATGATCTTGTCTGCAGTCTTTCCCTGAATGACCTGCGCCAAGTATGGTTTCAGCACGATGGAGCACCACCACATTTTTCTACCAGGGCGAAGAACTGGTTGGACAGACGTTTTCCACAACAGTGGATTGGGCGCGCAGGAGCGATGTTTTGGCCACCAAGATCACCTGACCTTTCTCCGCTCGACTTTTTCCTTTGGGGCTACGTTAAAGATCGAGTTTACGTAACAGAGCCCAGCGATGTTAATGACATGAAGGACAGGATAACATCTGCCTGTGCGAGTATTCCTGCAGAAGTACTGCGCCGAGTCATCGAGTCGACGCGACAGCGGTTCATGCTTTGCGTTGCTGCCGAAGGCAGGCATTTTGAACACTTTTTGGGGCATTGACGTCTTGAGAGGTGAAGAGTTTCGATGAGATTTGTGCATGACCGAAATATGCTTATGTAGCAGCAGGAAATATGCGTTAGCAAGGATAAAACTGTTTCAGTTATTATTGGTGGAGTTGTTGCTCTTGTTTCAATAAAAGTTACAGTACTCGGACATCAGCAGTCACGCTATTCGCGTAGCCCAGGCAACGACCACGCATGCTTCTCTAGTGATTATTACGCACGCGCACTGGCATCCAGATTCTCCGCTCGCACCATTATCTCGGCATGGTATCTGCCACTATCGTTAGAGGCTCTGCAGTTGCGTGTTACGACACTGGTTGCAAGCGTTCTTCGATTTTTGATTTCGACGGCCGAAGAGGGCAAGGGTAATTGCTATCACCTATGCCTACGCTTCCACCCTCTTCACACACTAAACACCACACGCAACAGATGCGTCACTTTAGGGAGGAGCTTTGCGCGGACCCTCACCCTCTTGCATGCGTAATCGTGCGAAAGACAATTAAACTTTGGAGCCGGATATCTCGGAACACAGGCGTGCTAGAAAAAATCTTCCAACTGAAACTGTGTACAAACACCACTGCCTACATTTTTTCAATATAAACATGCCAACTTACCGCAGCCAGTAAAAAGTTAATTATTAAATTTTAGTTAATTGGGCTGCTGACAGCGATAATTATCATCTAACTTTCTGTCCCCCTGGCCGCTTAACTTATTTGCACAAGTGGTTCTCACGTGCCTTCGAGCGCCTAATTTTAAAAAAATCATAAAGCTTAATTTTGAACACCCGGTATAACATATATTCATACACACAACCTTAAAAAGGTGGTGAGTCGGCATGAAGTACTGATGGAGTTCATGCCACTAACAAACTAGCAAAGTTGCGCCGGTGCATCGCTGGAAATCATGCTGAGCAGCTGAAAGGCTGTAAAAAGATGTATGCGTGGCCATTCACGAAGTCTGCCACTGAAGTGGTTAACAAAATACCCCTATCGTGCAGAAAGACACATGTTAGCCAGAGGACGAGGCGCTGCGTCAATGATCGAGCGAGGGAACACACCCTTACTGCAAAGAATAACGACGGTGCCTGTTCAAGAGCGCATGTCACTTCACGTGGATTCACACCAAGAGCAATTTCGAAGGGCTTCACAAAAGACACAGGGTATCAATTGCGTTGGCAAAACTTAACTCATTATGTATGAGCTGGAAGCAAAGTATTTAGCGATCATGTGTCCTATAGCGTGATTAGGTAAGGGACTGCTCGAGTAGGTTGCACACGCGTTGAAGAAAAGTGGGTTTATATCAGCCTGTTTCCTCAAGAAATAAACAATTGAAAATGAGTGCCCATCCCGTTTATGTGTTTTCTTTGTTTGTGTGGTCGTCCTTTTGGCACAAACATGACTAATATTTAATGCAAACATGCACCAACTATCCCAACAGCGAGTTCTGCTAGATATGAATGCTGCTGCTGCACATGTAAACAACAATAGCACGTGCAGCCGCCTTAGAACTGTGAAAAAAAAGCAGCGTTATACAGTGCCTCAGAGGAGGCACTTTCAATATATTTCTTGGTAAATAAAGGGTTTAATAAGCATAGGACCTTTTTCTGTGTTGATGACATGCTGTTAGGGTGATTTCATGCCAAACGCCTAGGTATTTTGGCGACCATCTCAAATGCTTTCGAAAAATATTGTGCTGAAAAACTGTATTGAAAGCAGCGAAACGGTAGGATATTTTGAAGAGAAAAAAATGTTTGGTAACGTGGTTGCCTTCGGAACTTTCCGAATGTCGTTTGGGTGTTCGTTAAAAAATTTATTTTAAAAGTACGTTCTATACCAAACCTGGTCTACATGTTGAGTAAAGGTTCTTGTGTAAGGTGTTTGAAGCTCAGTAATATTATTGCAATTATATTGGAACATAAGGTTCTAAAAATTTATCCAAATAGTCTTATGTTTGCAATTTTTTATTGCAATACTGCAGTTTGTATGAATATCCGAGTAGTGAATACTTACTCCACGCAAGGTATATTTTGAGAAAAAAATATTTGAGACCTCTCAAGCGGGCAAAATTTATGAGAAAAAATCATAAATTCTACAAAATTGTAATTTTTGTCCATATTTAGATGCGATTTACGACATGTGGTGGCTCAACTAAAAATTACCTTTATACAAAAATTGAAAGCAAATAAACAGTTCTTCGCATATATTATCATTACATTTTTTGTTTTAAGCAAGAAAATATTTTTTAGCATTCCCATTGGTGCTTATCTTCCCATCTGGTCATACGAGAGCTGCCGCATTGAAATTCTCTATTTACATCAATGGGAAAGTTCAAAACTTATTTTCTTCCTTAAAACAAAAATATGTAACTATAACAATTGGCATATGAAAATACCTTTTTTCCTTTCGATTTAGGTTTGAAGGTCATATTTATTTGGACCACTCGACAGTTCAAATCGCGTCTCAATATAAACGAAAATGACGATTCTGTGAAATTGGTATTTTTTCTCGTAATGTGTAGCAGCTTAAGAGGTCTCATAATATTACTTCATCAAAATATACCTTTTTTGTAGTTAGTATTCATTACTCAGACATTCATAGAAACGGCAGCATTACAATAGAAAAATGCAAATATAACACATTTTGGCTAAGTTCTTGAAGAGGTGGTAGACGAAGAAAGTGCTTAACAGCGCAAACGACAAGAAGGGAAAGAAGAGACGAGAACAGAGCCCTGAACAAACAACCAAAGTTTATTGCAAACCAGCTGCAATATATAGAAAACAGAATCTGCGCATAATAAGGAGAATTGCACGTACATGCATCATATACGGCCTACCTTATCAACAACCGGTCATATAAGTGGAACCCAGACAACTTACTTCACAGCAGTTAAGCAAAATCGAGGGTACGCTAACACAGGAAGCACCAAGTTGTTGAATATAGAAGGGTTCACTAATCTCGTGCTAGCACCGATTTTTATATCCCCCGTGATGAAACACTTGTCAAAAATTGGCTGACAACAAGACTTATTTCTATGGTCTGCCAAGTGGCCGGGAAGGAAACCTTTTAGAGAGTTAGTGTGCTCCCTCAACCGATGATTCATGCATCACCCTGTTTCGCCAATGTCCACAAGTAAATAATATCTTGTAGAAAATTGCTAAAACACATTCAACATGGCACATAGCGTGTTTCTTAGTGCCTGCTTCTTTTTTAGCTTCTTCACTGTTGACCCTGCGACATAGGCTAGCGAGCTTGTCGCGTGCGCAGAACGCAACTCATACACTATTTCGTAGCGTTAGCTACACTGACCTCGCTGAGCCAATTTCGCGTGACACTGGTCTGCGCATGCGCAATGATACTCCGCCGCCGCGCGCGGCTCGCCGCTGGTGTGCGCGCAATTCGATGCGCTGCGCAGACGATCAGTAGTGTCACGCATCGGAGCCGGCACCTTTTCCAGCGACCTACTTTAGCCTATGGGAAACTGCGTGTACGTAGGGAATAAAGCCTTGCTAGAATGAGGCTTGTTGTGTTAGCTGTTGCTTTGTGTCTTATCAGGCAATTTTAGTGACGTTAGGAGATTCTAGGCACTAGAGGTTAGCAGGGGATTATAAAAGCCTGCTTGTTGAAGGCGGTGAACTTAGAGCAAGAAACTGCACTCAATCTGGTGGTGACAAGAGCCAGTAGGAATTGCCTTTAGGAAGGAAAAAGTGATGCTTCACTTGACTAGCTTAGAATGGGTGAACGTAAAAAGAAGGTTTTTGCTTGAGCAAGGTTCGTACCGCCAATATACATGGTCAACCAAAAAAAGCATTTCCAAGTCAAGACATCGTAACTTGTCGTCATAAATTAAACTCATTTGTTGGCTCATTTCACGACGAAAAACGTCAAATATCTCACTGGTGCAGATGTGTGCATTGGCTTATGTTTAGCACCGGTTCTTTGTGAACTTTTACTCGCGTGGTATGAAAGAAATCTCATGGCTAACTTTGATCACACGAGTACAGGTAAAGTGTTCGGCTGCGTTGACGACTTTTTAGTGTTTTACCGCATCGATCCATCTGACCCTCGGTGAACTACCGATGAGTTATTTGACGTATCAGGCGTGAAATGAAGAAACTAGAAATAACGTAGGAGTCTATTTCTGACGACAACCTACGATGTCTACAATTAGAAATGCTTTTTTTGTTGATCATGTATATTGGCGGTACAAGCCATGCTTAAGAAAGAATCTCCTTTTTACGTCCGCCCTTTCTAAGCTAGTCAAGTGAAGCATCGCTTCTTACTACCTAAAGGCAAGTCTAACTGGCTCTTGTCACCACTAGATAGAGTGCAGTTTCTCACTCTAAGTTCACCGCTTTCAACAAGCAGGCTTTTCTAATCCCGAGCTAACTTCCATTGCCGAGACTTTCCTAACGTCACTAACAGTGCCTGATAAGAGACAAAGCAACAGCTAACTCAACAAGCCTCATTCTAGCAAGGCTGTTATTCCCTACGTACACGAAGTTTCCCAAAGGCTAAAGAAGGTCACTAGCAAAATAGTTGTAAGAGTTTTGTTCTGCGCACGCGATAAACTCGCTGGGCTATGTCACAGGGTCAACAGCGAAGGACCTAAGAAAGAAGCATGCACTAAGAAGCACGCTATATACCATGTTAAATGTGTTTTAGCGATTCTCTACAAGATATTCTTTCTAACTTTTCGGCACGGTTACATTGGCAAAACAGGGCGATGCATAATTGATCGGTCGAGGGAGCACACTAACTCTCTAAAAGGTTCTCTTCCTGGCCACTTGGTAGACCATTGTAATAAGTCTTGTTGTCGGCCAATTCTTGAAAAGTGTTCGATCATGGGGGGATATAAAAACTGGCGTGATCACAAGATTAGTGAAGCCGTCCACATTCAACAACTTCGTGCTTCCTGTGTTTGCGTAGCCTGAATTTTTCTTAACTGCTGTGAAGTTAGTTATCTGGGGTCCATTTATATGACCGGCTGTTGATAAGGGACGCTGTATTTTGCCTGTATATGCGATTCTGCTTATGGTGCGTGGATATGCGCAGATTCTGTTTTCTATATATTGCAGTAGGTTTGCAATAAACTTTGGTTGTTTGTTCAGGGCTCTGTTCTCGTCTCTTCTTTCCCTTCTTGTCGTTTGCGCTGTTAAGCACTTTCTTTGTCTATCATACAGCACCAACCAGCCGTATCAAGAAATTTGTTAGACTTGGAGGCGCATGTGCCAGTGAAATTGCACTAATATTACTGCGCTTTAAACATTTTACACATGAACGTGTACTTAACATGTAGACAAATTTTGGTATAGAAGTAAGCAGCAGTACTTTTAAAATTAAATTTTGCACAACCAAGAATAAAACGACATTCCGGTAAGTTCATGAGGCAACTACGTGACCAAAAATGTTTTCTTTCGGAAATATTTTACTGTTCCACTGTTTTCAATGCAGTAAATCATCACAATTTTTAGAATACATTGGAGATGGTCACTAAAAGAGCTGGCATGTTTGACGTGGAATGACCCATTTGTGAATGAACCTTTTAAGCTGGAGACATCTAGGCCGTCTCCAGTTTATCATAGAGCTCTAACATAATGCATCGTGCACAGTTTTCTACACGCACTGCTGTTAATCTGGTGGCAAACTGATACTCATATTGGAAAAATAAATAGGTATATAGGACACATAGCTTGAATTGAAGCCTTCCCATCAGCGGCATGTTCCAAAAATATACAAGATAGTTGGTGGACCCTATGAGTAGCGTCCACGACTTCTACAACCTTTTGAGTGAGGTCGTGAGCCCGGAACAGCTGCTTTCATGTTGTGATGAAGAGTGCACTGCATCGTCAGCACCCAGTCTATCGTTGAAGACGTAGTGTGCTTTCCTCTCAACATTCTGCATGTAAGAGATGCACAACATTCAACTAAGCATTTAAAAATACTGGGAACAGTCAGAACCGCATTACGATGTGTCATATAATAAAAAGCTCAGGCTTCCCTACTTTCAGCTTTACCACTATTCACGTTGACGTTTACAAGCATCTGTGCATATTACTGTACGAATGCAAGTGCCATGTTTGAGCCTACATCATGGTGGTGGTAAAAAAGTGCTTCTCTCTTGAATAATTCATTTACCAAGAAGTTCGAAATATACTGGGATGCTCAAATTTCAGCGTTTTTGCCAATTTTTCTTGCTTAGCTATAATACCCTAACCTGTAGGCCACTACGATGGGTGATACAAAAAATTATATAAACCAATTCAGACAGAAAAGTATCAATATTTATCATTTTCTTTGAAGGATCGTTTTGTAGACATGTACACATCACAGATGTACAATCTACTGTGTGAAACTAGTCTAAAATATCAAGCGAGCCCCAATCTGAAAGCATCAACAGCACTTATTAAATGACAACTGCTGCTGGAAACACAGCATTGTGTATTTGTGGAAGCTCACCTCTAAATTTCTTCTCCAGTTACATAAATTTGGTGTACTGGATAAATTTATAATATGTCTTTCACAGCTTGCTTATTGGTCAACAAAATGATTACTTAGGCCTTGAGTAAAACTGACTACTTTCAAAAATGAATAAGACGTGCTAATCTTATTCTTCGAGTGCAGGCGTAAGCAGCTCATTTGCAGTTGATTTTTTTTTAATTCATAAAAACAGCCATGCAACAGATAATGTATCACAAGTAAGTTAAATATATGCTCAATAAGGTCTGAGCTGCTGGACTATAAATATGTATAATTAAAAAAATGCACGACTATTGGAGAAGTAGCTAACAAAAATATATGCATGAAGGGCTTATTAGTTGGATCAGTGTGTTTGCATTCGTAAGGATGAAACCTGCACAGACAAAATGCATCAAGCAGACGAGAACTGTTAGGTCTGCCTTCTTTCATTTACAGCCACCTGAGTTGCCATCCTCATTTCGTTTTTCGCGAGCGTGTTCTTTAGTGGCTAACTATGCCTACACCATTATCATCTGTACTGTATCAGCTCAACTGAAAGTTTTGTGTGGGTGTTTGTTGGTATAGTTTGGCTAAGCTTTGATATATAACCACAGCGCCAAAACCTTACACCAAAATATACTGAAGTATTCTATTCTACAATATTCTATGGGCCGCACTACAATGGTGCAAAAATGCAAAATGATGTGTGCAATTGAGTGTGGCTGTTCAATACCTTATTAAAGCACATAAATATTTCTATATCCTGATTATCTACGATATACTAGTATAAATATAAACAAACCTAACAAGGCATGAAAGGCGCAAATCGCTGACCAAACAAGGTATATCTAAATTTTTTGGTTATCTGCACGATTTTTAACAAAACACATGTCACGCCGCTGCAAAGCCCAGGCATCAAAGGGGTACTGATACAGATTTTATGTATTTTTGAATTGTTGCTTTAAATGGCGTATTTACTCGCAATTAAACGCACCCCTATCTTCAGTCATTGAAATCTGTTTTTTTTCCCGCGTAATAAACGCGCCCCATTTGTCCACTGCAGTCCCGCTAACTGACAACTGGCGCTTCCTTTACCGTGGATCTGCTTCGTTTTATAATTATTATTATTATTGTTGTTGTTCCTATTATTATTACTATATTATTATTATTATTATTATTATTATTATTATTATTTCTTTCGCCCACCTCGGCTCGCTCAACCTCCCACCCCTTTTTCTTTTCCTCACCCGCTGCCGCATGCCGTAAGGTCTATCTGTGCGCGGCACATCCCCTGTTTTCTTTAACCATGTGCCACAGCGATGTTCACGAACACTGCGACTGTTGAGACATTGCAGCTGATAAGCACACAGCGAGCGAAGGTCACGAAGCTACCGGCGCCAAGGGAAGGTCGCATCCTGCAATTACGAGTATCGCGGGCAAATCGGGCGTTGGCTGGCAGGCACGCACTTCTGCACTTCGTTGTTCACATGCACAAAAGCTTACCTTTTCAGCAATAGCACGAAATCCAAAAGCATTCTCCATATGTAGCTTCCAGCGTACACTCCGTTGATTGCTTGATCAGAAACACTCTGCTTGCGACGTGCACAAGCTTCAACAAAAGCCTTTACTCGAGCTACGGGTTCAGAAACCCAAAGAAATGGTCGCAATGTTCGCTGAGGACATGGCCCGTCTCTTCCGTAAAGCTGACCCGCACATGACCGACGACAAAAAGTTGCGCTACTTCTTGCGCGGCGTTAAAGAGCAATTGTTCGCCGGACTTTTGCGGAACCCGCCAAGCACCGTGACAGACTTTATCAAAGAAGCTACGGCTATCGAACGGGCGCTTCACCTACGATGCCAACAATATGATCGCTTGTCCAGCAGCGCCGACATGCAAGTCGCCGCTACGACTTCTGACAATCAAAGCTCGTTGCGCCATTTAATAAGAGATTGTTCGCGAAGAGCTGCTGAAGGTGCGGAATCTTGTCACGGAACCACCCACGGCGTCTGTCACTGAAGTCGTCTGCGAAGAAATACGCCAAGCGTTTTCAACAACTGATCCTACTGACGATCAGCGACCTATGAGCTACGCAGCCGCGCTTCGCCGCCCACCGCCCGTTGCGCCGTCGTACCGCCAGCCATCGGCAGCCGTTCCTTGGTCGCCACAGCAAGAACAGACACCGTGGCACCCTGGCGTCGTGCCGCCGTACGAAATGTCGCCGTACCAGGAGCCGTCTCCCAACGATACACGGCACTTGCCACATTACGAGCTATTGCGGCGTCCACAGCTTCGTAAAACATACGCCTGACGCACTGTTGATGCGCGTCCGCTTTGTATTACCTGCGGAGGTGTGGGCCACATTTCGCGCCAATGCTGTCCCCCCAGGTAGATATGTTTCGACCTCTTCGGCAATGGTCTGACGATCGACGCGCCAACGACGGCTCTGCACCACGCTGGGACGCTAATTCTGAAGGACCCTCCTTGTCTCAGTCCCATTTTGACAACTGTCGTGCCAATAATGACGACAGTGTGCCTGATTACCAGCCAGGTTTGGGACGTCGACCACGCTCTCTGTCTCCGACATATTCGCCTTCGTCGCGCCACCGAACTACAGCCGACGTCAGTGGAAGGAGGTCACCAAGTCTACGCCGGGGAAACTGAAGGCGGCGACCTCCGGGGGTGAGGTTGCAGGCCGGCAAGGCGACAAAAAAAAAGCCACCGATACTTGTATCACAAGACGCCATAAAGCCGAGAAGTTGTAACACCGACGAAACTGTGACCACAGATCTTACCATTTCGGTAGACGGACAGCAAGTAACAGCCTTACTTGACACCGGCGCTGACTTTTTTTATCATAAGTGAAAACCTTGCCGTACGCCTCAAAAAAGTGAAGACTACGTGGACGGGACATCACCTGAGGACAGCAGGCGGCCAGCTCTTGATGCCTGTCGGAAGGTGTACAGCAAGACTCGACATCGGTGGCTCTACTTTCGTGGCAACGTTCGTCTTCTTCACCTCATGTTGCAAGGACTTGATCATAGGGATGGACTTCTTAAGAGAATATGGTGCCGTCATCAACATCCCGGACCGTTCAATTACATTCCGCAACAGCCCTGGTTTAGTTGACTGTTCAGACGCAATACGTAACACTTAACGTATATTTGATGATAGTGTGGTCGTCCCGCCCCGGTCATGCACTCTTGTTTCGGTAGAAGGCCACGAAGCGTTTGATGGCGAAGGCATTGCTGACCTAATTCGCTCACTGCTATTCAGCCAGGGCATTTCGGTTGCACGAGGTATTGTCCGTCTCACTGGTGGACGCACGAATTCACTTCTGACGAACTTTAGTGCTGAGCGCCGTCACCTTCCGAAGGGCACAGCTATCGCTTCGTAGGACAATATTGTAGCAATGCGAGGCAGTTTATGTTTATCGGTATTGGACGAAGCGCCTAATCAAGAACCATAACCCGTTCTCGATGTTGGCACCACTCTGTCAAAGGACGAGCGACAGAGACTTCTTCAGCTGCTAGCCTAATTCCGCGACTGCTTTTCAACGACATCACGAGTGGGTCGAACATCTTTGACAAAGCACCGAATAATCACCGAGGACACAGTGAGACCTATCCACCAGAACCCTTTTCGTGTAGCTTCGAAGGAAGGCGAAGGCATACAACAACAAGTCGCGAATATGCTTGCAGATGACGTCATTCAACCGTCAAAGAGCAACTAGGCATCGCCTGTAGTGCTAGTAAAGAAAAAGGACGGCACCCTGCGTTTTCGCGTAGACTACAGGAAGCTGAATCGGGTAACCAAGAAAGATGTGTACCCGCTCCCACGTATTGATGACTCTTTTGACAGACTTTGGCACGCTCGCTACTTTTCTTTCATGGACTTGAGGAGAGGATACTGTCAGATCGAGGTAGACCCAAGAGACCGAGAGAAAACCGCTTTTGTGACGCCAGATGGTTTATACGAATTTAAAGTCTTGGCTTTTGGTTTGTGCTCCGCGCACGCGACTTTTCAAAGGCTTATGGACACGGTACTTTCGGGATTGAGGTTGAAGACGTGCCTAGTCTATCTGGACCACGTTATAGTGTTTTCGACCACTTTTGACGAGCATCTCAAAATGCTGGAAGCTGTTTTACGTGCCATACGGTTCGCGGGCCTAACATTGAAACCAGAAAAGTGCCATTTCTGTTTTCATGAACTTCAGTTTCTCGGTCACGTCGTCAGCAACGCACGCGTCCGGCCCGATCCTGGAAAAATTGCCGCCGTCGCACAGTTCCCAGTACCCTCCAATAAGAAGGCTGTCAGACGCTTCCTGGGCCTTTGTGCCTATTATCGCCGGTTTATCGCAGACTTCGCCCGCATAGCGTCGCCACTAACTCGTCTCACAAGAGACGATGTTGCCTTTGAGTGGAAAGAAGAACAGGAGGCTGCCTTTAATGACCTGCGTCAACGTCTTCAAACGCCTCCGGTGCTTGCCCACTTCGACGAAGAAGCCCCGACGATGCTTCACACAGACGCTAGCAATGTAGGTCTTGGGGCTGTGCTTGTGCAACGGCAAGAGGGCACAGAAAGAGTGATCGCCAACGCAAGCCGAACGCTAACACGCGCAGAGGCTAACTATTCAACAACAGAGAAAGAATGCCTCACCGTAGTATGGGCAGTAATGAAATTTCTCCCGTACTTGTATGGCCGGCACTTCAAAGTTATCAGTGACCATCACTTCCTTTGCTTGTTAACTAATCTGAAAGGTCCCACTAGCCGATTAGCGCGTTGGAGCCTAAAACTGCAAGAGTGTGACATGACGGTCGTGCACAAGTCAGGCAAGCCACATATGAACGCTGTCTGTCCCGTTCACCTATTGAGTCGGCAACCCTACCTGAGGAGGAGAAAACGGCATTTCTCGGTGTCCTTGACACGACAGCCATTGCGCAGCAACAACGTGACGACACTGAGTTGCTTGGCTTAATTAACTACTTGGAAGGCAGATCTCAGAAGGCGCCAAGAGTTTTCGCAAGAGTGTTGTCATCGTTTTGTTTGCGGGGCCAGGTACTCTACGAAAGAAACTTTTCGTCGACAGGATCACCTATCTGCTCGTCATACCAGCAGCCCTTCGTACCGAAGTACTCAAAGCATGCCACAACGAGGTGACCTCTGGCCATTTGGTTACATGAGAACGTTGACCAGAGTACAGCAAAAGTAGTACTGGCCGAGACTAACCACAGCCGTGAAGCACCACGTTCGCACCTGTCTCGACTGCCAGCGACGCAAGTCACCACCGACTAAACCAGCTGGCCTCCTGCAACCCGTGCAGGTCCAAACAGCTCCATTCTACCAGATAGGCATGGACATTTTGGGCCCACTTCCTCTTTCTACTGCAGGGAACCGCTGGGTTATCATCGCGATGGATTATCTGACCCGTTATGCCAAGACAAAGGCTATCCAGAGAGGTACAGCAGCGAAGGTGGCAAGATTTTTCATCGAAAATATTGTACTGAGCCATGGTGCACCAACCGTCGAGATCACAGACACAGAAACCGCATTTACGGCAGCTATTTTGGATCACGTCCTGATGCTGAGTGGAACAACGCATCGTAAGACCACTGCCTACCACCCAAAAACGAACGGGCTGACGGAGCGTCTCAACAGAACCATTGAAGACATGCTTTCGATGTACGTAGACATTGAACACAAAAATTGGGATGAAATCTTGCCATAACGTTTGCGTACAACACGGCCAAGCAACAAACGATCCGCATGACCTCGTTCAGCCTCGTTCATGGACGAGAAGTACGAACTATGTTAGATGCGATGCTACCGTACGAAAGTGAAGACATTGACTCAGACGCCAACACGTTTACGGAACGCGCGGAAGAAGCTAGACAACTGGCACGTTTACGGATCCGCCAGCAGCAAGAGTACGATGCAGGCTGTTACAATGCTCACCGCAGAGCAGTTGTCTACGAAACTGGCGCCAAAGTATGGGTTTGGACACCCGTACGGAAATGAGGACTATCAGAAAAGCTCTTAAGAAGATACTTTGGGCCATACCGAGTGCTGCGACAACTGAGTGACGTCACTTACGAAGTCGTTCCCGACAATTCGTGTAGTACCAAGCGTCGCCAGCACCATCCTGAACTCGTTCAGGTAGTGCGCATGAAGCCTTACGTAAGCGAGTGATTGCTTGAGACTTATCTTTTAACAAAAACTGCATTATTGACTTCGCATCGGGTCGATGCTCTTTGAGAGGGAGGCAAATGACCCGTGTCTACATGTGGACAAAAACGATGTTGGGGGGATTTAGCGGACACCAGGTAGTAGGCCTCTGGCTAGACTCGAGAACGAAGAAGAAAATCTTGCAGCTGAGCTGTTGAGAACTCGCTGCTTTTGCTGTCTCAAGGCGTACTTGTGCTTTGTTCGCGTTGTACTGCGACAACATCAAATTTCTCACGAACGGTTTCATTTACGTTTGTACATATCCACCGAGAGCTTGGTATTTAATTACTCCCAAGACGATGCCGCTATGGCGCGGCTGTAGTAGTGACCTGAGATAGCGATTTTTTAAGACGTAGTAGAAAAATAAAAACAACACTAGCAACAAGAAAACTTTATTGGCGCAAAACACAACAGTGTCTTTAAAGTACATGGCTGCAACGAGAGAGGCATTAAGAGCAACGGCTGATCTTCGCATGCAATTTTTTTACGCCATTCATGTCGCATTTGTTGAGCCCTTTTACATGAAAATGCAGCATGGTCAGCACATTGAATTTAGTCAACTCTCTCGTGAGCGCGTCTGGATGCTGGCTGCAACCCAGGGCATTAGAAAAGTTCTCATTCACCAGCAACATGACGTCCACTGTGCTGTCCTTGCAGAGTTTCTCTCGGCTGTAAATCACAGTGAAGACGTCTTAGGTTCCCTAAAAAGCTCCTGTGAACGACAAAACAAGCCTCCCTTGTCACATATCCTAGTGAACTCAGTGTTTCAGCTTTCTGTATTAGGGGCTTCTAAAACAAGCGTCTAGGGCATGAAGTCATAATCCTTCACAAACTTAATTTCGAGCAACATAACCTGCCATATAATTTATTAGACGGTCATCGCTGTTCTGCTCTACCAACTCTCTGTGCTCTGCAGGAATACTACGAAACATGCGTTCAGCTGATACTAGGGCTCCTTTCTCAATCATATGGTCCCGCACTCAGGAGAGAGCTAGTTTTGCACTAGCTCCATTAAGGTCAACTTTGGCCGAGCTTACGGTATGAGCAAGGTTATAAATCTACAGGCAATTATTGGCTACTAGAAAATGTGTAGGTCTAGGTTGATTGCTGGGTGCACTCATCTGTCTGTGCTTGCGGCTGTTTCAACAAGCGTGCGAACCACCGGCGGCAGCCACGACAGCCAGCCCACGCGACTACAGCGCCGCCACCAGCATCTGAGTCTCGTCCGCTTTCACCGCCTCGCTTTAATGCGTAGGGCGCTCCGGCTGCTGATCCCACTACCCCCTTTTAGAACACTGTAATACTACCACCCAATTCAAAGTCTGCCTTTTGACGATGGCGATGCGTAGTTGCCCCGAGACCTCAAAACCGAAACCGAAATTCATAGCAGCACCGTTTTATGATATAATTTCCAAGCTATGTCAAGCCTCTGAGATATAGTGTAAATTTTATGCTTAACAACATATTTATTTGCTAGCAAAGCTTCAAAGTCGTTTTTTTTTTTGCCACTGACGTGTGCAGGCGCTAAATGCGTAGCCTTCGTAATGCACATTTTTCTTTTCCCGAGTGAGGCATGATTGTGGCGTTGTTTCGACATTTTGGAGTCAAAATTTGTTACTTGTGCAACATAGATATAAATAAAAAGTTAGGGAAGGGCGGCCGGGAGATTGTTCCATATTTGACACATTTCCACCCCTTTCTTATGTTCGTTTGAGGAGCTTTTTTTATTCAAAATGGGGCAAATCTAGAACCGAAGAAAGCTCCACTAACGCTGCCTTGGCATACACATGCTATCAACGTTTTTCTAGAACAGTGATAAGTATGAATAATGTTTTAATATTGCTGTTTTAGAGGAAGGTGAACGTATGGATGAGCCAATTGAGTGTCATTTGAGCTTCTTTCGGGTCAGGATTCGACCCATTTCGCACAAAAAATGAAAGCTCCCGATTTGGTTTCTCAAGTATGCAACCACAGGCAAAAATGTACATGCAATTGGGTCAGGCCTTTTTTTTTCTTTTTCTATCCCCTTGGATATCCTAGCTACACCCCCGCTTTGCTATTAGCTTCTTTTAAATAACACTCTGCCATTCAGCAAGAACCTCGGGACTATGCTTTTTTTACCGACAAAGTATGAATGACGCTTGCTTTTATTTCAAGTCTTAAATTGTGTGTGAGCATATCAATGTGTGATTATCAGTGCATTGTAACGCCACAATAACAACTATCAATTACAATGCTGCAACTAGTCAACTAATCGCCATTCTTGTGGCACGGGTACATTGCGCTGGTGTTGTCTACGATCATTCACGTGTATATTAAGTGACACGCAAGCGTTCATATCAAGGACGTAAAAAAGAACAGTAAGTGCCCACAGAGTGGTGCATGTCATTGGACGAGTTCAGCCGTGCTTAGCGGATGTGCTATAAGCTTGTCCTGCGGCACGGCATGCGTGCGCAGCAGCTGCATTAGAGTAAGCTTAGCCTGTTATTTGTAAACATGCCTAGTTTCATGGCAATGCGAATGCTGAAAACAATCAATTTGAACTCATCTATGTTTATTAATCTAAATATAACTCACTGAATAAACTGGGACTTGAGTATTGATGCGAAATACTTCAGTGTGAGGAAATATGTCGACCCTCATTGAAAGAAATGGCCCCGTATCTCCATGTTTCTGCAAATGTCGTCGAAAGACGATAGCGTGTGGACAGAGTGAACAGGACATATATTTGGTGTTCTGCGCAAGAAAATCGGTGAGTGGTATTCTGGAGGCACTGTGTTTGAGTGCCTCGAGCGTGCAGCGGAGGCGAACGAGCGCATCAAGTCACGTCACACATGAGAGATGAGCGTCATCTGGCAGTTTTCTGAAAAAAACAAAGCGCATGGCTGTGAGACAGGTGTGCGTGCCCATCTCAGAGTTCATAACGTGTAGAACGCAAGGCGACGGTAGGTGTCACCACCGTCTCGTCTTAGCAAAGCGTTGGAAACACTACTCGTTCCGTGCAATCATTGCATGGTCAGCGCAGCGTGATAAACGCTACGGTCCTTAAAATCACCTATGTATGCTTTTTTCTAGTAAAATACGCACATGCAGAATATATACGTGTTTTTATGGTGCTGCAGACATGCGTAATAATTGATTTTTAATTGACGATTGCACAAGCATGAACGCTCAATCTTGAGCAACATTGGTGGGCGCTGCGGATGGGGTCGGTCGTTTCAAGTACCAGATGCCGTATAGAGTGGACAAAGAGACAAATATGCAGGCGGACCGACAGAGAGACCAAAATTTTGGTGTCGAAGGTTCCTAACAAAGACTATCGTTTTTAATAGACCAGGAGCTCTGGTACAAAAAACTTAGTGTGATTTCAAATGAGAAAGCACGCGCGATAGCCTGTCGAAAAGCTTGTGTAATCGTTTCATGTTATGTTTAAGCGCAACATAATCTCTTTTACCGATGTGTGTGTGAGAATTAGGGAAGAATGGACATGAGCGGCAGCAAAATACTTTTGTAAGAATCCCCAAAACGTAACCCATGAATTAAGTCGTTGAACATGTGAGAAATATTCTGAATAATGTAAATATGGGGTGTATAATAGATATAATACATAGCACGATAACTTTTGGCTAATGAGACGGGAAATGAAAACAAAGACCGAAACATCAATATTTTCACTAGGACTTTGGCATGCGGTTTGATTGCATCCGTTGAGTAGTGGTATGTATTGATTCTCTAAACTATATGCATATATGATAGGTGTAACATTCAAGGAAACACCCTTTGGTGTAATTTGCGAACATACAACCATAGCACACCTAAAAATGACAAATGGGTGTTCAAAAGTTGGAATTGCAGAAATTACACCCGTGCAGATGAGTTTGGCAGAAATAATAGGTGTAAGATGGATGATTTATTTAACAATTCACCCTTAAGGGTGTGAAATGATTTGCAGTGTAACCCGCTCGTAAACAGTTGTCTCACAATTGCCTTTGCGAAGCTTCTCTTCGCAGTGCAAGTACATTATTTGGCTAATAAAACAACTTTGCTTCATAATCTAAGTTGTTTTTGTTTCTTGTTTCTCTCGCATGCAATTAGCGAGTCACAATTGAGGTGCAAAAAATCACGTAATCCTAAAGGCAGGTAGCAGGCTAGCAATTCACAAAAAGTTGATTTTGTGCCTTGTAGGGCGAATTTGCGACGTCACTAGCGCTTCCAGTAGTTACGTCATATTTCATGTTTTTGTTTCTTTTCTTTTACTTGCCTTCTCCTCACCTAGATGGTGCCGGTGGCAACGACCCGCCGACTCCGGGATCCATGGGCTTTGATGAAATTTACGCTACCAGTTTACATATACCTTCGAGTGCTCGTATTGCAGCGCTATGTGAGGAGTTGCGCTGCTCGTGTCACACGTGATTCCCAGCACTTTCCCCCTCAGATGTGACAGACTCGTTTTCCTCTCTAATATCACTCGTCTACCAGAATTGTTTCTACGGAATCCTTCTTTGTGGATCGAAGCAAGGCTACCGCAGCGTCACAGTTTTCTAGAATTCGGCACATAGAGTGCCGACTTCTAGAGGCACATGCATCCGTTGCAGTGATGTATTCTCCATTGGTTGCCCACATAGGGCCCTGAACGGAGACATGCTATGTCAAAACACCTTATTACTTATTGACTCAGTGTGGTCATCAACATTGTGATCATGAGCACTCCAAGACGCCTATCTATGAATCTGTACACGACTGAACGAAAAATTTCTTTATATTAATGCCGTCGTGAAGCACTGCATGAGGGGTCGTCCTCCCAATGACCGCAAAGCACACGTGAAGGTTGGAGATGGGCGAGAGCAGGAAAGAAGTTAGAGGCGAGGCTGGTGAATGGCTAGATCAGGCGCATCTGACTGGCAACAATAAAATAGAGGAGGTGCTGCCTACGGAGACATTAAAGAGCTTGAGAATTGGGGGCCCAAGGTAATGAGTTCCAAGCTTCGTTTCATAGGAAGCTCTTGTGTTCGCAAGATCAGAAGAGGTTTAGAACTCGTTCCAACGCAAGCAGCATTGGGTCAAATGCACGGAGTAGGATGAAACATATTGATGGCGAATTTTAGCATTCATTTGTTGCCGTCAGCGCAGTGAGCGTGAGCAAGAGCAAATTCGAATCGAAGCGAGCAGCCCGTTCGGAATGGATGCTCCCATGTTGATTTGCAAACGCAGTTACCGGGGGTAATAAACAAAAATAATTTAATGCGTATGAACTAAATGCGAAGAAGAAACGTATCACACAATGATGTGGCATAACGTACATCAAACAAATGCCAATTTTAATCAACCCGGTAAATTTTAAGGCTTTTAGTATATCACGGACTATGTTTTTCTGCGCAACTGTGTGGCTTTCTTCCACCACATAGCTTTTTTTTATTTATTTATTTATTTGTACCCTCAAGGCCTACAGGCATTTCAGAGGGGAGTGGGTTACAAGGTTTTACAAAAAACTAAAAAGCAGCAACAAAAGTAGTAAGCAGATAAGTACAAACATAATGGGCCCTAATCATACAATGTTAGCTAGTGCTGCACGAAACTGATGGTTGTCTTCGATTGCGGCGGTCAGTCCGGGAAGGCGGTTCCAATCTTGTGACGTCCGAGGAATAAATGACTGAAAGAAGGCATTGGTGTTGCATGGTATTGTTCCTACTTTGTGTCGGTGATCCATACGAGATGAAATATATGAAGGAGGAGTAATTAACTCACTGAATAGGGGCGAATTATGGTAGTAAATTTTGTGAAAGAGACAGAGGCGAGAGTGTTTGCGGCACGAAGTTAGAGTGGGTAATTGAAGCAAGTTTTTCATGGACGTGACACTTCCCGCACGAGTGAAATTACCGAGAATGAAACGTGCTGCGTTGTTCTGCACGAGCTCAAGTGATGTCACCAGATAGTCATGGCTCGGGTCCCAAATGGATGATGCATATTCGAGTTTAGAACGAACCAATGATTTATACAAAAGTGTTTTTAAAGAGGTAGGTGCAGAAAAGAAGTTGCGGCGAAGGTAGCCAAGCAGGCGATTAGCATTAATAATAACGGTATTAATATGAAGCGACCAGGTAAGATCAGTTGTTATGTGAATTCCCAGGTATCGGTACGACGTCACAGGTTCAAAAAGTGTGTTGTTAAGGTAATAGGAACCCGTCGAAAGGGCTGTTCTTGAAATGCGTAAGACTTTGCATTTAGTTGTATTAAGTTCCATTAACCATTGCTCACACCAGTTAGAAATTGCATTAATGTCCGATTGCAGTGCCGTAACGTCGTTATCGTTGTTAATTTCTCGAAAAATAACACAGTCATCTGCAAACAAGTGAATATTAGAGAGAACACAGCTAGGTAGGTCATTAATGTATATCAAAAACAAAAGTGGTCCCAAGACAGAGCCCTGGGGAACGCCGGAATGAACAGAAATGGGTGAAGAGTCATAGTTATTGACTGTGACGAACTGGAAACGATTAGAAAGGAAATACTCAATCCATGCAAACAACTTAGGATCTAGATTTAACTTGCTTAGTTTGTAAAGGAGTAGTTTGTGAGACACTTTGTCAAAAGCCTTGGAGAAGTCGAGGAAGATACAATCAGCGGATGAACGGCGATCTAAAATTAAGTGTAGCTTGTGGGTTAATGAAAGCAATTCAGCTTTGGTAGTGCTGAACTAAAATTTTTGAGCTTTGGGCCAGCACGAACTCCAGGGCACAAGCTTGGCTTGGGTTCGCGCATGCGCCCTGACACGTCGCAAGCGTTTTGGATTCCAGAGCTCTGTGGAGCCCCAATGCTCAAACTCTCTATTATCGTTGCGAACGCGTGCGCTTGGGTCGGCTCGGAGCTTCCACTCCTTTTTCGCGATCGTGATAAGAGCTCCATACTTCATTATCAGCGCCCAGGTTTTATTAATTGTGTGCACGAGATTCATATGCTGCTGGATTGTTCACACTGAATCTTCTTGGAAATTGCCCTTGAATGAGATATTACAAATGTGTTCTGTAAAAAGGCAACGTTATCTAGTGTTTTGTGCATCTCCCCTCTTTCCCACTGGTCACTCTTCCGACTTCTTTACTGTCTTGTTCCTTTGTGAGAATAAATTTCCCACTTCGGCCCGGTAGCTAAAAATAATGCGAGACCCCTGACGTAAAGATTGAGCGAGAAAGCGACAAGGGCATGACTATCACATGTGTTTATTGTAAAAAGTCTGTTCATTTAAAAATATATAGAGATGTTCAACATTTCTGGAGTCCTCTAGCACAGTCTTGCTCATATTCATATTGTCGATCGGGATGTCAAGCTGCAACAAATATTATCAGTATTGTAAACTCAAGACTGAAAGCGAAACCCAAACTACCGGCTACATTAGAGACCATAGTAACATACATCAGCAGCGACGGCAACCTTGAAGTCGTGGCTTGCCTACTGCCCGATGCTTCCTTTCTAAAAAAAGCTCCACACATAGTTTGGCACCTTTGTTTCATAAGAAAACAAGAATTACAGTTTAGGCGGTCTTTGAAAGTTTTACAATTCGTTCACGTCGCAGTATCACGATCTTTAGAGCTGCTCATGTTTGCTGGTGCTATTGAGAGTGTATATTACTTCCTGAATGTGTTATTACCGGTCTTCTCTTTTCGTGACATCACTTGCCCTAATTGTGCAGAATAATTATTGCTGTGTACTTTCTTTGGTGCATATTATGTAACCTTTGCTTGGGCTATCATTACATGTGCAAGAATGATTTTATTGCTGATTTCAAAAGTCTCTAGGGGCAAAATGCGCTCTTGTGAGATATTTAGCCGCACAGCAGAAACGAATTGTAGTGAAATAAAGAAACAAAGATACTAGAAATAAAAGCGTATCTTTATCCTGCATTGTGTGCCTATTCAAAATACTGCAGCAGCGCAATATATAGATACCTATTCATACCATATCCTTGATATTTTTATTCTTATTTGCAAAGAGAAAACAAGCAAATATAGATATGATCACCCAAAAGGGAAATTAAAGAGTTAACAATACATACCATTGTTTTCGCAATAAATGAATAAACTTTCCTGTTATGGCCTAATGAAAGTACCTGAAGTTCCAGATATCCTTCCTTCATATATTCATTATTTACGACAGCGCCTAATAAAAAGTGAACAAATCGCCTGTGAGGGCCCTTGGCATTGTGGCAACACCATTCTTATGCTGTGACGCCGGCAAGCCTCTCATTGTAGTATTCTTTGGGATGTCCACAAGATTATGTGCAAATAAAAGCTTCTTGCTCATCACTTCAAAATAAGAAATAAAACGTGCTACTATACTCAGTGCAGAGGCAAATTCAAATGGAAATGAACAAGGGTAACATAAAATTGCTTTGATTGTTTCAGTGTCTGAAGTCACACCTTTTGCTTACCTAATATATAATATATTAGGCAATTCCTTCTGCGAAAGGAAAAATTCAGGATTGTTTGGGACCTGAATTTTCTACATTCAACTACATTTGTGGAGAGTTTCTATTTGGAATGAAAAGACAGAATAAAAAGGTGTAGCTTTTCCACGTGTACTCCTATGCCGAGTAGTTCATTTTGGCGACCATCTCGCGCCCCTGTGGCAATTTGGGCTTCATAAAACGAGATTATATTTGAAGCTCAACCTGCTTAACGTTCCAGGTATACTTAAAAAGATCAGCAGCATCCTCACACATGCGAAAACGCAGACACAACTTATAAAGTGAACAGAAACAACACTCTCACTTTTTTAAGCTAGTTTCTGTTCAAAGAACTCAACGCGCATAATTAACAAGTAACTTTTGTGTCCCAGAAAAATTGCGTACATGATTGGGGGACGCTGCTCCGCAAGTGGAAGCAATCGCGCTATTCGGTTCAGCAGTCATCGTATAATTCCCAAGAATATTGATCCGCAAAAACTGTATATAGTACTGCAGAAGAAAACACAACACTGAATAGTAATTTTTGTGTTTCTACAGTCATTTTTATTACCAGAAGAAAGAGAGAAAACCTTAATAGGATCAATCTTTCTCGTTGGGAGGATACATCAGTTTATAGAGGGGTATGGTCTTTCAAAGCCACTTACGGGAAGGGAGGGGGGAGGCGTAGGTAAGCATGATTTCGCTTATAAGCTTTCAGTTAGCTGTGCATCTCTTAATAATCTTTTCTTTACAATACCACCATTTGGTCAAGCTGACTTTCACGGCAATGATTACAATTATTTTGCAGAAAACCATTCTATCAACAGGACAGTGAAAAGAGGTCGTAGCGAAGAAACTTGGTGTTGCAATCGCCTTCGTTCTCTCTGGGCAAAAATTATCTGGTTCATGACCAACAGATTGAGACCAGTGAAATAAGGTAAACAATAAAATTTTTGGTGTACGAGTGCTCATCAAAGCCATAATGAATGCCAAGATTTGTTCACATAGTTTTGGAAAAAACGCTCATGAGGAATGAATTTTATGGAATGAAATCTCCTAAAAACGGAATTACTCTGCCAATAGCGTGCCGGCACCGGGTCATTTCAACAGGAACATATATCAGGTGGTATATAATTATATGAGAGAATCAAAGCGACTACTGTGCTAGTATTACAAATTTAATTGTAATTTATTTTCCAGTTAATTTACAGTTATTACAGTTAATTTACAGGTAATTTAATCGTACTTTATTTGAAGTAGTGTAGATCAGCTACTTTCATTCTTGTTATTTGTTTGTTTTCTATGAAACTCATAGAACTTTGGTAAACAATAATCATCGTTTACCGAAAAACATTCTTTCTAGGTCGGCCCCTTTGTGCTTTATTTGATTTATGTACTTCTTTATTTTTCAAAATCTCACTGCCGCATCATTTGTGACCAATCCACCGTGGTGGGTTCTGCCACTCCTCTAGGACCCAATCGCACAAATCAGTACTAGCGTTCCATGCCATACCGAATTAGAAGATGAATATCGCGCTGGATACTCGGATGCTGGAGCACAGCTGGTAATTTTTTCATCCACTTTTCTTTCTTCTTTCTTCTTATTTACATTCCATTGGTTCTAATAACTTCCCCTGTACATTCCTTGGCATTACTGTCTGTTATATATCATTAATATTGTGTTAAAACACGGA
Organism: Rhipicephalus microplus; assembly: GCF_043290135.1. NCBI lineage: Eukaryota > Metazoa > Arthropoda > Arachnida > Ixodida > Ixodidae > Rhipicephalus > Rhipicephalus microplus. The sequence goes on along the minus strand of NC_134709.1, from coordinate 103,825,243 downwards.
AATACGAGCCCTTAGGTATACACTTCTCTCCCTTATTTCATTGAACGAGGGTCTCGTACTGGCAGACTTGGTGTGTTTAGGTTGTATAAGAGGGACAATTAATCAGCTGCCCGCTTATAATAAGTTCACATGCTACGTGACGCCAAACATGCGAATAAGAGTGTTTTCACACTCGTTGTTTGGCTTATAGATGGCGCTGACTGTCACTCCTACTTCTATATTCACATATAAACCCCAAAAAGTGGATGGAGGGACGGCCGCTGTGATAGCTCAGTGGTTAGAGCATCGAACGCGTTATTCGAAAGTCGTAGGTTCGATTCCTGCTCACAGCTGGTAATTTTTTCATCCACTTTTCTTTCTTCTTTCTTCTTATTTACATTCCATTGGTTCTAATAACTTCCCCTGTACATTCCTTGGCATTACTGTCTGTTATATCTCATTAATATTGTGAAACACGGAAATACGAGCCCTTAGGAATACACTTCTCTCCCTTATTTTATATATATATATATATATATATATATATATATATATATATATATATATATATATATTGTACAGAAGCCGCCGAACACTGAAGTGGGTCGAACTCTTATGTGCTTTCTAGTGGGTCTGCCCAAGGAGAACGCCGCTCGCGCGGAGACCCCGTGTTTTGGCCGTTACTGTCGCCATTGTGTAGACTCGCTGTGTGCCGGCTAATAAACGCCATAACAAATTGGTGGAGAGTGCTACGATCCCCTTCGATGCCCTTGGAACAACGCTCACGTACGCTGCAATCTACCATGTCCCACGACGCCTCTCAGCAAACGCCTCCTCCCATGCCACCCCCATGTCCCGGTGTCCACAGGATCCGCGATCCACCCATCTTCACGGGCGCCGATGGCACTGACGTGGAGGACTGGCTCGCCATTTACGAGCGCGTGAGCGTCCCCAACAAATGGGACGAGGACGGCAAGTTGACAAACTTGGTGTTCTACCTTGCGGGCGTTGCAAGTTTGTGGTACACCAACCACACGTCAGAGTTTGCAACCTGGTCTGGTTTCAAGACTGCTATCACCAACGTTTTTGGCCGCCCTGCCGTTCGCAAGCTGCAAGCCGAGCAGCGCTTACGCGAACGCGCTCAGCAGGCCGGTGAGTCATTCACCAGTTACATTGAAGATGTCCTGGACTTGTGCAAGAAGTCGAACGACAGCATGTCCGAATCAGACAAGATCCGGAACGTCATGAAGGGCATTGACGATGATGCCTTCACGATGCTGCTTGCCAAAAACCCAGGCACAGTAGCTGAGGTCATCACGCTGTGCCAGAGCTACGAGGAGCTCCGCCGGCAGCGTTCGATGACCCGTCGCTCCACACCACGAGATGCAGGGCTTGCAGGCTTGGAAGCGAGCTGTGATCAGGTGGCACTGCTGGCAGATCTCAAGTCCTTCATACGTGAGGAAATCGCGCGGCAGTTCTCTCTCCTGCCCTTTGCCCACCCACCGGCTGCTCAACAATCGGCCACTACCATTCTTCCACCCATCCGCCGAGCGATTGAGCAGGAAATAGCGGAGGTCATGCCTGCGTACCACCCACAACAACTTCCGGCCCCTGCACCCCCAAGTTACGCCCAAGTGGTCGCAAGGCCGCCTCCAGTCGTTCAAGCGCCTGCACCAGTGACTTACGCCGAAGCTGCCGCACGACCTCCGTCCTTTGCAGCGGGTATGCCGGCTGCATATGTTGGCGCAACCCCTCAGCCTCATTTTCAGCCCACCATGCAGCCTTTCCAGACACCGTTCCGGGCGAGACCCACCCCGGCAAACCGATGGCGCACACCCGACAACCGGCCCATCTGCTTTGCTTGTGGTTACGCCGGTCACGTAGCCCGTTATTGCTCTCGACTACAGCCGGCTCCCACTTCTCCTGTTGCTGGCCACCTTAGCCGTTCGTATAACGAGGAACTGCCGTCTGTGCCACTGTCGTCTCGCCCAGGTCCGTCTGCTCGAAGGTCGCCGTCTCCACGACGTCGGTCTCTGTCCCCCATGCGGCCAAGTTCTTCTGCTCATGAGCGGGAAAACTAGTCGTCGCAGTCCCAGAGGCAAGGACTGCGACGCTATCGCATTGTGAAAGCCCTCAGAGCCGCCCATCTAATGTCATTGACGTGCTTGTGGACGGTGTTCATGCATCTGCTCTTATTGACACTGGAGCTGCGGTATCAGTTATGAGCGGAAACCTTTGCCGCTTGCTTCGAAAAGTGACGGCGCCGATTTCTGGACTGTCCCTTCGTACCGCTAGCTCACATCGTATTAATCCTACAGCAGGCTGCACAGCTCGCGTTGTCGTTCAGGACGTTCTGTATGTCGCCCAATTCATCATCATTCCTGCATGCTCTCATGACGTCATCTTGGGATGGGATTTTCTCTCCCGCAACGACGCCGTCATTCATTGTGCCGCCGCCGAAATTGAACTCTCGCCCTTCTCGCATTTGACGCCAGAAGACGGTCCCTCGACACTGAACAAGATTCTTGTGAAAGACGATACTATAGTGCCTCCAAGCTCGACGATGGGCGTATCGGTCTACTGCACCGGTCTCTCCGACACAATTGCACTTGTTTCGCCATCCTACCGTGCTTCCAGGAGGAAAGGGTTGCTAGTACCTTTCGCGACCGTGCAAATCACCCTAGGCAACGCCGCTATTTTTGTGACTAACCCATCCCCGTACACTGTTACCTTGGTTCAAGGGGAATGTCTCGGCAGAGTGGAAGCAGTCGACGACGCACAAGTCCTGGACGTACCCGAAGACTCGCGTTGTCCCGATTCACGTACCATCAGTGCTGTTTCTACTTCTGACCCATCATCTCCTGATGTATTTGGCCCATTCATTGATGACAACCTTACGTCAGTGCAGCGTTCCCAGCTTCTAGACCTGTTGCAAGAATACCGTTCTTCTTTCGATGTCGGGTGAAGTTCTCTCGGTCGCGCGTCCACTGTTACGCATCGTATTGACACTGGTGCCCATCCACCATTACGGCAACGTCCATACCGCGTGTCGCCTGCTGAACGCCGGCAAATTAACGAGCAGGTTGACGATATGCTCCGACGCGACGTCATTCGGCCCTCGGACAGTCCATGGGCGTCTCCTGTTGTTCTTGTAGCGAAGAAAGATGGTTCTGTGCGGTTCTGTGTGGACTACAGACGGCTCAATAAGATCACTCGCAAGGATGTCTACCCACTGCCGCGCATCGACGACGCAATTGACAGCCTTCACGGAGCCCAGTTTTTTTCTTCTCTCGATCTGCGCTCGGGGTACTAGCAAGTACCCCTGGCTGATGACGCTCGACCGAAGACTGCCTTCATCACACCCGACGGCTTGTACGAATTCAACGTCATGCTTTTGGTCTGTGTAATGCACCTGCGACATTTGAGCGCATGATGGACACCGTACTGCGCAACTTGAAATGGCACACGTGCTTGTGTTACCTCGATGACGTTGTTGTCTTCGCTCCAGATTTCTCCACCCATCTCCAACGTCTAAAAGAAGTTTTCGCACGTGTGAGCAATGCCGGCTTGCAACTAAATCTGAAAAAGTGCCGCTTTCCAGCACGCCAACTCACCATCCTAGGGTACGTCGTGTCCAAGGATGGCATTCTTCCTGACCCAGCCAAGCTTCGGGCCGTGGCCGAATTCCCAAAACCTGCGTCCGTCAAAGAACTGCGTAGTTTCGTGGGCCTGTGCTCATACTTCCGACGCTTTATACGAAACTTCGCCACGATTATATCACCGCTGACGAAGCTCCTCGGAAGTAACGGGCCCCTCAATTCGTGGTCGTCAGAGTGCGACAACGCGTTCTTGAAGCTCCGCCACTTGTTGACGTCTCCTCCCATTCTCCGCCACTATGACCCTACGGCCCCAACAGAAGTGCACACGGACGCCAGCGGTGTAGGCCTCGGCGCTGTCCTGGCGCAGCGCAAACCCGGGTTCCCTGATTATGTTGTGGCATATGCAAGCCGTACGCTCACAAGAGCCGAGACAAACTACACCGTCACGGAAAAAGAGTGCCTGGCGATCGTCTGGGCTCTTACAAAGTTTCGACCTTATTTGTATGGTCGCCCATTCGATGTCGTCACTGACCATCATGCACTATGCTGGCTGTCATCATTGAAGGATCCCTCAGGCCGCCTCGCCCGTTGGGCTCTTCGCTTACAAGACTACGACATCCGCGTCCTCTACCGCAACGGACGCCAGCATGCTGACGCCGACGCCCTCTCGCGCTCCCCTCTGCCTGAAGCTAACGTGCTCTGCTCAGTATCCTCGGTTGTTGTTTCTGCCATTGATGTTGACATCATCGCTACCGAACAGCGAAAGGATAATTGGATCGCCCAACTGATCGACTTGCTCTCTGATCCGTCCGCAACGCCATCCACGCGTGCCTTGCGTCGTCGAGCTCACCATTTCGCCATTCGTGACGGCCTCCTACACCGACGCAATTACGACGCCGATGGCCGGCAGTGGCTACTCGTGATACCCCGCAGTCTGCGGTCGGAGATATGTGAATCCTTCCATTCTGATCCACAGTGCGCGCACTTTGGGGTATTCAAAACCTACCATCGCATTAGACAACGCTACTTCTGGCGCGGGATGTACCGCTACGTCCAACAGTTCGTTCGCTCCTGTCTCGCTTGCCAACGCCGCAAACCGTCCGCACACATGTCACCAGCCGGTCTGCAACCGCTACCTTGCCCTGACCGTCCGTTTGGGCGCATAGGTATCGATTTGTACGGACCACTTCCTCTGACGTCCACAGGCAACCGCTGGGCCATCGTCGCCGTAGATCATTTAACGCGATACGCCGAAACCGCCGCTCTCCCTGCGGCTACTGCGCGTGATGTTGCGTCCTTCCTACTACATCGATTTATATTGCGCCACGGTCCACCCCAGGAGCTTCTCAGCGATCGAGGCCGTGTCTTCTTGTCAGAAGTCGTCGAAGCCATTCTCACGGAGTGCCATTCTGTCCACCGCAAAACTACTGCTTACCACCCGCAGACGAATGGTCTGACCGAACGCTTTAACCGCACCCTCGGCGACATGCTGTCGATGTACGTCGCCGCCAACCACACGAATTGGGATACCATACTGCCCTTCGTCACTTACGCCTACAACACCGCCCCTCAGTGCACGACTGGTTTTTCACCTTTCTTTTTGCTGTACGGAAGGCACCCGTCACACACCATCGACACGATACTCCCGTACACGCCGGATCCATCTGAGTGTACACCTATTTCCGAGACCGCCAGGCTTGCTGAAGAGTGTCGCGAGCTTGCCAAGACTTTTACGACGCATAAGCAAAAGCGGCAGAAGAGTATTCGTGATGGCTCCGCCACTTCTGAGCCCACCTTCCTTCCTGGTTCCCTTGTATGGCTCTCAATCCCAACCTCTGTAGCTGGCCTTTCTTCCAAACTACTCCCGAAATATGAAGGTCCCTACCGTGTGATCGAGCGCACATCTCCGGTCAACTATCTTATCGAGCCAATTGAACAATCTTCGGACATGCGCCGCCGCGGGCGCGACATAGTCAACGTGGAGCGTCTGAAGGCTTACTATGACCCGCTCGTAGTGACAAGCTGTTAGGTCGCCAGGCGGCTCCCTCTTCGACCCCGGGGTAATTGTACAGAAGCCGCCGAACACTGAAGTGGGTCGAACTCTTATGTGCTTTCTAGTGGGTCTGCCCAAGGAGAACGCCGCTCGCGCGGAGACCCCGTGTTTTGGCCGTTACTGTCGCCATTGTGTAGACTCGCTGTGTGCCGGCTAATAAACGCCATAACAATATATATATATATATATATCTTGGCATTATTGTCTGTTAGATGGTAATATTGTGTAAAACACGAAAAACGAGCCCTTAAGTATACAGTTGTTTGCCATATATATATATATATATATATATATATATATATATATATATAGAGAGAGAGAGAGAGAGAGAGAGAGAGAGAGAAAGACCGTCCTCGCATAATAAAAAGAAGTAAACAATTCTGAGGTAGAAACAAGGCTATCAAAATATATGTACTTTTGTTTAGTGAACATGCTACAGCAACAGTTTCGTGAATACGTCGTATATTACAGAAGTTACAGTGGTGAAAGCATCAGTTTTAGCTCGTTTTAAGTCATTGCGTGGCTTCCCTATTGGTCGAATCAAGCCACGACGATGGGGTGCGCCTTCTCCTTCCTGTGAGGGTGACGGATCACGTCACCTCGGGAGCCTTCACACAGAAAGTGAAAGGCGTATCCCGTCGTCGTGACAGGTTTAGACCTATCGACCAGCTGCATGCTACATCAAGCCGCCTATCAACGAGTTTGTCTCACTGCACGTGAAAGGAGGATTGAGGCGGCGTAGAAAAGTAGCGCGGAATTCATTTATTTTTTTAACTGGAGGCTCTGAGCGGTGTGAAATGGTGTAGTATTCGGGAAACCTGATTGCTGCGGTCTACTGTACGACTTGCCGAACATCTTTGATGGTGTAAAAAAAAGTTGGAGCCTGTTGACTGGTTCTTCACCAGGTATTGCTGTGACTGCGCCAGGCCTGAGGTTCCACTCAGGTTTGGCGTTTTGTTTTCTTTCACCGTTTTGACCTTCTTAACAATTTGATAGTTACTCTGTCAAATTATTTTATGTTAACAGTATTTACCTATTCAAGACAACCATGACCACTTACGAAAAATGTTGAACCTAAAATAAAAAGAATGAGTAAGCCATGAGAATCAAGATGAAAGACGCAGCCTTAAACTACCAGAACAGTACACAGTGAGTCTAGAAAGAAGACCTAGTAATTGACTCTTCGGCCGAAGCGAAAGGTACGACGATGTATGGGTGATGAATATAGAGCGTAGGCAAGGCATTCACTGTTCTTCAAGAGTAACATGCTGCCTTTTCAGAGAAGGCGATCTCGCAAGTGGCAGGCAGAAACTTTGGTACGCGTAAATTAATGAAAGGACAGAGTGATAATGCGGTCACGGGAACCACAGAAATGGGTTACATGGAGAAATATGGGAGCAACTCTTGCACTGCGCAGCAAGTGGTGTGTTAAGAAATAATATTTCAGCAGCCACAGCCAGCTATACACTGCCCTCGGTTCTCATGATTAGGCGAGTTGGCCGTTATGCGTCGAGAAGGTCAGGACAAGAATAAAAAGAAGAAGAACTAATCGAAAAGGAAAGCAAACGTGGTACACTTATACCGTACATTCATGCCTTTTCTCATAGCTTGAGAAAACGAGGTTCCATGGTTGGAGTGTTTTTTTACGGTACGTACAAAGCTAATTAGAGGCGATTTGAGAACGTGTAGGTATACAGCCAGAGGTCAACAAATGAAACGGGTTGAAGGTTGTGGAGTCAACCACAGGAATAAGGCTATGAGTTGAATCACGATTGTCGATGACGCTTTGGTGATGAAGTGTTTATATTGTTCAGATGGGCAGACGTGTAAACAAGTGATTACAAAAAAAATTTGACAAATTTGTGTCGTGGTAGTTGATCGCACAATTTTCACCATTGTTAGAAGTGTGATACGCTCATCAGTTTGACCTCACAAGCATAATTTTAAGGCATCATGATAAAGCGAGTTGGAATTGATGAAACATAAAAAAATCAAAATAAAAATAGTAATGCGTCAGTTGTACCTCAGTGTCGCTACAGGGTGAATGAATAACCTTAGTGGCACCTGAATTGTTAGCTTCCTTGGACTTTTCTACCTCCTTTGGCCTTTAGCCAAGTGTGTAAAAAAGGATGTCACAATTACTACACAGCGCAAATAAAAAAACTAAAACGACTATACGATAAGTAAACTGAAAGCATATTGTTCACAGACTATTGTAGTAGGCATTAAATATTGGCTCATTGTTGAAGAATAAATAAACCATTACAATTATATTTGTAATTTCAAAAGTACTCACTTTATTCTCGACGTGTCAATAAGGTTGATGTAGCAGTTTGAAATGACATCCAAAGGTGCTGATTTCAACGAAGGGATTATTAATTGCTCAGTTTTCCTGTTGATAAGGAAAACTCACAAAATGTGAAATGTTACACGTGAATTGACTGCTGCACACACTACGGTGCATTGGAATTGCGCTGCCCTCAAACAGACTCACTTTGAGGTAGGTAGTATCAATGAAAAAAATGTAGATGGAACAAACATACGGATATTGCTAATATGGATAACACAGATAAAGATATAGATAACAACAGCAATGTACAATCAGTGAAATGAATCCCGGCAAAATGGTGAGACAAATTGCTGGCGCCCACTTTATGCCCTTGTCAATGTGCGGAACGCTGCCTCTCGCAATGAAAAACTATCAATGTGGTCATTCGCAGAAGTCCTATTTGCATGCACTGTTTCCTTTTGCGCTTGAGCGTGGAGTCATGTGACATTCTTTCATATTTCGCGGGCTTCTCATGTCTATAAGAAAAATGAGCGTGCAATTGGTGAAGTATTACAGAGAAATTTCGTTTCAACGTGTGTACACTTCATTTCCGTTTTGATAATTATGTTAGTATTGTCTGAATTACAAATATAAATATACTTAATCTGTACTTCGAACTCACAAAACACCGACTGGTCTGCAAGGTACATGCAGCGCAGTCACAAAAAAAACTCAAGAGAGCAGCCTCTCTAGAGAGCCTTTTGTAAACACGATTTGTGGGACTGCTGCTACCACGCTTACAGGGTACGCATGACGGGATAAAACATCATGCTCTTTGTATTGTGAGGAGGTAATCTTTTTTTTGTTCACGTTCTCCCTTTTCCTATACCCGCGGTTAGGGATTGGCCAACAGTATAGTGGTCTTAAAATAAGGTATAAAAATATAAAGTAATGAAGGTTATAAATCAGAACAATACAAATACATGAAAAATTTTGATTCTAACTTAATGTACACGATATATGTTCCCAGTTATAGCTTAATAACTTAAACAATACCTAAATAATAAAATTAAAGTTAGTCATCATTTGACACAGAAAGGTAATAAATTATATTTGTTTGTTTGTCGTTTGGTTTCATTCAGCTAAATCAAGACAGTCACGTAAATATTTGCACTGGCGAACACAGAAATAGATGCTTCAAAAGGCAAAATTACAGGAAGAGAGAATTTATTTTAATAGCGCTAAAGAACTCTTTAACTTTACCAGAACTCTTTATCGAGCTCTGGTAAATTGCCTACTGGTCAAAAAGAAGCGTTCTGTAGTTTCTAGCTTCATACAGAAGTGCACATTAGATAGAGAGGGTGATCAGACTTGCGTTGGTAGAAATTGTGTTTCGGCACCCGAAAACGCAGCCTCGTAACTGCTGCTTCTAGTTCATGTGTTTAATGAAATAACCGGTGCTTTTGATATCAGTGCTGATAGTTGGTGTAATTAGTCAGTGCTGTAACTACAAAGTTTTGAATGTGAAGCGTTTCTTAGCGAACTTTGGCGACTTTGAGCGTATCTATCTATCTATCTATCTATCTATCTATTTATCTATCTATCTATCTATCTATCTTTCTAGCCACCTATGACTTTTAGCTCTCCTGGCTGTTTGGATCGTGGTATTGATATGAAACTTGGTATGACAAAACATGACTGTATGCCGTGCATATTTCACTATTCATAACATGAAAATCATGACATTTTTGTCGACATGATTTAGATGTCATGGACTTGCTGCTATTGTGGTAGTCTCGTTCACATGACGTGTTGCAAAACTGGTATGGTATGGCATAATTGCTTGGCGAACGCAAGCCACGGACCCCAACATGAAAGTTATGACATGCGTGTCTTGTAAGAACATGACTACATACCACGCTCATGATGCGCTCGCGGCCATTTCGCTAGCGTCACAGATACCAAATTTGGTGATACGGTACGTGAATGAATGACAAACGTATGAGGCTGGTGCAAACATGATAAGCGTGACATGCGTGTCATGTAACAGTATGGCTACGTGCTGCGCTTATGATGCGCTCGCGGCTGTTTCGCTAGCTTTACATGTACGACATTCGATGATACGACACGCGAAGGAACGACATGGGTCAATTACACATCCAAACATAATAATCATGACATGCGCGTCATGTAACAACATGACTACATGCCACATTCATGATGAGCTCGCGGCCGTATCGCTACCTTCAGGTATGCCCGATTTGGTATTACGTGACGTCAATTGATGGCAAAGGTATGTGACTGGTACAAACATGATAATCAAGAGATGCGTCTCATGTGACAAGAGTACAAGCTACAGACAAGGCGCCAATACACTTCGACGTGACACGGTGCGCGTGCGCGCCGGCGTTAGTCTCATCGCGTAACGCTGGCGTACCCACGCCAAGCCGCATTTCGCGCTGGTTGCCATCGGGCCGCATCAATGGGCTCTGGTCGCGCCGGTTGGGCCCCGCGGAAGACTATAGAGTTCTCGCGTTCAGCTAACGTATTGCGTCGCTAGGCTCAGCGTGCGCGTGCGTCAGTATCACGCTGGATATATTGGGCCCTCTATGATGCACTCGCGGCCGTTTCGCTAGCTCCACATATACCAAATTTGGTGTTACGCGACTTCAATGGATGATGAAGGTATATCACTGGTGCAATTATGAGAATTATGACACGCGTGTCATGCTAGAACATTACAACCTGCCAAGTTCATAGCATGCTGGCAGCCGTTTTGCTGGCTTCACATACACTAAGTTTGGTATCACAAGACGCGAATAGATGACGAAGGTAAATGACACATCCAAACTTAATATTCACGACACAGAAGTCGTGAACGGCATAATTTACTTCCGCCTCGTAAAGTTGTGCTGATTTGAAAGTGAAATAACAACCTTTCTTGTGCTTCGCATATAATTTGTCTTGTGCTTCGCATTATTTGTGCTTCGCATATAATCGATTCCCACTGTACTTGGCATCTGCCTATATTTTTTTTCATAATGTTACGCCTATGGAACCGCCGTCACATAGGAGAGTCGAGGAAAAAAAGGCCAAGGTGGCCCACTTATTAATGACTTCAATAAAATATGAGTCAATTCACTTAAAAGCAGCCCATTATGACCAGGTGCCCAAGCTTATGGAACTTCCCTCAAATGTAGTTGTATTGATGCACGAAACAGATTCAAAATGTTAGAGTCAGCAGAAAGGGCTGCGCAAACAGACAGAGAATCTGTTATTACAAAAGTAGTTGTATTTGCGTGCCACACGTTAAGTAATTTGCATTGTGTGATGCGAAATAGTTCGTTTGCTGTTCTAAACTGCTTTTTTTTACCCTTAAAAATGAATTTCCTTCCAGACGTGGAGCTGGTTTAGGGTCCGTTTGCAACAGAGTGATTAATTCTAAAAACTCTCTGATATGCCTTTTATAAATGCAATGATATACCAGTTGAGATGCTCTTGTGAATGGGCATGAAGGCTAAGAAAAAATTAACATTTTAGATAGGCTTGCAGAAAAAATGGCGTCTTTGCGATCACACTTTGCACAATTGACTGTACAGACATTTAGGAACTGTGAAGACTGTGAAGACTTTGATGAAGAACAGCAGTTGCAGTCAGACTGGTATCCAGAGTTCTTGAAGGGCACTGCTAGAATACCGTTTCAGAACGCGGTGTTTTACGTATTTGTTTTGTAATGCCCATAACACTTGCCGAGGCGCCTTTCGGTATTTCGTTTTCTATGTGATGCTTAAAGCTCATTTTTAATAGAAGATAAAAAATTGGCAGAATCTACATACAGTGGAAATTGATGCGAAGCACGAATGAGAGAGGTAGATAAGTCACCTGTGCAACGAGGTGGATGTAAATAATGCCGTATAAGACTTTCGTGTCATGATTATCATGTTTTAATGTGTCGTTTACATTCGCCATATATTCACGTCACGTGATACCAACTTTAGTATATGTGGAGCTAGCGAAACGGCAATGAACGTGCTGTGAGGGTGGTATGTTGTCAAGTCAATAAATGACGCGTGTGTCAGGATTATTATCTTTGCACCAGTCATATAGATTATCATTCGTTGATGTCGCGTAACACCAAATTTGGTATATGTGGAGCTAGAAAAATGACTGCAAGCACATCATGGAAGGCCTAATATACTCCTATGTAGCTTTGACGAGCGCGCACGCTAGGCACATTGACGCTACGTTAGAAAAACACGAGCAATCAGTAGTCTGGCGCCAGGCGTGACCACCGCAAAAGGCGCGAAATGCGACATGCTGCATTTTGCGCTTGTGCGTTACGCAGACAACAATGCGTCTCCTTCTTTACGTGACGGAGGGACGCCGGACGCACTGAAAAGCGCATGCGTCAAGGCAACGCAGCACGGCATGTGCCTGCGAGTGTATGGCAGGACCAGCGCCTGGCGTGGCAACGCCGGCGTGACGCGACAAAATTAACGCCGGCGAGCACGCGCACTGCGTCACGTTGAAATGTATTGGCGCCTTGATTGTGGAATGTAGTCAAGTTCTCACATGACATGCATACTACGATCTTCATGTTTGCACCAGTCACATACCTTCGACATCAATTGACGTCACGTAATACCAAATTTGGCATAAATGAAGCTAGCGAAAAGGCCGCGAGGGCATCATGAGTGTGGCATGTAGTCATGTTGTTAAATGACATGCATGTCGTGATTATCATGCTTAGATACGTCAATTACTTATGTCGTCCGTTCGCGTTGCGTAATACCGAGTTTAGTACATGTGAAGCTAGTGAAACGGCCGCGAGCGCATCATCAGCGTAGCAAGTAGTCATGTTGTTACATTACACGCATCGCATGTTTATAATGTTTGCACCAGTCACATACCTTCCTCATCTATTCACGTACCGTAATACCAAGTTTGATATACGTTACGCTAGTGAAGCTGCCGCGCGCACATCATGAGCGTGGCATGTAGTCATGTTACATGACACGCATGTCATGATTTTTATGTTAGGGTCTGTCGCTTGTGTTTGCCATTCAATCATGCCATACCATACCAGTTTTGCAACATGCCATGTGAACGAAACCACCGTAAGAGCTGCAGGATCATGAAATTTAAACTATGACATTTATGACATACATGTCATTATATTCATGTTTTGACTTGTCAAATACGTTCTTTATAAAGTCATCCTATGCCTTACCAAGTGTGGTATCGATATCATTATCAAAACGGCCAGGAAAGCTAAAAGTCGTAGGTGGCTAGATAGATAGATACGCTCAAAGTCGCCAAAAATTGCTAAGAAATGCTTCGTATTAAAAAAAACGGCATGGCTCAGTGTTAAAGCATTGGAGTGGCACGAAGAGGTGCCTGGTTCGAATCCCATGAGTCCTGTTTTTCATTTATTTTGTTAATTTTTTTTACTTGACGCGATAATGATTACAGGCACTGGCGGCGACGGACAACTACGGTGTTAAAAACAATCCTTGCTGTGGTCTCATGCCAGATTCCGCTGTAAAAATTTGCCGTGGCTACTACAACATACCAGAATCAATATACACTAGGTTGGTTTGCGTAAAGCCAGTCCTCCCTTTTTTAATGATGCTGAATATTTAGCGCTGGACCTGTATATTTGCTCTGCGCTACTGAATACGCGTTATAATGAGTAGACGTTTGTGTTTGTGAGATAACTTCGTCTATTGTTCAGCCATTGTCTGCACTGCTGGTATTACGTAGGGCAAATCTATATACAGAACTATAGAATGCAAAAAATTCAGCGCTTTGAAGCCCTTAAACTCCTTCATCAAAATGCTCTTTTTATCGGTGTTTAAAGACTTCTACGGGAGTGTACGCATGCTTCTTGCAATTGCAACAAAAGTTCAGCCAATTTTAAGCCACTTCTTGCCGGTTAAGTGACCAATATAGCTCCTTTGTGTGGCAGAGTCTTAGTTTTCAGGAATTACTGAGAAGCACGAAGTTGCGTGTAGCCGACTAGAACAATACTGTATCGCGACACCAACGCATACTTTAGAATAACGTAAATTTTTACAATTACTTGTGCGTCTTTAAAAAATGTTTCCCCACAAGCGGGAAGTGATCGCATCGCAAGACGTTGAAAAACACTCAGCCAGCTCCGCGTCGTGAATACCATTTACAAAACGATGCTGGTGCAATTCCATTCAAGATCTGCTCTCAACAGGAGATATCAATACAGTTGATAAGTGGGGCTCAGCGTTCCCAAACCACCATATGATTATGAGAGATGCTGTAGATCTCAATACAATCATTGAATCTGCAACCTCCTTATGAACACCAACATATGCAACATTCTTGTATTTTAATCAATAAGAAATTCTAAAAAATTTACTGCCACAATTCCAAGTTTTGCAAGCTTTGCAAATATCTTGTAACGTCACTTTATATCAAACCCTGAGTGTTAAGCAATGAGGTGGCAGTATAGCTTTATTAGGTCCTGCCACACCACTTTCATGCAGAGGCTTACAATGAAGCCTTCAGTTAGGTTGATCCGATATGATGTACCACCGCTTTTCATTAAACATTGTTTGTAAGCTGGTACTATACTTTTAGTACAGTCGTACCATACCTCTTTTGTACCGTTGGTTCACAAGGAGGCCTTCAATTGGGATGACCTGGTATGTTGTACCACTGGTCTTATGAGCGCTCTTTGTTTTGTAGCTTTAGGTTGGTAGTGTAGTTTTATTGCATGCTGACTATGCCAATAGCAAAACCCTGTTCCACCGGCACCAGCGTCCAAAGCCTTGTCCAGTTTAGACCCAGTAATGCGTTGGATGATGGGACGCTGTACCAGGATGTTACTGGGAGGTGCTGGGTACACATGAACATTCCGTACAACTTTATATTTAGAAGTCACGCAGTCAACACAGACTCGATCCTTCTTTCTAAATAACAATTGCATCTTTATTCAATACTAACCGACGGCTTGCAGGACCCGAATGAAATGCGCATATTGGCAAGGGCACAAAGTTTATTTGAGGAATTTACATCTTACCTCCGGAAAATACCAAATGAATAGGAGCACCGCAGATGTTCGGCTGTTACTGCTAAGTTTTTTTTATGTTATAGCCGTTTTTTTGCTCTTGCTACTGATCAACATATATAGAGGTATCATGATTACTTGCTCATCATATATGTGCGTAAATGCTTAATAATAAGGTAGTATTCTCGCGCATTTGTCCATTTGGGAGTATACAGCAGACGTGCTTCTGTACAGACTTGCAGTTAGATTGATACCTACAACTAAAGGACCGCCAAAAAATGCTAATGCAATCAGCTGAAAAAATATGCCGGTGTGTAAGTTAACCAAGGCGCACCAATTTACCCACTGAAATTGCGTGTTCTTACATACGAGTGAGAGAAATACCAGCTACTGAACCCGGCAGCTTTCGCTGACAGCCTGCGTTGCTGAAAGCACGATGCATCGATTGTCGTCGCTCCTTGTGCGGACTCCGCACACAAGAAAAATGGTTGACTTAGGTTGAATTTTTTCTAAAATATACTTTGCGGCTGCTCTTACACTTTATACTTGCGTTTATTCAAAGGAAAAATCGCACGTAACATGTAAACCGATGCGGCCCGCACGATAGCGTAATGCTCGCTGTTGGGCACTTGGTAAGACTGGTATTATATCAGATGAGTTGCGACGCTTGAAGTTTCTGAATTTGAGCTCCGAAACATTTCTAACTGTTAGCTGAAGTAAGTAGAAGGACATACATTGCGGTAAAATAATTTCCGGTGTAACAATAACTAACGACAGATGTTTTTCACTCATCTGTTGAGAAAGCTTCGGAAGCGTGGAGAGATCTCAATTACGTCTCGCAAACTTTACGGTGTAAACAATTTGTCGTTTGTGTAAGTACTGATGATAAGCGCTGGATTATGAGCAATGCAACACGGAATTTTTACAACAATACATCACTGATGCGAAATTGGTATGGCAATACGCGGGGGACATGCAAAAAACATGCGTTAATTGCTGCAAGACACGTTCACTGCAACAATTAACGCTGTTATTTACACTGCGTAATTTACAAATTTAAATATTTCTAGTAAGCAAAAACCTTCAGTCTCGGCTGCTTCAAATTATTAACAAATTTTTCTCCTTACTTCAAGGAAAAACATTAAAAAACAGCGATTTAACATATCACAGGCCATCATCACAATGTATGATACGCAAAATAGTGAGGAATGCTCGGGATATGTTGGGTCAGCGTCTGTTCGTGCCACCGAATCAAGCGTTTTATGGTCACCAATAACGAAACGTACCACTGCACACGCTACATAAACGTGCACGTGGCTCTGGTAGAAACAGTGTGTGCTCCACTATGCTCCAGCAAACTCCAGTGTAAATGCCAGTGTTTCCAGCGCTTCCCAGTGTGCACCAAAGTCACAACGGTCAATCCAGCGTCCCTACTAGTTCAACCCAGCTGTTTCTCAGAGTGCCAGTAAATACCAGCGTGTAGCAGTGCCACAAAACGTACTGGCATCATGGTGGGGACGCTGCTTTTTGCAATAGAGATGCCGCTTTTATACACAGGTTTACAAACAGCCCTTCAACTAAGAAGATTTGGTACGTTTTACAACTCATCTTATGCAAGTGTTAGTCGGACACTGGGGTGGTATATAATTGAGTCAACGCTTTATAGCTCCCTATAACAGCGTCGTTCTCTTCTAGAATTGTGCCCACGTTCGCTTGTGATGGTGAAGCGCATGACTATTGTGCACGGGGCACGAGAAAGTGGGTGGACCTGCGAGGCTTCGAAGATGACAAGCATCGGTGAAAGGAAAGTTCACCATATCAAATGCCGCGAAAAACCAACGCTGTAGTCACCCATCGGGGCCGCGCCGCGTCCCCTTTACAAATGCGAAGCGCCCTAGTTGAAACATATGTCCCCCCGGATCTACATATAGATAGATAGATAGATAGATAGATAGATAGATAGATAGATAGATAGATAGATAGATAGATAGATAGATAGATAGATAGATAGATAGATAGATATATAGATAGATAGATAGATAGATAGATAGATAGATAGATAGATAGATAGATAGATAGATAGATAGATAGATAGATGGACGTACGGACGGACGGATGAACGGACGGACGGACGGACGGACGGACGGACGGACCGACAGACAGACAGACAGACAGACAGACAGAATGACAGACAGACAGACAGACAGACAGACAGATAGATAGATAGATAGATAGATAGATAGATAGATAGATAGATAGATAGATAGATAGATAGATAGATAGATAGATAGATAGATAGATAGATAGTTTTGCAATAAAAACGACAAGGCTCAGAAAACAAATCGATAGGAAACAGCGCTAGTTGTTTTCTGCGCGTCGTGTTCTTTTTTTTTTTTTTTTGGCGCCCGACTTCTATGTTTATACATGCACCAACTCACTCAGCAACGCAATTTAAACGTAGGTCCTATATTTTTGGTGCCTTATAGAAGCAACCTCAGTTTACCCCCGTATTTACAAATGATTCTTCACTAAAAGACTCTCCTCGAATGGACAAATGGTGTCACCCATTGGCAGATTCAGAGTACTTCGGGTAATAATGCTTCATCTGCTGCATGGGAAGCAAGACTATTCTATTGGCAGAATGGTAGAGCTCCCTGTATGTTGCACTGGCATATCTGGAGCAGCTCCATAGGCACCACACACTTACCAGAGGGAGCTGCGTTGCTCAGTTTGAGGACGCTACCTCAGAAACAAGTTTCTGAGGTAGCGTCCCTCATTGTTCTCGAGCCGTCTTCCTCACTCTCTCGCTTATCGCTCCTTTTCTCAGCCCTACCCGCTGCTGTAATTGGTGCATTCCTTGCATGTGATCTTGCAAAATGCTAGTTGTGTCATTTATTCTTATGCAAAATGTTCAAAACGAGTACGCATGTGCATATGGCTCCAGCCGGATTCTCGCCGTGAACAAAGACGAATCGTAGCCAGGACATAAACTGAACAGGAGGAGCGTTTCAGTGTGCGCCAAGTCAGCCAAGATTGTTTCGCGGTGCTCGTTCAATCCAAATCATGACAAAAGTATTTCTTGTTCCACTATTAACTGTGGCGCATACCCACTTCCGTCATAATTCATCGTGTTAGCCACTGCATGCATGGGCAATTGGCAGAAAATTATTAGCTAGTGCTCAGCGGATACCGCGCTTCTCAGAAGAATGACGAAAAATACCGTAGCGAATGCCAGCCTACTACCCAAAAGTTTATCAATAATGCCTTAGTAGGTACTGAGCAAGTGTGCTATCTGTAGCTATCCAATGAGTGTTTTGAAAAGGTTCTGAAAAGCCGCTCTTCTAGCTTTCGCCGTGACAGTGCTGCGCCTACCGTGCAGGCCTGGTTTTTTTTTTTTTCAGGAATGCTGTCCCACCGAAAAACAACAGCAAATGATTTCGCTTTTTTCAGCTTATTTTGTGCTGTCCGAGATGAAGCACGCCGTGAAGTCTAGAGAGATAGAGAAGAAACTTTATTGAAGTGTCCCTGCTGGGGTCAAAAGTGGCGGGGGGGGGGGGACACGGGCCCCTCTGTTACCCCCTTCCTCAAGCAGTGGCCAGGAGTTGAATCCCGGCGGCGTCTTCGGCCAGCCGGACAGCCCAGAGCTGGTCCTCCGGGCAGGTGCTTAGCAGCGAAGCCTCCCACTGCTCGGACGTAGTGATTGTGAATGTAGGGTTCGTGCTGTGTTTACCTGAGTGAGTAGCTGCAGGGCAGGCCCATATAATATGGTCGAGCACGGAGTTAGGAGCACCGCACACTTTGCATTGTGGCGTGTGAATAGCGGGGTAAATACGCCTGTACAGTGACGGACAGCGGAAAGTGCGTGTCTGTAATAGACGCCAGGTAGTGAACTGCTGCTTACTAAGACACTTGTCTGATTGTGGGTATGTAAGTTTGGCTTTGCGGTAATAATTAGGATTTCTCCAAAGGTAACCATTCTGTCCCTCGCATTGTCGAGAAACGAGAAGACCATCATCTCTCGCTCAGCCGCCTCAGGTCACGAGGTGTGATGCTCTGTGGGATAATGCGCCTTGTGGACGAGAGCTCGGGCGGTGTCATGAGAGTGTCCGTTCCCCGCGAGCCCCGAGTGGCCCGGAGTCTAGATGATCTCAACGCGGCCGCGATGTAACAGAGGTGCACTTTTGAGAATTCCGAGCACCGGTTGGGTGATCACACTTTTGGTAAAGTTGTGAATGGCAGTCTTGGAGTCGCTGATGATGCAGGATGCTTGGGTTGAAGCACAGGCTAAAGTGATGGTTGCTTCTTGGCCTTCGGGTTTGTCCGCGCGAATGGTGCCAGTTGCGGTAGTTATGTACTGCGACCCGGTGGCGACACCGTGGGCCACGGCCCGATGCGTAGGATATTCTGCTGTGTCTACATACGCCACGTGCGCGGCTTTCGCGTAGCGTTTACCTAATTGCTTGGTGCGGTGTACTCGTCTTTCCGGGTTATATTCAGGGTGAATATTGCGTGTTATAGATGGAATCACGAAGGTGTTGCGAATGTCCGAAGAAATTGGGAGTTTCTGGCCAAACTGGAAGACGTAATGTATGCCGAGTGCGCACATGAGATGATGTCCTGTAGGGGTTTGGCGTAATTGTTCGTAGTGCGATATACGTTGGACTTCAATGAATTTGTTTATAGTATTGTGGAGTCCTAGGTCATGTAGTTTCACATTGGGCATAGACGTGGGGAGATGCAGCGCGCACTTGTAGCAGTGCCTGATCATTATGTTTAGTTTTTTCTTGTCAGTGAGCGTAAGTTTCATAATTGAAGCAACGTAAAAGACTCTGCTTATGAAGAAGGCAGTCACCAGTCGTATGAGATTGGCCTCTTTTATTCCGTGCTGTTTATTGGCGATGCTGGAGATGAGCCTAGTAGTCTGATAGACATGATTGTGCAGCAGTTGCATTGTTTCCGAATTGCCGCCATTCTGCTGAATGCGGAAGCCCAATGCGTTTGCGTAATGAGCGGTTCCATTTGTTGGAGTTATAGCGCTTGCACAGACCAGTGAGGGCCTTTCACATGTGCACCTTGGTGTCTACCGTGTGGCCTATGGCGTCATCTGAGGTAGTCTTGGTAGCACGCTTAACGTCTCGTAGTAAGGAAGCTGTTCGTTGGTTGATCGAGGTGGCAGATTCCGGAGAGGCCGTTGCCCGCAATAGAAGACATCCCAGTCAACCAGGGCAGGCTGTTTGAATTGTCTTTGTCTGGTGTCGTGGATGTAACCTCAAGCGGGTGAGCGAGCGTTGACATCCCCTACCAAGTGAAGGGGAGAAATTCTTGCGAACTTCTTGACATAAAAGAGGAGCTTGTGGAAGCGAGGGGGTTGTCGTGGGCTGCTGTAAATATAGACCTTGAACATACTGGTGGGTGTCCGGCAAGCGGAAGAGAGGATTTCCAAAATAATGTATGACACTGTAGCACAGAGTGAAGATTGTTGAATAACAGGGATATTTCGTTTCACGAGGGTGGTAAGGACTTCGCGACTGTCAGGAGCTTGAGCAGCCGTGAAGGGGGCGTATCCGACCAGCTTAGCCTGCCGCCCTATTCTTGTAAAGCAATCATATCTGGTGTATCTGTTTCTTTGAGTGTCATTAGAAATTGTAGCACGCTCCTCTTACGGCGGTAGCCACGGCAGTTCCACTGCCAGATACTGTACGGAATGTGTGGATTACTCAGGACTATCTTGGTTACTGCAGTCATAACGCTTCTGATGCGAGTGTGAGAGAGAGTGATGTGTACACCGCTCCAGCTCCATGACTCAGCTATTGTAGCTGGCGAGAAGACTCGAAAGAGTGCCTTCAAGGTTGTGCTGGTTACATGTCGCTCGGGCTTCCCGCTTTCCGTCGAGAATTAAGGGGAGGTAGTGCTCTAACTTTGCTGTGAGGATTGAATCGATGGATTGCTCTAGTGTTTGCGCAATGGTTTGTTCAAGCATTAGTGGTAACTGCTGTTCAAGTACAGTTTGAATCGTCTCATGAAGTTGGTGCTGCGGCACAGATTCTACAGGCAAAGTGGGTGCTGTGGCGGTAGGTGGTTGCGACGATGGTGTGGTTGATTTTCTGTGTCTGGAGCCTTTCGTTAAGGTGGGGGGGCGGAATTGGCGTGGAGGCGTAGAGGATGGAGGCTGCTGGGCAAGTTCTTTCCGAACAGCAGCGTTTTCAACGCGAAGTTCTTGTACTAACGTACGGAGTGAACGCAGCTCTAGTGCGATAGTGTTTAACATGGTTTCCTTATTAGGTGTGGTCGTGTGTGTGGTTGTAGGCGCTGTAATATGTATAGGAGTAGGTTGGGAGGCAATGCTAGCCCAGTTTACCGTAGGGGTGGCGAGGGTGAGACCATGTTATCGTGGCTGAAGGGGGGGGGGGGCGGACATCCGAAGCCTCGGGCGCCGAAGATCCCAATACACTCCGTTCGCTGCGAGTGACACGCCACCGCGCGGCCGTCAGAGAAGGCAGTCGGTGAGACCCCGAGCAGACGCGAACGCTTTCCCGTGCCCGCTAGCACCACTTCCTCCATGGCTTGCATGTAGTTGTAGGGGTTCATTGACGCAGTCATGAACTGCTGTGTTGTCGGTTGTACGAGCAGGTACACGTCGTGCCCTGCGGGAACGACGATTTATCGTTTCTCTACTCTTTTGTGCTTTATTGGGCAGCGGCAGAAGTGAATTGCGGCTGTGCGAAGAAAAAAGTAGGCTTGGTTCCCGCTCCCTTCGCCGTTTCGCGTTTTGTGATTTTGTTTTTCTTGTATTGCTAGAATTTGTGTACATTTCAGCGCTGACGGAACAAACTGGGAGCCCTCTCAGCACTATGTGATATGCAGTGCACATTTCGTTGGAGGTGCGCCGTCGAAGGATGTCTCGTCCCCGTCGTACGTGCCAAAACTATTTCCTGACGAGTATCTTTAGCTGTCCGTGCTTGCAGGAGATAAGCTTGGACGCTATGACAGATGAGAACTGCACAAAATGAACTTTCTCTATTTTTTTCTGGCTGTCAGCTAGTCGCATTATGATTAGCCATTAGATTTTCGACGACCCTTCAGCCTATATTCCGTCATGTTGGTGTGCTCGACGGCTCGTGTTACCAGTTAGATTTTAGTAGTGTAGCTTGCTAGGCAAGTAGGTGAATAAAGACTGCAGGAACAGCGCGATCGGTAAGCACAGGACGAAAAAGAAACGCACACAACGACACGAGCACTGACTATCAACTTTGTATTTCCTGTTAGGTCACAAACGCAGCATATAAACAATTCATAGTCAGCGCTCGTGTCCTCATATGCGTTTGTTTTACGTCCCGTGCTTTGCGTTCACGCTGTTCCTGCAGTCATGCTTTTAGTGCTGGCGGAAGCGCAGCTGATCAAGTAGAGATACGCTAACTAGAGTCGATCCCCTTCCCCCGAGATGCTGAGCGATAAGAATGTCAGGTCGTCGCGGCTATTTGAAAAGATCATAAGATTAAAAAAGAAAGACTATAGCTGGATTAGCCCTATGGCACTTGGAAGCTTCAAGAGGTCTTGGTGCCCGAAATTTTAAAAATAGATTTAAAACAAGCAACACTGATATACACAGGACACAGTGAGAGTAAACGACGGGACACTCATTGTGCCTTTGCTTACCACTGGGTTTTTTTTTTAAATCAGTTACGGCAATGTACCAACTAGCCCAGTTTATTGCCTTGGCTCAAAAATATTTGCGCACCTCTGCGCTAGAACGTAGCTTAGGTGAATTTAGAGTTTGGGTGAATCATAAAAGTGTAGTGAGTTCACACAGACGTTAAAGCCAAGTGCGCAAGCACATTTAGTGATTGATACTTTTAGTAAACAGCTGACCCTGTAATCATTCAATGTTGATGAATGAGCAAAGCGTGCAGCATACAGGCAATCGCGCGCACGGAACTAAAATCAAGGCTGTTTCTTTTCATCCTAGATCTAGCCGTCATTGCAGTTTTTGTTTTGTTGTTACTCTGGATCCTGACGGGGAGTGAGACAAGGAGAAGCAGATCTGCGGCACCTATTGGCTGCAAACAAGATAACAAGGCTGCTAAAATTTGAAGCAGTTCTACTGCTGCACCTCAGTCGGTTCATGTTATGTCAGCTCGAACCAAACAGTACGTAAACTGTTGAAAAATTGCAGTAATTGCTCCTCCCTTCTCCTTGCTCTCATATTTTTTCGTTCATTTCTACCTTCCATTGAATTGATGATTTAGATAAGTTACAGGACACATTTTTCACTTCAGGATTAAGAAGAGGACAGCCATTACAGCTGTTGCCAATATCGCCGAATCTTCACAGAATGTGTTGCACGCTGCACCAACTACAGACACCATGGATTCACCAGCCACTTCAGCACCACTGAGGGGGGAACCTGAAGACAATGATGGAAATAATGAATCCGAATAGCTGCAAGGCGTAAAGATTGGTGCTGTTTTAATATTGCCAGGCACAGAGCAACTGTCCATTCAAAATGTGGAGATTACCGAAAATGCAAAGTGGGTGCTTAGGTTTCGAAAGTTAATGAGCAGAAGAAACATGTTGTTACAAATGACAAAAATGCAGCAATAAATAACTTAAACAACATTTATTGAAGCAGACGTGAACCAAAAAGAAACAAGTAGAGCTCTGATGTCACAGGCATTAGCAACAATGTAAAAGGAGGATCACACAATTTGTTAGCTGCAAACATAGCACTAGGACTAATTCGCATGTGTGTATTTCACCTCACTGTGTGACATCAACTTGCCAATGTAACGGTGCATCCGGGCACCGAGCGAAAGTGCGTCTATGTCAGCATGCGACTCCTTGCATATAGCCAATGGATAGCAAAAAGCAGAGCCTTTTGCTAGAGATTTGCTTTAGCTCAGCTACAAGTACATAGTGGTCTGAACTGCTACAAGGTCCCAGTTTCACATTACCTTATTGTGCAATGTAACCCCAAATGTAGTCAAATAATCCTTGGAGCATCTGAGGTACGTCACACTTGGTTAATGAGGACTGTAATCCATGCTCAACTGTTGCCATTTTTCAAGATTTGCAGAAGGAAGCAGTGACAAAGGGCTTGGAGCTTGTTCCTCACAACGTTGCTTGCCTTTGGATATTGCATGGCTTTTTATTGAGTGTCAGTGACTGCGTTTTAATGCATCACTATTTCCCTAGCACAAGCTGATCAGCGATACACTAATGTGTGAAGTAGCCTACACTGCCTCCTTCAAAAAGTGACTCCCCTGAAACTCAAAACAAAGAATGGTGCGCTGAAAGGTAGTCTGGAACACAGAAGCAAGTACAGTAGTACTGGGTGTAAAATGACTGGAGATGAACGAGGTGAAACAGCTCAGGCGTAGCGAATTGCGGTATGAAGGAGGCTTGCACACACAGGTGCTACTTAATTCCTCAGGCAGTGAACAGACTTGTAGAATGTAGTTCTGGCCGTCAAATTTTTCTTGCTAAAAAGTCTACGATGGTTGTTTTTGTTGGTCGCAATACATGTTCCATACCACCAAGTCTCTCGAGTGCACTCTACCTGTATGAAAACCTTGAGAAGGCTATTTGCTTTGTTTGCCTGTCTAGCGATCTTAGATGGGGCATACAGTTGGCGTTGTAGTGCAAAATTAAGCTAGGAAGCACCTTGTTCTCTTATATGAAAATCATAACACACCTCTTTTATGCAGGTTTCAACGCAGAAGGTTGAGACACCGTAGGCCCACCGTAAAGGTGCCCTTATGATTGCGTGCACCCTGTTTGCTGATGCATGCGAGGCGCCCGTCCAGGTTTAAATCCTGGAAGACGAACACACGCGAACGAATTAAGGGGCAAACTGAATTACGTGTTAGCGGCCCGGCAGCTCTTCGCACACTCGGTAGGATCATTCTAGGACGCAGAGAGTAACGCAACTGCAGAGTATCCATGAAAAAAAACGAAGCTTTGCGAACTTCTCTTGCGACGGAAGCACAATGTTTCTTTTCCAGCGCAGCATAAACAACAACAGAGCTTGTACCGAATGAGAAAGACTCATGATGGCCGAAGTGACCATGCCGCCGTCGTTATCTGCGCCACATCAGTGGAAGCGAAAGACGAAAAGGGCCCGGTCGTAACAAGTTTATTTCTCGCCCGCACCTCAAGTTCTTGGCATGAGCCGCGCGAGTGTGCGATGTTAAAGCGATCATTATGAGTGATGATTCTGCATCGTCGCTACAATCGACAATTTTAAATAAAATACTCAAAATACTTGGTGGCTGCGAATCGACATGGCACGAAGCCGCGAAGAAATAATAATGCCGCCAAGCCACTCGCCGAAGTTTCAATAGCGAATGGCTGTGGAGCCGTTGATTATTCCAATGGTTTTGAGCATTTTGTATACACATGTATAGTGGTGATCCACCAATAATATTCTAATCGTGAAAGAAGGAGAGCTTGTCTTGATAGCCATGAAGTAAGCCTATTGGGTGACACACGCCTGGCGCACACATTTAGCCGTTAGTACTGACGATGCCGTATGAAAGCGTTCACTCGCTTCAAAAACGTGGCGGCTCTCGTGCAGGTTTTTCCTTTTTTAATGGTGCCATTATGGAAGAACGATCCCACAACAATATGTCTAAATCCAGCTCGAAGCACTAACGTGCCAGCCATGGGTGCTTGAACCGCCTTAGCTGTCAAAGCAGTGAGACACTATCGTTTGCTAAGGCTCGCTTCGTTGCACGCTCACCGCACCACAAATGGCACAGCGTGCGTTTTTCAAACTGCCCTCTATAGCTTCTACACGTAGTGTAAAAGAGCTCCTGGGGTTGATTCTTGCGCCGCTGCTTTGATCGGCTGCGTGAGCCGCGACGTCTTCAGGTTGAACGTGGACTGCGGGAGCGGGTGTCGCTAGGCTTCACCTCCCGGCGTTCCGGATGAGCATCTTGCGTGGAAATCGTGGTTCAGACGTACTGTTGTTGCTGAAGCTTGGCTTTTTTTGGCAATGATAATTAAGAAGGCGAGGTGCCTGGTAGCGTTGAGGACAGGTGTCACCTGTCTGGTGGGCTTGGCCGCACGAAAGACAATCGAGGATTCATGGATGAGCAGTAGCATGGTTGGAAGTGTCAAACAGCGCACAGATTACGGCATTCGGTTTGGGGCAGACATCTGAACGGTGACCGACTGCCCCCCATTTGTCGCAGACTTTGGTGTGCTTCTTATGTGGGTAACACTTGCATTCGGCTCCTCGATAGTAGGCATCAAAAGGGACTTGGTCGCCATAGAATACAATGGGTACAGCGTTTGTCCTTCGCATTCGTCGAGCTTGTACTATCGTGGGGTTGCCATCATTATCAAGACTTGCTGAGATGTATTCAGGAGAGTCGTAGGGAGGATTATTGTCGATCACTCTATTTGCTGTGTTCTCAGGGGAAGTAACGTAGGCTCGAACGTCATAGCTTTCAGTTTCCACCTGTAGTTCGGAGATCCGACTGTAGATTTCTGCGTTGGATAGATTAAATGTGCTTACTACGATGAGATTAGCTTCAACGCGTGTGCGGTAAATGTCTAAATAAGTAGCGTTGCACGCAGATCTACTTTGCGTTGAATAGCATCACGCAGTTGTGCTTCCCCACTTTGGAAAGGTTGAGGCCGTCCCTCGGGCGAATCACAACTTTGACGTGATCATCTGGCAAACTCGGTTGCCTGGGTTTGCGAGGGTGACGCTGGGCCGATCCATTCAGAATTGGGGTTTCGGACGCACTTCCCTGGCCAGTTGCCGATGCCGGAGCATTCGATGCATGCTTGCGTTGCTTGTTTCAAAGGCTAGAGGTTCATCCGGCTTCGAGGGTGGCGTCTTCAGGACTGATCTCAGTTCCTTCGACTGTGAACACTTCCATGGTTAACACGGCAGCCATTTCTGAAGATAGGGCTCAACGTGGGCGAGCCAGATGAATCTGGGTGGCACCGGCGTCACGGCAAGGAGCTGTTGTAGCAGCCGCCACACCAGCGTCTGGCGGCGCGAGCAGTGCGAGTTCTTCATTAGGGTGAGCATCTGTATCACCTAGGTCGGGAAAAGCTCGCTCACCAAAAATCTTCCGTGTACTGTGGTCGGGGGCTGGTTGTATTGGGTGCTGGGTGGTTCCAATCATCGACAAGGGCGATTGAAGATATCCATTAGTAGGGGCTTAACGCTGCCTCTTCCACATGCAGGAGCGAATGGGTATGCTGCTGCTCTGCATCACGTCCAAGGGTTCTCCCTGTGAAGTGTAGCTATGAGTCATTTCACGCGAACGCTTTCATGCAACTCCGTTCATGCGGATCTGCGGAGTGACTTCATGTGTCGGTTTTTTATTGAAACGACCGTAGCGCGTCTAATGCGTGTGTAGTGCAGGCCAGTTGTTACACATATTTGGGCATATGTATCTATACAGAACACATGGAGCATGTAATCAACATACATTCAGAAACATTTCCTGCTTCAGCAGTTGACCAGAACGCGGCGCAAAATGGTCGAAACACGCTGCTTCGGGACACCTCACCAGTAGAACTCTCAATTTTCAGAAAGTTTCGCGCACCGCACCAGACATCACGATTGTCTAATTGGGCACATTTAAAAAACTGTTATCGCAGTGCTGCTAGTCAAGCGTTCGTGCCAGTCTGGTCATTGTTTTTTTCTTTTGTGTGCAGAAGCCGGCTGTAACCACTCGTCATAACGTCATGCCCTGTGGTCACTGACAGGATCCAGCAAGAAACGCGTTCACTGTGTCACAGCACGAACAAAACACATTCAGAAAGCTGGACTACTTCTAACTGGACGAACTACATTGTACGACGCGAGCCCATGGCTAGTTGTGTAAAATATAGAACTGCACAATGTTTCCAGTTCAGTAACGCACATCCTGCTTCCTTTTGTGTTGTACCATTTATGTTCATATAGGTAACCGCTTATTCTACGCCTCATTTTCTTCTACTTTGTTGAATTTACATTCATTCACCGTAGCAACTGAACCCACACAAGCACTTTTAGGGACGTTTTGAACATCTTAAGGGGCGCTTCAGGAACATAAGCAGGGAGGAAAGGGGAAGGTGTTGCTACCTTGGAAACTTGTTTCATCTAGGCACCTTACACTACCTCGCCTGAGCCATCGGGCGCAGACCCGGTCTCTATACCTACGAATTTATTTCGACTATTTCTCATCAAACTACTGCCGAAAACATGTTTGCAGAACACCGCGATGGTAGGCGGCGAGCACGAGCCCAAGCCTTACATGACGACTATGCCTCGCGGCTTGATGTGGCCTACGTGGACGCGGCCCGCTACCCCTCCCAACCAAGCGCGTAGGCACTTAGCGTAATAACTACTCGCACCCCCGTCAACACTGACGCAATCTTGAGAGTAGCCGGTCCTGTCCGTGCCCTCCACCTCATCGAAGCCGAGGAAGCGGCCGTAGCTCTCGCGGCCTCTTACGGGTTCACTATGATCTTCAGCGACTCGAAAACCGCTATCTCACATTTCGCTCGCGAGGACTCGCTTGCTCGATTCTGTGCCGACCGGTTGTGCCCTCGAGATATCCGATGAAAGCGCAGCTCTGACCTACTGGTTTGGTCCTACGCCACCTCCTGACGCCGGTTCCCGACAATGACGACAGCGTAGCTCCAGTCGACTGGATTAGCCCTACGTCATCTCCCTTTTGCCGACAACAGCTCTTGCAAGTGGTGCCCCGTGCTCACACTCCTGCGACCGTGTTCATCTTTTTTCTTCTCTTTACTTCTACAGCTTTCTGTCCCTGTGCCTCTCTCTATATATATATATTTATATATACTTTTATTCCTATCCTCCTAATCCCTTCTTACCCCCATCACTTGTGAACTACTGTTGAGGTGTAACACCAGATGCAGACGGTTACGGGGCTCAAATTTCTATTCTTTTCCTTTTTATAACCATATAAGAAAAAAATTCGCTCGTGGCATCGTTGCTCCTGGTGCCTTACGGCTCCTTGAGTCCCTCGCCTACCTCGAAGACAAGGATCCACCTCCCATATCTCTTATCTAGGTCCCGGCCCCGGCGCACGCAGAAAACCCGGGGAACGAAGCCGCCCACCGACAAGCTCGACAATTCGTCAACCGAGTGGTGGGCCCTGCGATGAGTCCAGAGAACACCGGCGAGCTTCTATCACGAAATTGCTCAGCACTTTTGCCTCGCACGTCGAACAAAATCCCCGCCGCATACCAAACTAATGAAACCACAAGAAATCACAGGGCGCCACCTTCAAATGATCTCGTTCCTGGGCCCGCAGGTATACGCACACTTTAACCCGATCTGTTCAGTCCGCATTGCTCAAAATGTAGCTTCGTCGCCTCCCTCTCTCATATACTATGGGACTACAGCGAGGACCCACCGCCGCCTGAGCTCCTGACTACTCCCTCGTGCGAGGCATAAGAAAGAGTACTCCGAGATACAAACCTAGAAGTACAGCTCTGGGCCATACAGTGAGCAGAGGAGTTGGCGGCCAGGCATGTCCTATTCGCGATTCCTCTGTGATTTTTTTCCACTTGAATAAGGTTGTTTCTCACTCTCTCTCACTCTCTGCCTCGTCTTAAAGTCCTGGAAATTCGCCTTTAGGGGCACGCGGTATATAGGCGCATGCGCGCGTCTCTCATGTATCTCGGCCACACTCCGCCGACTAATGCTCGGTGCGAGACGCGCATGCCACGTTCTATTTTTAATAAGGCCTTCTCGAGGTTTCCTTTTTATCCACTAGGCTATGTATTTTGGCACTGCATTCAGACTTTCAAACCCGTTTGAACAGTGCCTATCGCGAAATCTACTCCATGGAGCAACGTTTAGGGGCGGAGCTCCCAAAGCCGTGGGACATGCGTCCGCAATATACGTAGTAGTAGTAGCTGTAGTTGTAGGTAGCCACCTCCACAGCTGGACTAGAAGAGCGACGCGCGCACTCTTTAGAATTACGTGCGTTATTTACGTACGTTAATTACGTACTATATTTTGAATTACGTACGTCATTCATATATAAAAAGATAGTTGTCTCCGACAAACTAACCTACATAGACGAGTATTAATGACTTATACTTCAATGCAATTTGCTTTGAATTTGAGGCTTACCAAAACAAATTGGCAGTATATCCACGGAGTGAAGGATGGAGAGTGGAGCGAAGCATTGATCCATCAATTCGTTCTTGCTTCCTTCCGTCTGTGCGACCGTTCATGCGTTCATCCGCCCGTCCGTGCGTGCGTCCGTTCCTGCGTTCGTCCATTCATCCGCCCCTGCGTCCGTTCATGCGTCCATTCATGCATCTGTCTGTCTGTCCGTTTGTGCATCTATTCAACACTCCAAGTACCACCATCTCGAATCTTTTCATCATATATTCCCAATATAGAAACACCGCCTTCCAGCGGACATTCCAATGACTAAACGAGAGGTGGCACACGCACACCTTCTAATAGCTTGCGCTTCGGGTCTACTTCCCACCTTTAACCACCTCGAGTTCATGGTATATACTAGTTCACTGCATTCATGGCACTGCGGCCCAACACTCGCTAAACCTTTCTAAAACCAAGGAGGTTACGCCCAGCGAGTATAACGTAGCAACCTTTTCCTGGCAGATAGAGCTCAATGTACATGCCAATGACTGCATGGGAAATGAGAGACAGGAGAACTCGGCTTTTACTTTCTTACGGCTTGCACTTCGTACCTACTTCCCACCTTTAACTACCTCGAGTTCATTCATGGTATATACTAGTTCATTGTATTCATGGCACTGCGGCTCAACGCTCGCTAAACCTTTCTAAAACTAAGGTGGTTACATCCAGCGCGTATAACGTAGCAACCCTTTCCGTACAGATAGTGCTCAATGTACATGCAATGGCTGCTAATGCGGATCGCAGCGTGCACGTTAACTAAAAGCCGAATGCTCCTGTCTCTCATACCCCATTATCAGCTATTGGAATGTACATTCAGCACTATTTTTGTTGTTCAACAACGCACAGAAGGAATCTCTCCCCGGCACCACCTTGGAGGTCAAAATGTTTGCAGGTCAAAGCGTAAGACTGGTTACATACTACGCGGGACGAACGGGTGCCGCTATAAGGAGCTTCGCCCCTAAAAGTAGTAACAGAAGGACGCACTTTGAGCATTATTTGACCAGTAAATCATAGAGAAATAAAGGTTAAGAGTGGACACTCCCGTAGACCCCAGCGGCCCAATCGACCCTAGCACACCTAGTGGTTGGTGAGAGCAAGTGGCGTGAGCTTCCTGTTTCGGTTTCACTGGCGCAAATTTTGAATTACTTTGCATAACCGACGTTTGGCTATGACGAAAGTTCATGATTTCAGACCACTATTCATCGCCCAAATGGATAGTTTTTGTAGGTCGTTTTGATTTAGCGATTCCCTGTTTTGTTTTGTTCAGTGGTTCGTGCGAATCGGTCGTGACGTAATTTTTATTTCGATTAAGTTATAATAAAAAGAGATGCAGGTAATGATAATTCACTACAGTTTTATTCATCGCGCTTGTGTTTTTCTTTTGGAACGAGTGATCAATGTATATATCAGTCAAAGAGACAGAGTATCCGTAATGTTTTATTCAAAGGCAAGGTAGCGTCTGAGAATATAAAAAGCGCAATATGACAAAGGTAGACAACAAATGTATCTCGCCTTACAAATAAATTGTAACAAATACAGAGAGAAGACAGACAACGCACAAATCGCTAGAGTTGGCAGAAGCCGAAAAGCTGGTGAAGTATGACACACCGGGCCAGTGGGTAAGTAAGAATCTATGGCAAAAACACAGCGCACAATGCTGATGAAGAAGGAAGAAGTGACATATACACAGCAATGACGTCGCGAATCACGCCTGGGGTTAACCGAAATAATGCATATAAAAAAGAGCACACAGAAACCACACGACACAATATAGCAGAAAGGCAAAGGTGCAGTGTGCTGGCTGTGCTTAAGAACAGCTAGTCCAAAATGAAAAAAAGCAGACTTGATGCCTGCTTGTCCTCAGAAAGGTAGGGCTTTGCAGCTTGCTCACTACGCGAAAGACAAACTTTATGCTACAAAACTGGCAGGTTTTGTGGCTTTTGTTATGCGTCGCCTTCATAAAAAAATTAAGATCCCAAGTGATTTGCGTATGGGTGATGCTGTGACGCTTGCGAGCTAAAATAGATTGTAGTCATCACTTATCCAGAATTGTGGACCCTAATTGGTGCTACGAGAGCGGTATTACAGGGCTAATAAATAGCAGGAGGAAACTACTTTGGCTCATTATTTTTCACAAAGGCTCTACATCGTACGTTATCACTCAAAAGCTATATAAAAATAAAATGGCAGCGTCCGCAGCCCCATCAAACGCTACAAGTTTGAGTATTCTTTTGAAAATTTTGATGGGCAAGATGAGGAGGTTGATGAGAAGCTAAAATACGAAAAGCGTGATAACGTGAACCGTGCCCACTTCATACTGTGTTCCTTAGCCACTCGAAGACATTTCAACAAGCGGTTTTGTTATCGATATATTACTTGAGCTGGAGAGATAAAGCATACACAGTGACCAAGCGAGCCACAGTAAAGTGTACAGTTCACCCGCATTTGCTACAAAAATACAGACAGGATACCCAACATTCTTTTTAAGGTTACGCAAATCACTTCGAGCGAATACACAGTGTCCCTACTTCTCATAGCGGGTAACCTAAACAATGTATGCAACGAAGGAGTGGCTAGCCCAGTTGAGCTGAATATAAGCATATAAGACCATAATGAAGTCTGCTGTAACGAAGTAATAACATAACAAAGCTATTGCAGGATTCGGCTCAACTCGAATACTTTAGTGTAAACCCGCCGCTAATTGCTAAGCTTTGAACTTATCAAGCTGTATGCCTGAGATTGAAGACTGGAACGTAACCCTATCTAAGTTTCGGTTCACAAAACGCACATGCCAATATAAACGAACCCGGCAAAACATTTTCAGAAACTTCGCGCGACACCCAGCAGAGCAGAAATGAAAATCGCCAACACTTGACAGATGGTGATACAAAACATCGCACACTTTCAGGTGATGTGCAGTGGCCTCAATTATGGCAAGAAAGTGAGATTCAAGTTGTTGTACGTATGCAAAAGCTGCTTCTGATGGCACAGTGAGATTCCCAAAAAGTTTCCTGGGAACGTGGTATGCTTTGAGCATTGTGAAATACTGGTGGGTACCCTTAAGCGTCTCACTGTCGTCTTTCAGTAACTGTGGGCAACTGCAACCGTCACATGCATTCCGAAGGAAGTGTTTGATGAGAAAACCAGCTACATATTATGCAGCGGAGTCATCGATAATATGGGAGTGAACGTTTGTCGCAAGTTCAGAGAGATCGTCTAGAGCGGGAAAGTCGTCAGGCTGTGGCTGTGCACACTCCTCATTATCCACAAGAGACGCACTGGTGAGGGAGAATAGCGAGAGCTGCTCTTGGAAGAGGTCACATTCATCATCCTCGACATTTCTGTATTCTGACAGCTTGAAGAGTTTTCTTATGCAGATGTGCTTCAGGCCACAAATATATTGTGCTACATTGGGGTTGGTGTTGCAACCCTGTTTTTGCCTAATGTGGCCAAATATGTTCTCTAGAGGATCCTGTTGAAGCCTGCGTGTTAACAGGTATTCAAAATTGTAATTTTTGGAGAGGTCGTCCCATAGTTGACAAATTGCCTGAATTGTAATTTGCCAACCTACGATGGTTTGTGGTTGACGTCTGCCAACAAACTGCCATGATGCAATCCAGGGAAGCTGGCCTCGGAGGAAGTCAATCAGCTCTGAATCATTTTTCATGATTGCATGCCGCAGCTTTTGCGAAGTTCTTTTTTTACTCGAGCTGTTCAAGGCATCGAAAATCCTGTCCATACGATCACAAAATTGAGCTGTAGTGATGGCCGAGGCAGGCAGCACCTTCGCATACACCAATGCCGTGATAGCATTCCAAACTGATGCACTGAGGACCTGAGTTGCTCTGCTGACCTTCATATCAGAAAAAGGTTTCTGATGAACGTGCCATTCAGTCAACTCTGGAGCCAATCGCAACCGCAACTCATGTGAGGATTGGTAAAGGCTTACAATGTGCGACCAGTTAACGATGTCATCCCCAATGTATGACTTGTGTGCTTGGACATTATTGCGCGTTGTTTTAATTAAATGCGGAACATCAAAAATGTAATATACCCGCTCACCATTAACTTCAAAAAAAGGCTTTGCTACAGTCACTCTTAGTTCGTTAGCGAGACTTACATTTGAACTGCCCTGGTCACAAATTACTGCTTTCACTGCAATATTAATGCTCCTAAGCTCCAAAATGAGTGACACCAGCACGTTATACATAACAGATGATGGTGTTGATGTGTGCCCTATAGCAAAAGCAACCGGTTGAACCCACTTTCTCGAAACGCCAACAATAAGAAAAACCAGTGCTCGATCAGCGATGGTTGAAGTGCGATGAGTGCCATCATCCGTAAAACCCTGGACAACGTCTCTTGCAGCATCATAGTACAAATTCTTTTTGAGTGCTATTTCTTCGAAAACTGAAGCGCACACTCGGTCCCGTTCATTCCAAGCTTGAGTATTTGTTGCAATGGAAGGAAGGATTCCTGGAATTATGATTGGAGTCATCTTTACATTAGCTAGCCACCTCCTTAATGAACGACGGGAGGGCAAAGAAAAATATGGAGCCAGAAATCAGTATGCTCGCGGACCTCGGAAGTTTAAGTGAAGAGCAAATTTCTTGAACCACGCGGGAAACCGCTTGCCCTTGCGTTTGGGCCTCAAGCGAACATGTGCAGAAAGAAGTTTAAAAACCTCCTCGGTGACGTGCGGTCGGATAACTTCAAGGGCCTTTGAAGTCGATGACGGTGCTTGGTGAGGCTGTCTCCTAAGTCTTTTGATAGTTTTCCGCTGTGCTGCTACTTTGGCTTGCAGATGTTTAGTGGTTTGCTTGTACTTCATTGATGGAGACATTGCCGCTGGCACACAGGAACGCACTGCAATAAACAAAAAAATGGATGTAAAAGCGAAGAACAACTAATCCCATACGAGCACTTTCCTCGCTCTTTCAGACCCAATGTGCACAACTTTCTGTGGTGCAAAGTTTTCGATTCCACTACCTAAAAACAAACCATTCACAATGTTGAGAATGCACAAAAAAATAAAAATCACTGAGAGCCCACCCTTACATTTTGTAAGTGCACACGTAGTGTCCTTTTAAGGATAGTTTCCTCAGAATGTCCTAAACATAAAATAGCACATTAAAAACAGCTGCAATGAAAGCATAGTCACCATTTTCTCTAGGGCACTCAGGCGTGGAGCTGTTGGCGGAGACGTCTTCTGGAGGGTTTTGTGAAGCTTGTTCAGTGCCTCGGACAGTGCTGTCGGAACAATCTTGCGAGCGGCCTGCGGAAGTCTCTATATCAATCCACTCTGGTGTTGAAGTGAACATACAACTTACCGGTCACACAAGTTCCTTTTGTGACAGCTGAATGACTGGTTAAGGTTTTCTCCGGCAAGATGAAGTCAGCGGAAATTCTTTCACCAGCTACAAGGGAGATGCCACCTGCAGAGGTTTGGTCAACAGTCAATTTCGGTAAAAAAAAGAAATCGCGACACTGAACGCACCCTTTTCATCGGGGCACCTCAATGTGTGGGAGCCGCTTTTTGAAGCCTCTACCGCAGGTCCGGAAGAAATGAAATTACGACAATGTATCAGTAAGAAGCTTAAAATAACACAAACTGAAGCTCATCCGCACCTTGCAGTGCAGCTTCTGCAGCCATGTCACAGTCACTACTTGAAGCGACGCTCAGAGAACCTGCATATATGTGCAGTTGGTACAAGTTACAAAGCTTGTAGCATGGGGAAACTTAAACAGCTCTTTCAAACGCATAAATTGGTCGAACGTGGAAGAAAAGAGAAGGCACCAACTAGGAAACAAGTAATTTGTGATTTTTGGAATTATCAACACTGGCAGCTTTCACTGATGAAAGGTATACGTACATGTGCACTCAGGCTTGAAGATAACGTGAAATAGCCCTTTAAAGTCTTTCAAAACAAGTTGCGCAGGTCAACAGCATCAAAAAACGACAGAAATGTAAAGCTGCTGTTAGGAAGGTAATAGCCCACAATTCACAAAATTTACGACTTTCCAAGTGTTACTTCTATAGTGAGGCTTCTCTATCGGCTACAAAGATCTTCACGGTTAACTGTCGCCACTGATTCAATACAAGTGGCTGCTATTGCACATATTTGAGTTTCAGTCAATCACCTACATGGTGCAGCTGGTTGCACACTGGGAACAGCCATTCTTGTAAGCCTTGTGTGCCCAGGGTTCATGAAACTTTAGCAGTAAAATGGTCGCTACAAACCCTGTACGTTGCGTACAGTAGGCTGGCCGGCTTACTAAGGAGATCATCGCGTCCAGCATACTGCATCCATGCTGTCATCCTGCATTGGCAATGAACTATCAGCTGAAAGGGGAAGTGCTTGAATAGTGATTTTTTATTGTTACCCTCACTGAGCAAGTACGAACAGTAAGACTAAAGACATGCGAACCATACAAAAGCTTTAACACACCTGCCGTCCCGTGGTATGTGGAAGAAACTCGTCCCAGGCTTCTTGTGGGTTCTGCCATTGTTGAAGCACCACGATACACAGCAGTAGCTGCCGTAGCTTTGACCGCCGGATGGCATGGCGTCAGCGCGGTCTGAAAATGTTAGTAAGTAAATGCTTCGCTGTCAAATTACGAAAAAGATATGTGCACGTCATAAGTGTACCAACAAACCCCTTTGAATGATTAGCTAATCGATGCACAATACAAAACCAGTGATACATCTCTGACCCATAAAACTCTGACTTGCAAAGATATACGTCAAGACCACGTACAAAGATCTTCAGAAGTTTCCAGGCTGCTATCCCTTGTAATGCAATGGTATCGTGGCCTGGGAACTTTAGAACACCTTCGTACGTACGCAGCATCAGCAGTACCCTGGGAAGAAAAATCGTAGTTGAAATTTATGCGGTAAAATTATATTGGAAACGTCAAAAAAATTTGTGAGCAGCTTGCACTAGTGGCACAAGGCTAGCGAAAAAACGAAGATGATGGCCACTTGGCTAGTCCAGATTTGCCTCCGGCACACCAAGAATTATTCGTGTTCCGAGCCTTCGGGAAACGCGTCATGAAGCATGCGAGGCCCAGC
Source organism: Rhipicephalus microplus (assembly GCF_043290135.1). Lineage (NCBI taxonomy): Eukaryota > Metazoa > Arthropoda > Arachnida > Ixodida > Ixodidae > Rhipicephalus > Rhipicephalus microplus. The sequence goes on along the minus strand of NC_134709.1, from coordinate 103,788,072 downwards.
GAATGCTTCTCAATATTTTGCACCGAGCCTATGACCTAGCTGCCCAGCTACGCTCAGCGCACAGACGCTCGCGTCCGTGGCAGACGCAGCACGCGTCGCCTCGGCTTGACGCCGTGCCGCCTTTGCTATACTACATACGTTGCACAATGTTCCCGTCTAGCCGCCGCATAGAGCCACAAACTTTCTTTTTAGCGAACCTCCCAGTCCTTACAAGCTTCAGAAAAAGGTTACAACTGCGTGAATGAGACGCCACGTAAGAAACAAACTCGCACACTCGAAGCGCAACGTGTGTGTGTGCATCTTTCTATGTTTGTTGCATGGTGTCTTATTCGCGCAAGTGTAACCGTTTTCTGAAAAAATGACCCAACAGGACCAACAACATGTCAGTCAACAAGCTTCGCTTGAAAACGTGCCTCACCTGTTATCTCACGCACGAAAACGCCGACGCAGCCGACGTTGACAAAAGTGACGAAAGCTTCTCGCTGTCAGTCATGCATGGGCTTGTCGCTGGGTATATGGTGTTTATGACAGTACGACTGAAGAAAAATAATCGCGTAAGGTGTGTTGAATAAGTTGTTTTTATGTAAAAAGAACATACCAAATTTGGGCATATAATTATTATTTTGTAAAAACATTTCTGTTGCATTGATTATAACTGTTTTTTGCGCTTGCGCCCTCTGACGTTTGGTGAGAGCACTAGTTCGTTACGTAGTCGTGACGCACTTCCTGAGGCCAGGTTTCGCGGAGTGTCCGCTCTTGTCTTCTTCTTTCTCTATGAGTAAATGTCGCCACATTAAACATGCTTGGCGTAACCTCCCTGGTTTCTGCAAGGTTCAGCGAGATTCGGCCTCAGTGCCACGAACTAGTGGCGGCGAAAGGTGGCAAGTAGACACGAAGCGCAGGTCGTAGGAGAGTGCGTGAGTGCCACTCCTCTAGTTCAGTTGTGCCACCTCTCGCTTAGTCCTTGAATTGTCCGCTGGATGACGGTACTTCGTTATGATGAACATATGATGAAAAGATGCGAAGTGGTGGTACTTGGAGTGTTCACTAGATGGGCGGATGGATGGAGAGACGCGCGGACAGACGGATGGACGGTCACACGGATTGACGCACCGATGGACGTGAAAACGGACGCACAATCGTACGCGAAGACGGATGCACGGATGAACGCAGGGACGCACGGACGGATGGACGGACGGATGAACGCTTGAGCGCACGGATGCAGAAAAGCGTGGACAGACCGCAGACGCTTCGACTCACTCTTCAATATGAACTCCGTGAATATGCTGTGGTTTTTTAGATGCGGAGCATCTAATACTCGAGGCTTGTAGTGCGGCGCCGTCCGCAAGCTTCCTCCTCCTTCCTCCACCATCTGTGCATCCCTTCCTCCTCTACACACCGCGCGCGCTTCACTCCTCCACCATCTGTGCAACCTTCCTCCTCTACACACCGCGTGCGCTTCTCCTCTTCACGAACATTCGCTAGCTGTATAATGTAGCGCGCATGCACCGTCACGCTTCGAGAACATCGGCAGCTGACAAGCGCGCATGCGCCGTCGCGCTTCGAGAACATCGGCAGCTGACAAGCGCGCATGCGCCGTTGCGCTTCTCCCCCTTCTCGAACATTCGACAGCTGACAGTGCATGCGCCGTCGCGCTGTATATATACTCAAGGTCGGCGCTCGCTCGCTCAGTTGCCGCTCGTCGGTTGGTTTGTACGGCGCGTCGACGTCCAAGGTCGCGGTGAAATGAATTCCAACGAATCCACAAACACAATGATCGACGTCCCTTCGACCAGCGCCGCCCTTTCGCATACGTGTGTACGTTTTCACTCATTTAACACCCCCTCCTACAACCACGTTAACCAATTTAGCCATCGACCCAAGTAAGTCGCAATTTAACACCCCATTTCACACACAACCACGTTAACCAATTTAGCCATCGACCCAAGTAAGTCGCACTTTAACACCCCGTTAACCAATTATATGCTCCGCATCCTCCTCAGTGTTCCCCCGAGGGAAGCTGCGGGCAATTTTTTTGCACTCCATAAAAATCGGCGGATTCAACTGGAAGTCGCAAGCACCCTATGCCTCTAAACAGTGTTAACTTTGGGCGCGCCAACGGACGCTGGTCGCTTCAGTTGCACCTGAGCGTAGCGTCACTGTGGGCAGCGTGACTACTGAGAAGGAACGCTACGAGCGCGCGACGAGAGCAGACGCGCATCGCATTGGCTGCCGCTCTATTGGTGAAGACTGGTGAAACCCTGCTTCACACTTCATCAAGATTAATCTTATCTCCCTCGTAACATCATTTTGCACTGGAAGACACCTCTTTCATCCAGGGGAGCCAATTGGGGAATTTATGTCCACTTGGTGACCTGACCTCATGGGAGCTATGCTCGCCCGACCAAGCGCTGCACCGAACACTGACTGCATCAGAACTTCTCCGCGGCCGCAGCCACAGATAGCGGCCACCGCTCTCCGTGGATATGATCCCACGACATTGGCGCGGAAAAAAATTTCTACCCCAGGGCCCGAAAACTCCGTTCCACCGATGGATATCGTGGATGAGAGACTGTTCACTGTGGTGGCCCTCCGCAAGCGTCACCAGCAATTACAAGATACCAAGGGCTCGGCTACCAATAAGACCGCGCCCGCGATCATATTTCCCAAGAAGAAGACATCCCGTGTATCGTGGCGGCCTACCGCTATGACCCGCACTGCTGCATAGAACTTCACCATCGTGCTGAAGCCTCGGGTCATGGTGGATCTCAAAGGTACTTTTCAACGAGGTGAACTAGGCGCCAAGCTCACCTCATACGTGAACGCTACCTCGAGTGACTCTATCAGTCTGTGGCCAATGTGGGAGCAAAATGTCATTGTTCTCTCAACCGAAGACATCAACTCTGCGAACCTTGTCTCTCGAGAATTCTTACTCGAAACATCACAAGGTCCCGTACCAATGATCGGCCACACCAAGATCAGTGGGCAAGTGTGCCGTGGCGTCATTACGGTGCACGAGCAAGAGATTTCCACCTCCTTGAAAGCAAACATCCATTGGCGTGGCGGAAGCATCGCTTTCTTAAGAAAGCTTGGCAAGACTTTGGTGGCTCTTATAACTTTTGAAGGCTGCCGCGGGCCACGTTTCGTGCACTACAACAGCGTTGTAACACAAGTACGTGAATATAAATGCACCATTCAAGCATGCTACCGCTGTGACATGGTGAGCCACCGGGTGGAGTTGGGTCCTCACCAGAACGACCAACGCTGTGGCCATTGTGGTCAAGTTTCGGGTGCTTCTGAGTTGGACATGGCGCAACACGAGTGCAAGCCATCGTGCCTTGTGTGTGGTGAGGGACACCTCAACGGATCCCCGGCCTGCAAAGGAAGATTTCGCCACCTGCAGCAGCTGGGTGGGCATGATGGCAGTCGCGGCTCGTCGAAGCAGCTTTCCACGACCAAGGATGTCAGCCGGGAGCTACCAACCACTCCACGAAGAATCCTGCTACTGGAGGGACCAGTCCACAAGCACCACCTCCACCTAAGACACCGTCACAGCATCATCCAAAGCACCTTACCATGATGCCCCCGTGCTCCAATCTGGGGACGTTCCACCTCTGACTGATCCCGGCGCCTGTAAGCGGCCGAACAAGTAAACTGCTTCTCAGGTAGGTAACAGGGCTCGCACTGCCTTCTCCTCCTCTTCCTTATTCTCCTCTTCCTCTTGATCTTCCTTCCGCACCTCCTCCCCCGGATTCCTCGAGCTTTAACAGGAGCTTGCTGCGCTGCGGGCACAGAACGCGCAGCTTCCAGCCAAAACTGCCGCCTTGGAGACAAGTAGTCCACCAGTCCCCCCACGTCACTCCCCGCCAATATTATCATTCCCGCTCCAGAACAGATGCCCATGTGCACCATTCCTTCCGTCTCGGAGCCTTCTTACACTGAAAAGCGATTTAGGGCTATTGAAAGTACTATGACCGCTTTAATGACACAATTCACTGCCCATAGCAAAAGCCTGGAAATTCTTTCCAACACTGTTACCCAACAGGTGACGAGTAACACTAAAACAAGTCTCCATGGCGTAAAACCTCGAAGCCGAAGGGCTAATCGTCTGATTGCCGTTAATCGTCACATTAGGTTTCCACACGCCATCAGCCTCGCTGAAACCTCCGAGGACATCCAGCTCTCACTTGCACTGGACGCCGAAATAGGTGGTGAGTCATTTCCAGCCATCCGAAATTTTCAATAAGGTGACTCATCTTAACTGCTCCACATCACCTCAGTTACTCTCTCCACCTCAGTTACTCAGTTCCTCTCTTTGATTCAATGGAACTGTAGAGGCTACAAAGATAGTGCCAAACGGGCCATTGCCACCTCTATCTTTAAACATTTGAGCACCTGTGCGCCGTCATTGCCCTTCAAGAGCCCGGCGATGCCGTGCGCCTCTCAGGTTATAACACTTTTAAACGGGACCCATTCACCTGCCTTCTTGTACATAAAACCTTAATTACGCACAGGTCGACCTCGAAAGTTCTATACCGTATTCGTACACTGTGGTCGTGGTTCTTCCCCTGCGCAGAACCGACCCCCTAGTGCACATTTTCATTATTTATTGCAAACATAAACTCAAAACTATGACGTTCGCTGACATAGTCAGCAGGTCACTGAAGCTCGCCAGGCATGACCCCATTTTAATAGTGGGTGAATTCAACGCCCCAAGCAGGCTTTGGGGCTATCGCAAGGAAGAGGCGCGTGGAAGGAAACTTGCGGAGCTAACTTCCACGCTGCGCATCGCTCTTCAAACAGCCCCCGCGCAACCAACTCGTGTAGGTAACTCTGTCAGCCGAGACACCTGCCCCGACATAACATTCACAAAAACATCAGACACTCAGACTGGTTCAATACCGAGGAGACCTTTGGTAGAGACCACTGCACTCTCAACACCACATTTTCTACACCACTCCTACAGCGCCCCATCGCACAGGCACACCTACCAAACTGTGAAGCCTTCTGGCAGTCCTTACCTGACTCTCCCATCATGGAGATAAGTTATACACAGTGGGCTCACTCTATGCTCGGAACACTAAGAAACCAAAACACCAAAATACAACTCACGGATAATCATCCGGATGTAGATAATCATCTTTTTTATCTTTGGGAGGTCCTTTGCAGCCTCACAAAGAGATGGCACTGACAAAAACACTACCGCAAACTCTGCAAGCAGATACTCGATCTCACCAAGAAAGCGGCCGAGTACGCTGCCCAGTTCGCTGACCCAAAATGATTAGATCGATCTAACACTGTCAGCAGGCAAATGTCACGTCGCAATACATCGAAACTCTTCCGCAGTATGATTTACCCCACTCAAACTGGAGGTGAAACACAAAAACAACTGGACCAAGCCTTTCACAATTTCCACGGCTCCACAAAAGAACTAGCCCTATACCTGCGAGACCAATATCTTTGCACTCAGCAGGACACGCGAGGCTCCGCGTATCACTATGCAGGCAGAGAGAACTCCGCACTAGATGCTCCTTTCCAGTTACACGACCTTCGCGCCGCTCTAGTCAAATTAAGGCGAGGTGCAGCTTCCAAACGCGACAAAATTACTCTAAAAATGCTGGCAAATGTACCCGATGCAGCGCACCAGTCACTTCTTGACTATAATAATGCGATCTGGTTCGGAAAAACGCCCATCTCACTAGACTGAAAAATGTCTGTAGTAACCTTTATTCCAAAGCCAGGACAACCGATCAGTAGTGAGAATCTCAGACCCATTTCTCATACTTCTTGTGCAGGAAAGCTAATGGAAACTATGATCAGGGATCATGTCTCTCCCTTCATGGAAGAGTGCCTCATTTTCGCCGATTTCATGTATGCCTTCAGGTCCAAGAAATCTTCGCAGGAGAAACTATTACAACTACACCGCGAAGTACTTCGTCCCGTAGAACATCCCCACAACGACAAAAATATCCTGGCACTGGACCTTAAAGAAGCCCTCGATAACGTCAAGTTCGAAGTCATCTTAGCTCACCTAAGTGCCACCCACTGCGGCGAGCGCACCTTCAACTACATCTGAAACTTTCTTACTGACAGAGCTGCGTTCATTCGCATCCAAGATCAGGAATACGGCCCCTGTCCCCTGGGCACGCGAGGCACACCACAGGGCACTGTGTTGTTGCCTCTGCTGTTCAACTTAGCTAAGGCACAACTCCTGGCCCGCTTGGCTGCAGTCGATGGTGTAAAGCATGCGCTTTGTGCCGATGACATCACTCTGTGGGCCACAGAGGGATGCCTGGGCAGCATAGGGGACAGCCTGCAAACCGCATCCCATATAAAGGACAAATATGCGGCGCACTGTGGCCTCCAGTGTTCGCTGCAGAAGTATGAATTTGTGCTCCTTCGGCCATCGGTGAAATGCACTTCGTCCATCAACCTTACACGGCATAGTGGACTTATTAATGAGGCACAGATGATCCGCGTCCTTAGACTAAATAATCACAAACGCCGAATGGTCAAAACAACACTTCACAAGCTGCGTAAGTTTGGAGAACAGGTGGGCCGCATGGTGCGCCAAGTCTCCAACAATTGGGGAGGTCTCAAAAGCAAGGATCTGCTTCGTCTGGCACATTCTTTTGTCACTAGTCGCATCTTGTAAGTCACTCCGTAGCTACACTTACGGAAGCACAATCAAAATTCCTTGGAGGTCACTCTTCGCAAAATCGCCAAGAGATCCCTAGACATCCCGATCACTACTTCCAATGCAAAACTTCTTGCGTTGGGAGTGGTAAACACCTATCAGGGAGCTCGGGGAGGCTCACCTAACAAATCAGTACACGCGTCTGCCGCAGACCCTGTCAGGCAGACGACTCCTGGATCGCCTACACATTCGGCATAAATTCCACACAGAGAAGCGGGTACGAGTGCCCGAACATGGGAAATACGCGATTCATATTTGACCCCTTCCCACCAATATGTCACTTGAGTCGCAAGCTGGCCGTCGAGTGGCACGGGATCTTGCTCTCTGGCGCCAATTCAGCTCTAAACAAAACATATTTTACACGGACATCGCCTGCCCTTACCGCGGGGCTTGGTATACGATCGCCGTGGTCCACCAAGACAGGCAGGTGGATGATCTGTCCTTCCGCGCAACGAATCCTGCCCATGCTGAAGAGGTGGCCATAGCTGTGGCTATATCACACGACACTTCTCAAATTATATTATCAGACTCCAAAGGAGCTTGCCAAAATTTTCAACTGGAATGGGTCACGCCCCTAGCTGCTGAAATTTCTAAATCTTTTGCGCAAGTAAGTTACCCCTCTCCGCATTCAATAATCTGTATTCCTGGTCATCAGGACTCGCAGGCAATGAGGCAGCTTACGCTGCCACCGGCACACTAATTGCCCGGGTAACAGCCTCGCCAACAGGTGACCCCTGTGTTCCAGATGAAAACGCTCTTCTCCGAACCTATAGAGAGATAATTACCCATTACCGTGACTCCCATCGCCATTTTCTTCCGCCCTGCAAAGGACTCAGGAAGGTGGACGAGAGAATTCTTCTCCGGCTATTTACAAATACTTTACTGTGCCCGGCAGTGCTCAAACACTTTGACTCTTCTTTTTTCGGCCTCTGCCAGTACTGTGCGGAGGTGGCTGATACCTACCGCAAGGTAAGGGCATGCCAGCTCAAGTTTTCTTCACCCCCGAACACCAAACTAACACGAGAGAACTGGAACGCGGCCCTGCTCAGTTGCCAGGACCTTGCGGCCCAACAAACCATGGTCCAGCGTGCCAGGACAGGGGCCATGACCAATGGGGTCCCTGATTAAGGACTTCACCAAGTGTGGCAGCGAGGCTGACTCACTAGGGGCTGGTCTCCCTAGCAACCTCTGTTTTTTTCTAAATAAATGTTTACTACTACTACTACTTTTACTACTACTACTGCCCGCTGATTCAAGAAGAGAGACGCACGCACCGCAATCGATTCAGACCCTGCCGTTTGCTCCAGAAAGAGCACGTGGGTTCTACTGATAGATTCGTTGCCTCCTGTTGCCCTCCGCCAGAGTAAAGTGCTCCGGCGCACAGTTCGTCCGCCACTGCGAGTCTGCCAATCGATGTCACATTAAATCGAGGCAGCGCGTGCTCCTCCAGACAAGAGGCCACTGACTGTCTTGAATGCTACCCTCCACATTTCTTTCACCAATGCAGGCCTTTGGAATTTTTTCTTCACTACACCGGATGGATGGATGAATGCATGGATGAATATGGCTGTATTATTTAGATCGGACGGTGGCTAGCGCCACCAAGCCGTAATATCTAATGAACCAAACACTAGATCTATTTTTTTTCCTTAAATAGCGTGGTTGCGGATTTCTACTTTGCAGCGAAGGATTCAATTTTCGCTCATGCCTTGGTTTGAGCCACCAATCAGATAACCTCCTTCTAGTTCATTCTACGCGCTCCAAGTCTAGTTTGCCTTCACTGTCCCTGAACTCCAGTGCTTTGAAAAACTCTGCGCCATCAACCTGAACTATAGGGTGAAGCCCTTTACAGAACATTATAAAGTGTTCGGCAGTTTCCTTTTCCTCTCCACACGCACTGCATACCGTGTCTACCCCTTCGTATTTGGCCCGATATGTCTTTGTTCGCAATTCTCCCGTCCTGCCTTCAAACAGTAGAGAACTACCCAGAGTATTATCATATATCCTTTCCTTGGCTATTTCCTGCTTAAAAGTTCCATAGATCTCCAGTGCGGACTTCTTAATCATGCCGATTCTCCACATATCGGTCTCAGATTCCTTCACATTCTTCTTAACCAATAATTTTTTTTGGTTTGGCCCTCCGCTGTTTTTCAAGTATTTACCAGTTAATTTTCTGATTCACTTCCGCCATTTTGTATCGACATTCTTCATGTACAAGAAACTGAATACCTTCCTAGCCCAACGCTCCTCCCCCATTTCTCTCAATCGCTTCTCAAATTTTTTCTTGCTGCTAGATTCCCTGCCCTCAAATGATGTGCGTTCCATATCACCTTGTACTCCCTGATTTGGAGTATTCCCGTGAGCTCCTAAGGCAAGCCTACCTATTCCACATTGCTTAATTTCTTATCTTGCTTGAACTTCTGATCTCATGCAGAAGACTGCATTGCCGAACGTCAGATCAGGAACCCTGACCCCTTTTTATATTCCTCTCACAACCTCATACCTATTGTTTTCCACAGTGCCCTGTTTTTTATTACCACTGCATTCCTGTTATTTTTAGTCGACACGTATATTTCGTGTTCCCTTAAGTACTCGGCCCCATTGCTCATTCATAAGCCCAGATATTTGTATTTATCTGTTATCTCTAGCGCAACCTCCTGTATTCTAAGCTCAGTACCTTCATTGTCATTAAAAATTGTGACTGCTGATTTTTTCTTACTGAATCTGAAATCTAACCTATCTCCCTATTTACCGCAGATGTCCACTAATCTCTGCAAATCTTCCTTGTTGTCGGCCATTAGCACTATATCATCTGCGTACATCAATGCTGGTAGCGCCTGCTCAATGAGTTTTCCTTCTTTGACGAAATAGAGGTTGAATCCCAGTCCACTTCCCTCTAATTTGGCCTCTAATCCTTGTAGGTACACCATGAATAACAAGGGGGACGGAGAGTACCCCTGCCTCAGCCCCCGTTTCACCTCTGTGGGCTTAGATACCTGTTTTTCCCACTTTATAACTACCTTGCTACTTTTATAGATCTCCTTTAAAAAATTAGTGACTACATCTTCCACGCCTAGTGCGTCCAGTATTCCCCACAATTTCTCTTGAACCCCGCTGTCGTACGCTCCCTTGATATCAAAAAATGCTAGCCACAAGGGTCTGTGTTCCGTTTTTGCTATTTCGATGCACTGCGTCAGTGAGAAAAGATTGTCTTCCAACCTCCTGTGTTTCCGAAACCCATTGTGCAGTTCGCCCAGCACCCCCTCATCCTCTATCGAATATTTGCAGTCTTTCCTTTATAATCTGCATCGCCAGCCTGTAGACCACTGATGTCACTGTTATAGGACGGTAGTTGTTTATGTCAGCTTTGTCCCCTTTTCTTTTATAGATCATGCTCATCCTGCTAAGTTTCAATCCATCGGGAGCTTCTCCATCGATTATTATTTTGCTCACTGCCTCTTTTAAAGTCTGCTTAGACTTCGGACCTAAAGTCATTATCAGCATGATTGGTATGCCATCTGGGCCTGTTGATGTACTACTAGGAACCCTTTTATTAGCCCTTTCCCACTCTTTTTGTGAAAATGGAGCCTTTGCGCCACTTGATTCATCCTTGTCTATTGTGGTGCATAAAGCACTACTGCGTTGAAGTTTTTCTGTCACTCTGTTCTTATATATTCAATAGCTTCGTCCCCTTCTAGCCTAGCACCTTGAGCTGTAGTTATAAACCTCTGCTCTAGGCTCATCTCATTTCTTAGGGAGTTCAGATGGTTCCAAAATTTCGCAGATCTCTTTCTATCTTTTTTATGTACTTCTGCCAGCCACTGGGATCCTTTTCTTCTAATCTTTTCATTGATCAGAAGGGATGCATCCCTTTTACAGCTTAGAAAGATTTCCCACTTTCTTCAATATCATCTGTCGGTTCACCCCGCTGCTTATCATGTCTGTGTTCCCTAGAGGCTTCCTGGCGTTTTGCTATGGCTCTCTTAACTTCCTCATCCCACCAACTTTTGGGTTTGTGTCTTCTTTTGCGGGGTGACTTGTCACGTGCCTTAGCGAATTCTAGCTCAAACAGTCTAATTAGATTCGTGTATGTCCACACTGTTTTATTATCCTCAGTGATTACTTTCTCAATTTGTTAGTGGCTATTTCAATTTGCCTTTCTGAATAAAAATTTTCCTGCAGTTGCTCATCTTGTCTCCTTCCCACTTTCACTGCTCTTCCAAAACTTAGCTTGATACGTTTGTGATCCCTACCTATACTCCGTTTCATACATCAGGTGCAACGCTGTGAAGGCTAGGCAAGTAGTCCGTAAAGAAAACACGAGGTGTTGCTCCGCGCGGTTTCGTAGCCGAGTGGTCTGACGCGTCGCTCCGGAGAGTTCACCGTAGTTTGGAAGTGCATGGGTTTGAATCCACGTGGTGCCATTTTTTATATAATTTTTGCGAGTTCAATTCGAAATCTTGTTTTTTTCAGTAACTTCAACTTACTTGCACGCGGAAGTGAACTGCACGTACCTATTCATTTGTAGCATACCGTGCTCCCTTGTGAGGGCCGGAACCTGCTGAGCTGGCACCGAGGTTTGACCATCATGGCGATTTTCTTGCGATTATACAGCATTGTCGGTTTACCTCGTTGATGTGAGCGAGTACTGCGTGTAAGATGACGTTAATTCATTGATTAGGTAGCACAGCAGCTCCAATGAGGCTGGGTTAACGACAGGTGCTCACCTTCAACTTTTGTTTTTGTCATTGCCCTGATGATCCACTTTTCTGTGCCGCTCTTTAAACACTCAGCAAGTTATTGATTATAGCGGGCCACCGGCAGAGAAACCTGTTCAGTTTTAGCAAAACAGTGCGGAATCGACCTTCCACTGCACTGTGCGGTATCCCGACGCACTTCGTGCGAGTAACGAATGATATGTTATTGAGGGAAAAGGGAAGAAAGCAAATTTGTGTAGCTCGGAATAGTGATTTTGGCACACAAACGCATAAAACATTTCCTAGACTTGGTATTCGCCCGTTTACTGTCTTAATATATGCGACATTTTTGTGAATTGTTATGCGCGATTTATTTCTTCAGTATAATTCCAACCCATCCTCCTTCCCGCAAGTAAGAGTTCCTTTTTTATCGTTCAAAAGAGAGTTTCAGCTAGGCTGTTATTCGGCACAAACTCTAAATTTTAATTTATGCGTCAGTCGTTTTTTTATAAAAGCCTGGATATGGCCTGTTTTTCTCGGTTGAGAAAATCTTTATTGTATAGGGTAATTCAGTGCCCAAAAGTTGTACTGGTTCAAAAAGTTGGAGATTTATTCCATACATACATACATCCAGGGACAATACTTATTGCGTGCGACGGACCAATATTCCAAACGGATGACGACTTTTGTGGTTTAAAAAACGCAAACTTTATTTACAGAAGAGCACCTCTGGCCGATGTCGTGGTGGGTTCCGACATCTTCTTTTTTTTCCTTTTTTATACCAAGTTTTTACAGAGGTAATGTGACCAATCCGAACGTTTGCACTTCACAACAAAACATAAATAAGGTAATTATTAGGAAGCAGTACAGTGCAGTGTCCTTCCTAGCCCGGGTCACTTGGCGACGTTAAACCCAACACACAAAATCACACGATGAGGAAGCACTCTTTGCTTTGTCATAATAACACAGCCTTCTTGGGGAATGAGCTCAGCATGAAGCAGCACGAGCAGGTTCGCTAGAAAGATGTCCACAATCCAACTCAACCAGTCGACCCTCGTGAACAAAGCCACCACTGACAGGCCGCACATTCCTCGAAAGTCAGCAAAGTTCTTCAATGCCACTCAACTCGTCATCACTGAACTGAGCACCCGGCTCATCGGAGGAGGAGTTGCACGAATCACAAATGCAAAAGACAAGTGGTTCGATTTCACTATCCACAATCATGTCCCGTTCCCATGCTTCAGCTTCAACTTGCTCTACATGAGCGCAGCAGTTTTGCCACTTTTCCTGTTTTACAGATGCCAGTGCTTCTGGCAGAAGCTTCTCTACTTCAGCCAAAGTGAAACCCGTTTTCTGTGCTGCGATATATCCCTTTACCTGGCTCCAAACAAGCTCGATTGGGTTGAACTCGCAGTGGTATGGTGGTACACGAAGCACTTCATGGCCGTGGTTAGCCGCCAGAGTGTCGATGCGGTACACAATACTGGGTGTGTTGACCTTTTGGGAAAGTTCCAGCAGTTCAGCTCTCACCATGTCCTCTGACCACAGAACACCTTTCTTTGTGAGCCAAAGCTGAATATCAGCTTTGCGCGTCGACTTGGTAGGTGCTTTCTCAAGAGCTACGCTGTGGTATGGCGCATTGTCCATGAAAATAACGCTATTAGGCGGAATGTTTGGCAAAAACTTGTCGCTGAACCACTCCTCAAAGTATCTGCCATCTATCTCAGAGTGGTAGTCAGCGCTGCCCCACTTTTTTGCTCGGAAGTAGTCAGCAGCTCCTTCGATGAAACCAGTTGCACTGCTGCCAGCATGTACGAGGATCAAACGGGCACCTCAGCCCGAGGGTGCAGCCAATCCTGTCTTCAGACCTTTGAGGAAGGCATCTTGCGATGACTTCACAGCCGTGTCCTGCCAAACGTACTCCTTCGTGTGCCCTGCGTTGACCCATGTTTCATCCAAGTAGATGATGCACCTGTACAAAGCAAAACGAACGAGCGCACGAGTTAGCGCACACAAGTAAACATACCCACAGCAGCAGCTTGAGTCTTGGCATGACCATAGTCGAAAATGCTGCAAAGGACAACTTGAGCAAAAAGTACAAAAAGCATTCATATGCATATTCTATTTTCTTTGTTACCCACTCATATGCTGACTGCTCTTACGTAAACAGCTGCTTAGCGTCAATCGAGGAAAAATACGGTCGGCGTCAGTGCTTTCTTTAGTCGGGCTTTAATTCGGCACGTAGGTGGCATTTGGCTGTCAGTTCTGATTCATGGCAAGTTCACATGTCACACATGCGGTATTCGGTAAGAATTCATTGGCCGTCGCTATCATTTTGCACGAATGGAAACAAAAAAAGACACCAAAATTCCCAACAATGCTGCCAGTAACTCGCATCTTTCATGGGAATGAGCGCTTACCGCACCAAACGGCGGATATTTAGCGAATAACTCTCACCGATTGAGGCAAATACCCCTACCCAACGAAACAAAAGTCGTGAAATGCGACCTGCAAGCTATTACCTTGCTTACCCGTTTTCTTTTTTTCCATGTTGTAATTCAGATGTAATACTCTCCATTACGATTATAAAGTTGCAATGCTAACATCAAGTGTTATATCAAGGCAATCTACATGTGCTGCGTAAGGAAATATGAAAATAACGGTTCCCACCTCACCTGTCCTCGGAATTTCTTGATCGCCCGCAAGTACCTGCGACGCCAGGCAATGATGTCACTGCGCTCGATTAGCGCAAGATTCCGTTTTCTCTTAGCAAAAGTGAAGCCGATGTCCTTCAGTAGCCTCCACAAAGTGGTTTTCGTGAAGTTCGGCAAGTCGTCGCCTTCGTTGACAGCCCTTATCACACTGTCCAGTGTTGGGATCTCCCTCTAGGCGTACATGCTGTGCACTTTCAGACGGATGGCATGGATTGTCAAGCTGTCACGTTTGACGGTTCGCGAGCTCGGAATCTTCACCTCGCGAGCTCGTTTTTTCGGTGACACCAAAGGCCCACGCAGACGCTCCACCTTCAATTTCGCCACGGTACGGGGAGATACTCTAGTGTCCTCGTTCACAACACTCAGCACTTCCCGCACAGATTTCTCCGGGAAACGCATCCTGGTACGGGCGTACACATTTGCAATTACTTGCTTGGCGTGCTTTGACAGCTTTGATGTGCGAAGCTTCGAAAAAATTCGCGCAGGAGAGGTGGTCGAGGACGCAGAGCTGGACGCCATTTTTTCGAAGCTGCCACAACAAGTAAAAAAAACGGCGGCGCGGGTCGCGCGGAGAGCGAAAACCTGATACGAAAGCGACAAACATAAATTACCAACTCGCATATTTGGATTGTTTATCCGACAACACAGGCGTTTGTTTTTTAACCTGATGACAAATATGTATGCTTAGAAGTTTCCCGAGAAGCATTTATTGATTCTCGTACACCCCAAGCGACGCACCACTTTTTGGTCACGGCAGTACACAGCGCAAACAAGAGCGCTAGCTTTGACAGCGTTGCACACGATGTATGAAACGGAGTTTAGACTTTTGGAGCCACTTCATCTCTTTGCATTCTCCTGAGCTTATCATACGTCCTATGTGACATCAGTGCGTAATCTATCGTCGACTGGAGCTTTCCTACCTCTCATGTTATTCGCCCTTCACACTTCTTAGTACCGTGCAAATGATCAAATCCATCCTTTGACACATATCCATGATTATTTTGCCTGTCGGGTCAGTATACCCATCTATATCTTCTATGTGTGCATTCATATCTCCTAGTATAATTATCTCGCACTCTCCTCCTAACTCCTGAATGTCCTTTGACATACACTCTACCATTGCCTGGTTTTCCTCTCTGGCCTCTGCTCCCGTCCACAAGTACACGAAACCAAGGAGTGTCATCTGCCCTGCCACTTTCCCTTTTAGCCATATATGTTCCTTGCACTCCTGCATGACCCTTTGCCAGTCTGTACTTTCATTAATGAATGCTTTAATACCACCCCCCTTTCTGCTCCCTTCTGTTCTATTACAATATTCCAACGCGTAGTCCGCATTCTTAGGAGGTTGTTCCATGTCCCTGAGATGTGTTTCTACAAAACCGTATACGATCGGCCTATCCTCCCTTAGCTGTTCTTCTATCTCTTCCCACTTCAGCCTGTTTCTTCTGCCCTGCATGTTAATATACCCTATGTCTGAATTGGCTCGGCGCTCATGGTAACGTTTATATCTGCCCCGGACTCTACCTATCTTAGATACTGGTGCCACTTTTGAATTGTATCTGTCCATACCACCTGTCAAAGACTCTCCCTGGTTATTTTCCTCGTTACTAGCTATCTTGCACCCCGAAGGGCCCGCTTGCCCCCCATAAAAGCTACTGCGCGTCCTGCCAGTCGCCAACCCACCTCATGATCTAGCCGCCCATCGAAGTGAATTCTGTCTCGTTGAAAACCACCCCACCTATGCACCTCTCTGTTTATTTCCACCACCTCAGAGTCTTGCTCTCGACTCATCCGCCATATCTCTTGGTTTGCGTTGACAACCGCTCCTTGCAGGTTCCTATCACGCACCGGTACCTCCGGTATTGTGCACATCGCTACCTGTACCTCAGGAGAAGTGTGGCGCATGTCATCGACGTCTTTCGCCAGTATAGTTGCTAGTCCTGCTGTATCTTCAATTAAGACATCGTTTAAACCACCTGAAATTATCACGAGGTTTCGTCTATCAGCTGTAGTTTGAGTTTTGTGCTCGCTTGCCCCATGACTGCTTCCAGCTTGCGTCCTGGGAATGCCCCTACTGCAACCCTCTTGTCACCTCTTACCCTCTCTTTGACGGCTTCTGTGCATCGATTTAAATTCGAGTCCCCGGCGATTATCCCATGCTGTGACTTTTCAGCTGGAGCATCCTGCACATGGGGGTTACTTACACCTGTGACGTCGGCTGCTTTGTCCTCTTCCAGCCCCACCACTACTTCGCTGAAGTTGGGCCTTGCGACAAATGAACCGGCTGAACTTGCTTTTCCAAACTTGCTTGCTCTTTTTTCTCCGCAGTTCTGGTTGCCGGTTCCCTACTGTTCTCACCGTAGGCTGCTCCTCTGTTTACTTTGGCTAGTGCTTCCTCGGCGGACTTCAGTTTTTTTCCCATAGCCCTTGTTTTCTCTTTCTCTGTCGCCAACGCAGTCTCGAGCTCGGTGATTCTCATCAGTATGTCACTCTGCGTAACCATCATTTTCTCTATTTTATCGTCGACCTCATATTGCGTACACTTCGCGTCAGTCTCTTCTCCTTCCGCTTATACACTTGGATTCACTTTCATACCAACCCCTCATCCTGAACACTTCACAGTCTTTTTAACCATGTCTTTCCGACACCAATGGTTGTATGACTTGTCTCACTGGATAATTACAAAACTCAAGCCCTGCCCTACGAAAAAGAGAAAGTCTAAGCTCTACTACAAAAAATGTCGTGTTCAATGTACGTCCACCTCCCCCCGGGGTGGCAAAAGAAAAAGAAAAACAACAAAAAAACAAAAAAATCAAACACTACACAAACTAATAAATACCTGGTGTCTGACCTCCGAAAAAGCCGTACAATAAAATAAGTGCTACAGGGATTTTAACTTCTGCCCTATAATTACAAAGACAAGCTCAAGACATGCAAAACAACTTATCTGCGCAGTTGATCGAGAGCGCTCAAAATGCACGCCCATCCACCGTGACAGTCCGAACCGAAAAAAACCGATTTTGAAATTTTGAACCGTTTTTCAAATTCAGCGCCGCCTATCGAACAAAACCGAAAACACAATTTCGCCGCCTTGTTTCGTTCACCCAAAGGACACTCATTGGCGTACCGTCCAAACGTGATACACGTCCTGCACGAACGCAAGCGTTGTTCGTGTGCGCTGCAGGGAACGCTCATCGGGCCACTAGGACACACAGCCCGTAAGATTGCACGAGTGAACAAGATGTGGCGGAAGAACCATGATGCTGGACTGAATTTTCTAAATACTCTCTTGAGTGACACGCGTGGGCCCAGAAAGGCGCCTGATAATCAGACAAATCCTATTTTTGTTTCGGAAATGCCTATCTGTGTTCAATAAATAAACACTTTTCCTGGTTATTTTGCTTTATAACCTAACATTACACAAATATATGGATTTTGAGTGGTAGTGTGCTTTCCATAAGCATCAGGCCGATAGAGTAAGCAAAAGCCCTTTCAAATCTGGCAACAGTCACGCCTGGGCAGTCGAACGATCAGCTGATGGTGTTTTGTCTGCTGCTGAACGTTTAAACTTGCTTAATTTATTTTGTTGTTTCATATGTGCCTGCTAATTGCGGTTTATATTTACGGCAGTCTTCGCGTCTGGGTTGTTTCAGACTTAACTTCCGCCGGTATGACTAACGAACTACGCGAAGGATGGGAAGATGGACGGTTTGTTGATTGCTTTATTTTCGCGTTTCTGAGAGCCCTATGACTACTGATTCAACAACCGAACGGATCATGAGGAAAGTAAGTAATTTTAAAGACGACAGTCTTTCTTATGGTACTTCGACTGAAAAATTTTGGTGTGTTTTTCTGTCTCTCCCTATTTCTGCTTGTCCTTCAAAATATACACGAAACGACCAAAATCCAGCCCTACCCGCAGGGCCCTCCAATATAGCTAAAGTTTCAGCGTTCATACTTGTGGTATTGTCAATTAAAAAGCAATTATTGTGCATATTTGTGGCACAATAAAAACACATCAATATTCTTTGGTGTGCCTCTTTAGACTATAAAAAGGATACATAAGTAATTCTAAGGACCGTAGCATTTTTCACGCCATGATGACAAAGCAACGCTATGCGCAAAAAGGCAAGTTTTTTCAACGCTTTGCTAAGATGACATAGTAGTGGCACCTAGCTGTCGCTTTGCGTTCAATACATTATCGTCTCTCAGAAGGGTGCTCTCGCCACGTGCTTGACATATTAGAGGACATCCTTCATTTTTCAAGATAACTGCCAGATAGCATTCATGTCTCACGTGCATCGGCGCGCTCCTTCGCCTCCGCTCCATGCAGCGAGGAATTCTAACGCACTGCCTCCACAATGCCGTTCGCCAATTTTTACGCGCATAACATAAAATAAGCATTTTGTTCACTCTGGAGAAGTAAAGCTATTGTCTTTAGGCGTCATTTGCAGTCAAACGTGCAGACAAAACACCGATTTTCACTATATATTTTGGGTACGTGTGTACGCACGTGTTTTTAGCAGCGTTTTTTGACATCAGTTACGCTTCATGCAAAAATAAACTTGCGAGGATGCTTGAGTAAACACTTGATATGTTCACCTGCCTTGCGTTCACCGTGCCCTAGTTTGTGCTACTGATATGACAGAATTGATTTGATCATTGAAATATTTCCACGTTTTGTCTCAAAGTGCACGCTGCGGCCACGTCTTCAAATCTTTTTTCCAGACTTCTTATTATAGAAGCGTAGAAGCGCTTTCGTCAATTCACAAATGATCTTTGTACTTAGGTTTTGGCTTTCATTTGCAGATTATTACTCCCAGGATTACCTTCCGAAATGAATCATCGCGTCGGTGCTGCATCGCAAAGCCTCGCCAGTACATAATATGTAGAACATAATTGGTTATTGTGGAAGTCATGAAATTGAAGTCGCTTCTGACTTGTGCTGCTATTCTGTCATAAAAACGACCGTGTTGGTTATCTCAACTTTGGAGAACGTTTTTCCAAGAAGCAGACTAGATTATTCTGCTGATTTATTAAAGACCACAACAACGAGGCGCTGCAAATTGTTACTGGTTATTTTAGCCATCGCGGCTACTTCGGGTCACAACCCTGCAAATATGTGCATTTGCTTCCACATTAGCATGTCTTTACGTACGAACCACGCCAGCTCACTTTGGTGGAAAGGGAGTGGCAGTGCTGCTGTATATAAACAAGTGTGACTTTTCTAGAACTTCTTTCCCGTAGAATTGTGGGTGTGGTTTCTGTGAGCATGTTCGATCATTAAAAAACAGTGAGGACAATAAGTAGGCATTGTTACTTGACCAACGTATACATAGGAGTATTAAATGAATCTTTAATAAATAGGGCTGCTGAACAGCAAAGTAGAAACATGAAAGTGTTACTGCAAAGTGTTTATCAATCAAGCATCCGCAGCGTACAGTTTGCCGAGATAAGGTTTGAGCTCGTAGGACATCATAAATAGGATCCAGGAAGTAGACACCATAGCGTGTCTAATGCAGCCGAAACGCAGGCATTCACTGCAGATTTGCCCATTTGTATGCACTCGTTCAAACTCAGCAATGCGTCACTAATACGGCCCCTTTTAGGAGAGCTTTCATCTGGGTTCTTTTTTCGGCAGCCCGGCCCCTGAACAAAAGAGGCCAAAATAATATTATAAAACGTAACTAGACAGCACCGAAGCCACATTTTTCTGCTCTTCTCGTCGTCCACACGCTCATTAAAATTTCTTGCGTTAAAGAACATAAATGTATTCGGTGCAGGTATTGAGCTTTGTCAAATATGACACAAGGTTGGCTCTGGGACTTGGGCCTATGAATATATAATTTCGTTATCTTATTAAACGAATTAGTGGCTTAGCCAGAAATAATATTTTCATGAGAGGGGGGGGTTGGTAGCGCAGCTATAGATTATTTACGTTCATGTGTGCATTTGTATGTCTGTGTGTACCTATACACGACCAAAATTTAGATATTTCGAAGTGGAAGTGCCTGACCTCTCCCCCCCCCCCTGGACCACACCAGTAACAAGAATGCCTGTATACAACGTGCTTTTTATGGCAGTTTACCATCTTTGCTTTATTAGAGGTGCAATCGCTGACCTGAAAAAATAAAACAACCTTGTAATGTGCGTGCAGCACTTCCAATACATATGTTTGTGTTTTAAAACGACTCTCCATTCGTTTTAGCGTAGATGCATATTTCGTAGTACACCACCCTCTTTCATATTCTCTAAAGTAGAACTTTGTTTTTTATTGGCATTGTGGATTGCATAAACGCTCTATATCGAACCTGTTTCTACCGTAGTAGCAGAAACAGCACTGTTACTGGGCCCAAACACACTATGGTTTGTTTTCCCTAAACTGTATCAAATAGTGACGTGATCGAAGCATAGGGAAATGTGAAGAAAATGCATCGGAACTTACCTGCTCATTCATACAATACGTCATCTAATGGAGGTATGTTTCGCCATAAAATAAATGCGAAGCATTTCTTAGCGAAGTTCGGAAACTTTGAGCGTATCTATCTACCTATCTATTTATCTATCTATTTATCTATCTATCTATCTATCTATCTATTTATCTATCAATCTATCTCGCCACCTACAACTTTTAGCTCTCCTCGCTGTCTTGATATTGTTATCAAACTGATATGGCATAACATGACTATACGACGAGCATAATTGACTAGTCATAACAGTAAATCAAGAAAAGTATGCCATGAATGTCATGATTTACATTACTTGGTCTTACTGCTCTTGGGGTAGTTTGGTTCACATGACCTTTTGCAAAAGATGTATAGTATGACACGACTGCATGGCGAACATAGGTGGCAGACGCTAACGTGGAAATCACGACATGAATGTCACAATTTTTATTCTATAACCAGTCACAAGTACACGCGACCTTCATGGTGCCCTCGCGGTCGGTTCACTAGCTTCACATATACCAAATTCGGTATTACGGAATGTGAATGGATGAAGAAAGTACATCATTGGTGCAAATTTGATAATCATGAGATGCGTGTCATGTAAAACTTGAGTACATGCTAGCTGATAGCACACTCGCAGCCGTTTGGTATATAACAAGTTTGGTATCCCGGGGCCTGAATTGACGACGAAAGTAAATGAAACGTCCACAGATGATAGTGGTGATATGTGTTTTATGTGAAACATGATTACATGCTACGCTCATAGCATGCCTGCGGCCGTTTCACTAGCTCCACATATAGCAATTTTGGTACCAGGTCCCATGAATAGACGATGAGTGTAAATGACACGTCTAAACATGTTAATCACGATATCTGTGTCATGTGAAACAAGGTTATATTCTACGCTCACAGCGTGCTCTTAGCCGTTTACTAACTCCACATATACTAAATTTGGCATTAGGTGGCGTTATTAGATAACAAAGCTAAACAACACGTCCAAACATCATAATCTTGATATGCGTGTCTTGTAAAATATGACTACCTGCTATTCTTGTTGCATGCTTGCGGCCGTTTTGCTTGCTCCACATTACGGAATTTTGTATTACGTAAGGTCAATAAACGATACAAGTAAATGACACGTCCAAGCATGATATTCTTGATATGTCATGTGAAACATAATTTAATGCTACGCTCATAGCGTGATCGCGGCTGTTTCGCTAGCTTCAATTTGGTACTACGTGGCAATAACAAAGGACGAGGGTAAAAGACACATCTGAGCGTGATAATCATGACTTGGAAGCCATGCACAGCATAAGTTACATCCGCCTCGTAACTTTGTGCTCATTTCAAAGTGACACACCAATCATTCTCATTCGTGCTTGGTATATAATCGATTCCCACAGTATGTGGGATCTGCCATTTTTTATGGTTAGAGCAGGGTTAATTCACCGGAGAGGAAGCCACTCAGGAGTACGATCGCTGCAGCACATCAAAATTTTGATAATATGTTTTCTTTCCGCTTGTTTGTCAATCTTGTGATTGCGCCATCTAGAAGTGATGGGGTGTGCGAACTTCATCGAAACACTTTAAAGCATTTTAGTCCGTAGTAAGACTTGAAGCACTCGCACGACGACTATATAAAAAGTCGAATACAGGTAAACCATTGGCGCATGTATAGCGCAAAACACACCACGGCACTATCTAGTGGTTCACTTATTATCATGCCCGCATGCCTAATCACCAGAGTAGCCATTGCCGAATCGTTCGAAGACCGCTATGTTTTAAACGTGCAACGTCACTGTCAGAAGAACGCGGCGGTGGTAGCGTAATTTCTTGAAAAACGCCGTGAAAGTGAGACGCGCCCCTACTTGAAAGCCGTGTTGAATCAAAAATTTCACTCAAGAGTTGTTTCAATGTAGGTACCTCACTGCCTTGAAAATCTCGAGAAAGATACTCGATATTTTCTCAGGTCAGCGTGAATTTCCAATGAAGGGCGTTTAGTGAATAAACAAAGACCCTAAAGGAGAGTTTCAAGTGGAGGGTCGAGTAAAGGAGCGTTCGTGGATATGTGGATTAGTTTAACTTTGTCCCATATCAGTAGTAACCGGCAGTATTTGTTAACAGTAAATTAGATGGCAGTGTCTCATAGAAGTACCTACACACCGCAGTTGAGTGAGGATATTCTAGATGCCGCTGTAGCGCTACACTCCAATTAGCTGCTGCGCTGACTGTGCCTGGTTGCATGGTGAACGAGTGCTACTCTGTCTCCCACATTGTCACCGTACGTATGAAATTGTTCGTAGGGCAAAAATGTTGTAGAGCATGAACGAAGCAAAGCGGAAGGCGTGGAGTAACACGGCGGGTAGTGCCAGCGCCTCTTTTATTTTTTGTCAGTGGCCGGGCGAACACTGCCTTGCGGCCATTTAGTACGCGCTCTTCTGCCGTGTCCTGTTGACGCTTGGCGGAGCAGTGGGCGTAGACCGCGGAAATGGCCACACGTATTGCTAAGCTGCTGACTTTCTCTTTATATCAGAATTCAGGTGCATTTGCAATTCTCTCAGGTGTTCGTCAATTACTATCCCGAATGCAGTCTATCTCGCCATTATGGGTGCAAAAAATACACCTAATTGTGATAGTATTTGCGAATTATTTTATATTTCAGCATTTAGCGACCACGTGCTGTGAGTACCGCGGCATGCCGTATTGTTGAGTAGCACTGTGCGAAGACATCGGAAAGACCAATAAGCTTTCATCTCATGAAACACAAGCTGCCGCTTGTATATGGCATAGGTGGCTTGCTGCGATCATGCAGGAGAATTGGTCGCCAAACACAACTTCGCACTATACAACAGTATCGAGCCACTTTTTCCGGCCTGAGGGCTTCGTAGAAGAAAAAAAAACCGCAGCTCTGTGTACACAAAACTGTCAGAACAGCATGTGCTGGAATGGCACGAGGGGTTTGCCACCAAAATAAATGTTTTTATTTTCCGACGTTCAAAGGGTGCAATCAGTGTAAGCCATAACTCGTCTTGCTTTTCTCGTGGAAACAAAAGCACACAAGGTACCGAAGACGAATCGAGAACAATGTTCTACCTATTATAGCGTTAACAATCATACGGACTCTCTCGGCTCAGTTTCACCGCCAGCGTCGCCTTCGGCGTAACTCACCGTATAAGGATACGTATCTATACATATGAAGACGCGCGAAAAAAAAATAATCCGGAAAAAGACTCCTGCGCGCGGAATCGAACGTGGAAACTTTGAATGGTCAGTGCACGGCGCTAGCCACTGAGCTACGAAGGAGCACCTTCTACTATTTCTTAATATATAAAAGTGTAAGATGAAAGCTACTATAAAGTATTCAAAGACTCGCTGATGCAGTCACGAATCTGTGACGATTTGCAGCAAGAAAGCGTTATCGTGAAATATTTCACAAGTAAACTTCATGTTGTGCACCATTACGCATAACACGAAGCATGTTGAAGAGAGCGAAATCGTGTTTTGTTACATTACTGCAATCTAGCATTGTTGAAAATCTCAGATTTTGCACTGAACATTCAGCGCGAAGCAATTTCGGCTGGCCTTGCTCAAACGGAACGTTCCTTTTTTGCAGCTTGTCTTGGCTACGAATTCGTCTTTCATTACGGCAAGAATTCGACCGGAGCCGTATGCGCGTGCGCACTAGTTTTGGACCTTTTGCATAATAATCAATATTACCATCATTCACTTACAACATCACGTGCAAGACGCGAATGACGGAGAAAATAGGCAGTAAACCAGAGAGCGAGGAAGACGGCGCCGAGAATAATGAGTATCACTACCTCGAAAACCTTTTATCTAAGAAGCTTAGTTCACCCATAATTACAGTTCATCAACCTCCTGCCACAGGGCAACACCTCTTTTTTTTCAATTCCAGTGCAAACGGGTGCTTCTAAGCAGGAGGGAGCCCTTAGTGCGCCTTGAAGCTATTAGCGGGAACAACACTAGGAAGCTTTCATATGTTCACGTCTCCAAGTTTTAGGGTGGTGTCAGCTATTGACCCACCACTTGCCACCGCCCATAGAGTTTCCTATTATACACTAGAGGGAACTCTGGTGCCAGTGCGTATGGGAGCTGCAACATACGGCGTTTCAGCGAGCATGAAAATGATGGGTAGCCCGCAGATTGGTCCAATCTCCGTACTTCTGGCCTGCTTCTGGCCCCATGTGTGGTCGCGTGGCTTAGAGCTGCTTTCTCACGAAACAAAAATGAACAAAAACTCAGCGGTTGTGCTTCACTAGCAAGTTTTTCTTAAGCTTACCAATTTGAATTGGGTCACGAAATTGAAAAGGATTGGTTAGTTTTTTTTTCAAAACAAAACCGAAACCAGCAATAAACAAAGCCGCAAGTACGATTCGCTGCTGTAGGTACGAAGACTAGGCAAATCTGTCTACTGCCCATCATTCCCGTGGTTATTGAACGATCGCAGCGCCAGAGTTCCTGCTAGTTAGTTTTACAAACTCTATGTCTTCGCCCACTAAAACACAAAGTGGCCACTCCCGGTTTCCATGGCCACAAGCACCACGTTGGTTCTCATGGCAAAGCAACCCTGCTCCACCACACTGCACCAGCTGCATGTCGGCGCGGGTGTGCAAGCTGCGGTATTAGCTGCGTTGGACTACACCAAATACCTAGCTTTCACTACGACACCATCCTCGCGCTAAGCACACCTACAAGAACTTTGAAGTGGAAATGCCAGGGTGCTGCAAGCCGCAATGCCCCCCTATCTGAAGACTGTTCCACTTCCCGACAGCCGACGGAAACGCTGAATTACACAATAAAAATTGAGAGAGAGAAAACTTTAATAACAGTCAGTCAATTCCTTCAGGCATGGCCTGTCGCCCCTAGCTTTCAGCCGTAATCCTTTGGGACACGGCAGCATCAAGGGCTTGACTAATGATGTCGCGCCGGACGTCAGGAACTAGGCTGCGGAGCAGGGCCTCCCAGGATTCTACTGTGTGGGAACCATCGTTTTGACTTCTACATGTCCACATCATGTGGACCAAGTTCGCTGTTCCATCCCGAAATTCACAGTGGGATCGGAAAACAGCGGAGTGTGACTTGCTGTAATGTGCGGGGTTTCGAAGAACGCCGGTCTGTATCTTTCGCCACAAAACCTCGTTTTTCTTACTCAGTGAGTTGTCTGCTATCGGATATATTTGCCGATTCAGCCTGTAGTGTGTGACAATTTCAGTGTATGTGCGCGTATTCTTATTAGTTTCTTAATTAACTTGGCAGGTTCCAGGGGTCGACTGGTAGGTGAGACCTCGGGCGACCGAATGAGCCTCCTCGTTCCTTTGAAGTCTCTGGTGAGCTGTAGCCCAGGCTAGCTGAACCAGTTCTTTGGGTACTCCTACCATGCTTACTATACGGATGGCAGTGACCGTCACCCTTCCCGATTCATAATTTCTTCCAGCGTTTTTCGAGTCGCTGATGACCACCATGACCCTCTTTTGGCTGATTGCCAAAGCTATGAGCCCTAACTCGGCCCCTACAGTCTCGACACCACGCACTGTGCAGTACGCCATCAGGCCACCTTCTTCCCTAACCGCCTGTGCCGTGTGTGCCGCTTTGCTTTCATATTCCGCAGCGTCTGTATATGTGACGTCCTGACGACCGGTGTACCAGGATCGTAATGCCTCTGCCCTAGCTTTACGCCTGCCTTCGTGAAAGGTAGGGTTCATGTTTCTGGGTAGCAGAAGTATCTTTATCCTGTCCCTGATCTGTACCGGTATGCCTTTTGAACGCCCTTGGTCTTGTGTGGGCTAATAGCTCAATCTCTTTATATACCTCTCTGCATTTTAGACCCGAGTAGCGTTTGATGTTTGTGCAGTCAAAGTAGGCTCAATAAGCTCATCGAGTGTGTTCACTCTAAGGCAAAGGGGTGTAGAAAGGGTGTGTGTTTCGTCCTTTTGGGGACTAATTGGGCTGCCACAATCATTATTCTCTTTAAGGACTGACGGCACCGGGTCTAACAATTAGTCCCCAAAGACGAGCTCAAAAGACTACCATTTATTCCTGAAGTTTACACCTTAGTGAGTAGCTGTTACTCCCACAATTCACCTCGAAGGACTAATATTTAGTCCTCGCATTCGCACCTTATAGAGCAACTGATAATCCCCACATTTTCACCTTACCGGACGCCGTTAGTCCTCACAGTTGCACCTTGCCGAACGAACGGTTGTTCCACTCAAATACTGTAATCCGGTGAATTTTTTTGTCCCCAGCTCAAACATTGTTTTTTGTTTATCTTCAGCCAGGCCTATTACTTTTTCCGCCCATTTTTCTGCGCAGTGAGCAACAAATAGCGCAAAAAATAACACAAGAAAAAGTAGCTAGCCACCTATGGGTAACTGCTTTCACAGTCATGGCAGCAACGAAAGACAAAAGTGAGACATCGAAATCTTTTGTTTTTCTACATAGACATGAAGTTTCTCTATTCTTCTAAGTGAATTCATGGTGAAGTTTGCAAGGCCAGTCTCGTTGTCAAATCTTGTTCACTCCTTGGGGAGCTCCTCTGACAGAAGCAATAGATGACATGCATTGCAGACGCCAGCGCACCCAGCCTTCTGCCTGTTGTATTACCACAGCTGCACGTACAATAATATAGCAAAAAATCGTTAGACACACGTGACTGAAGATGAAGATGCACGTATATAACAAGTACGTGCACGTTAATATAAAAACAAGCGTTAAAATATGACACACAAATAGCTTTGCCGCCCCATCTTGCATAGTCCTGCTGAAGTCGCTCTGCCGAAAGAGATTGATGACAAGTGTCGCAAATGCCAGCGCACCAAGTTGTCAGCATTGTGTGTGCCCACGGCTGCACAATATGTAAAATAGTGATTCACACGTGACAGACGAATAATACAAATGCATATAAAAATACGTTCAAGGTGGAATGAAATTCTACGTGAGATATGACATGCTAATATTTTCACCGCGATGTAACACATCGTCAAAGACTCATTTCGATCCCCGTAGCGTGACAGCTTAGGAGTGGTGGCCGCAGCCACAACTCAGCGAACCACCGTGCCGCTAACAAGTCGGCGAGTCCTAAGCGAGCGACGTCGTTCAGCTCGAGAAAGCGAATGCGAGACCGAACACGGCACTGCACGCGGAGTGTCTGCCGCCAACGAACTACGAAGAGGAGAGGGAGCATACGCTTGGCCGCCGCCACGAACAGCGCCGAGCTGGTTTGGAGCTAGCGCTGAAGAAATTGACGGTAATGTGGCCCTTTTCCACAAACTCGAGCGAGTGCAGAGCGCAAACGCGAATCCGCTGCCGCGGCCAACGGACTGCGCCGAGCTGCTTGCGACCGACTGACGGGAAAGCCAAATGTAATGGCGACCAATTTTCAGTGAGTTCCGACGCTAGCGAGAGCCCCGCCAGCCCGTGCTGGTGCACTTACAGCGCGCGACATACTACAACCAGGCTCATCACGAGAACCCTCAACGTGGTTTCGACGACTCCGAACATAGCAACGAGGTCTCTGCCCAGTATCGTCAGCCCGGAGCTTATACCGGCGGCGAAGACAGGCGAGAACTCGATGAGCTAGCGTACGAGAAACCGACGGCAATGGCGACCAATTTTCAGGTGGTCGCGAAGCACAGGTGAACTGCAGACGCCGAAGCTGACCTTCGCCATGCATTTCGTGCGTGCTATATACAACACGACCGAGCCCATTGCCGGCAAGTGCGATCCGTATCGCACACGCGACAAGTAGAGTAGAATAAAGATTGATAACCTCCTTGCCTTAGAATCGAGCGCTGTTTTGTGCCCTGTGTCGGACTGTTTTGTGCCCTGAGTCGGCGCTGTTTTGTGCCCCGAGTTGTCTTCTCGGCCGCCATATTGGCCTTCCAAACTGTTGCTGTCGTGTGTTGGTTGAGACTATTTTGAAGCCAGAGATATACAGAGCGGCGGGGCGACGTGTCGAGACTTGCTCCAGACTTGATGGGTGCAGCGAAACTCAAAAGCAGAAGCCCACACTCACCCAAGCGTACACACAAGCACCACTTCGTAATTCTCATATCGTCGAATTCAGGCGGCCGTGGTCGAGCACTCCAAGCGCGACGCGACGCGAACCGTTGCCGGCAAAATACGCTGAAATACTGAGCCAGCAGAGGAAGAGAAGGAGGGTTGGTTACCTTGGAAACGCGTTTCGCGCTGCCTGCAATACCCCAGGTGGTTCATTCCTTTGGAGCGTGTTTGGAGACTAAGTGGTCTCGCACGGCACGCTTCTCTCTGTGATTGCTCTTCAACGGTCTATCCGTTCATCGTGGGCGCCTATTGGGCTCCGTTACTTTTTTTTCGGGTAATTTTGCCTTAGATTAATGGATACATCTTCACCCCATAAGTATGTCCGTGGACATGTTCGGGGGAAGTCGGAGCGCAACTTACATCGTTTTTCTGATACTGATGTCGAGCTTGCCCCGTTCCGCTTTGTTTAACTTTAGATAAGGTGTCACGTACACTCTCTTACTTGTTATGAAGGTATGCACAAATCTAAAAACATTTCGCCTTTTCATTCATGCATGCCTGTTCGCAATTCGTCTGATGAGACGACATGTATGAGTAGAAGTGGCTTCTAACCTGGCAAGCATTTCAGAATCTTCACGGTTCACCTGAATCCTCTGTCCAAGAACACGGATACTGTCGACTGCGGAGAGCTCTGTGCCGTTAACACACAAGTGGATGTCCACCTCAGGTTTTTTGTAAAGCCGCCATTTTCCGGCAGGCAAGAGGGAGAGTGCTTCCGACTTTTGGGCTGAGCATTGAGGTCTTTTGGGTTCCAGACTCAACAATTTTATCAATGGCGATTGGCAGAGAGCATTCAATTCGGCCGTCACTACCTTTGTGCATCCATAATGCTAGCTCATCCGCGTAAACAGTGTGACTTAATTTGATTGATTGATATGTGGGGTTTAACGTCCCAAATTCACCATATGTGTATGAGAGACGCTGCAGTGGAGCAAATATTGACCACCTGGGGTTCTTTCTCCGAGATCGACAGGTAACTCACGGTACAGGTAACTCACAGGTAAATTCTCCGAGATCGACAGGTAACTCACGTAGTCGAATTATTTTGCCCCAACTAACCCCACGATAACTTTTACGTGTCACGTTAGCTTATCTGTAATTTGATCCTTGAGCCCTAGCCTCACGTCACATACCGAAAGTCGGAGTCGAAAACCGATCATGGTGTCCGACTACGTACCCTTGTCTTTTATGTACTTGTTGAGTCGCGTCTGAACGACATGGTTCATGGGCTTACACACGCAATATGTTAACGATATCAGCTTAAGATTCTTGAAACCGAGGTTTTTTACCCGGTTTGCAAAGGAAAATTACATTTGCGAGTTTCCACTCGTGCGGAATCGTTCCTTTTTCACAACGCTCATGAATGTACGTTGCGAGGTTAGTGATGGACCTATCGTCTGAATTACGGAGCATTTTGTTGGCCACTCTGTCCAGCCTTGCCACTGATCTAGCCCTTAGGAAATTAATCTCCGCTCACACCTCAGCCTGGGAGATAGGGGTGTCTAAGACTGCGTTTTCCCGTCCTGCATAATCTAGGAGAGGTTCGGATCTGCGGGGATTAGTGTATCTGCTCCGAAGTTCTTCTAAGAGTTCCTTCCTAGTGGCTTCAAACGGTGCGCTACCTGTTCCGATTGCTGTTTAGACGCAGTCTTCGTGCTCTCCTTATCTAAGGGTTGACGAAGTCACCACGTCCCGGCTGTACTTAGATTCCTATCCATCTCCTGACAGACGTTCCCCCCCTTTTGCTTCATCAGCGTGATGGCGTTGTCTTAAATTTGCCTGTTTAAAGCCGCTTTCTGTTTCCTGATACTCCGGTCTCATCTCCTCTATTGGAGTTGGTTTTAGAAGGCTTTCTTCTTCTTCCAAAGATTTACTAACCTCCTGTCTACCAGTTCGCTGTCCTGCTCGCTTTTTACTACATCAGTGGCTTCCTTAACAGTACGTAACTTCCCATCGCACCACTCGGCAATGTCAGAAATGGGAGTCGGGTTGCCTCTGAGGTCCCAGAAAGAGTTCCAATTTACGGCCTCCATCCTCCGTTTCCGAAGTGTTGCGGGGCTTCCCTCTACCACTACTTCTATGACCTTGTGATCATAGCGTAGGTCCTCGTTTGTGTTTCACCACATGACACTAGCGCCACTACCCGCCAGAGTAAGGTCGGGTGTGGTGTAAACCGCGACACACTTTTTTTTCGTTGACTGCAACGGGTTGGTTATTAGATCCAGATTAAGAGTTTGCATGTCGTCGCACAATTTTCTGCCTTTAACTGAAGCCTGCTTATATCCCCATGCCGTGTGATGAGCGTTAAAGTCCCGTACTATCAGCAATGGGTTACTCCTACTATTACGCCGCGTAGAAGCAAAGAGATCCGCAAAGTCGCTTCGCCTTCGTCTGGGAGAGCTGTATATTTTTAATACGGACAAGCTAGCGTCTATCTTTTTTGTATTAGTTTTATGAGAGCATGGCTGATGTGTACATTACAAAAGTCATGCTGCACTGCCGTAACGTTTCACCTGACCAGGGTGGCCACCTTCGTACTCGCGCCTTCACTTACATAGAATTTATAACCCGGCAATGTCACTTTTCTCCCACATTCCTTTAAAGCTATAACCTCCAGTCGATCCCCTTTTCTCAGGAATTCCGGCAGAACCGCACGCTTGAGCGTGAATTCTCTACACTTTTTTTGCCAAACATAATTCTCACTGGATCTATGGGGCATGATTGCCACTAAAGATATTCATTGGCGTGCCTAATACTTCTTGGGTGAGCTGCTCATACGCACAATTCCCTTTCGCGAATTCTGTTAGATGTTCCTCGGTAAGTTCTTTATCAACCTGGTGAAACTGCTGTGTCAGATTTTGAAACATCTTGGACATTGCTTTCGCGGAGGCCTCACGCCACTCATCATCCTGGGTAGATTAGGCTTCAATGTTTTCTTCGAGTTGCGCTATTTTCATGTCTATCACTGTCTTTTTGTTCTCATCAATTACGGGCTTTTCCGCCTCTTTTGCCCTCTTTTTAGCTGAAGGCGGAGCAGTGCTCTGCTTTTTCGGCCTTTTTACGTTTGAATTCCGTGACATTTGTGGTTGTGAAACCAGTGGTGTGTTGAGAGCTTTTGAATTTGAAGCTCCTCTATTGGCCGACTTATCGCCGCTAGCTGCTCTTTAATGCGATTCTCCTCGCTAATTGTTAGCATTTCTTCATCGCGTTTATACTGGGAGGCCCTCTATCCCCAACCTACCTTACGGTTCTGTGATGTTGGTCTCCCACTGTTGAGGGCAGCACTGTCAGGAGTCCCCTCAGTCAACGGACCAGTCATCGGTGGCAGCTCTTCTTCTTGTCTTTTCGGTAGTCTTGGGAAGAAACCTGATCGTCCTCTTGACCCACTCCGATGCCTCGACCGGCTCCTGGACCGTTCTTTGATCTCTTTCATTCTGTACGTTTGTAGATCGGCGTCTATCGCCTTCTGCTCTTCTCCTTCTATGCGCCGCCACTCCTCCCATTGCCTCTTCTTTATTGTATAAAGGGTCCTGCAAGCTTCCTTGCATTTATTATCTGTTGTCACATTGCTTTTGCCACACAGCTTACACTACAGTTCACGTGCATGGTCCTCGGATGAAGCTGTCATTCCGCCCCTCCAGCAACGAACAAGGTTGCTAATACACACGTTCGATCTGTGTCCTAGCTCACCACATCGGTAACATACCTCGTATCGTTTCACGTAGAGCACGCACTCAGAGGTAATCCTTAACAGTAGATCCACCTGGGCACCATCTCATTTTTGAAGATGATGACCGCTCAACTTGGGTTCTCCAGCTTTCTAATGCCAAGTATTGGCGGGTTCTCTGAGATACCGAAAGCCTCTGTCACTTCCTCTACTAAAAATCTCGGGTCTACGCCGCGCACCACACAGCGCCCGCTATCCTGGTGTAGCGCGAGGTACGCCATGACGTCGTAGTTCTTGCCTTCAATATGGGTAGACCTATTACATTGTCTAAGTCTGGAGTGCTGAAAATCAGGGTGCCTTGCTTCTCAATAACAATGAGCACTTCTTTTTCTTGTCCCTTATTCCAAGGAATTTGCGCTGCATGCGCATGCCCGCGCTGAGCCTGGTTTTCGAAACTTTTGTGAGCGCCAGCCCACTCTTCAGACAAATTATTATCTTGCAGTCATTTGCCGGGAACCGTGGTAGGTACGACGAAATCGAGTACTCCGTGATCTTGTGCCCCAGCTTCTTGTATGCTGTGCTCGCAGCCGCCGTCTTCTTCCTGTCTTCGCCGGGCTTGGTTCCACCATCTGCCAGGGCGTTGCCATCAAGGCATCCTTCTCTGTTACCTCTAGCGGAGTGCCGCAGCTCTGACATGTTTTCCCACTTTCGTGAGTCAGTCAATGGTTCTAAATTATTCAGGGATAATTTCAGTGCCCTCCATGATCACCTTCAATGCCGTCGCGTCTCCACAACGGGGCTGTAAAGCGAACTCCGGGGGTCTCGGCCATCGCCGAGCCGCCGCGTTTGTTCACCGCTAGCGTTAGACTTTGCTAAGCGGAGACGAAATTGCCACCAAAATAGCCATAAAACGTCCACAAACGTTCTCACAATCCTGAAATCATGATCTAGATGATCCCTAGAACTTCAGGCAGGTAATTGTAGGAGTTGTTTGCTGTAACTGCGCAATTTTCACCAGACAAAACAACTTTCCGCTGAGCAGATGCGAGGCACATTCTAACTC
This sequence comes from Rhipicephalus microplus, assembly GCF_043290135.1. Classification (NCBI taxonomy): domain Eukaryota; kingdom Metazoa; phylum Arthropoda; class Arachnida; order Ixodida; family Ixodidae; genus Rhipicephalus; species Rhipicephalus microplus. Next base: position 103,754,703 of record NC_134709.1, on the reverse strand, counting down.
TCTGGCCCCCTAGTGGCCTCCCTCCAAGTCAAGTGAGGTTGCTTAAACCGACTACTTCTTCCCGTGTTTGTGAGGTGCGCACCCGTTGCATTGCGAGTGAAGTGAGTATACTGTCACACGTTCGTGAAATCATTGACTTATTCAAGTCACAAAAAGCAGTTAGGAAGTAAATACGAAAACTTTCACAATAGAGAATGAAAAGCTACGCAAATTACCCAGCGAAAGCTGGTTAACTTAAGTATGCTTCTTTATCCTCGTAGTGGAAACGCAGTTCGCCAATAGAATATGACTAGGGCAACGCGTGGTCATGCGTGAATTCACAATATGCATTTCATTGGTTTTCGAAGCCGTCGCTGCATACGTCGTGGGAAACACCAGGTCCATGAAGCACTAACAGACGCTCGCGTCTTTCTTTGGTGGAGGATGCTCTCGTTCCTGCACACTAACCTCGGTCACTGAGGAAGGGCATGTAGCGAGTTAGACAAGCGCACCAACACTGGGCGAGCCGACGAACGCGTTCCCCATAGACTCTTGTAGTCTTGTAAATTTGCAACATAACAAACTTTTGTTCAACTTGCCCAGGGGTATTCGTTCTTCCCTTCAATGACACGTGGAACCACACTAAAACTTATTTAACCAGGGCAAAAAGAATTTTAATTTGTTAACATAAAATGCATCAGATTTACTGTTCGTGTCCATCCGTCCTTTGGTCGGTCTGTCAGTCCTGAACGGTGCAGTATATTGTCACGGGGTCGTGACGTGGCCAAAGACAGAAAACTTCGTGTTGGGATTTAACTGTTTATTTGGGCGAACCTGTGCCCGGTAAAGGGAAAGTCTAATTACAGCAGCAGTCTTGCACAGATAGCAGTCTCGGACTGATAGCGGCGAACGCAGCGTCGGCCTTCGATCAACAACTGACAAGCGGCGAAGCGCATCGGCATTTATACCCTTGCCGTCGAATGTTCTAGCGTTATCGCTGGCGGTGGCGTAGGTTCCAGAACAATCTGTACCGTTCGCAGAGTGGGCGTGATCTTCTCGAAATGATCTACTACAGTCCGGAACCTTCTCGAAACCTGCAGGCGCGGTTTGCACCGAGAATCGTGTGGTGTTTCGGAACGATAACAAAAACTTGTGAAATGGAACGTGGCATTGCCCCCCTCTGAAAAAAAGGCATCGTCCCGATGCTTTAACTAAAGATGAAGGTACAATAATAATGCAAGAAAGTACAATGAATAAATTACAATACAATTATACAAAAAAAACACTGTTTTAGTTTGTTAACGTGCATGAAACGGCTTGAGGCGCGCGACATGGATGACTTCAGGTCGCGATCGGCGTCGTTGAGAGTTCGTGATGCCGTCGGGGACAACCTCGTAATCAAGTGGGCCGAGACGTCGAACCACCTTGTACGGTCCGAAGTACCGTCGCAGAAGCTTTTCACTTAGTCCACGTCGGCGTATTGGCGTCCACACCCAAACACGTTCACCGGGCAGGTATTCCACGAAGCGTCGTCGAAGGTTGTAACGGTGGCTGTCGGTCGTCTGTTGATTCTTGATACGAAGACGCGCAAGTTGTCGGGCTTCTTCGGCGCGTTGAAGGTACTCGCTCACATCGAGGTTTTCTTCGTCGGTGACGTTGGGTAACATGGCATCGAGCGTCGTTGCCGGGCTCCTTCCGTAGACCAATTTGTATGGAGATATCTGCGTCGTCTCCTGCACCGCCGTGTTGTATGCGAAGGTCACATACGGAAGAATGGTGTCCCACGTCTTGTGTTCGACATCGACGTACATTGACAGCATGTCGGCGATCGTCTTGTTAAGCCGCTCGGTGAGACCGTTGGTCTGTGGGTGGTACGCTGTCATCCGGCGGTGGTTTGTTTGGCTGTATGCCAAGATCGCTTGAGTTAAGTCGGCAGTGATTGCCGTTCCACTGTCGGTGATAAGGACCTCTGGGGCGCCGTGACGTAGGACGATATTTTCGACGAAAAACTTAGCTACCTCGGATGCACTGCCTTTTGGCAGGGCTTTTGTCTCGGCGTAGCGGGTGAGGTAGTCGGTAGCTACCACGATCCACTTGTTTACGAAAGCCGACGTCGGGAACGGCCCCAGTAGGTCCATACCAATCTGCTGGAAAGGTCGGCAAGGTGGATCAATTGGCTGCAGATGTCCCGCTGGCCTTGTCGGCGGTGTCTTGCGTCGCTGACAGTCCCGGCATGTCCTCACATAACGAGTGACGTCGGTGGTAAGACGTGGCCAGTAGTACCTTTCTTGTATCCTCGCGAGCGTGCGGGAAACACCGAGGTGCCCTGCCGTCGGATCGTCGTGCAGGGCCTGCAGGAGTTCTGGTCGCAGAGCTGAAGGCACCACAAGGAGGTACTTAGCTCAAAGCGGTGAAAAGTTTTTCTTTTGTAGAAGACCGTTTCGTAGAAAGAACGACGCAAGTGCGCGCTTGAATACCTTCGGGACTTCGGCGGTCCTGCCTTCGAGGTATTCTATTAGGGCTTTAAGTTCCGGGTCGGCCCGCTGTCGTTCAGCGAAGTCGTCAGTATTTATCGTTCCTAAGAAGTAGTCGTCATCCGAGTCGTCGGGTAGCGGTTGGTCGACAGGCGCACGAGAGAGACAGTCAGCGTCGGAGTGTTTTTTGCCGGACTTGTAAATGACAGTAATGTCATATTCTTGAAGTCTCAGGCTCCATCGTGCGAGGCGACCTGAAGGGTCCTTCAAGGTGGCTAGCCAACACAAGGCGTGGTGGTCGCTCACAACTTTGAAGGGCCTGCCGTAGAGGTAGGGGCGGAATTTCGACGTAGCCCAGATGATGGCGAGGCACTCCTTTTCTGTTGTGGAATAATTTGCTTCTGCTTTGGATAGCGATCGGCTGGCGTAACTAATAACCCTTTCAAGTCCGTCAGCCCTCTTCACAAGAACGGCGCCAAGACCTACGCTGCTTGCGTCAGTATGTATTTCTGTCTCGGCGAATTCGTCGAAATGGGCAAGTAATGGAGGCGTCTGGAGACGATGTTTAAGCTCCTGGAAAGCGTGTTCCTGTGGCGTTTCCCACTTGAACTCCGAGTCGGCCTTGGTAAGGTTAGTGAGAGGATCGGCGATGCGGGCGAAGTTTTTCACGAACCGCCTATAATAGGCGCACAGGCCCAGAAATTGGCGCACGGCCTTCTTGTCAGTGGGCGGCGGGAAATCGGCGATGGCGGCTGTTTTCCGTGGATCGGGACGAACTCCAGACTTGCTGATAACGTGCCCCAGAAACAAGAGCTCCTCATACGCAAATCTGCACTTTTCTGGCTTCAGTGTGAGTCCGGACGTCTTGATGGCTTGAAGTACCGCTTCAAGGCGCCGAAGATGCTCGTCGAAACTCGAGGAAAACACGACGACGTCGTCCAAGTACACAAGGCAAGTCTGCCACTTCAATCCTGCCAGTACTGTATCCATAACGCGTTGAAAAGTTGCAGGCGCTGAGCAAAGGCCGAAGGGCATCACCTTAAACTCGAAGAGGCCATCCGGTGTTATAAACGCCGTCTTCTCTCGGTCTCTTTCGTCGACTTCGATTTGCCGATAGCCAGTCTTGAGGTCCATTGACGAGAAGTACTTGGCGTTATGGAGCCGATCAAGGGCGTCGTCTATTCGTGGGAGAGGATACACGTCCTTTCTTGTGATTTTGTTCAGGCGGCGATAACCGACGCAGAAACGTAGGGTCCCATCCTTTTTCTTCACTAACACCACGGGGGATGCCCACGGACTCTTGGACGGCTGGATAATGTCATCTCGCAGCATTTCATCAACTTGTCTCTTCATTGCCTCACATTCTCGCGTCGAAACCCTGTACGGACTCCGACGGAGTGGTCTGGCAATTTCTTCGGTTATGATTCGATGTTTCGTGATTGGTGTCTGCCGAATTTTCGATGACGACGAAAAGCAATCTTCGTATTGCAGGAGCAGGGCCTTGAGCTGTTCTTGCTTATCGTTCGGAAGTCTGGGATTGACGTCGAAAGCTATGGGAGGGGCTTGGTTCCTCTGAGCAGGTTCCGCAGAATCGGCGAGGGCGAAAGCACTGGTGGCTTCGACAATTTCTTTGATGTATGCGACCGTTGTTCCTTTGTTCACATGTTTGTACTCATTGCTGAAATTCGTGAGCATAACCGTTGCTTTGCCTCCCCGCAGCTCTGCAATTCCTCTTGCGACGCAAATATTTCGGGTGACCAACAGATGCTGACTGCCTTCAACGACGCCTTCCAAGTCAGGTGATTTAGGAGCGCCGACTGAAATAATGACGCTTGAGCGAGGCGGAATGGTGACTTGTTCTTCCAGCGCATTCAAGGCATGGTGTCCTGACAGCGTGCGCGGCGGTAGTGCTTCTTCTGTGGATAACGTTATCGACCTTGTTTTTAGGTTGATGACAGCACCATGGAGGCATAAGAAGTCCATGCCAAGGATGACATCTCTCGAGCAACGCTGTAGGACGACGAAGTCTGTAGGATAAATACGGCCGTTAATGGTGACTCTCGCTGTGCAGATTCCTGCAGGCGTTACGAGATGACCTCCGGCTGTGCGGATTTCAGGGCCTTTCCAAGTTGTCCTAACTTTCTTTAACTTCGCGGCGAACGACCCACTGATGACAGAATAGTCGGCTCCAGTATCGACGAGAGCAGTCACACTGTGGCCGTAAATAAGAACGTCGAGGTCGCTAGTTCGCCGTCTCGCATTACAGTTAGGGCGTGGCGTCGGGTCACGGCTGCGTCGGCTTGTTCCGCTGCTTCCATGTTGCGTCGTCCGGCCACCTTCGGTAAGTGAGCTTTTGCCTTCAGGGCTTTTCCTGGTTGGGGTTGTGTTCAAAAAGCTCCGTCGCGTCGGCGTCGTCGTCGGAGGATCTTCGGTAGTTCGTCACACAGCAACCGCACCTCCATCGGTTGCTGCCCTTAGTTTCCCGGATACGGGCTAGGAGACCGGCCCCGCGTTGGGCCAGAGTACTGCCGGGGGTGCGGTGACATGCGGCGGCTGGGCGACGGCGAACGGGAAGGACTTCGTGGTGTCCATTGAGTTCCTGCCAGGTAGTCGGCGATGTCACGTGGCCGATCTCCTGGCTGCGGACGCGGTGCATTGACGGCGAAGCCACGCAGTCCCATCTGTCGGTACTGGCAACGGCGGTATGTGTACCCGGCCTCGCCGCAGTGGTAGCAGAGCGGGCGGTTGTCAGGTGCACGCCAAACGTCCGTTTTTCTCGGTGCACTGCGCTGGCCAGCTGGGGAACGGTAGGACGTCGGTTGGGGTGGTGGCGACGGTGGCGTCTGGCGACGGAAGTGTGACGGGGCGGCGTTTTGGCGTGGACGGGGAGGAGCGTTGTGGCGCACTCCAGCGGCGTAGCTCATAGTTTCTGGCTCGGTCGGCGGTGTTTCGGGAATTCGAAGCGATTGCCGGACTTCTTCTCGCACAATGTCGGCGATCGAATCCACTTGAGGCTGCGCCGAAGGCAACAGTTTGCGCAGCTCTTCCCGCACGATCGCTCGGATCGTTTCACGCAGGTCGTCGGAGTCACTGGCTTGAGCAGCAGCGCATTCTGGAGTCAGGTGACGATTATACTGCCTGGTGCGCATGTCCAGCGTTTTTTCGATGGTGGTCGCCTCGGATACAAATTCTTGGACGGTGTTCGGTGGATTCCTCATTAGTCCCGCGAAGAGCTCCTGTTTGACCCCTCGCATGAGGAAACGAACTTTCTTTTCCTCAGGCATGTCTAGGTCAGCGTGACGGAATAGGCGGGTCATCTCCTCTGTGAAAATTCCAACCTTTTCGTTTGGTAGCTGAACCCGGGTCTCGAGTAGAGCAGCGGCCCTCTCTTTGCGAGCGACGCTTGCGAACGTTTGAAGAAATGCGCCGCAGAAGACATCCCACGTTCGGAGCGTGGACTCCCGATTCTCTAGCCAGGTCCTTGCGGTGTCTTCCAGGTAGAAGTACACACGACGGAGCTTTTCTTCGTTGTCCCAGTGGTTGAGGGCGGCCACGCGGTCGTATGTTTCTAGCCAGGTTTCCGGGTCTTCAAACGATGAGCCATGGAACGTTGGTGGTTCCCTGGGTTGATGAATGACGATCGCGGGCTGGGACACTCCGGTTGTCATTGTCGCTGCAGTCGAGGTCATGGTCTTGGTCTTCCGCGCCTTGTCTTGTAGCAGGCCGTACTCCGGTGGGAGACCTTGCTGTCGGCGGCTCGTTCGCTGCTCTTGGTTGGCGTCCGTGTCTTCTCCGCGAAGGTGGCTGGGTTCACGGCTTGACGGGGGCGTCCGGTACATGAACGAAGCAGCACCTCCACCAGATGTCACGGGGTCGTGACGTGGCCAAAGACAGAAAACTTCGTGTTGGGATTTAACTGTTTATTTGGGCGAACCTGTGCCCGGTAAAGGGAAAGTCTAATTACAGCAGCAGTCTTGCACAGATAGCAGTCTCGGACTGATAGCGGCGAACGCAGCGTCGGCCTTCGATCAACAACTGACAAGCGGCGAAGCGCATCGGCATTTATACCCTTGCCGTCGAATGTTCTAGCGTTATCGCTGGCGGTGGCGTAGGTTCCAGAACAATCTGTACCGTTCGCAGAGTGGGCGTGATCTTCTCGAAATGATCTACTACAGTCCGGAACCTTCTCGAAACCTGCAGGCGCGGTTTGCACCGAGAATCGTGTGGTGTTTCGGAACGATAACAAAAACTTGTGAAATGGAACGTGGCAATATGTGCACTAAGCAAGTGAGTTGTTGCCTCATAACTCAAATATGCCTAGTGGTAGATTGGTGCTGCGTCATTATTTTGTTCACCCTTTTGTTTCATTACTAGCCGTAAAGTTGATTTGATATAATGAACTCAGTTTTTATTTAGTGGAGTAGAGATATAGGTTATGAACTCCGCATATGTGGTTGGTGCCATGTATGGCTTTTCGCCTTATTGCTTTATTGCAGGCCCACGGTGAGGAGACAAGATTCCAGCAAAGGAGGCAGGACGGGTTGAAGAAATTAAGGCTAGATACTATTTGGATGCTGCTTGCAATAAAATCTTATGTGGAAAAACTTGATTTGTCTTTTGCTACTGCCCTTTGCTTTTGGGGGGGGGTAGGGGGAGGGTCAATTTAATATTATTGAGTGCTTTGCTGTTTTCTGGCAATGCTTACAGTTTTTAAAGTCTTTGAGCAGTCCATCCTACAGATATGTGGAACTAAACTCGCTGCAGAATATTATATTACAGACGAAACCAATATTTGGGGTATGAGAAACAGGCTAACGGAGGTAGGTGGTGTACAGAGAACATCGCTAGCTACCCGGTTGTTTGATCTGCCTTCGCTGACGATATAGGCACTGTCTAGTAATACAGCATGCTATAGAGCCTCGCACTAGAAAGGCTTTGAGGTATCTGCATTGACAAGGTTAGTTTGCTTCATGAATGCCGCACAGACATTGAAGTCCATTCCCAGTTGCACAAAGGTTCTTGCCTTCGCAAATATAGGCATGTGAAATATTCTCACTCCGCCAATACGATGGGCCTACCAGGTGAGATAAACCAACTGTTTTAACGGTGTTTTACACAAGCTCGGGTCACGAACACCTTTTTCGTGTTCTACAAAACAGCGTCTCACTTCAGAAAAGAACCCTTCAGCTTTCAGAACTTGCTATATAAAGAACCGCCACCTTCTCATTGAAAACCACCCTGCCTTCAATATAAATGTGCGACCGCTGAGAACCAACACGGTGGCCCGTCGAGTGTGGTGGCCCTTTTAGCAAAATGTGAGCAATCATGATTCAAGTTGTCAACCCCCTATCGCGAACTGGAATTACGCGTGAGGTGGTCATCTGGTGGTGTGCTGAGGCGCCGGCAAAATTGCAATATTCTTACTGAAACCAGAGCACTGCACCAGCCGGGATTTTCAGCCGGAATTTGGCGCAGGCCCGGAACTTGTTTAAACTTTACGCTAGAGCCCAGACCGGTGACTCAAAGCGAGGCGCGGGCCCGGCCCAGCCCGCACTCTATAACACACTTCGCCCTAACAGCCTGGCCCTAACAGACCTGACTGCCGGTCAGGTCCGATGCAGGACCAAGTCAATTCGCAACTTCCTGGTACCATGGCGCCTCTGAGCGGTGGGAGCTGGAAGCTCTGTTGAGATGAGTGAAGTTCCGAACCTGCTTCAAACAGCAGACGCTGCTGCTTGTTTTCACGTGTTTGTTGTCATTTCTCAACGTTGTGAACGGTCTCGATACTACCGTAATCTTTTTAGCTTCTCAAGATAAATAGAAAGTAGAAAGAAAGAAAGAAGCGGGCTGATTTCAGTGCGAGCCTCAATGCTCCAGGAGAAAAATTAAGCGTCCCGTTCGAATCAGCGGCCAGAAAAGCCATCAGGGGTCAAGAGGGTTCCATTTACCAAGCAACTAACCAAGGCCCGTGAATGTGTGTAGCACCCATTTTCTGCACGAGTACAGCAGCTTCCAGGTTCGCAGTTCTTGCGCTTAGTTCGTCTGCTCGATGCGATGCAATTTTCGGCATATTTGTCTTCGGAATATCCCACCTGTCATTTATTTACTCAAAATATTACGTTAGTGCTCCCCTCCTTTCTCAAAAACATAAATCCAAAGGCCACCAAAGCGTGAAAATTTGCGGTCTTCCTCAAAAGTGTATCTCACGGTATCGTCCCTTGAGGGGTGATTATATCTCAACGACGACCATGTTGCATGTATAGTCGCGCCACCCATACGTCATGAATATTGCGAATAAAAGTGATACTGTCACGAGCGACAGCCGCGAGGTAAAAGATGACGAAGACGACTAGCGTTCGAAGACGCGTGCTTGAAATTTTCGAGAATTGGAGGCATCTAAGGGATTACGTGCAAATTGGTTGCTCAAGCGCATCAGCAAAGGCCGACTTTAAATGCGCAGATGAGCTTTGTTGATCACATATTGCATGTATGTCCACCCAACATTAGATTTTTAATGTGTATTGTTCTGGGGGGGGGGACCCACTTATAAATTACGTCGTCGCCTTTCTATAGAGCGTGAGGCATTGCGCCTATCTTTAGGCCTCCCTGAGTTTGTCGCTACTAACGTTCTTTATCATGAAGCATATCTGCCCTCTCTAGAAACCAGGTTACGCATACTGACTGTTCAAACATTTCTGAACATCTATGCCTTCCCACAGAGACGCTTCCAATATGCGTTTATAGGCGAGCCTTCCACATTGCTTTATTGTGAGTGGCCTTGACTACGTCGTCCTCAAATAGTTCATGTACAAAAACTCTTACAGTCATTAGGGGTAAAAGTCCGTGATGTTAGTTTCTCACAGGTTCGGAATTCTATGGTAAGAATATTGATTTGATTTACATGTGGGGTTTAAAATCACAGAACCACCATATGAATATGAGAGACGCCGTAGTGAGAGACGAGAGACGCCGTAAGCTTTCGACCACCTGGGGATCTTTAATATGCGCCGAAATCTGAGCACACAGGTCTACAACATTTCCGCCTCCATCGGAAATGCAGCCGCCACAGCCGGAATTCGAACCCGTGACCTGCGAGTTAGCAGCTGAGTACCTTGGCCACTAGTATGGTAAGAATGGAGTTTGACGATATATTTCCTAAAATGCTAAGATTTTGCAGATAAAATATATGAATGGGTTGCTCGGAGAACTTCTCAATAGCCTACGGATCAGTTCAGTTATAGCTACAGATGCTTCTGTTAATGCCAAGAAACCAGGAGCGGGCGTCTACTCAACAGCATTAGATTGCGACTGCCCGGTTTTACGTCAATATTCAGGCAGAATTATTCCAGTGATTCTGGCCATACGCAATCTAGCAACACTTATTTCTTCGGCTGTTATAATATTTGATTCTTTTTCAGTCTGCACTGCTCTGACAGCACCAAGGACATCACCTTGCTTATTAGAATTCCCTCCGTATATACCCAGCCACGTTCACGTTATCCGATTGGTTTGGGTGCCGGGTCACCCGGGACTAATACTAAATGAAGCGGTGCACACAGGTGGCCGCACCAATTCAAAGTCCCGTACTGAGTATTCCAAAACCCGACGGCCTGTATACAATCACGCTATTCCGAAATTTCTGCATACGGCAGGAACACACCAACTCTTTTGTACTAAATGGCGCAGATATTCAGCACAAAGTTTTAGTAGTACAGAGCGTCATGTGCTACAAGACAATTCCAAAAACATTCACTAAATTGCGATGTAGGACTCCAAGTTTACAATTTTATTTATACAGACATAGTTTTGTTTCTTCCCCCCCCCAATTGTCACTATTGTACACAAACAGAAACTAATAAGCACTTTATCACAGAGTGCCGTCGATATCGAAGTTTAAGGAAGAGATTTCTAAAGCCAGCTTTCCAAAAACACGAGCTTGAGCTGTCTGAAATGGTACCACTCTCCTTAGAGCCTTCGGAACTAGGTCTATGCAACAGGGACACATATGGAGCCATATATTACAATATAAAATAATCAAAACGGCTACCATTCTAATCACATAAGTGCATACTCATTGCTTATTTTTGTTATTTTTACATTTATTATATTCTAATGTATTTTTAATATATTTTTATTCTTTATTTTATTATTTTTTAAACATTTCATATTAGCCTGTTATCGCAACTAAGCTTTTAGTTTATATAAAAAATATTTAAGCATCCCCCTCGTCGTTTGTTTTCTTTCCCCGAAATCCCATTGCCGCGGGATTCATGGCCGATCTCCTCCGGTCCAACCCAAGGGGATTGGTTGAGCCAATCCTCTTCAGGTCCAACCAACCAATCGAGGCACAAGCACGGGGTGGAAGAGAAGGATGAGGAGGTTGTGAGCTGGAAGTGTCTCATACCCACCGTGGGTATGAGCCACAAGTGAAGGGCAACAAGAACAAGAACACGAAGAATTGACTCTGAGAACTCGGTTGTGGAAGGTCGCATTGTCGGCATGCACCGGTGACCAGAGCGATGGACGTTCGGGTCTGCTGCGTTACGCGCACACCTCGAGGTTTCCGAGAAAATTGAGGGTGATTGAAAGGGGGTTCTTTGGGGACGTAGCTGCCGTGCACGGCGAGAACGAGCATTCCCGGCGCAAGCCCCCTTCGGATGCGAGCCACTCAAGGTACCCCCCCCCCCCCCGGAGTGCCACGTCAACAGTAGAAAGCCACGGCGGGTGAAGCAATCGACAGTACGAGTGGCAAGAAAGAACCCTACTAGCGTCTGCGACGATGGCCTGCACGCACAGGTGGCGACGGACGCGTCGGCCTGAAAAGTGGACCTAGGGATAGACGACCAACCGGACATTGGCATCAAGCTAGCGGAATCAGCAGCATGTAGGACAGCTTTAATATTTTAATTAGGATGGTTCAGTCAGCAATCTAGTTTGTGGCTACCTTCATTTGTCTAGAGATATTTGCGTAGTTTGTCTATATATTTCTGCATTTGTATATTGTCGCAGTGCAACGCGGCAATATACCACGACAATGAGCCACGCGATAATTAGAGTGCCACTTGTATTCTGTGATAAAGTTTTGTTGCTCTTTCAAGCCTGACGGAGTCTGTCACGCGGGACCACACTGCATAATCTTTGACAGGTACCGAAACGCGCAATTGAACCCAAAGTGTCTTAGATAGCAATTATCCACACATTCTTCAAAATGATTGCAAACAAGGCACCCATACTGGGTCCCGCGATAGCAATCATGTGGGTCAAAAGCATTTTGCGGGAGATATTTCAATAAGGCAAGTTGTTTGCAGCGTGTGTTCACCTAAAATAACAAGCGCAAATAAAACAGGATACAAAGGACACAACACTCTCTCCTCTTTTTTGACATTGCTGTCTATAATAATTTAAAACATGTTGAGACAACACAGCAATAAGTGCACTCAACTAGATATGCAGCACCAGTTTTAGCATAGTAGCAACCTCGCCCCTAAAAGACAGCCATATTCATTATTTTCTTGAACTACAGAAATTTTAAATATTTGAAAAACCGCACGCACCACGTGTACGTTCAAAAATCAAATCCATTGAGTGGGTGATAATGAGTGGGGAGCAGCGTTCATCAGACCATCCGCACTTCGGTCCGTTCATTTATTGTTGCTTCCATATGCCCGTGCGTACATCCTTGTGCCGTCTGTGCGACCTTCCATGCGTTTATACATGCGTTTATCTGTCTGTGTGTCCGTCCGTAAGTGCATCAATCCATGTGTTCATCCGTCCGTCCATGTACCCGCCCCTGCATTCATCCGTGCAGCCATCTGTGCATCCTTATGTAATTTCATCCATCTGTCAGTCCAGCCGTCTGTGTGTCCATCGGTCCAACCATCCGTGCATTCATCTGTCCATGTGCCCGTACGTCCATCTAACCGTCCGTGTGTTCGTAACTCCTCCCATCAACCCGTAGGTGCATCTGTTTGACTGTCCATGTGTCCGTCCACGCGTCCATACATCATTCTGTTTGCTTGTCTGTCCAGCCGTCAATCGAATGAATACTGCATGTACCACCAACTAGTGTCTTTCATCATATATTCATCATACAGAAGTACCGCCTTCCAAAGGACATTCCAAAGACTACACAAGAGGTGGCTACCTACTACTACTAGGACTACTAATACTACTGCCACTACAACAACATACATTGTGGACGCACGACCCATGGCAAAAGGAGCTTCGATGAATGGGTGGATGGACGTATGGATAGATGGATGTATGGATGGATAGATCAATCGATCCGGCTGTGCCCTTTGGAAGGGGCGGTGGCTCACGCCACATAGCAATAAAGTTAAGTACTATCACTATGTGTTTAAGGATTGAATTTCACTCGCGCCTTGGTTGTATCCACCAAACAGATAGCATCCTCTTGGTTATTTCTACCTGTTTAAAGTCTGTTTTGCTTCAGTGTCCCTAAACCCCAATGCTTTGAAAATTCGGCGCCATTATTTTCGACCATCCAGCAAAGCCCTTTACAGACCATTATCAAATGTCCAGCCGTTTCCTGCTCCTTTCCCCACGCACTACATACCGTGTCTGTGCCTTCGTAACTTGCTCGGTACGTCTTACTCCGCAATTCTTCCATTCTATCCTTGAAGAGCAGAAAATTAGCCCGAGAATTATCATAGGTCTTTTTCCTTGCAAGTTCCTGCTTGAAAGTTTGGTAGGTCTCCAGTGATGATTTTGTAAGCATTCCCATCTTCCACATGTCCTTCTCTGCTTTCTTCACCTTTTTCTTAACACTTGTTTTTGGCTTGGTGTTTTGCTGTTGTCTAAATAATTTCTTGACAATTTTCAAGTTCGTTTCCTGCACTTAGTATCGGCAATCTTTATGTACAAGTAACTGAAAACTTTCCAAGCCCAATGCTCCTCTCCTACTTTTCTCAATCGCTCTTCAAATTCTATCTTGCTGTTAGCTTTCCTGTACTCAAACGATGTGAATTCATGTCTCCCTGTACCCCCTGATTTGGCGTAATCCCGTGTGCTCGCAAAGCAAGTCTACCAATGCCACGTTGTTTATTATTCAATCTTGCTTGAACTTCTGATTTCATGCACAAGACCGCATTGGCGAATGTAGAACTTGAGACCATAATACCTTTCCAAATCTCTCTCACAACGTTATACCCATTGTAGTTCCACAGTGCCCTATTTTTCATCACTGCTGCATTCCTGTTACCTTTAGTGTCACATATATTTCGTGTTCCCTCAGGTACTCGGTCCCATTGCTTTTCTATACGCCCAGATATTTGTATTTGTTATTTCTAGCGTGACCTCCTGTATTCTAAGCTCACTACCTTCGTTGTCTGTCATTGAAAATCATGACTGCTGATTTTTCCTTACTGAATCTAAAATCTAACCTATCGCCCTCATTACGGCAGATGTCCGTCAATCTCTGCAAATCTTCCTTGTTGTCGGCCATTAGCACTATATCATCTGCGTACATTAATGCTGGTAGTGCCTGATCAATAAGTTTTCCTTGTTCGACTAAAGAGAGATTGAAGCCCAGTCCACTTCCCTCTAATTTTGCCTCTAATTCTTGTAGGTACATCATGAATAATAAGGGCGATAGGGGGCACCCCTGCCTAAGCCCCCGTTTTACCTCTGCAGGCTTGGATACCTGTTTTTCCCACTTTATGACTACCTTGTTACCTTCATAGATACCCTTTAAAAGATTAGTGACTACATGTTCCACGCCTAGTATGTCCAGTATTCCCCACAATTCCTCTTGAACCACGCTATCGTACGCTCCCTTGATATCCAAAAATGCTAGCCACAGGGGCCTGTGTTCCTTTTCTGCTATTTCGATGCACTGCGTCAGTGCGAACAGATTGTCTTCCAACCTGCTATGTTTCCGAAACACATTCTCCAGTTCCCCCAGCACCCCCTCATCCTCTATTCATGCCTGCAGTCTTTCCTTTATAATCTGCATCGCCAGCCTGTAGACCACTGATGTCACTGTTATAGGACGGTAGTTGTTTATGTCAGCTTTGTCCCCCTTTCCTTTATAGATCATGCTCATCCTGCTAAATTTCCATCCATCGGGAACTTAACCATCGATTATTATTTTGCTCACTGCCTCTCTCAAAGCCTGCTTAGACTTCGGACATAATGTCTTTATCAGCCTAATTGGAATGCCATCTGGGCCCGTTGATGTACTACTAGGAACCCTTTTCTCAGCCCTTTCCCACTCTCGTTGTGAAAATGGAGCCATTGCACCACTTGATTCGTCCTTGTCTATTGTGGTGCATAAAGTATTTTTTGTTGAAATTTTTCTGTCGCCCTTGTTCTTTTATATTCAATAGCTTCGTCCCCTTCTAGCCTAGCACCTTGGGCTGTAGTTATAAAATTCTGCTCTAGGCTCGTCTCATTTCTTAGGGAGTTTAGATGGTTCCAAAATTTCGCAGCTGCCTTTCTATCTTTTTTATGTACTTCTGCCAGCCACTGAGCTTCCTTTCTTTTAATCTTTTCATTGATCAGAAGGGATGCATCCCTTCTACAGCTTAGAAAGGTTTCCCATTTTCTTTCAACATCATCTGTCCGTTCACCCCGCTGCTTAGCATGTCTGTGTTCCCTAGAGGCTTCCTGACGTTTTGCTATGGCTCTCTTAACTTCCTCATCCCACCAACTTTTGGGTTTGTGTCTTCTTTTCCGGGGTGACTTGTCACGCATCTTAGCAAGCTCTAGCTCAAAGAGTAATTAGATTCGTGTATGTCCACACTGTCTTATTATCCTTCGTGAGTACTTTCTCAATTTGTTTAGTGCCTATTTCAATTTGCCTTTCTGGATAAAAATTTTCCTGTAGTTGCTCATCTTGTTTCCTTCTCACTTTTACTGCTCTTCCAAAACTTAGCTTGATACGTTTGTGATCACTACCCAGACTTCTGGAGCCACCTTCATCTATGTGAATTCCCCTGAGCTTATCATACATTCTATGTGACATCAGTGCATAATCTATCGTCGACTGCAGCCTTCCTACCTCCCACGTTATTTGCCCTTCGCACTTTTCTGTACTGTTGCAAATGATCAAATCAAGCCTTTCACACATATCCATGATCATTTTGCCTGTCGGGTCGGTATACCCATCTATATCTTCTATGTGCACATTCATGTCTCCTAGTATAATTATCTCGCACTCTCTTCCTAACTCCTGAATGTCCTTCTACAATTATAGCTACATTCCTGGTGCCCGTAGTCATTACGTATCTTTCATGCTCCCTTAGATACTCAGCCTCGTTATTCATCCATACGCCCAAGTATTTGTATTTATCCACTATTTCTAGGATGACCTTCTGTATCTTATGCTCACAGCCTTTGTTAAAATTAAAGTCATGATTGCCGATTTTTCTCTGCTGAACTTGAAACTTAACCTGTCTTCTCAGTGCCACAGATGTCTATCGATTCCTGCAAATCTTCCTTGTTGTCGAATAATACTACTATATCATCTGTAAACATCAATGCTGGTAATCACTTTTAAGAGTGTTTTCCTTGGTTGGCAAAAGATAGGCTGAATGCGAGTCAACTCTCCGCTAATTTGGCTTCTAGTCTCTGGAGATACAGCATACATAACAAAGGTGACCAGGGCCATCTCTGTCGCAGCCTGCATTGTATCTCTATAGGTTCCGACACCTGTTCTTCCCAATTGATAACTACCTTGTTACTTTTATAAATACCATTCAGAATATTAGTTATTCTATCTCTCACATTTAGTGTGTCCAGTATTCCCCACTAGTCTCCTTGAATAACACCATCGTAAGCTCCCTTGATATCTAGAAATGCTAGCCACAGAAAGCTGTGTTCTTTTCCTGCTATTTCAATACACCAAATCAATGAAAACAGATTGTCCTCCAACCTACTTCGTTCACGGAACCCATTTTGTAGTTCTTCCAGCACCCCCTCTTTTTCCAGCCCTCGTCTGCAGTTTTTTGTTTCTTTACTCTCTGCATCACCAGCCTGTAAACTACTGATGTCACTGTCATAGCACAGTAGTTGTTCATATCGGCTTTGCCCTCTTTTTTTTATAGATCATGCCCTACCTGCTCAGTTTCCACACACTGGGAGCTTCACTATCTATTATTGCGTTGCTCGCTGCCTCTTTATTGCTTGCTTAGAGTTTGGTCCTTGTTTCTTTATATCATAACGTGGATGCCGTCAGGGCCTGTTAATGTGCTATTAGTAACTATTTTCTCTGCTCTTTCTCACCCTAGTGGTCCCAGTGGAGCCACTGAGCTCATTGGTCTATCCTCATCTGGTACGGTGCATGCAGCGCTTTCTTGGTGTTTAAATTTTTCTGTCATCATTATTTTTACATATTCCAGTGCCTCATATCCTTCTACTTTGACCCCTTGAACTGTAGTTTTAAATCTTTCTTTCATGCTTGTCTTATTACTTAGAGAATTGAGATGGTTCCCAAACATTGCAGCTGCCTTTATATCATTTTTGTTTACTTCCGCCATCTATTGGGCCCCCTTTCTTCTAACCTTTACGCTGATCAAATCGGATGCTTCCCTTCTGCACCTCAAAAAGTTATCCCATTTTCTCTTGACATCATCTTCCGGTTCAACCCTTTGTGTAGCATACCTGTGCTCCCTGGAGGCTTCCTAACGTCTTACTATAACTCCCTTAACTTCCTTATCCCACCAGCTCTTATACTTGTGTCTGCTTTTCCCGGTTGATTTCACTCGCACCGTAGCAAGCTCCAACTCAAAGAATTGAGTTTGATTTGGGTACGTTCACTCTGCTTCAGTATCTTCGTTGACCATCATCTTAATCTCTTTAGTTGATATTTTTGCCTTTCTGGATAAATATTATCTTGTGGTTGCTCGTAATGCCACCTTTCGAATTTGATTTCTCTTCCAAAACTCAACAATAATAATATGTGGTGCTTTATGGCGCAAGGGCCAATGGATGGTCAAAGAGCGCCATTTCAGTGACTAGAGATCTGAACAATTATATGGTGCGTGGCTATATAGGGGCCTTAAAATTCCTCGTGCTACCACGGGTAAAAACATAAGTATTAAAATGATGACAGTGGCGTGAAAATTGTACTGAAAGTGGATGTCGAAAGATCATAGTAAAACCCTGGCAGAGATGTAATTACCGCAGCGGCGGCCTCGGTACAGAGGTCCTGCAACGAATCACCTTGAAGTATACAGTGAACGTTACGTATATCTTTAAAAAATGTAAACAATGATAAAATTTAAAAGTCAGATTCGTACTGATAGGCATCCCAGGGTGCAGTGGGAGCTGCTGTCGGTAGGGCAGTAAAAAGTGCTTATTGCTTAGAACATCTAACTCATTGCACTGGACGAGAATGTGGAGAACCGTAAATGTTTCTCCACATCTGTCTCACAATTGTGGATTACCAGTAGACAGAAGATATGGATGTGTAGAATGTGTGTGTCGTGTCTTTAGCCTTGTGAGTGTTACATCTACGTATCGTGATTTTGATAGTGGCAGCCAATGACCACGTTGTGGCTTAATAACATGTAGCTTATTTTTCGTGTCTACCCCACGTTTTTTTTTTTGCCAATAACCTTTGAGCTCTTGTTCTGGAAAAGGTTTCATGCCAAGAGCAGGAATTGGTATTGATGCATTTGCGGCATCGTTGCTGGCGGATGCAGCCAGCTGGTCTGCCAAAATGTTTTCTTGTATCCCACACTGTCCCGGCACCCAGCAGATTACAACATGCTGTTTATATGAGTACACTGTTCATAAAGGGACGGAATAAAGGGACGGAAGAGCGAAGAGCGGAGGATGTGAATACAGGGACGGAAGAGCAGCGTTTGTGTGTTTTAAGTGCTTTTAAGGCTTCACCCCACTCATAGAGTCCTTGCATATTGCCGCTTTTTGTAAGTTCACATGTTCAATGTGTTTACCAGCTGCAAGGATCGCATAAGCTTCGCCGGTAATAATGCTTGTATCAGGGTGCAGAACACCGGCTTCCGAAAAGATTGGGCTAACGGCTGCGTACGATACAAAAGTATTGCACTTTGAGCCATCTGTAAAGGACTCAGACCCTGTGTACTTTTGTTGTATTTCTAAGAAGTATGTGCGCATATGTGCAATGGGTGCGTGCTTTGTAATCTCTAAACAAGACACACCACAATCTATCAATTGCCACTGCCGTGGTGGCAGACATGCTGCGGGAGCCATCAGATGATATTCGAGTGACACACCGGTTTCCTCAGAAAGGCCCATCACACGGATTAAATAGGGTTGTCTCAAAGATGGCCGGTTTTCAAACAGAACAGAAGTATACATGTCATGAACTGTGAAAAGTGAAGGGGGTCCTTGTCTGCCTTCACGTTGAGGTAATATTGAAAAGACGTGTAGCATCTCTGTAGGTGGAGAACCATTCGTTTGATTCCACGTACTGTCTTTCAATGGGGCTGGTGCAAAAGGCACCCATAAAGAAACGAATGCCTAAGTGGTGAATAAGGTCAAGCGTCTTTAGGGTGGTAGGTGTCACAGACTGATAGGTTATTGCTGCATAATCCAAGCGAGTGCTTACGAGACTTCTATACAACTTCATGAGGCACTTCTTGTCACTTCCCATGTAGTGCGTGACAACACTTTTGAAACTTTCATGGCTCTGATGCACTTGTTTTTAGCCCTTGGATGTGTGGTATGAAGGTCAGCTTGTTGCGCAAAATTAGGCCTAAGAATTTATGCTTGGCTTTGACAGACTGACGTTGACCGTTCAGTTGAATATCAGGTTCTGAGTACATGGCTCTTTTTCGGGAAAACCTGACACATGTGCTTTTTTGTGTGTTCAGCCAGAATCCGTTTTCTCTTGATCATTTGAAGACCTTCTTTACACCTAGCTCAACCTGCCGCTCACATATTTCCAGGTTGCATGACTTGAAGCCAAGCTGAATATCGTCAACATATGCACAACAGAACATATTTTGGGGGATGGACAGGTGCAAGGAATTCATTTTGATAATAAAAAGTGTACAAATAAGTACACCCCCTTGCGGTACTCCCGTTTCTTGGACAAAAGTTTGATAGAGAACACTGCCCGCACGGACACGGAGTGTCCGATTGCACAAGTAACTCTTGATTATTGAAAACACTCTACCACACACACCCACGTGAGACAAGTCTCCTAATATGCCCAAACGCCCTGTTGTGTCGTAGGCCTTCTCGATATCGAAGAACACCGAGAGTAGGTACTGTTTGTGGACGAAAGCATCTCGGATCACTGCCTCGATACGCACCAGATAGTTGGTGGTTGATCTACCCTTTCGAAACCCACACTGGTATCGGTCGAGCAGATTGTGTGTTTCAAGGAAATGTAAAAGCTGGTGGTTTATCATCTTTTCAAAAAGTCTACAAAGGAAGCTTGTAAGTGCGATGAACCTATCCCAGGCAGCACACCGGCGTTGAACCGATCTTGGACCCATATTGGCTAACCTCGGTCGCAATAATGGGCCAAGGTCGGCATCTCGCCCAACTTGTGATGTAGGACCGATGTTCAAGCCGACCTTGGGCCGAGGTTCTGCCATTGCATTTGTCAATATCCAGCCAACGCCGGTCCACTCTACACATGCCGATGAAGGCCCGTTTTTTCACCGACGTAGTTGCCAACATACACCCAGCGTAGGACCATTCTCGGACCACTCTGTTGCCTAGAAATGCCATTATTAAGCCATTATTCGCTTTACGACGAATATTGGCAACCATTGGCTTCCCAATATTCCACCGTTATTAATACGTGCTTTTTATTACTGGCGTTCCTTACCAGGTAAACCTTACATTACACTCCCAGAACTTGCCCTAGCAGCTTATGGGGAAAGTGCATTGAGCCGGTGGCGCCACTGCGCGGGAGGAAATGAAACGAAGTGGCGTGATACGTGCAGCAGCCGCTCCACGAGCCGAGCCGAGTCACGCCGGTCAAGGAGCTTTCCAATGTCGCACATGAATTGCAGCGTCGTGAACTGCACTAATAGCTACGAGAATTGCCATTCTGTAACAAAATTCTTCCGTTTTCCGGGGCGACAATGCCTCGTAGACCAGCGGGAACGGTGGATTTGCAGCGTACGTCACGTGAAGTGAGTGATCCTGTGCTTGGTTTTGGAGTACGTTTTGTTGCTAGTTCAATTTGAATTTACGCCCCACGCTAGCGAACAGGTGTTTTTACAGTGCAAATGGAACCGAGTGGCAGCCGGAAAAGTGGTCTCGGGTCTGCAGTGCACATTTTGTTGGCGGAAAGTCATCGACGGACACAGCTTCTCCTTCGTACGCTCCTGCTATTTTTCCGCCAACGTACCGCAAAACTTCGGCAATCGCTGAGGACAAGAGATCGTGCTATGAGAGGTCAGTAGGCTTTTCCCGCGTTCAACAATAAGTACAAGGTGCGAAGCTTTCAGCCTGTTGCACAGACAGCTGGAAAGCCGCGCGATTGGTGCAACGTCGTGGATATAGCGCCACGAATGCTTCGAGAGCGATAACTTTTTTTTGAAACTGTCGCTCGTTTGGCTCTGTAGAATTATCGCGCCAACGGGAGTGGTCAAATGGTAAAATAATTGGCAGCATTTCTTCCCTGTATCTTTCAAAAGCAACACGCGTTGGGTAAACAGAACTGCAGCATAGTAAGGTTCGAACAATTGTTACGGCATCACTAAAGGCGAGACGGGAGGCGATTGTACGTACTAGCGCCGATCGCTCTCGGTTGCCCTCAAGACAACATCACGCTACAGCACACGTCTCACATTATTGTCATCGTTTGCTCGGTAATAAGCAGGTAAAGTGATAAACAAGCGTTCGCACAAACCTCGATGATGATGGCGTATGCTTCCCGGTTCACGTTGGCTTGTCGCACACACCGCCCTTTCACTATACTCTGTCCGACTGTGGTCTCTTCAGTCACGTCGAAAACGTGCCTGCTGCGGCATAATTTGCCTCCTTTCTCTTCGTTCGAGGCTCTGAACAACCCTGCGCTCTTTACTTTCTTGAAGCGCGCGCGCTTAATAAAACCAGTAGCCATCGCGCGCACGCACGTCCGCAGAACGCGGGCGCAGCAGAAGCGGAGACGAGAATGCGTATCACGTCAGTTAACAACTCAGTGGCCACTCGTGGCGCTGACGGCGCGCTGGCGCACTGCATTAGCACGCCACCTGTAGGTGCCGCACGTTTCCTATAGCAGCCCCGTACGAGCTTCACGGTGTAGTATACATCAAGGCGACTGACCACTGGCAGACTAGTGTAGAAACACTACACGATTCCACTAAAACGTCCATTTTCGCCTTCTTTGTTGCATTGCCTATTACCCTCCCCACGTGTAGAGCATAAGACTGCATTGGTATAATTACTGTCTAGTTTTCTCCACACATTCCTCCTCAGTTTTGTGAGAAATTGTAACATAGGCTGTTAAAATTTTCATCAAGTATTGGCTAAACAAACATTAACTAAAATAACTGCTCGGTGCAAAATATCCGCACACATGCAATCTATAAATAAGAATCACAGAACACAATTTTCGTCGCTTTATTTCTAAATATACAAAGTCAAACCATTTATTTTTTAGTCCAACTTTTCAAGTTACTGCTGTTCAGTAATGCAGCCCAAACTAGGAGGCGAGTTCAACAAGGCTCTATGGGCATAGGGCTGGCCAGGGCAGCAGAGGTGGAGCGATGACTCTGAGGTTGCAGCAGGAGATGAGGCAATGACGGTGGGCTGCCCAGGGTCCTGCAGGCAGCGATTGGGCAGGAAACCAACCATCACATGCTGTCGCAGATCCCTGATCTGACGGGCAGCAGCGATTGGGCTGAAATTCTATGAACACATGTGTGAAGTGCCTTTCCTTACCTCCATCGAGCCCAACAAATTTCAACAGCCACGTCTTGATGAAACCCTGAGCTTTTTCAAACACCTGCATACGTGAATATAAATACACCTCAAAATAGGCTCTAAGCACTTCAGTATAACATTTATACAAGATCAACAATAAAAAACAATGAAAAACAAAGACAGCAGACGTTATAATGAACTATCTGGATCAAATTCCATGTGGCCATTTTGAAAATAAATGTACAAATACTTCAACAGTCATTGTGCAAAAAAAAAATCTGCCACAGACCAAAACATTTAGGAATAGCTTTCAATAAAAGTTGTATAAAACAAGCTTGTCTGACTAACTTAAAAATAAACACAAGGTCTTTTATGAGTTCTAAACATGACTTACAGGTTTGCTAGCCAGGTGAACTAGTCTGCAGCTATAGCCTATGACTGTATAAATTTATAACAGGACAACAAGACACACGACTACACGAACTTTCAGCTCTGGATTATTCTTTGTTACACATCATCTAAATCTGCACAAGAGGATGACTGACCACCAGATAGCCAACACAAGATGAAATAATTTAGCAAACCCAGTTTCAGCACTGACACTTGTGGATTATTTCAGGGCGCCTGCAACAATTTCAAAATGATATCTAAAAATTCTATGAAAGATGTGCTGAGGTGGTTTCCTATGCTGTTCTTTTCGCATTAAATGAACTTCCAAAATTTCACATGCTTTTTGAGACTAGCATTTATCCAAAGTCTTGGTTTTATAGGAGACCAGGACTGGATAGGTTGCTCACCAAAAAACAGCACTTGGCAGAGAGTCGTGATACAACTAAGCCATTCGTGCCAAGACGACCAACTGCAGAGAGAGCACGCACTTGTGGCTCTGCCGGGCTTCGTTTTAGAACGAACAGCTCTAAAAGCCATTCCGCCAATAATACTGCAATGTGTTTTAAAAAACCGTCTGAAGGTTATTCACACATAAATAGCACTTGAAAACGGAGAGAAGCTCTGCAAAGCTGATTGCATCTATGCATGTGGCATTGAAGAGACAGTGTTGTGCAGTGACGTCAATCACAGACTTGAAAAGCAGCATATAAAACCTTTGGTTAGAGATACCGTTCAGTGCATTGGTGGTGGAGACTGGGCAAACGCAATATTAGAATAAATATGATAATATTATTGTCTCCCTTCATTATTTTACAAAACCTTGAAGGACACTTGAGCTTTACCTTGAAGAGTAGGACGTAAAAGCGTAAATTAACCCCAGGTGGATGGCTATGTGAACCACTAGCCAGGCTTTGGCTCCCGGTGTATACCATAACCATGTCCTGAGAAAACGTACAACTGTATGCGTAACATTGCATTTCCAGCAAACCTAGAATATCTGATGCAAGTACAGCTCTTAAATATTTATTATGTAAAATTGATTCGTTTATTGTAGTCAGACAAACAGCCTTTGTGAAGTTACTCGTGAATATGTACTTGCACTTTTACCTCGCGTTCCGATAATCCTGATAGTGGTCTCACCTTTTTTTAGCAATTCCAGCATCATACTAAATGTCTCTAAGTGCCTAACACTGGATCCAGTTTCAGTCTTGTTCGCAATGATTAGAAGTGTACTAAATAAACGTGCTGAGTAACGCTCTCTAGTAATGATTGTTCTGCAGCTATAGTATAGTTCTAACAGGAACTTGGTTGTCAAGTGAAATAATCGTTTTTTGAAATTTTACACTGCAAAAGCGCCTTCAAGTTCTACAGATTTCATCAAATAACAAAAACTAGGGGTGCTTTGCTGACCGCGATACCAGATAAGCTTCCAGCTTATAATACTCTTTTAGGTTGGCCACTAGAGCTCGTAGGCACGTGCGTTTGCTTTGCAGTTCTAGAATTCATTTTGTGCTTTGATTTGATTGATATGTGGGGTTTAACGTCCCAAAACCACTATATGATTATGAGAGACGCCGTAGTAAAGGGCTCCGGAAATTTAGACCACCTGGGGTTCTTTAACGTGCACCCAAATCTGAGCACACGGGCTTACAACATTTCCGCCTCCATCGGAAATGCAGCCGCCGAAGCCGGGATTCGAACCCGCGCCCTGCGGGTCAGCAGCCGAGTGCCTTAGCCACTAGACCACCGCGGCGGGGCAATTCATTTTGTGTGCTTGCTACAGTCCACCTTACTGCTCCTCAAACTTATACCAAAAATTCCATGATTGTTCGCACGCAGTTTCTGTCAAATACCTAAATTTGCCTATTAATAATTTATTAAATGCGAACATCGGTGACTTTGAACGTACCTATCTATCTATCTATCTATCTATCTATCTATCTATCTATCTATCTATCTATCTATCTAGCCACCCACGACATATAGCTCTCCTAACCGTTCCATTAATGCTATCAATACCAAACTTGGTATGGCAGAACATGACTGTATGAAGAACATATATGACTAGTCATAACATAAAAATCTTGATACGTATGTCATGAATGTATTGATTTAAATTTCATGGTCCTGCAACTCTTGCGGTGGTTTCGTTCACATGGCATGTTGCAAAACTTGTACGGTATGACATGATTGCATGGCGCACACAAGCGACAGACCCTGACATGAAAATCATGATATCCGTGTCATGTAACAACATGACTACATGCCATGCTCATGATACGCTCGCGGGCGTTTCACTAGCGCAACATATACGAAATTTGGTATTACGGGGCATGAATCGATGACGAAGGTATTTGACTGGTGCAAACGTGATAGTCATGAGATGCGTGTCATGTTAGAACATGACTAAACGCCACGCTCATGGTGCGCTCGCAGTCGTTTCGCTAGCTTCACATAAAATAAGTTTGGTATTACGGCACGTGAATAGATGACGAACATAGGGTACTGGTACGAACATAATAAACATGGGATGCATGTCATGTAACTACATACGTGCGTGCTACACTCATGATGCACCCACAGCCTTTTCGCTAGCCTCACATGTACCAAATTCGGTATATGATGACTTGTAGGGACGCCATAGATAAAAGATGCATCCAAACATTATAATCACGACATGCGTGTCATGTCGCAACATGACTACATGCCACACTCATAATGCGCTCGCGGCCGTTTCGCTAGCTTCATATATGCCAAATATGGTATTACGTGACTTCAGTGGATGATGAAGGTATGCGACTTATGAAACATGTTAATCATGAGATATGTTTGATGTGAGAACATAGGAACAGGCAACAGTCAAGACGCCAATGCATTTCGACGGGACATGGTGTGCGGGCTCGCCGGCATTCATTTCGACGCGTCACTGCGGCATTGCCACGCTAGGCGCCAGTCATTCCGTATACTCACAGGCGCACGCAGCACTGCGTTGCTTTGACGCATGCGCGTTTCAGTGCGTCTGACGGCCCTCCGTTACGAAAAGAGGTCGACGCAGTATTGTCTGGGTAACGCATCGGCGCGAAGTGCAGCATGCCGCATTTCGAGCTGATTGCCACCGGGTCACGCCGACAAAAGGTGGTAGTGCCGGTCGCTTTTGCTAACATAGCGTCGCTGCGCCCCGTATTCACGCGCGTCAACAGTACAATGTAGTCTATTGGGCCCTTCGTGATGCGCTCGCGCCCGTTTCGTTAGCTCAACATATACCATATTTGATGTTACGTGACGACAGTGGATGACGAAATACATGACAGGTACAGACATGATAATCCCGAAATGCGTGTCATGTAAGAACATGACAACATACCACGCTCATAGCGTGCTTGCGGCCGTTTTGCTAGCTCCACATACACTAAATTTGGTATCACGTGACATGAGTAGATGACGAAGGCAAACAACACATCCAAACATGACTTTTGACACGGAACTCGTGTGCGGCATCATTTACCGCCACATCGTAAGGTTGTGCTGATTTTAAAGTAACATATTAATATTTCCCATTCATGTTTCATATATCATTGATTACCATAGTACGTGGGATCTGCTAATACTAATACACTTCCATACCAGCGTTCGTCCATGCATCCACCCCTGCGTCCGTCCATGCAACAATCCGACCTTGCAGCAATCCGTGCGTCTGTGCATGCATTTCTCTGTGTGTACGTTCGTTCATCTAGTCAACAATCCAAGTACCACCATCTCGCATCTTTTCGTCATATAGGCGTCCGTCTGTGCGAACATCTATGCGTCCATCCGCCTGCCATGCGTGCGTCTGTTCTTCTGTCCGTCCCCGCCTTCGTCCATGCATCCACCCGTGCGTCCGTCCATGCAACCATCCGACTTTGCAGATATCTGTGCGTCTGTGCATGCATCTCTGTGTGTACGTTCGTCCATCTAGTCAACACTCCAAGTACCACCATCTCGCATCTTTTCATCATATAGGCGTCCGTCTGTGCGACCGTCTATGCATCCATCTGGCCGTCCATGCGTGCGTCTGTTCGTCTGTCTGACCCTGCGTTCATCCATGCATCCATCCCTGCATCCGTCCATGCATCCATCTGGCCATGCAGCAATCCGTGCATCCGTGCATGTATCTGTCTGTGTGTCCGTTCGTCCATCTAGTCAACACTGTAAGTATCACCATCTGGCACCCTTTTACCATATATTGCGCATAGAGAAGTACCGTCATGCAGCGGACATTCCAAGGACCAAACGAGAGGTGGCACACGCATGCTTTCTTACGACTTGCGCTTCTTGTCCACTTCCCACCTTTAACCACCTCGAGTGCATGGTATATAATAGTTCGCTGTATTCATGACACTGCGACCTTTCTAAAGCCAAGAAAGTTACGCCCAGCGCGTATTACCTAGCAACCCTTTCTTGTCAGATAGTGCTCAATGTACATGCCAAAGGCTGCTAATTGGCAATGAGAAATAGGACGATTCGGCTCTTAGTAACGCGCACGCTGCGAAGTTTTTATTGTTCAACCACGCACAGAAGAAATCTCCCACCGCCACCACCTTGCAGGTCAAAGCACAAGACTGGTTACGCACTACGACTACGACGAGTGACAAACGACTACTACTTTGAGGAGCTTCCCCCCTAAAAACCGGTGGAACATTAAGGTTATTCAGGTGGAAGAAGTGTTGCAACGCCAGCGGTTGCCGAAGTGAACACAGAACAGCGCGTGCATACGTCTCCTCTCTCTTTGCTCCCTCTTTGGCCCATTTTCATTCTTCCATGATGTATGTTTCAAGCAGTAAATAAACGCTGTCTTCTGCTTACTGACACTGACAAATTCATGTCTCCGGCGGCGTCTCTGCCACCAACTTAACAATATGAGTTACCTAAAGATGTCCGCTAAAGACTGTATAGTCCAACTAACAAGATTGTTTCAATTCTTTGTTTTGCCTATCCTGCTTGGACACTGTGTCCGCAGTATGTATAAAATAAATAAATTAATAACTAACTAACAAAATAACTAACTAAATATTAGCAGATTCCACGTACTGTGGGAATCAATGATATGCGAAACATGAATGGGAAATAATAATATGTCACTTTAAAATCAGCACAACCTTACGAGGTGGCGGTAAATGATGCCGTCATCTATTCACGCCACATGATACCAAATTTAGTGTATGTGGAGCTAGCAAAACGGCCGCAAGCACGCAATGAGCGTGGTATGTTGTCATGTTCTTACATGACACGCATTTCAGGATTAATATGTCTGTACCAGTCATGTATTTCGTCATCCACTGACGTCACGTAACATCAAATGTGGCATATGTGGAGCTAACGAAACGGCCGCGAGCGCATCATGAAGGGCCCTATATACTACATTGTAGTGTTAATGCGCGTGAATACGGGGCGCAGCGACGCTACGTTAGCAAAAACGACCAGCGCTACCACCTTTCGTCGGCGCGGCCTGGCGGCAGTCGGCTCGAAATACAGCATGCTGCCCTTCGCGCCAATGCGTTACCCAGACAATACTGTGTCTTCCTCTTTTCGTGACGGAGGGACGATAGACGCGCTGAAACGCACATGCGTCAAAGCAACGCAGTGTGGCGCGCGCCTGTGAGTATACGGAATGACTGGCGCCTAGCGTGGCAACGCCGCAGTGACGCGTCGAAATGAATGCCGGCGAGCACGCACACCACGTCCCGTCGAAATGCATTGGCACCTTGACTGTTGCCTGTTGTCATGTTTTCATATGAAACACATCTCATGATTAACTTGTTTCACCAGTCGCATACCTTCGTCATCCACTGAAGTCACGTAATACCATATTTGGCATATATGAAGCTAGCGAAACGGCCGCGAGCGCATTATGAGTGTGGCATGTAGTCATGTTGCGCCATGACACGCATGTCGTGATTATCATGTTTGGATGCATCATTTATCTATGGCGTCCCTACAAATCGCGTAATACCAAATTTTGTACAAGTGAGGCAAGCGAAACGGCTGTGGGCGCATCATGAGTGTAGCACGCAGGCATGTTGTTGCGTGACATGCATCCCATGTTTATTTGGTTCGTACTAGTACCCTATTTTCGTCATCTATTCACGTGCCGTAATATCAAACTTGATTTATGTGAAGCTAGCGAAACGACTGCGAGTGCACTATGAGCGTGGCGTGTAGTCATGTTCTAACATGACACGCACCTCATGACCTCTCCTCCCGTAATACCAAATTTGGTATATGTGGCGCTAGTGAAACGCCCGCGAGCGTATCATGAGCATGACATGTATTTATATTGTTACATGACACGCATGTCATAATTTTCATGTCAGGGTCTGTCGCTTGTGTGCGCCATGCAATCATGTCATACCATACAAGTTTTGCAACTTGCCATGTGAACGAAACCACCGCAAGAGTTGCAGGACCATGAAATTTAAATCAATGCATTCATGACATACGTTTCAAGATTTTTGTTATGACTGGTCATATGTGTGCTTCATACAGTCATGTTATGCCATACCAAGTTTGGTATTGACAGCATTATTGGAACGGTTAGGGGAGCTATAAGTCGTAGGTGGCCAGATAGATAGATAGATAGATAGATAGATAGATAGATAGATAGATAGATAGATAGATAGATAGATAGATAGATAGATAGATAGATAGATAGATAGATAGATAGATAGATAGATAGATAGATACGCTCAAAGTAGCCGATGTTCGCATTTAATAAATTAATAATAGGCGAATTTAGGTATTTGACAGAAACTGCGTGCGAACAATCATAAAAGTTTTTGTAAAAGTTTGAGGAGCAGTAAGGTGGACGGTAGCAAGCACACAAAATCAATTCTAGAACCACAAAGCAAACGCACGTGCCTATGAGTTCTAGTGGCCAACATAAAAGAGTAATAGAAGCTTGAAGCTTATCTGGTATCGCGGTCAGCAAAGCACCCCTAGTTTTTGTTATTTGATGAAATTTGTAGAACTTGAAGGTTCTTTTGCAGTGTAAAATTTCAAAAACAATAATTTCACTTAACAACCCAGTTCCTGTTAGAACTACTATGTCTGCCCCGCCGCGGTGGTCCAGTGGCTAAGGTACTCGTCTACTGACGCGCAGGTCGCGGGTTCGAATCCCGGCTGTAGCGGCTGCATTTCCTATGGAGGCGGGAATGTTGTAGGCCCATGTGCTCAGATTTGGCTGCACGTTAAAGAACCCCAGGTGGTCGAAATTTTTGGAGCCCTCCACGACGGCGTCTCTCATAATCATATGGTGGTTTTGGGACGTTAAACCCCACATATCAATCAGAACTACTATGTCTGCAGAACGATCATTACTAGAGAGCATTACTCGGCATGTTTACTTAGTACACTTCTAATCATTGCAAACAAGACTGAAACTGGATCCAGTGTTTAGGCTCTTGGACACATTTAGTATGCTGCTGGAATCGCTAGGAAATGGTGAGACCACTATCAGGATTGTCGGAACCCG
The DNA here is from genome assembly GCF_043290135.1 of Rhipicephalus microplus. Taxonomy (NCBI): domain Eukaryota; kingdom Metazoa; phylum Arthropoda; class Arachnida; order Ixodida; family Ixodidae; genus Rhipicephalus; species Rhipicephalus microplus. The sequence goes on along the minus strand of NC_134709.1, from coordinate 103,724,517 downwards.
AGGTCAAAGTGGAAGTACATATTCACGAGTAACTTCACAAAGGCTGTTTGTCTGACTACAGTAAACGAATCACCTTTACATAATAAATATTCAACAGCTGTACTTGCATCAGATATTCTAGGTTTTCTGGAAATTCAATGTTCCGCATACAGTTGTACGTTTTCTCAGGGCATGGCTATGGCATACACCGGGAGCCAAAGCCTGGCTAGTGGTTATAATAGCCATCCACATGGGGTAAAATTACGCTTTTACGTCCTACTCTTCAAGGTGAAGCTCAAGCGTCCTTCAAGTTTTTGTAAAACATTGAAAGGATGCAATAAAATTATCATGTTTATTTTAATATTGCGTTTTCCCAGTCTCCACCACCAATGCACTGAACGGTATCTCTAACCAAATGTTTTATGTGCTGCTTTTCAAATCTGTGATTCACATGAAACAGTACGTTGTTGATGCCATCTTTTGAAATTATTACTAATCATTCGGAGCCTAATGCACACAAGTGACTTCTCCAGAACTTTAGGGAATAAGGCAGAAGATGTCAGTGTCTAATTCTCAGTTAATAAAAGTAGGAATGAATATCGTGTCCTTCATTCATTCCTTCTTGTCAAGTTTACATCTCTCCACTTTTCATTTCATATCGCTACATACATGTATATTGGTATTGTAGGGGGCGACACGCGTGTGTGCCTGACGAGGAAGACGAAGAGTTGTCTCCGCTCGATCGCTGGTTAACTGGGCACGCCATTACCTCTGGTTTTGAATATATGTAATCCCCAGCCTTGTCGTTACGGCGTCTCTTCTTTTCCGTAACATATTTGGTGGAGGTGGAATGTTTCCCGTCTTCACCACGAAGCTTCGCAGTGGCCGCACCATTCAGTCTCCGGCTGTGGCTACCAGTGACAACAGCCTGTCAACGTCCCCATCTGTAGCTCCAGCCACTACATACCTGACGATGCCCACCCCCCGTGATCCCGGTACATTCTCCGCTCAACCTGGGCTCCACGTCGACTACTGGCTCCATATGTACGACCGTGTTAGCCACACACACCAATGGGACCCTACCATGATGCTCGCCAACGTAACATTCTGCTTGGACGGAACTCCACGTGTCTGGTTCGACGCCCATGAGACCGAGCTCATGGGCGTCGAACCTTCAACGTTCGACGCCCATGGGATACCTTCAAGGAGCGACTACGCGACATCTTTGGGGACCCGTCCGGTCGCCAAATGGAAGCGCGAAAAGAACTCGCCACTCGTGTGCAGTCGTCAACCGAGTCGTATGTCTCGTACATACAGGATGTGCTCGCGTTGTGCCGAAAAGTCGACGAACTAATGAGAGAGAGTGACAAGGTGGGCCACATACTTAAGGGCATCGCGGACGACGCCTTCAATTTGCTCGTCTACAATTACGTCACGACCGTAGATATGACTATCAAGGAATGCCGCCGCTTCGAAATGGCCAAAAGCCGCCGTGTTCTGCCTCAATTTACGCGGCTACCGAACACGGCTGTTACATCCACTTGCACCGATCTCGGTGCCGCACCAACCATGTAGGACAGCGTAACACGAATAGTTCGACGGGAGCTTGAGGCGTCAAGTCCGGCACCATGTCCTCCACATCCACTCGATCATGGCACCGCACAAACGCCTCCACCGGTCTCCGTTATTCAAGCCGTCGTGAGGCAGGAAAATGCAAAGCCTGGTTTTCCTGTAGCCTGTTCTGTCACCCGGCCCGTCTCCAGACCAATGACAACAAATGCACCAATCCATGACTTACACTTTACTCCGCGATCCCGCAATCCGGCGGAATGGAGAACTGCAGACGACAAGCCGATCTGCATCCGCTGCCACCGAGTTGGCCATATCTCCCGTTATTGACGCAGCGCTTGGACGCCCTCAAACTGGAGCCCATTTTCCTCTACTCGATCATACGAGGACTCCCGTCGGTATTCGCCTGGTCATGAATACCCTTCTTCCGACGTCCCTAACAGGCGCTCCACCGCTCTTTCGCCGTCACCTCAACGCCGTCGTTCTCCATCGTCCCAACCACGCCGCTATCCGCCGCCGGTTAACTATGGATCCTTTCGGACGGAAAACTAGATCATGCAGCTCCGGGAGGTAGTGCTGCATCGCTTGCGAATGATCCAAATCCTTCATTGACGCTCCCCACTGATACGAACTTAATAGAGGTGTATGCGGACGGTATTTCTTTGCAGGCGTTAGTCGATACCGGAGCTTAAGTGTCCATAATGAGTGCTCACGTGTGTCGGCTGCTCAAAAAAGTCCTCACGCCTGCAGCAACTAAAGCCCTTCGTGTCGCTGATGGTGGAACTGTGGCCATCACTGGAATGTGTACCGCTCGTGCTAGTATTGCCGGCCGCCATATTCCCGTTTTATTTACGGTGCTTGAAAATTGCCCTCACGACCTAATCTTCCACATGGACTTCCTATCGACGCATTCTGCCCTCATCGATTGTGCCGCCGGTACTCTCTGCCTAGAACTTCGTCTTCTCCCGGATTCTCACCCTGAACTCCTCCCGAACAGCTTGTGCACCACTGACTTCTTCCGGATACCACCTAAAGCTCTCATATTCATCGAATTGGCAACACCCTCTCCCGTGCTCGACGGTGAATATATCGTGACGCCGATTACTGATGTTCTCCTGGCGCGTGACATTACTGTCCCACACTCTGTCATAAGCAGTGCCTCTAACCGAACATATTTACCTGTTATCAATTTCGGTTTCATAAAACAAGTGCTACACCAAGGAATTTCGGTCGCCACACTAAGGCCCTTAATTGACGACCACGTCACCTGTTTTACGGCAGACGTATGTCCCGAGCACCCACATCACTCGCAGGATGCCTACGCTGCATGATCGCCCCGGACTTCAAACCTGAGAAGTCAACCGCGCAGTACCGCCTTCGGGCTTCATACCACGACATATTCGACATCGACCACCGTACACTCGGCCAGCCTTCACTCACCAAGCACCACATTAGCACAGGTGATTCTCATCCCATTCATCGGCGACCATACCGGGTGTCTGCCACCGAGCGTAAAATAATTCAACAAGAAGACACCAAGATGTTAGCCGAAGAAATTATTGAACCCTCTTCGAGCCCTTGGGCGTCTCCCGTTGTGCTCGTTAAAAAGAAAGATGGCACGTGGCGCATCTGCGTGGATTAACGTTATCTGAATAGAATCACGAAAAAGGACGTTTACCCTTTACCCCGCATCGATGACGCTCTCGATTGTCTCTACGGCGCCCGATACTTTTCCAGAATAGACCTACGTTCCGGCTACTGGCACATTGCTGTCGACAAAAAAGACCAAGAGAAAACTGCATTTGTAACTCCAGACGGCCTATATCAGTTCAAGTTTAGGCCATTTGGGCTATGCAACGCCCCAGCCACGTTCGAGCGCATGATGGACTCTCTGCTACAAGGGTTGAAATGGTCAACATGTCTTTGTTATCTTGACGGTGTCGTTGTGTATTCCCCAACATTTGAGACCCACCTTCAGCGTTTGTCAGCTATTCTCGACATATTCCGCACTGCAGGCCTCCAATCGAACTCGTCGAAGGGCCGCTTCGGACGCCGGCAAATTACAGTGTTGGACCACTTGGTCGACGCCTCTGGTGTACCGCCGGACCCCGAGAAAACTCGTGCAGTCACCAGTTTTCCTGTACCCCAGTCAGCCAAAGACGTTCGGAGTTTTGTAGGACTTTGCTCCTGTTTTAGAAGGTTTGTGAAAGATTTCGCAACCATCGCTCGACCCCTCACAGAGCTTCTAAAGAAAGAGGTCACATTTACGTGGGGTACAGACCAAGCTGCTGCTTTTTCTCACCTAATCACGCTATTGACGACTCCACCCATATTGGCTCACTTTGACCCATTCGCTCCAACGGAAGTTCGAACCGATGCTAGTGGTCACGGAATCAGAGCCGTGTTATCCCAGCGCCAACGGGAACACGACCGAGTTGTCGCCTACGCTAGCCATCTCCTCAGAGCTGCTGAGTGCAACTATTCTATTACGGATAGTGAATGTCTTGCGCTTGTTTGGGCAGTCTCAAAGTTCCGCCCATATTTATATGGCACTAATTTCTCTGTGATAACTGACCATCATGCGCTACGCCACGGTTGTCTAGTGGCTAAGGTACTCGGCTGCTGACCCGCAGATCGCGGGATCAAATCCTGGCTGTGGCGGCTGCATTTCCGATGGAGGCGGAAATGTTGTGGGCCCGTGTACTCAGATTTGGGTGCACGTTAAAGATCCCCAGGTGGTCGAAATTTCCGAAGCCCTCCACTACGGCGTCTCTCATAATCATATAGTCGTTTTGGGACGTTAAACCCCACAAATCATCATCATGCGATGTGTTGGCTTACGTCACTGAAGGATCCTACTGGCCGGTTCGGGTGCTGGGCTCTGCGAGTCCGGACACCTACATCAGACGCAGACTGCCTGTCGCGCTATCCGGTCGCTGAGTCGAGCACTATGCATCTATGCATGACACCGACACCGAGCCTTGCGTCTTTTCCCTTTCGCAAAAAAAATGCATCGGTGACGAGCAGAGCTATGATGCGTCTTTGAGTGCTATCATTGAGCGCCTCGAATCACCATCTTCCAGTCAATCCGATCACTCATTCGTGCTCCACGGTGGTGTATTAAACCGCCAAAGTTTTGAGCCGAATGGACCGGCTCTGCTACTAGTCATTCCGAAACACCTTCACTCGGAAGTTCTACATGAACTTCATGACCTTCCGACTGCTGTTCACCTTGGTGTGTCACGCACTTACGACTGAATACGCCGACGCTTCTACTGGCCAGGGCTTGCACGCTCAGTCAGAAGATACATTGCGGCTTGTGAGAAATGTCAGCGCCGCAAAACGCCATCGACACTTCCCGCCGGACGCCTTCAACCACTTGATATTCCGTCAGAACCGTTCTTCCGCATTGGCTTGGACCTACTTGGCCCTTTCCCCTTTTCTTCCTCGGGTAACAAGTGGATAGCCGTTGCCACCGACTACGCTACGCGTTATGCCATGACACGAGCTCTCCAAACAAGCTGCGCCACAGACGTCGCCGACTTCCTCCTCAAGGACGTGATTTTGCAACACGGAGCCGCACGGCAGCTGCTTACAGACTGTCGCCGCACCTTTTTGTCGAAGGTCATAGCCGACTTCTTGCAGTCCTGTAAAACGAGACACAAGCTGACTACGTCATACCACCCGCAAAGCAATGGACTCACAGAGCGTCTAAATTGAACTCTTACAGACATGCTCGCTAAGTATGTTTCTACCAACCACACCGACTGGGATCTCGCGTTGCCGTACGTCACATTTGCCTTCAATTCTAAGCGCCATGACACTGCCGGTTACTCTCCATTTTTTCTGCTGTTCGGCCGAGAACCAACATTGCCTCTAGACATCGTCATACCGTCCCCTGGAGTACCGACCAGTGATATATGCCAATATGCCATAGACGCTATCACTCGGGCCGCTCACGCACGTGAAATCACCCGTACTCGCCTTCCAACTTCTCAAGAGAAGCAACGACGCTTGTATGACCAACGACACCGCGATGTACACTTACCGCCCAGTTGTTTGGTACTGCTCTGGTCTCCGACCCGTCAAGTTGGCTTGTTCGAAAAACTGCTTACTCGCTACACAGGCCCATACCGAGTCCTTCGTGTGGTTACTCCTGTAACATATGAAATTGGTCCTGCCACCCCGTTGCCTTCATGTGCCCAACAGGCTACCGATATTGTACATGTTGCGCGCTTGAAGCCCTACAGGTCTCCTAGCGACGTTGATATCTAAATGCGCCGAGACGGCGCTTGTGCCACCGGGGGTTATGCTACATGCATGTATATTGATATTCTAGGGGGTGACGCGCGTGTGTGCCTGACGAGGAAGACGAAGAGTTGTCTCCGCTCGATCGCTGGTGAACCGGGCACGCCATTAGCGCTGGTTTTGAATATATCTAATCCCCAGCCTCGTCGTTACGGCGTCTCTTCTTTTCCGTAACACTATGCTAATTACACGCTAATTAACGGAATACTGAAGGCCCAAAGGCAAAAAAATCTTTTATAGACAGGTATGAGTTTCTGCAGAAACACAATTTATCGTCGATTATTGGGGTAACAGAAAAACCTTCATGAATCATTTGCGTTGAATAGAACTTCGTAATTATCGATGAACTTTGCCCTGACTCTTCGCAACGTGTTACGATTAAAGTGTAGTTGTATGCAGGGCACCTGAAGTCTTGAGTGTGCAATCCACTTTAATATATGTATGGCGTGTTCCTATACCACGGGGCCGTCGTGCTGTTCTTCACTCACGCTCTTTGGTGTCATGGCATAAGCGGATAAAGCGTACGATATTTTAATGGCATGAAAGGCAGATGCGCAGTGCTGATTTTCATTCTATAGGCACTTCTGGTTGAAAAATGAGAGCGTTAGGAGCTGCTGTTGCTTCTCATTGTGCTGCACGAAACTAATGAAGCTTACACAATCACTGATCTGTCTCGTGAATTTTTCTCGGAAGATGCGCACTTTATTGAAGCCTATGCTAGCGTAGTCTCCTCTCTGCAGTTGTTGCATAGAACGGTGTGTGTATTGCAGCACTACAACCTCCCGCCTTTTTACAACAAAGCAGAAAGTAAATTTGGCATATTATTTGGTAAGCAAATAATTTTTCTTCTCGCAAATTAAGCAAGGACGGACAGCATATAGTACTTTTTGTTAGAAGTGGTGCAATGTTGAAAGACGTGTTCTAAGCGGGCTTTCTTATGTAGTATGCACCAATGAGATTTTAAAATATTCTGAAATAGAAGCATACGTATCATCTTAGCGGTGATTGTGAAAATAACATCAGCCTGAAGTTTACCTAGATAACAAGCTCTTTTCATATGATAAATCACCGGAAACATTTGGTAGTCTTTACTACTGCACAAACTTCTGTAGTTTGCCATAGTAACAGTGTATTGATGCACTAGCTGAAACCCAGCAGAAATAGTTTGCTAGGCCATGCAAGCACCTCTCGTTTCTTCGTGATTCAAGAAGTGGTTCTACCCCGGTAACAAAAGATGCTCAGTGTCATCATGGTACGATGCTTCGGTATACATACCTACACCAACGCTGTATTAGAAGAACAGACAAATGCCACTGTGTCATCACTTTTGGACTTGATTGTTTCACCGCTTATATGTAAAGGTTCACCTCATTTAATTGTTTTAACTCTGCTATAAATTTCGCTATGCTTGCTGAGAGATTTTCACTGTTTGCCATCGTTCAGGCGTAGCGCTGATGCTTATGACAGCTCGAAATGTTTCCTGGTGGTTCTATCAAGATTGCTTTCACGCTTAAGTAGCAGCACGGGTGATGCATTTGTTCGACGAGCGTAAATGGTCACAGACGCGCAATGCTACAAGAAGCTTTTCACGGACGACTGTGTAATGTACAAGGATATAAAATTTTATGAAGACCACCTCACCCTTAAGACAACTTAACGTGATTAACACCTGGTGTGAGCAATGGCAAATGACTATCAACACTAGCAAATCCGTGTCATTGACGGTGTCAACAAAAAAAAACTCTTCAGAATATTCTTACTCTATGACACTGAAGGAAATTTTATGAACACAGCTATTTAGGATAACTCTAACATCTAACTTCGAGAGGAACAAACAAATTGCCAACTTCTCCTCAAGAGCCACCTTTAAGTTGTGCTTCCTCAAAATGTTGCTCAAGTCTGTTCCCAGGCATATCAAACTCCTAAGTTATACAACCTTTGGACAGCCTGTGCTTAAATACGTCCTAATTGTTTGGTTCCTCCACAAAATTACTTAATTATACCATCTAGAAAACGTTCAACGAAAAGCGATACGGTACATTTACAACAAATACAAGTGCACTTACTCACCAACAGAATTTGTAGCATGATCCAGACTACACGCATTGGCAGATAGAGCAAAACAAGCTCGCTTGAAATTTACGCACAACATTCTGCGTGATCACTTTAGCTTTTACTTCTGAATTTACATGATATTTTCCTTTCAAGGTCCCATATATCACGCACTAAGCTCCACAAAACGCTAGCTGAGTACTTCTGCAACTCTGCCACATTTAAATACTCATATTTCCCACTGCAGTAGGCAGTAGAACAGACTTGACCCAACAATTGCAAATATTGCATCACCATCAACCTTCTGCGACGTGATAGAAAGTATGCACTAGCAAAAAAAAGAAACTCTTTATGTTTACGTGCATTGCTATTTCATTGTTTAAATGATTTTTATGTTACATTAGATTATATTAGTTTGATTGTTGCGTTGAATATACTAACGTTGTACCAGAGATAAGCAAGATTTAAATGTGCACGAAGTATTTTAGACTCATTTACCATATCCCAATTTTATGTACCATAGACAATTGTGCTCTGTATTGTGCTGTATTGTTTCTCTCCTCTCTTTTCATTCTTCTCTTTATGCGTGATCACGTTGTATCAATATGCCCACCTGCCTTGGTCTGCGTGTGAGACTGGCAAGATAGAAAAAAATAAATGCATTCGTTTTTAGACCATGCATATTTCCACACACATTCGCGCTTGCACGCAGTCGTCTTTCCCAATAGTTACTTTAGAAGGTATCAGAGGTGCTCAGTAATGTAAATTAATAAGTCTTTGGCAGGATTGTTGTGGAAGCTAACGTCCTTTTCAGGGACGGAAAAAGCACACTGTGGTACGAACCAGTACTTCACTATTGCGCAGCACTCGCTCGCCACGTAGACGTTGTGTGGGGGTTCAGAAGTCCACGTGTCTGCAGGACCAGAGCCGCGACGGTGATGGGATCTTGCCGCGACTGTGCATTCAACAACATGGCCTGCGTCATACAGAGCCGCGCCGTCGGTGAGATACCGAGATGTTCGCAATCTGTATCTCCATACTTGTAGACGCTAAGAAATGCACGCTTAATAAAATTTTAAAAAAACACACGAGTAAAATACAGGTTCTTTGCGATGTTGTAGAAAGGAACTCTGAACACTCCGCGCCCGAGTCGCACCACCCGTGGTGGTTAGCAAAGTGGGAGAAAAAACGCACTGCCGCTATACCAATAGTGGCGATTGACTTGCTGGTCACTTGAAGGTGATACAAAAACGATGTAGAAGTTCTAGTAGGCTGATAAAAGCTTGTACTAACAAACTGTAATAAATTTACATAAGAAGATACATCGAAGTTACAAAAAGCAGAGAAAAACATTTTTAGAAATAAACCGTCTTCTGTAGGGCGACCCTACGGGATTCGTCAGAGCCGAAGAAGCCAAACACCTTAAATCGGGTTCAGAACGCTTGGCGGAATTTCGGGGCCTCTTCCTTTTTCTTGTTGCTTCGTGCTAACAGAACTCTCAGTGAATCGGTGACTGCTGGTCAACTGATAAAACAGAACACTTGATAGGTCGAAAACCCCGCCACGAGGACGCGACCTTCGTGCACGTGTGGGATCATTACCTCTCTCCAAATAACACAACAACCAAAATGTGAATAACACAAAACTTTAAAAAGTCATAGCGGCATGGGCAAGCTCTGCGGCACACAATTATGTTTACAGAGCTACACGTACTGGGTATTGTGGCCATAGGACGACTTCCCTTTTTTTTTTTTTGACGACGGGGCAATATTCCATTCGTCCCCTGTGCGCTATACGAAGAACCACTCGCTGACCGACTGTGGTTCCTCTTACGAGCTCATTTGCACAGGAGCAGTCAAAGACATGCCACTGCGACAAAACGGACAAAGTCGCCAACAGAGCGTTCGATCATCACGAAATCAGACGCGCTCTCACGTGTCGCCAGCCCACCCGCTTCCGAGAGCTACCGCAGCTAAGCCGGACCGAGATAAATGGTTGTCGATGACCTCTAAGTTTTCGCAACGCGCGCTGCCTCAAAACGACGTGCGTGAACGCAGCATGTGGCTGGGCTTCAGCTTAAGAGAAGTGAGAAGTCAGCGCGCCACTCTGGGTCTGGCCCATGGATGCGTAGAGTGCTAGTGCCGTGAGGCAATTAGGGGCCGTCACAATGATGTTTAAAATTCCACACATTTTGTTGCCTGTGGCGGTTTGTTTCGTTTTCCTGAGTTAACAGAAACTCGAAATGCTCGGCCGTCTCTGGCGCTGCAGAACTACGCGGGGTACCATGCTGGCGCCGTACTGTCTGCGTTCACAGCAAATTCTGTCGTATACGCTTCGACCGAGTTCAACTAAAGCAATGCGGCCTGCCAACGGCTGACCTGCCTTCCCAAACTTCCGGCACAAAAACGAACTGCCACGCAACCGATTCTAACCATGGCCCTACACCCTCCATCCAAGACTCCACAACAACGACTCCACAAATGCACGCGACAGCGACGAGCGACGCTATGAGCGACGAAACAGGACGTTCGCGCGACGTCTCGAGTGGTCGTTTTCGCGCAATTGCTCGGTTCTCCAGATTTGGAAACCGTCGCTCATCGCCCGGAAGTGCTGGGCTCAAGCTGCCAAGAGCGAAATACCGGAAAAGACAAAGACTACATAGGTGCACGTGACCCTGCCCGAGTCACGTATGCGCAACAAAAAATAACGCAATGTTTATTACGCATGTGCATATAAAAAAGTGCTGCAAGGCAATAATAAACACTTTCCGTTCCATTACACAACAATATATTTTATTTTTAAATTGGAAACCGCTCGCTACGCAGTTTTCTTGGTGCGAGTTGACGGCCTCATGCCAGCAACAGTGGAATTCGCTCGCCGAAGCCATCGCGTGAATGAGGTTTACCTGCGCTAGCGACTGATCACGCGAAGACGATCTACGTCGCGTCGCTCGTCGCTGTCGCGTGCATTTTCGCGCTTATGTGGTTTGGCCTTAAACGAAAGCTCGCAGAATGTCGCAGTTTTTTTAGTGCTAAAAAGAGCAATTTAAATCAGACTAGAGCGTCAGCTTGCACGAGTTAGCTAAGTATTGAGCTGGCCTGCTCGCAACATATAGCAAGCCTTTTCAAATCATCATGCAGCTGTTACGCTACATATAACAGACCTGAACAAATGTGTCAGAGCTGCTCACACCACATGCCTGCTCGCCAAATTCTACAATGATTCCAACGTCTGACGTCAATGCAGACACAGGCACATTAAAATTCATGCTGCATGCAATTCTTTACCAGAATACAACTGTTTTTAAAAGACCACACACAATACAGCACGTGTCACCGAATAAACTCTTGCTGTTGCCCCATCAAACATTATGGAAGAACGAAAAAACAATGGCTCGTAAAAGCGAACGTTGACAATTCACAGTTTTGGTGATTACACTTGGTAATTGTCACACACTGTTGCATAATGGCCAATGGTTTCACCACTATGAATGCATGTTTTTGCAGACTTTGCGCAACACATGCATTAAAGTCCCTCACATGGCACATAACACTCATCACTTGATAGGTGTTCATTGCAGTCATAGTCACTGCACGCACTGCACATAACACATACACAAGGTGACCGTGTTAGCGCCCTTTACCTCACCCTGGTGGCGCTCGAGCCATGATATTTGAAACTGCTCTGGATCCAATGGCGTGAAGTTCGATGCTACAGCTATCGTGGCCTCATCTTCTTCACGCCTTCCAAATGACCATGGGTGCTAGATACGTTCATAGGGCCCCAGGGTCAAATTGGCAATGCGAAATTCAAGTGAATCATTATGACCGTGGGTCACAGTCACGTGCGCACCCATCCACCCCATAGGGCAAGCTCTTGAAGCGTAGATAGCTGTACCTGACTGTCTAACTATCATAAAGCCTCATCTGCCATGAACGCCATGAGACAGTGTAGTTCGCCTAACACATTTCTCGAGTTCCACACCTGCCATGACGGTAATGCACAGCGAATCCTTGACTTAGGCACACCTTCTCTCTACAGGGTTTGAACCCAGCTGGTCAACTGGAAACACCTCACTTTTGCGCAGAAAATCAACCTTGTGCACCGGCGACCCTCTACGCGGAAATGCCATGGAAAATTCTCTGCTAACAACTGTCCCCTCCGCGAAAGATTCCTTGCTACCGCTCCTCGGGCGCCCTTCGTCTCCGCGCAGTAATCGCTCTTTGTCTGAGCCAAACGAACCACGTCCGATGGGCTCCGCTGCCACAATATCCTCGCTGAGAGACTCAAATGATTGAACCACGGCATCGGGACAAACATTGCGCGTAGTTTTCTGAACAGCGTCTCGTGACGGCGCCACGGGCTTAATCGAACTACCTCGGAGCTCGGTGACGATGCCGTGTTTGTCAGGCCATCGGTGCAGGGTAACTGTGTAGAGGACGGGTGAGTGGTACTGCACCTTGCAATTTGGTCCCTGAGTCAACATCGTGGGGTTGCCTGTGAAAGTCAGTCTCACACTTAAACTCCTCAACCGATCGGAGATCGTCCTCGACAATGTCGTTAACCTGCACGATTCGTATCGCCACTACCCTACCCTGTGCGTTAAGACGCGTTCACACTTGGCCTTGAAGAGGGTGAAACCAGCGAAAATCTCCAGAAATTGACTTGTTTCGCCGCCCAAGTGGCCGGAAAACCACGCCACGTGGACGGCGCGCAAACATTGGTCCGACCACGATTTTCCCGCTACGCGAAACCAGATGCCATTTTCGCTTCACAGCCTTGGCTGTGAAGCGAGAAGGGCAATTATTTGTAAAGGGCAATTAATTGAATTGAAAAGTGCAATTGATTGTAAAGGTATCGACGACAGCGGCACCGCAATGGGGCAGAACTAACGTAAACATCTTTGACGCGTGGTCTGGGTTTTCTGGCTGCTCTGGCGTTTTCGTTTTTCTTTGACTCTCAAGTGTGAGCGCTCCATTAGTCTCAAGTTTCAAGTCGTTGGGCTTTAACTTTCCCAAATTTGGCTGTGCTTCGATCATCTGGCGGCGTTGTTCTGCCAACCCGAGATTGACCTCATTTCGCAATGTGGGCCAATTTCGCATTAACGCCACATCGATAGCCACAGGCGTTAAATAAGGAAAAGCGACAAACAAGTCGATTGCTCCGAAGACCAGCAATGCTAACTCTTGCTCAGCTACGAACGTTTCGCGGAGCTTTTCTGCCAATTGCACATTGAGCTCTTTCGACCATCTGGGCCAATCACGTGTTAATGTTCCGTCATCCACCCTGCCCGTTAAATACGACGCAGATACCAGACCAGTCCTGAGACCACCAGCGACAATTCCTTGGGCTCTAACACGACCACAGAAGTTGAAAAGATGCTCAAGCATTTCACCTTGTTTCGCTGCCGACTCCCGCCTCCTTTGACCGCACATCCACCATGCTCAATGACGGGTGCGGTCGCTGGTGGTGAAACGTCGAAGGCTACTTTACACCAGTTGCTCCTTGTTGTCTTCTGGGAAAGCACGGCTCTCTTCAGCATCCAGCTGCTGCACCTACTTGCTGCAGTATCTGTTGGCTCAGTGCTGATTAGCAATTGGCATCTTCATCTGTACCTCGTCTGTCCTTTTCTCGCCCAACTTCTTCCACTCTTCATTTTGGTCAACAGCAAGCCAATCCTGTCGACTGCACCAGTAAAATCCAGGTTCTTTCTCATGTTCTAAAAACTAACCCTCACCACTCCCCGGCCAAGACGCACCAACTGAGTTGGTATAGCAAAGTGGTAGAAAAATTGTACAGCCGCTATACCGATAGTGACGATTGACTTGCTAGTCACTTGAAGATGAAAAAAAAACGATGTAGAAGTCCTAGTAGGCTGAGAAAAAACTTATTTTTACTGATTTTACAAAAGTTACTTAAGAACGGACATCAAAGTTGCAAAAAAGAACACTTTGGAAATGAACCGTCTTCTGTAAAGCAACCAAGAGCCAACAGTGCCTAACACGTCAAGCGTGGTTCGGAACACTTGCGGAATCTTGGGGCCTATTATTTTTCTTTCGGTGCTCCGCCCTTACAAACTCTAGGCGAATCGTCGACTGCTTGTCCGCTGATAGGACAGTACACTTGGTAGGTCAAAAAAACCCACCACGAGGATTCCACTTTCGTGCACGGGGGGGCTCATGCCCTCTCTCCAAATGACGCAACAACCAAAATGTAAATAACACAAAACTAGAAAATTCATAGTGGCATGGGCAAGCTCTACGGCACACAGTTATCTAGACAAAGCTATACGTACTGGGTATTGCGGCCATAGGACGACTTCCTGTAACACGTCAACTTCTTGACGACTGGGCAATAATTAGTTGGTCCCCTGTGCGGTATAAGAAGAACCACTCGCTGACCGCCCATAGTTTCACTTATGAGCTTTTTTTGCACAAGAGCAGTCGAAGACATGCAACTGCAATATATCGCACCAAATAGCACACTGGGCGTCCGATCATCGTGATATCAAACACACTCTCACGTGTCACCAGCCCACCCGCTTGCGAGAGCTACCGGAGCTAAGCCGGACCGGGACAAAAGGTTGTCGGTGACCTCCAAGTTTTCGCAACGCGCTGTGCCACAAAACGGTGGGTGTGAACCCAGGATGCGGCTGGGCTTCAGCTGAACCGAAGTGGGGAATCACCGCGCCATTCTGGGTCTCGGAAAGGGCCCATTTATGCGCCGGCTCCCAGTGCCACGAGGCAATTAAGGGGTCGTCGCAATCAAGTTTATCATTCCTGCCCCTTTTGTTGCCCATGGTGGTTGGTTTCCTTATTCTCAGTTAACAGGAACGCGATAAGCTCAGCCGTCTCTAGCGCTGCAGAACTACGTGGTGTACCATGCTGAGGCAGTACTGTCTGCGATCACGTCAAATGCAGTCGTACACGCTTCGACCGAGTGCAACTAAAGCAATGCTGCCTGCCAACGGCTGACCAGCCTTTCCAAGGTTGATTGATTTGTGGTGTTTAACGTCCCAAAACCACCATATGATTATGAGAGACGCCTGAGCCTTCCCGAGGTTACAGCACAAATGACTAATTGCCGCGCAACTTATTTTAACCACGGTCCTACACCGAAATCATTTGTATCGCATGGCGGACACAATTCCGTCACGTAGGTCCAACACCGTCCGCCAGACTGTGGCACATACTCTCGGGCAGGTATGTGCATCTGGTATGCAGGTACGAGTAGTTCACCTACTTGCGTTAAACTATACTTAAGTTGTTTCAACATGTTTTGCAGTTTTACCGTGGTGTTCTGGGGCATCTCCAAAGAGATTCTCCCTGAGATCTGACATCAGGTGTGTTGGCCTGAGGAATGTACGGAAAAGATGTCAGGGTTTCAACAACAATCGTACTACAGCATTCTACGTTGCAACTAAGCATTCTACCTTACAGCCACATTAGGTTGTGCTACCTTTTTTCAAAGACACCGTAGTGTTCGTGGACCGTTTGTTGGAAATGTAGTTATGGCTATCGAACAGTATGTATGGCAATGCGGCAACTAGTTACTGCCAGCGCGAGCCATGGCGGCCCGCTAGAATAGATAAAAATGTTCTGGGGCAGTGCGCGCTATAGCTGGTTGCTGTTGTTAAAAAAGCCACCTTGCCAGTGTTCCGTGGGTCTCTCTTCCGGCTCAGTTCTTTCGAGTTGAAGACCTTTTGTGGTACGCGACAACTTGTGGAGTGGATGGGTAGCCCCCAGCCGATGTCCCAAACACCTTCTGGTAGCCCTGTAGGTGCAGTGGCTACACCTGTTCACCGCGCAAGCCGAAAAATTTGAGGACTACCTCTTAAGCGTTGACCTGTTCCCTTGATGACGTCAGTGGCACCCGGAAACGCTGTGGAAGGCGCTGCAGCCGCGCCTCATACGCTGTGGAAGCTAGGAGTGCCGAAAGTGGTCTACGGTTCTGGTTCAAAGATGTCGAAGACGGGTTAGCTCAGTTAGACTTGGTCTCCGATTACAATGCTTTGGCCGACTCCGAGAAGATGAGGATTGTGTAGTTAAGCCTAGAGGACAGCGCTTGTACTTGGTGCGGAAACCTTGAGCCATTTTCTCGTGGAGCGTGTTTCTTGGTGAGTTTCTGCCAAAGTGGGCATATCCCAATCACCGTGAACAAGCTTAGCGAGTGTATAATTCGCTCATCTAAATGCCGAATTAGAGCGTCATCATGTAGGTCGAGGACAGGACGAGCCTCTTTTGTTGAGTTAATCCCAACAAGGCAGAAGAAAAGAAGCTCCGCCATTTATGGCGAGAAGTGAAGGAGCAGCTTTTTTCTGGCCTCGTCTGTTGTTTCCTAAAGACCATGGCGGAGTTTTTGGCTAAAACCACAACTATAGAACCAATGCTGCAGCAGCGCTCTACTGTGTTCGGCCCGCAAATGAGTGTCGCTTCGTCAGTAGGACAGATTTGATGAGCATGAAGCGCCATGAACATCGAGTCTCTCTGCAACCTCATCCGATTGGTGGTGCACGACGATCTGCAAAAGATTCAGTGCAGTTTAAACCTACTGCGGGGTCCACATGTAGCCCCGCAAGCTCTGCAAGTGCCGCTTTTCAAATATGCCCCACCTCTTCAGGTGAAGGCACACCATGCATCATATGCAGAAGCTGCCCCTCGTTATATTCCTTCTTTACCACTCTTCGCTTATTCTATGCGCCAGGAAGCAATTCCTTCGCTACAGCCAATTCAGCACTTGAAAAATGGACAGCCGCTTCCTAAAAAATTATGTATTGCGTACACCGCACAGGCAACCGCTGTGTCGAAACTGGACATGTGAATCAGGAATGTTCCTATCGCAGCCTTGGACTGCAAGGTTTCACCGTCTACTCACCACGGCTTTGAGTCGGCGAAAGTGCGAGAGCTATCGATGAGTACCTCTCAGAGCAGCGCATGCCACTGTGGTGGTAGTCACGATCTCCATCTTCAAGGCAATCTTCTGCAGATTTTCAGCACCTCCCAGAGGCAGCGCAGGTGCGCTCGCCAAGCCCTAGGCGGCAAAACTAACGACAGTGAACATCGGAAGCAAAGCCGCTGACAATCGACGGAAGCACGGACCCAAAGTGATTCACCGATGACAGCAACAAAAGCCGGAAGCAGAATTTTGTTGACATACCTGTGGTAGTCGATGGCCACCACGACGTTAATGCATTAATAGACACAGGGGCGGACTACTCAATCAGGAGTGGAAAACTAGCCGTGCACGCAGAGAAAGTTGTTCCGCCTTGGTACGAAAGACAAATTCGTACTGCCGCCGGGCATGTCGTCACTGCACTTAGCATGTGCACGATCAGGGTGAGCATTTAGAACGTACGTTTCTCGACAGCCGCCTTGTACTTCGTGACTGTTTCCGAGACAGAATCCTGGGAGTCGACGTTTTGTGGGAGCCCGGTGCTGTTCTCAATCTTCGTGGCCGTACCATTATGTTAACGACAGCTCAATGCACGGTCAAGTCCGATGACAGCCGCGACAGCACGTTTTGCGTTGCTGCCGACAGCATCCCGTTGCATCCGCGTTCCAGCGTCTTTGATGATATAGTGTCCGACAAGTTACGGGATGGTGAGGTTGTCACTAAAGTCACCTAAGCACTTTTGTTCGCGCTAGGGGTCTGCACTGCCCGCAGCCTCGTCAGTCGTTAAGAAGAATATTCTGCCCTACTTGTGAGTAACTTCAATAACAAGTACCGGCACCTTTTCTGTCACACCACCATCAATTTCGCCTACCCTGTCGCAGACGTTACCGAATGTTTCGCATCTACATCAGCTGACGACGAGCTTCAACCGACACTAAAAGACGTGACTTCGTTACTTGCCCAAGTTGTGTCAACTCTACCCTCTCAGCATATCAACTCGACCTTATAAGAGCAACAACGACCGATCTAAACCAATTGCTATATAAACTTAAAGAGGGGTTCACGACCATCACGAAGGTTGAACAGACACCGATCACCAAACAATAAATAATTACGTATACGGACGCCTCGCCCATAAAACAACAATACCGCGCTTCCGCAAAGTAACGTGACGGAATAAATGCTCACGTCAAAGCGTCAAAGTCAAGCAGACTAAGGCAGGTCAACTATTTCTTCATCAATAGGTTTGAAAAGAGAACATTGGAAGATTGAATTTGATGAACAAGATCCTGAAAAACCACTATTGTTCCACTGGGTTGCTCAAATGACTTTGAAGTGCTTCCCTGGGACCTTGGTTCAGCACCTGCGAGCTTCCAGAGAATGAAGAATACTGTTCTTACCCAAATAGAGTGGCAGGCTTGCAAAGTTTACTTTGATGATGTCATGTTTTCTTTGACCTTTTAGAAGTACCTGAGATGTCTGCAGACTGTGCTTGAGCCGCTTGGCTTGGCGAACCTGGTGATGAAGCCAGAACAATGTCACTTATGTTACTAAGAACTTAAGTTTCTTGGACAAGTTGTCAATGTGGATGGTGTTCTCCACACCAAGACAAAAGCACCAACGCGGCCTCGTGTCCCGTTCCCCATGATAAGATTGCAGTATGTCACTTTCTCGACTTCTGCACGTAATATTGACGCCTTATAGCCAATTATTTTAGGATTTCGGAACCACTCACTCGACTCACTCGTGAAGACGTGCCGTTCTTGTGAGTGAAAAAACAAAACGATGCTTTCGTTGACCTACGGGAGTGCTTCCAGACACCGCCATTACTTTTTAATGTTGACCAGAATGTTGACACCGCGATTCATAATCACACCAGAAGGTGGGGCTTGGTGATGTCTTCGTTCGACAACACGCGGGCATGGGGCGAGTAATAGCGTACGCCAGAGGCAGTCTTTCCCGCTCCTAGGTCAATTACACATCAGAGAAAGACCTGATTGTTGTATGGGTCACAATGAAGTTTAGGCCTTACCTTTACGGGCGCCACTTCAAAGGTAATGACCAAAGATCGTTCCTTGTGCTGGTTAACCAAGCTTCGGTACCGGTACCGATGACTGGAAAAATTGAGTCTTCGTCTGCAGGAACTCCATTGCATGATCGCTTACATTCGCGTCGTGAGCACGAAGATCCTGGATAATTTTCCCGAGCCCCTGTCGAAGTTTGTAGCCACGACACCGAGGATGACGATGGCTTCTTCGGGTCTCTTACTATAATTGTCTGATTACAAGATAGCGTGAAGATGATGAAACCCTCACAATAATCGAAAAATATTCAAAGACGGAACTCTTACATACCACGATGTCTTTCTCAAAATCTGTTCTCGTTCTGCTTAAGAGATGGAGCCCTTTATAAGAAAATTCCAAATGCCAATGCGAGAACATATCTTTTAGTTGTTCCAACTGATATGCGTGACGGCATTCTTCTCGCCTGCCACGATTAGTGCCCCTATGGTCGCAAAGGTTCCTCGCAAACTCTTGGCTGAGTTCGACAAACGTACTACTTAATGACTCAAGCTTACCGCATTCGTTAAACGATACATGAAAAGTTGTCAAGATTGTCAACACTGATAATCTTTGCCATGGAAGACCGCGTGGCTTCTTGAACCAATCAAACCACCTACGGTGCCATTCGATCAAATAGGAATGGATTTCAAAAGAGTTGGCTGTTGGGCGAGTTGCTGCTTTGACATGAATTAGATTTGTGGTGAATGAATTTACTGCGGCCCTTCCTAATGTAATCTGCCTGCAACAAGTGGATCGTAGTAGACACAGACTAGTTAACAAAATACGCTAAAACAAAGATACTACAACACCCTACGTTTTTGATGTCACCCAATTCTTTATGGGCCAGATCGTTCTTCGACAAGGCGCCCCGACTTGCGTAATCACAGACAGAGGAACAGCATTTACGGCTCAGCTCATTCATGACGCATTCAAGCTCTACTACACGACCCATTGCAAAACCACGGCATATCATTCGCTGAAAAACGGCTTGATAAAGCGGCTCAACAAAACCATTAAAATCTTGCTATCCATGAAGCTAGATGCCCAGCGTAATACTTGGGACCAGGTGCTACCGTACGTCATAATCAAGTACAATACTGTTGTCCAGGAAGCTACGTGATTCACTCCTTTTATTCTTGTCTATAGACGTGGGGTGCAGTGCGAAGCTTTCATCACGCCTTATGCTGTACAACTTACCCAGTACGCCGATAAAACGTGCCAGTTAACGCGCCCACTCATTACGCACCAGCCGAGTACAGACGCATGCCACTGCAGCACTCACCATCGACAAGTTGACTGCTATCCAGGCGTTCACGTTTGGGTGTGGACTCCAGTTTGACGCGCCGGGGATTGTCAGAAAAACTGCTCAGTTGCCACTTTCGGGCCACGTCTTGACGCATGGGCGATGTGAAGTACGAGGTAGTCCTGGACGAGGGCTTTTCACCCCGGTGGGAAGGCACCCCTCAGAGATTGTGTAAATAGTGCGACTAAAACCATAATTCAAGCGGCAGTACGAATGCGCAAAAAATTTATTGCTCTGTTTTTTGTAAGTGCGTATTTTGGGCAGCATTTCACAAATTTCGCCTGTCAGCTTACAGAGCACCAGAGCGATGCCCATCTTTTTTTTTCCGAAGGGGAATACTGCCACTTGGCCAGTAGGTCCTGGAGGGGAAAAAAAGAGGGAGCATGAAGTAGCGCAGGCAGCCTGGGCAATCGGTGTTTTTTGAAACCAGCATTATCAGCCCAACCCGTGACCTTTTGCGCAAAATCACGCCAGCAACGAGCCTTGCCGATACATCGGAGTACAGTGTCTTGCAGCTTCTAGTTGGAAAGCGCTTGTTTGGCGCGGACCGTCCGGCTCACGCAGGTGGTTCGGAAGCCACACAGCGCCGAGTGTTCTTAAACCTATCCAAAGCTTTGACGTTTAGATCACGTTTTGCACCGACAAGGTGGGTTTCACTCTTGTGACGTAACGTTTCCTTCTTTATTTTACTTCCTTCATGCACTAGGCATGGCGAGCACGAGCCATGGCGTCCTGCTAGAATAGAAGATGTTCGGGGGCAGTGCGCGCTCTTGCTGGCTGTTGTTATCGGTGTTGAGACAGCCATCTTGCCCTATTAGGTGCAAAGCTCCTGCAGCTGTGGGTCTGTCCATTGCTTGTGTCTGGTTTTCGTACCTGGCTGCCTAGTTCTATGACTCACTCAGCAGGTGCAGATGGACGGATGGACGTGCAGACATACACATAAAGACAGGCCGATGGGTGGACGTACAGACAGACAGACAGACAGACAGACAGGCAGGCAGGCAGGCCGGCAGACAGACAGACAGACAGACAGACAGACAGACAGACAGACAGACAGACAGACAGAAAGACAGATGGACGCACGGACGGAGGCACTATTACCAATTTACCGATAAAAGCCTCCGAAGCTTCACATTCTCATTATCACACACTCCGTGGATATGCGGTGTTTTTTTGTGCGTTTCCTCACCGGCTCAGTACTTCCGAGCTGAAGACCTTTCGTACCAGGTGACACCGATGATACAGCTGTCACATCTTGTTATAATCAACTGTGGTTAGGCGCATTGGACTGAAGATGATTTACAGTTTATATAAATGAAGGCACGGTGGTAATAGGCATCTGTAACTTTATTTCGAGTGCGTCAGGAATACTTTGTGCATCTACACAAAGTGAATGTAATGAGTGGGCAAAACTATAGATCCTTAGAGTTATAGTGTCTACGTTGAAGTCACCGACCAATATAGAGGACTGACGGATGAACAATTGCATGGACAGTTAGACGCATGTACGGACGGTAGGGCGCACGTACCGATGGACGGATTGAGAGATGCATGGACAGAAGGAGGGTGCAGGTGATCATGTAATGTGCTCAGGTATAGTTGATTACACATGCAGTGTGTTTACATATGTTTTTGTTTTGTTGTTGTGCCGCTGTTCAGGTGTTCAGCTTTGAGTTTTATCACGAATAAGTGTCATGGTCCTAGCACAATTTGAACCTCCGCCTTTTGCACGGCCATAAAGCGTTCCACCACTGAGCCACGCCAGGTCTGGGAACTGCTTTTGAAGTAGACCATAATGTTCGTAAAATGGTAATTGTAGATGTAGTGCTGACTATGTGATCTTCTCAACAATATATGTGTGCTCCTATCATACAACAAACACGTTGGGTTAGAGACAATTGTAGGAAGCGCTATTGATTGAAACTAATTTATCTAGCAGTGTCAAGTACCACCTACTCGTTGGCGAAAGTGATAAGTATCAGCGTACTGCTTCTGGTTTTGCTAATGCCCATATATCTGTTGGCATCATTATGCAACAGTAAACATGCGACTGTGTAGCATATGTGTGCGTGCAACGTTTTTAAATATCTTCAAAGTCGTTTCGCAACGTCTCGCTCAACAAAAAAGTACAACCTTGTCACCTTCCCTCTGCAAGCTTCGCTTAACATCGATTCCCAAAGTACGTGGGATCTCCCGAACTTTTACGTCAGTCGTGTCCCCAAAGGGGCGCCTGCATATACAGGCGTTTCGTGCGTAGCATCACTGTGTACCCGAGCTAACGGAAGCTTTTCCACTCTCTCCCACGCCTAGCTGTGCGTGGCTGAGTCATGTCCGGAGAAAACGGGATCCTGGGGGTTGAGTCTATGCCGGGTGATTGGATCTTTAAGGTCCCCCGGTGGAGGTAACACGCCTCTTAGGACCTGGTTCACGTAGACCGCACCCCTGGGCTGACCCACCCTGGGGAAATCGGAATTCGCCTTTTTCTATGTCCGCCCATCTTCGTCTTTTTCTCTCACTTTTTATTTTTCCTGTCGCCTTTTCTTTTCAATTTACTTCCATTTTTATGGTGGCAAGGGTTAAAGCTGCATGGTTATTCTAACTTGGTTAAGCCATATTAGGTTATAGTAATGGCGTACTACTGGCGTTGCGCAGGCCTGTCCACATGCTTTGCCATGCCCCCTTTTTGGGCTTCGTGATGGGAAATAGCCGCCGTTGCCAAAGAATCCATTTCTCTATGGGAACACCAAACCCTTTTTCTATTGATCGCCCCAAAAGAGGTGGCGCACCGAGGCAGATGCCCAGTTCATTTTCAAAAAACAAGACTTGTTCCCCAAAGTATCATGCCATTCATTGCGAGTATCTAGGCAAGAAAGCACGAAACATATTCCTCGTGTCCAGATGCCTCATTGAGACCATTGGAAGTGGCTACAAGGCCTCGAAGTAGCTAGTGGAGACCATCTGGTGGGAGTGAAGGACAAGAGCCAGTAAGAGAAATTGTCAAACCTAGCAGCATTTGGGGACGAGCCCATAACCGTCACCGCTCACTGAAGAATGAATGCCGTGTAAGGTTTTGTATCAGACGAGGACCTAAAGGATCTGTCGGATGAGGAACTGCTTACAGGTTGGAAAAATTTAAACGTGGTACAAGTACAGTGCATAAAAATTCGTGGGGACAAAAAAGAGTTGCCAACCCGGCACATAATCGTAACATTCGCCCAATGCCCATTAGCAGATGAAATCCAAACCAGCTACGTCAAACTACGTCTGAGAGCACATATTCCAAACCCGTGACCCTGCTTCAAGTGTCAATGGTTCAGATATGCTTCCCGGTGTTGCTGAGGGCCGCTAACGTGTGAGAAATGCGGACCTATCGACACTCTACTGAAGATGACTGTAAGGCTGAGGTACACTGCGCGAAACGCCACGGTGACCACCCAGCTTTTTCCGGGTCTTGCGCTGCCTAGAAACGAAAAAAGGAAATTTCAACTGTCAAAGTTACACACATCAGTTTCTGGGAGGCCAGACAGCATATATCGCTACACTTTGCCGGGAATACATAATTTGCCAGTGGTGCAACGGGAGCTACAACGGCATCACACGGCTGCCGATGCTACGCAAAGCGTGCCGATGCTGCCACTAACGGCCCCCATGGTGGGAGCAGCTCAGGCTGCCCTGCCTTCATTGAATTCAGATATGTCAGATGCCTCCTTCAGCCAGTGGGCTTCGGACGTCAAGGAAACCCTTTCGTTCTCCGGGCTGGCTGGGCAAAATACTTTGCTGCTCAAGACAAAGCCGACTCTACGTCCATAGAAGGCGCTAGAGCGCCCGTTCATTGCCACGCAAACGACAATGGACACAACTCCAAATACAAAGGTGCAGGCAGTGCCAAAAAGGTGGCGGGAACTACTCGAGTGCTCTAAAAAAGACAAAAACCTTAATTACAGGGCCTAAGAAAGGCTCTGTAAGCTAAGTCTTTCTTGCGACACACAG
The DNA here is from genome assembly GCF_043290135.1 of Rhipicephalus microplus. NCBI lineage: Eukaryota > Metazoa > Arthropoda > Arachnida > Ixodida > Ixodidae > Rhipicephalus > Rhipicephalus microplus. The sequence continues at coordinate 103,700,361 of NC_134709.1, read as the reverse complement.
CACACAACACATTTAATGTGGAGAACACATTATATGAAGTGTGAGAAAACTGTTACACTAGCTCGACGACTTAGAAGAACTCCTAAGGAAATTTTGGCTAAAAGTGCTGTGTTTACAGGAGACACACCTTACGCCAAGACATAGAAACATTCTCCGTAGCAATGCCGTCTTTAGGAAAGACCGCCAGGGGGCTCTCGCATCATCTGGTGGTGTTGCATTATAGTAGAAAGAAAAGTGGCATGCCAGCACTTTCCTCTATGAACGGCACTGGAGGCAGTGGCCATTCGAGCTATAATTGCACACCAACTCAAGACAATCTGTTCATTATACATACCACCACACTGTCAGCTACTTAAACACAAATTTTAATCCTTTAGAGGTCTGTTACTTGAGCTTCAATTTGTTCTAAATCATTTAAATGCTCACTCCAGCCTGTGTGCGACTCTTGCACTGATGCGCGAGGGCTCCTTATTGAGAATTTTCTTCTCTCCTTAGGCACATGTCTGCTAAACAAGGAAGGGCCCTTCTTTTACAGCCTCAGGAACAACGCATATTCATTCATGGGTCTCAGCATTATTTCTTCACCTTTTATGTCTTGATTTTTACTGGGAAGTGGTTGGAAACCCTAATGGAAGTAACCACTTCCCGATACTTTTCAAAACGCAGTGAACAAATGAATGTCCCCCCCCCCCAGGTTCCTCGGTGGAAACTTGAAAAAGCGAATTGGCAGGAATTTTACCAACTTGCCATTATCTCCTGGACAGGCATGGTTTCGTTTAATATTGCTACGTGCCAGTGCATAGAGTTGAAGAAGACAAAGCAGATAGACTGGCGCGAGCTAATCTGTGTGGATGGCGCTGCTCGCTTAACCGGCTGTAAGTACATCGGTGACTACCCCTCCTAATCGGTCTTCTTATCGTAACATATTTGGTGGAGTTGTGCGATTCCCACCCTCACCACGGAACTCCAAAGTGGACTCTCCCTCACGGCTTTTAACATGACCACATAAGACTCGGCTACATCCTCTCCGTCACCCACCCTTCTACCTAGCCTGACAACCCAGCACCCGCTACAACTTACGGGACGCTTCCCGCACTCAAAGACCCCGCCGTGTTGTCGGGCCACGAGTGTTTTGACATCAACCAGTGGCTACGCCTCTACGAATGCGTCAGCGCCACTTACAGGTGGGATTACACTCTTATGCTCGCAAACGTCATCTTTTATCTCCACGGAACCCCTCGTCTTTCGTTTAACAACCATGAGCATGACATAACAAGCTGGGACAGCTTCAAGGCAAAGATCCGTGAACTTTTTGGCAACACCTCTAGTCGTCATGAAGCTGCGCAAAACAAGCTGTCAACTCGCGCACAATCTTCCACGGAGCCCTACATCGGTTACTTTCAGGCTGTCCTCTCACTATACCGCCAAGTTGACGAAAATATATCCAAGCCTGGAAAAGCTGCGCATATCCTAAAGGGTATCGCCGACGATGCGTTCAACCTGTTGGTACTCGACAATGTGTCATCTGTTGATGCGATCATACAAAAAAGCCGCCGGTTCCAACAAGCAAAAAGCGGGCGCAACAGCCATCAGTTCCAGCGCCTTCCGAACACCACTGCGATGTCCTCGTGTTTCGACACATATCATCAACGAAACACCTGTGACAACTTGACGCGACTCATCAGGCAGGAACTTAAAGCGACTGGTCCTTCTAAGGTGGGACCAACGTCCCTTGACCCCTCTCCTCCAATTACGTTGCCTCTCATTGAAGCAGTCGTCCGGCAGAAAATCGCCAGCTTGGGAATTCACTCTATCTCACTGCATCCACGTACCGATTACCAGCCCCAATACACGCCTGCACGTCCCTTCCCGACCAGCTCTCCCTCAACGTTCCGTAATCCGTCGGCATGGCGAACACACGATGACAAGCCGATCTGCTTCTCGTGTCACAAAATCTGGCACATTTCTCGCCATTGCAGAAGTCACTGGGGTCCTCCTGCAGAACCGTCCTCTCGTCCCTTCTTTGCACGTCTTGCCTATCGCCATGAGATAAGCCACGACCATTTTGCCCAGGAACCTGTTACTGACTTCCGCTACTCCCGCTCCCCATCCCCCCAACGTCACCAGTCTCGTTCTCCACAGCTACGCCGACCGTCTTACCCCGCCTTCCCACGATGTTCCCAGACGCAAAACTACGTGTTGCAGACCCCGAAGGTGGCACTGCATCGCTCCGACTGACCAGAAATCCTCTCTTGACCATACCGACAAAAACGGAACCTTATAGACCTACAAGTAGACGGCGTACATGTCACTGCTCTTGTGTACACCGGCTCTCAACTTTCCGTGATGACGAGTGATTTTCGCCGCAAGCTCAATAAGGTTCTCACACCTGCGACCACTCAGTTCGTCCGTGTTGCGGATGGCGGAATAGCACCTATCGTTGGAATGTGCTCCACTCGTGTGAGCATTGCGGATCAACACACAGTTGTTCTCTCCACCGTCCTTGACAAATGCCCCCACGACGTAATCTTAGGCCTCGACTTACTGTCCGTGCATTCTGCCCTCATAGACTGTTCGACCAGTACGCTCCGTCTACACGTGCCCACAACAGAACCTCTTGCACAACGGCCGAGTTGCCTCTGCACAACTGGACACTCGCGTCTCCCAACACAGACACTGACCTACATATAGCTCGTCTAAATACCACCAGTTCCCGACGGTGACTATGTTCTGGCCCCTATCACCGATGTCCTCATAAACCGCGGCATTGCATTACCGCACACCATTCTGTCCGTCGCAGGAAATTCTACGTGACTCCCAGTTGTTAACTTTACCTTGACTCCTCAAGTGCTGCCACAAGGAATTTCTTTGACGTTGCTCTGCATCTTAGAATACAATGCGGTAGGTGCTTTCACGATGGCCACTCCTTATGACCCCCACGCTCAACATCAATCTGCCACTTGCTCCCACAGCGCTATTACGTCGATGATTGCTTCCAACTTAACGCCGCAGCAGATTGATGAGCTCAACCGGATTCTGCTGTCCGACATCGATGTTTTTGACCTCAGCGGCCGTCCGTTGGGGAAAGCTACTGGTATGACCCACCCCATAAACACTGGTAATGAACATCCCATTTATAGGCGTCCCTATCGGGTGTCGGCGGCCGAGTGTGACATTATCAAAAGTGAGGTCGACAAAATGCTCTCCAAGGACATCATTGAGCCATCCTGTAGTTCGTTGGCTTCTCCTGTAGTGCTAGTCCGCAAAAAAGACGGTGCATGGCGTTTCTGCGTTGATTTTTTGACCCCTCAACAAAATTACCAAAGAAGACGTGTACCCTCTGCCATGAATAGATGATGCGCTTGATTGCATCTATTGGTCCCAGTATTTTTCCTCCATAGCAATAAAGTTGTGTTCTCTCTCTCTTTCCTCCATAGACCTTCGTTCCGGCTACTGGCAAATAGAGGTAGCTAAAATGGACCGTGAAAAGACGGCATTCGTCACCCCTGATGGCCTAAATCAATTCAAGGTCATGCCCTTCGGCCTTTGTAACGCTCCAGCCACATTCCAACGAATGATGGACTCCCTGCTCAGAGAATTCAACTGGTCCACCTGTTTGTGCCATTTGGATGACGTCATCGTCTTTTCACCAACATTTGAAACTCATATAGAACGCCTCTCAGCCATCTTAAGGGTCTTCCGTCATGCTGGCTTGCAGCTCAACTCGTTCAAATGTCACTTTGGACGCCATCAAATCACAGTACTTGGCTCTTTAGTAGACGCCAACGGTGTACAACCAGACCCGGCTAAAATCAGCAGCGTCAAAAACTTTTCTGTACCACGATCTGCAAAATATGTACGCAGCTTTATCGGACTATGTTCATACTTCTGACGCTTTGTGAAAAATTTTCGCGCACATAGCAAGGCCGCTTACGCAGCTCCTCAAGAAAGACGTCCCGTTTTCATGAGGTTCCGCACAGGCTTCTACATTCTCGACTCTCATAGCTTTTCTCACTACTCCTCCAATTCCGGCACACTTCAACCCTGCTGCCCCTACGAAAATCCGTACAGATGCAAATGGACATGCCATTGGTGCAGTGCTGGCTCAGAAAAAACAAGCCATGATTGCGTTATTACATACGCCAGCCGCCTGCTATCCGCCCCTGAACGTAACTATTCAATCACAGAGCGTGAGTGCTTGGTTCTTGTATGGGTGGTGGCGAAATTTCGACCTTATCTATACGGACGCTCATTTGCGGTAGTTACCGACCACCACGCGCTCTGCTGGCTCAACTCTCTGAAAGATCCATCAGGCTGTCTTAGTCGCTGGGCTTTGCACCTGCAAGTGTTTTCCTACTCGGTGGTCTACAAATCTGGCCCCCTACGCCGTGATGCCGATTTCCTCTCCTGGTACCCTGTCGACGATCCTGAGGTCACTGACGAGCCTACGGAAAACTCTATCTTGTCAGTGTCCGACTTTTCTTATTATTGGGGAACAACAGAAGCGCGATCCAGTGCTGCTTGACATCGTAAGCCATATGAATCCTTTCCAAATGATGCTTTCATCCGCTACTTTGTCATTCAAAAGGGTGTGCTACACCGTCGCAATTTCTGACCAGATGGGCCCGACCTTCTCATTGTTGCGCCTAAGCATTTGCGCCGCTGTGTTCTCACCGAACTACATGGTGCTCCCACGGCTGGACAGCTTGGCGTATCCCGCACGTACGAGCGCGTCCGGTGTCATTTCTTCTTGCCAGGCCTTGCTCTCTCAGTACGCCAATACGTCGCCACGTGCGACCTATGCCAACGTCGTAAAACACCGTCGCTGCTACCCGCTGACCATCTTCAACCAATTGACATACCCGCGGAACCCTTTTACCATGTTGGGTTAGACCTGCTTGGTCCTGTTTCCACATCAACATTGGGAAACAAATGGATAGCAGTGATAACAGACTACGCTACACGCCACGCTATTACGCGAGCTCTGCAGACCAGCTAGGCGACCGACGTCGCTTACTTGTTACGGGATGTTATGTTGATTCACGGTGCTCCGAGACAGGTTCTCACAGACCATGGCCGTACATTTCTATCCCAAGTCATCGCTGACATTCTACGTTCTTGTTCCACGCAACACACGCTGACAACTGCTTACCACCCTCAAAAAAAAAGGCCTCACGGAACGATTTAACCACACTTTAACAAACATGCTCACTACGTACGGGTCACCCGACCACCAAGACTGGGAACTTGCCTTACCCTTCGCAACTTTCGCGTATAATTCGTCCCGTCACGACACAGCGGGTTTATAACCGTTCTACGTATTGTACGGAAGTGAGCCCACTTTACCACTGGACACAGTCATCTCAGCTCACACCTCGTCCACCAGCGAGTATGCCCGCGACGTGATTGCGCGAGCCAATCATGCGCGTCAGCATGCTCGCACTTGGCTGATGGCGTCGCAAACCAACCAATGCAGTCGGTACGATGCAGAACATAGAGACGTACATTTCGCTCCCGGTACTCTTGTTTTACTCTGGTCCTCTCATCGTCGGCTGGGCCTATTAAGAAACTCCTGTTTCATTACTCGGGACCCTAACGTATATTGCATCAAGTAACACCTGTCACCTACGAGATCAGCCCATCTATCCATCATCATCTGCTGTGTGATCCAGTGATAGTGTACACGTCTCGCGAATGAAGCCCTACAAGAATGCGTCGGGTAACGACCTTTAAAGCACCAGGACGGTGCCTCTGCCCCCGGGGGTCATGATACGTGCCAGTGCATGGACACGAAGAAGAAAAGCAGATAGACTGGCACGAGCTAATCTGTGAGGCAGGTGCTGCCTCACAGATTAGCTCGTGCCAGTCACACATTTTGTGTTCGAGTGGGAATATTTTGTGACGTCTGTTTGCCCAAGAAACGGGTGTATCACAGGTTGGTGTGCTTAGCTGCACTCTTTTTTTATTAAGCTGCCTTTCTTGCGTCTTTCTATTCCGCCTAACATATTATACTGCACGTATGTGGATGACGTTGAGATAGGTGACATAGATAGGAACAGTTCAGCAATCTGGCAATACGTAAGCGGCAGGCATAGCTTAGCTTGAACAAGGCGTTGCAATGCGTGCATGAGAACGGCTTCAGGTTAAAACCTGAAAAAACCACATGTGTCCTCCTTTCTAGAAAAGGCCTTCATCCAAATTCCGCAATCAACCTGCATGACTAATGACTACCAGTAGAGACAGAGTATAAATTCTTAGACCTGACTCTGGATTCAAAATTAACCTTTGTGCCACACATACAACATATAAAGAACAAGTTCTTGAAGACTATGAATCTTTTAAAACTGCTGTCTCGCATACGTAGCGTAGTGACAAAAATGCCTGGTAAACCTGTAAAGAGCCTTATTCACACACGTCTAGGCTACGGTGCCATGACGTATCAGTCCACCTTATCAATGTTCTAAAGAGGCTGAATCCTGTCGACCATTTGGGCATTCGCCTCTCTGCAGCTGTCTTCAGAACGAGCCTTGTGGAATGTCTGTATGCGGAATCGGATGAATGGCCACTTTATTTGCATAGATCATACATATTATTTATGTATTTTGAAACGCTTTTGCATATAATGATCACCCCACCCACGCTGTCATAAATTACTTGTCCAGCTTCACTCTCTTTCATAACCGTCCTCGAGTGAGACTGCTGTACTCGCTGTGTTTAAGAGGCATGGCACGGGAAATATACACTGCAAATCATTTCACACCCTTAAGGGTGAATTTTTCAATAAATCACTCTTCTTACACCTATTATTTCTGCCAAACTTATCCGCACGGGTGTAAGTTCTGCAAGTCCACCTTTTGTACACCCATTTGTCATTTTCAGGTGTAATATTGGTGTATGTTAGCAAATTACACCCAAGGGTGTTTCCTTGAACGTTACACCTATTATATAATTTAGAGCATCAATACATATCACATCTCCACGGATGCAATCAAACCACATGCCAAAAGTCTGGTGAAAAGATCGATGTTTGGCATTCGTTTTCATTTCCCGTTTCATTCGCCAAAATATATCGTGCTATGTATTATATTTATTAAACCACCCCCTATTTACATTGTTCAGAAGATTCCTCACATGTTCAATGATTTAATTCATGAGTTAACTTTTTGGGATTCCTACTAAAATTATTTTGCTGCCGCTCATGTCCATTCTTCCCTAATTCTCACAGAGACATCGGTAAAAGAGATTATGTTGCACCTAAACATAACATGAAACGATTACACATGGTTTTCGACAGGCTATCGTGCGCGCTTTCTCATTTGAAATCACACTAAGTTTTTTGTAGCGGAGGTCCTGGTTTATTAAAGACGATAGTCTTTTTTGGGGACCTTCAACGCAAAAACTTTGGTCTGCCTGCCTGTCTGTCTGTCTGCCTGCCTGCCTGCCTGTCTGTCTGTCTGTCTGTCTGTCTGTCTGTCTTTCTGTACATTTGTCTGTTTGTCCACTCTATACGGCATCTGGTACTTGAAATGGCCGACCTCATCCGCAGCGCCCACCAGTGTTGCTCAAGATTGAGCGTTCATGCTTGTGCAATCGTCAATTAAAAAGCAATCATTGCGCATGTCTGCGGCACCATAACAACACGTATATATTCTGCATGTGCGTGTTTTACCAGAAAAAGCATACATTAGTAATTTTAAGGGCCGTAGCGCTTGTCAGCTGCACTGACCATGCAATGCTTGCACGGATCGGGGAGAGTTTCCAACGCTTTGCTAAGACGAGACGGCGGTGGCATCTACCTGTCGCCTTGCGTTCTACACCTTATCACCTCTGAGATGGGCGCGCACACCCGTCTCAAAGCCACACGCTTTGTATCTAAGAAGACTGCCAGATGGCGCTCATGTCTCACGTGTGACATGATTTGATGTTCTTTTTCGCCTTCCGCTGCACGCTCGAGGCACTCAGACGCAGTGCCTCCAGAATATGACTCACCAATTGTCTTGCGCAGAACACCAAATAAATGTCCTGTTCACTCTCTCCACACGCAAGACTATCGTCTTTTGACGACATTTGCAGAAACATGCAGATACGGGGCCAATTTTTTACCATGGTTGTCCATATATTTCCTCACACTGAAGTATTTCGCATCAATGCACAGGTCCCTGATTTATTCAGTGAGTTATATTTAGATCTATGAACATGGATCTGTTCAAATTGAATGTTTGTAGTATTCGCATTGCCATGGAACTAGGCATGTTTACAATTAACAGGCTAAGCTTACTCTGATGCAGCTGCTGTGCACGCATGCTGCATCGCAGGACAAGCTTGGCACACATCCGCTAAGCACGGGTGAACTCCTCCAATGGGTCGCACCACTCTGTGGGCACTTACTGCTCTTTTTTTATTTTCTTGATATGCACGCTTGCGCGTCGTATAATATACACGTGAATGATCGTAGACAACACTAGCGCAATGTACCCGTGCCACAAAGATGGATAGTAGTTGACTAATTGCAGCATTGTGATAGACAGTTGTTACTGTCGCGTTACAATGCACTGATAATCGCACATTAGTATGCTCACACAAAATTTAAGACTTGAAACAAAAGCAAGCGTCCTTCATACTTTGTCGGTAAAAGAAAGCATAGCCCCCGGTTCTTGCTGAGTGGCAGAGTGTTATATAAAAGAAGCTAATAGCACAGCAGGGGTGTTGCGAGGATTTATGCGTGCAAGGGAATAGAAAGAGAAAAAAAGGGGTCCTGACCCAATATGTATGTACATTTTTGCCTGTAGTTGCATACGTGCGGATCCGAATCGCAAGCTTTCTTTTTTTTTGCGAAATGGGCCAAATCCTGACCCGAAAGTAGCTCGAATGACACTCAATTGGCTCATACATACGTTCACTTTTCCTCTAAAATAGTAATATTAAAACATTATTTATAATTATTACTGTTCTAGAAGAACGTTGATAGCAATGTATATGTCAAGGCAGCGTTAGTTGAGTTTGTTTCGGTTCTAGATTTTCCCCTATTTGAATAAAAAAAAGCTCCTCAAACGAACATAAGAAAGGGTGGGAGATGTGTCAAATATGGAACAACCTCATTACCATCCTTCCCTAACATTTTATTTATATCTATGTTCCGCAAGTAACAAATTTTGACTCCAAAATGTCGAAACAACGCCGCAATAACGCCTCGGCCGGGAAAAGAAAAATGTACATTACGAAGGCTACGCATTTGCCGCCTGAACACGTCAGCGGCAATAAAAAAAGACTTTGAAGCTCTGCTAGCAAATAAATCAGTTGTCAAGCATGAAATATTACACTATATCTTGGAGGCTTGACATAGCTTGAAGATTATATCATAAAGTGGTACTGCTATGAGTTTCGGTTTCGGTTTTGAGGTCTCGGGGCAACTGCGCATCGCCATCGTCAACAGGTAGACTTTGAATTGGGTGGTACCATGTCGTGTGCGTGTTTGCTGCAGGCTGACGGTGGTTTATTATTTTACTATTCACTTGCTTTGTCCAGGATGCGTACTTATACGGCTTGCGCAGTTTAACTCGCGCTTACAGTAGATACACTACGTGTCACTGCAATTTGTGGCGTGTCAACAAGTACAGAACAACTTCGGTGCGGCGGAGTGTGTGTCCTCTGTCAACGGCTTTCGTTGAAGCTTGTGCACGCCGCAAGCAGAGTGTTTCCGATCAAGCAATCAACGGAGTGTACGCTGGGAGCTACATGGAGAACGCTTTTGGATTTCGTGCTATTGCTGAAAAGGTAAGCTTTCGTGCATGCGAACGAAGTGCAGAAGTGCGTGCCTGCCTGCCAGCTCCCGATTTGCCCACGATACTTGTAATTGCAGGAAGCGACCGTCTCTTGGCGCCGGCAGCTTCGTGACCTTCGCTCGCTGTGTGCTTATAAGCTGCGATGTCTGAACAGTCGCAGTGTTCGTGAACCTCGCTCTGGCGCATAGGTAAAGAAAACGGGGGGATGTGCCGCGCGCAGATAGACCTTACGGCATGCGGCAGCGGGTGAGAAAAAAAAAGGGGGGGGGGTGAGCGAGCCGAGGTGGGCGAAATAAATGGCATAATAATAATAATAAAAAAAGCAGATCAACGGTAAGGGAGGTGCCAGTTGTCAGTTAGGGGGACTGCAGTGGACAAATGGGGCGCGTTTATCACGCGGGAGGAAAAAAAATAGAGATTTCAATTACTTAAGATAGGGGTGCGTTTTTAATGCGAGTAAATATGCTATTTAAAGCAACAATTCAAAAATACTTAAACTTTGTATCAGTACCCCTTTGATGCCTGCGCTTTGCAGCGGCGTGACATGCGTTTTGTTAAAAATCGTGCAGCTAACCAAAGAACTTATATGTACCTTGTTTGGTCAGTGATTTGCGCTTTTTAGGCCTTGTTAGGTTTGTTTATATTTATACTAGTATATCGTAAATAATCAGAATATAGAAATATTGATCTGCTTTAATGAGGGATTGAACAGCCACACTCAATTGCACACACCTTTTTGCATTTTTGCACCGTTGTAGTGCGGCACATAGAATATTGTAGAATAGAATATTTCTGTATATTTTGGTGTAGGGTTTTGGCGCCGTGGTTACACATGAAAGCTTAGCCAAAGTGTACCAACAAACACCCACACAAAACTTTCAGTTAGACTGATACAAGACAGATGATAATGGTATAGGCATAGTTAGACACTAAAGAACACGCTCGCGAAAAACAAAATGAGGATGGCGACACAGGTGGCTGTAAATGAAAGCAGGCAGACCTAACAGCTCTTGTCTATTTCATGCATTTTGTCTGTGCAGGTTTCATCCTTATGAATGTAAACGCACTGATCCAACTAATAAGCCCTCCATGCATGTATTCCTGTTAGCTACTTCTCCAATAAGTCGTGCATTTTTTGATTATACATATTTATAGTCCAACATTTCAGAGCTTATTGAGCATATATTTAACTTGTGATACATTATCTGTTGCATGGCTGTTTTTATGAATCAAAAAAGTTCAACTGCGAATGAGCTGCTTATGCATGCACTCGAAGAATAGGATTAGCACGTCTTATTTATTCTTGAGAGTAGTCAGTTTTACTCGTGGCCTAAACCTAAAGTAATCATTTTGTTGACCAGTAAGCAACCTGTGAAAGACATATTATGAGATTATCCAGTACACCAAATTTATGTAACTGGAAAAGAAATTGAGAGGTGAGCTTCCACAAATACACAGTGCTGTGTTTCCAGCAGCAGTTGTTATTTTGTAAGTGCTGTTGATCCTTTCATATTGGGGCTTGCTCGATGTTTTACACTAGTTTCACACAGTAGATTGTACATCTGTGATGTGTACATGTCTAAACAACGATCCTTCAAAGTAAATGATAAATATTGCTACTTTTCTGTCTGAATGGGTTTATATATTTTTTTGTATCACCCATTGTAGTGGCCTATTGGTTAGGGTATTCTAGCTTAGTAAGAAAACTTTGTATAAATGCTGAAATTTGAGCTTCCCAGTATATATAAAACTTCTTGGTAGGTGCATGATTCAAGAGAGGAGCACTTTTTCACCACCACCATGGTCTATACTGAAACATGGCACTTGCATTCATACACTTATATGCACAGATGCTTGTAAATGTAAAAGTGAATAGTGGTAAAGCTGAAAGTGGGAAACTGGAGCTTTTTATTATATGACACATCATAATGAGATTCTGATTGTTCCCAGTATTTTTTAAATGCTTAGTTGAATGTTGTGCATCTCTTACATGCAGAATGTTAAAAGGAAAGCACACTGCGTCTTTTACGATGGACTGGGCGCTGACGATGCAGTGCACTCTTCATCACAACCTGAAAGCAGCTGTTCCGGGCTCACGACCTCACTCAAAGGGTTGCAGCAGTGGTGGACGCTACTCATAGGGTGCACCAAATATCTTTGTACATTTTAGGAACATTCCTCTGATGGGAAAGGCTTCATCTCAAGCTATGTGTCCTATATACCTATTTATATTTTCAACATGAGTATCAGTTTGCCATCAGATTAACAGCAGTGCGTGTAGAAAACTGTGTACAATGCATAATGTTAGAGTTGTATGATAAACTGGAGACGGCCTAGATGACTCCAGCTTAAAAGGTTGATTCACTAATGGGTCAATCCACGCCAAAAATCCCATCTATTTTAGCGACCTTTTCAAGTGTATTCGAACAAAATTGTGATGATTTACTGCATTGAAAACAGCGAAACAGTAAAATATTTTCAAAAAAAACATTTCGGACACGTAGTTGCCTTCTAAACTTACTGGAATGTTGTTTCAGTGCGGTTTGTGGGAAGGTAGTTTCAAAGTACTGCTCCTTGCTTCTATACCAAAATTTGTCTACATGTTAAGTACAAGTTCATGTGTAAAGTGTTTGAAGCGCTGTATTATTAGTGCAATTTCACTGGCACATACGCCTCCAAGACTAACAAAGTGCTTGATACGACTGGTTGGTGCTGTATGGTAGACAAAAGAGTGCTTAACAGTGCAAACGACAAGCAGGGAAAGAATAAACGAGAACAGAGCCCTGAACAAACAATCAAAGTTTATTGCAAACCAACTGCAATATATAGAAAACAGAATATGCGCATAACCACGCACCATAAGCATAATCGCACATACATGCACCATACGGCCTCCTTATACACAACCGGTCATGTAAATGGACCCCAGATAACTAACTTCACAGCAGTTAAGAAAAATTGAGGGTGCGCCAACACAGGAAGCACCAAGTTATGAATTTAGAAAGCTTCACTAATCTCGTGCTCGCGCCGATTTTTATATCCCCCGTGATCAAACACTTGTAAAGAATTGGCTGACAACAAGACTTATTACAATGGTCTGCCAAGTGGCTGGGAAGGAAACCTTTTAGAGAATTAGCGTGCTCCCTCAACCGATCATTCATGCATCGCCCTGTTTGGCCAATGTAACCATGCCCAAAAGTAAAAAATATCTTGTAGGGAATCGCTAAAACACATTCAACATAGCACGTTGCGTGTTTCTTATTGCATGCTTCTTTCTTAGGTCCTTCGCTGTTCACCCTGTGACATAGCCCAGCGAGTTTATCGTGTGCGCAGTACACAACTCTTACACCTATTTTGCCAGTAACCTTCTTCAGCCTTTGGGAAACTTCGTGTACGTATGGAATAACAGCCTTGCTAGAATGAGGCTTGTTGAGTTAGCTGTTGCTTTGTCTCTTATCAGGCACTCTTAGTGACGTTAGGAGAGTCTCGGCAATGGAAGTTAGCTCGGGATTAGAAAAGCCTGCTTGTTGAAGGCAGTGAACTTGGAGCGAGAAATTGCACTCTATCTGGCAGTGACAAGAGCCAGTTAAAATTGCCTGTAGGCAGTAAAAAGCGATGCTTCACTTGACTAGCTTAGAAGGGCCGGACGTATAAAGGAGGTTCTTTCTTGAGCATGACTCGTACCGCCAACATACATGATCAACAAAAAAAAGATTTCTAATTCTAGACATCGTAGCTTGTCGTCAAAAATAAACTCCGACGTTATTTCTAGTTTCTTCATTTCACACCCGAAAACGTCAAATATCTCATTGGTGGTTCGCCGAGGGTGAGATTTATCGATGCGGTAAAACATTAAAAAGTCGCCAACGTAGCCGAACACTTTAACTGTACTCGTGTGAGCAAAGTTAGCCATGAGACTTCTTTCATATCGCGCGAGTAAAAAGTCACAAAGAACCGGTGCTAAACATGAGCCAATGCACACATCTGCACCGGTGAGATATTGGACATTTTTTGGCGTGAAATGAAGCAACTGTAATTAAAGTCGGTGTTTAATTCATGACGACAAGTTACGATGCCTAGACTTGCAAATGCTTTTTTTGGTTGACTATATATTAGCGGTACGAACCTTGCTCAAGGAAAAGCCTTCTTTTTACGTCCACCAATTCTAAGCTAGTCAAGCGAAGCATCGCTTTTTTCTGCCTAAAGGCAATTCTAACGGACTCTTGTCACCGCCAGATAGAGTGCAGTTTCTCGTTCTAAGTTCACCACCTTCAACAAGCAGGCTTTTCTAATCCTTTGCTAACTTCTATTGCCGAGACTCTCCTAACGTCACTAAGATTGCCTGATAAGACACAAAGCAATAGCTAACTCAACAAGCCTCATTCTTGCAAGGCTGTTATTCCCTATGTACACGAAGTTTTCCATAGGCTAAAGAAGGTCGCTGGAAAAATGGGTGTAAGAGTTGCGTTCTGCGCACGCGACAAGCTCGCTGGCCTACGTCGCAGGGTCAACAGCGAAGAACCTAAGAAAGAAGCATGCACTAAGAAACACGCTATGTGCCATGTTGAATGTGTTTTAGCGATTCTCTACAAGATATTATTTACTTTTGGACATTCGCCAAACAGGGCGATGCATGAATGATCACTTGAGGGAGCACGCTAACTCTCCAAAAGGTTTCCTTCCCAGCCACTTGGCAGACCATTGTAATAAGTCTTGTTGTCAGCCAATTTTTGACAAGTGTTTGATCACGGGGGATATAAATATCGGCGGGAGCACGACATTAGTGAAGCTTTCTATATTCAACAACTTGGTGCTTCCTGTGTTAGCCCACTCTCAATTTTTCTTAACTGCTGTGAAGCTAGTTATCTGGGGTCCTTTTATATAGCTGATTGTTGATAAGGTAGGCCGTATGGTTCATGTATGTGCAATTCCGCTTATGGTGCGTAGTTATGCGCAGATTCTGTTTTCTATATATTGCAGTTGGTTTGCAATAAACTTTGGTTGTTTGTTCAGGGCTCTGTTATCATCTTCTTTTCCTTCTTGTTATTTGCACTGTTAAGCACTTTCTTCGTCTACTACGCCTTCAAGAACTTAGCCAGAATGTGTTATATTTGCATTCTTTCTATTGTAATACTACACTTTCTATGAATGTCTGACTAATGAATACTAACTACACAAAAGGTATATTTTGAGGAAATAATAATGTGCGACCTCTTAAGCTGCTAAACATTACGAGAAAAAATTACGAATTTCGCAGAATTGTCACTTTCGTTTATATTGAGACGCGATTCGCACTGTGGAGTGGTTCAAATAAATATGACCTTCAAACCTAAATCGAAAGGAAAAAAAAAGGTATTTACATATGCCAGTTGTTATCATTAATTGTTTTTTTTTGTTTTAAGAAAGAAAAGAAGTTTTGAACTTTCCCATTGATGAAAATAGGAAATTTTAAGGCGGCAGCTGTCGTATGACCAAATGCGAAGAAAGGCGCCAATGGGAATGCTAGAAAAATATTTTTTTTCTTAAAACAAAAATGTAATGCTAGTATATAAAAAGAAGTGTTCATTTGCTTTCAATTTATGTTTAAAGGTAATTTTTAGTTGGGCCACCACATGGTGTAAATCGCATCTCAATATGGTAAAAATTATGATTTTGTAGAATTTATGATTTTTTCCCATAAAGTTTACCAGCTTGAGAGGTCTCAAATATTTTTTTCTCAAAATATACCTTGCGTGGAGTAAGTGTTCACTACTCACATATTCATACAAACTGCAGTTTTGCAATAAAAAAATTGCAAACATAACACATTTTGGAGAAATTCTTAGAAGCATATGTGCCAGTATAATTGCAATAATATTACTGAGCTGCAAACACCTTACACAAGAACCTTTACTCAACATGTGGACCAAGTTTGGTATAGAACGTACTTTTGAAACAAATTTTTTCACAAACAACACCCAAACGACATTCCGGAAAGTTCTGAAGGCAACCACGGGACCAAACATTTTTTCTCTCCGAAATATCCTACCGTTTCACTGCTTTCAATACAGTTAATCAGCACAATATTTTTGTAATGCATTTGAGATGGTCGCCAAAATGGCTCGGCGTTTGGCATAAAATCACCCTAACAGCGTGTCAAGAACACAGAAAAAGGTCCTATGCTTATTAAGCCCTTTATTTACCAAAACATATACTGAAGTTGCCTCCTCTGAGGCACTGTATAATGTTGCTTTTTTTCACAGTTCTAAGGTGGCTGCACGTGCTATTGTTGTTTACATGTGCAGCAGCAGCATTCATACCTAGTAGAACTCGCTGTTGGGATAGTTGGTGCATGTTTGCATTAAATATTAGTCAATTTTGCACCAAAATGACGACCACACAAACGAAGAAAACACATAAACGGGATGGCCACTCATTTGCAATTGTTTATTTCTTGAGGAAACAGGCTCATATAAACCCACTTTTCGTCAATGCTTGCGCAACCTACTCGGGCCGTCGCTTGCCTAATCACGCTATAGGACACATGATCGCTAGATACCGTGCTTCCAGCTCATACATGATGAGTGAAGTTTTGCTAACGCAATTGATACCCCGTTTCTTTTGTGAAAGCCCTTCGAAATTGCTCTTGGTGTGAATCCACATGAAGTGACTTGTGTTCTTGAACGGCCACTGTCGTTATTCTTTGCCGTAACGGCGTGTTCCCTCGCTCGATCATTGACGCAGCGCCTCATCGTCTGGCTAACATGTCTCTTTCTGCACGATAGGGGTATTTTGTAAACCACTTCAGTGGCAGACTTCGTGAATGGCCGCGCATGCTTTTTTTACAGCCTTTCAGCTGCTCAACATGATTTTCAGCGATGCACCGGCGCAATTTTGCTAGTTTGTTAGGGGCACGAACTCCATCAGTACTTCATGCCGACTCGCCACGTTTTTAAGGTTGTTTGTATGAATATATGGTATATTATGAATATATGGTACAAACAGCTGCTTTTGAGCACCCGTTCTGTCCATGTGTTTTATTTGTGCGGTCGTGGTTTCGTCGCGAATTTGACTATTCAATTCAGGCATTCATGTCTACTGACAGCACGTGTTTATTGTTTGTAGCACAATAATACATGCTATTTTCATATCCATATTTGCATGTTCAAGAGAACAGCAGCCGCGCCAATTGTGTCAATGGGATACAATTTCCTAATTTTGCACAAAACCATTATGAAATGACCAGTCAGTCTCAATTATTTCTCAGTATTGTGAACTTCATCAAGAAACATAACATTCATTATTCAACCTAAGTTTGCGCATCACCATCCAATTGATTGATGTGTGCAGTTTAATGTCCTCAAGCCACCATTTGATTATGAGACACCTTAGGAAAGGGCTCCAGAAATTTCGGCCGCCTGGGGTTTTGCACCCAAATCTAAGCAAATGGGCCTACAGCGTTTTCGT
Source organism: Rhipicephalus microplus (assembly GCF_043290135.1). Classification (NCBI taxonomy): domain Eukaryota; kingdom Metazoa; phylum Arthropoda; class Arachnida; order Ixodida; family Ixodidae; genus Rhipicephalus; species Rhipicephalus microplus. The sequence continues at coordinate 103,683,133 of NC_134709.1, read as the reverse complement.
CTGCATGAAATATGCAGCTGAGTACCTTGGCGGCTAAACCATCGCGGCAGGGACATCATCATTTTATCTAATACAGACGCGCCAACCGTAATTATAACTTTTAATTGACTAACCTCACAGCAATCCTAACCTCACAGCAAAAGAAAAGAGTAGAACGGTTTGAAAGAAAGTTCCTCCTCTTTCTATGACGTCCATAACGCTTTTTAGGTCGCTTTTGCCAGAATACGCTTTCGCTCTGCGGAAAAGTGCTTTATGATTTGGAAGTGGCTACTAATACTCGCTGTCACAGGACACAAAAAATTTTTCCCTATATTACTCTGCCATGCCGATGTCATTCAATATTGAGTACTGGTATGAGTGCTGGACGTCTTTCGGAGTCATTTATGGGGTTTTTGCAGCCTTAAGCGACAATAAAAAAAATCGTATGCCACTTTTTTCTTTTCGCCACCCCCTGGAGCTCCTCCTTTACGAATATCTGGAATTTCTGGGTCGCCTGTCAAACAGTTTGACAAGCTCGGCAAACGCTATTGTGAGTTTTATCCCCGTATTTTAGAACGCTCTTTCACCAAATGCTTCACCTTGACTTGAGAAAATTGATTCCAGCGCAGTCTCTAGGCAGAGCAAGTCACCCAATATCAGGGATAATCTGCAGCGATTCTCGAGAAACGCAGGGTCATCTTTAGACAAGCGGTGGCGCTGTGCTCAGCTAGTTCAAGTGAAGGACAAGATTCGAGTCGAGGAGCGTTTGTAAATGAGGAAGTTAGCATTGTTTGAACTGTGGGACAGTTCAAGAGTGCTTTTATTGAAATAGCTGCGCTCTCGTGTATATTGAATGATTTAGCGGATGTCAAATAATTTCTACATATATTTTTTCCTCTTGTGTGATTCAGTCTAATTTGTTGTACTACTGTAAATTTGGAGTCCAACAGTGGTGGTCTAGGGGCTATGGTACTCGGCTGCTGACCCCCAGGTCGCGGGATGGAATCACGGCTGCGGTGGCTGCACTTCCGATGGAGACAGAAACGCTGTAGGCCCGTGTGCTGAGATTTGGGTGCACGTTAACCCCAGGTGGTAAATTTCCGGAGCCCTCCACTACGACGTTTCTCATAACCATATGGTGGTTTTGGGACATTAAACTGCACATATCAATCAATGCTGTAAATTTGGAATTTCAGGCTCCAAAATGCTGCGTTTGTTTTTCCTGAAACCTACCCCAAATTTAAGTTTTTTCCTTTGAAAAGCAAGATATGATGTTTCAAAATATTGCTCCAGATGATAGCTTGGCTGCTCCACTTCTGCTAGCTGTAAGTGGTTACTCTTTCACCCTGCTTTTGTGTGTCCATTTTATGTTCTTTTATGTTGCATTGTTTCAGGGGGACATATTATGTGATGCGCTTGATATTTTACATCTTTAAATCAATTATTCTGCATGGTGAGTATCTAGTGACACTGTTAAGCTATTGTAATTTTGCCTAATGTTTTCACTCCTGTATTATTGTTTCTCCAGTATCCTGAATGTCTGAACACACAAGGGTTATTGCAAAATGAAAATGCCATTTAAAGACTGTTTTGTCATTACATTCATTAGAATACCACTAGCCTTGCATAATATGCATAAGGCATGCCACAACACATGCAAACTGTGGTGTATCAATGTGGCAATTGTAGTGTGCATTGATATATCATTTCAGTATATTGGAGAAATAAGGCATGCTGGATTACACTACTCTTTCTGCTGTTTGTATGCTTCACTGCACTGTGCTTTTGTGCTGCATTGAAGCGTGTTAAATCTAGTTCTTCATTTTTAAGTGCAAATAAAGGCTCTTCTGTTGTGCTTTGATATGCATGCATTGGTCGTTAGAGCTCAATGCCGTACCATTGACGTCTGATTTCTGGTCTTCTATTGTAGCAAATGGCATTCTTCTCTGCACAATTGCAAAAAGCTTTTGATTAAGGTAAAATTTGTCTCTGAAGCCTGTATGTGCTCTGTGTCTAATGAAATAAAGCTTGATTTCATTTTGCACTATGACATGACTTTGTGAACGTTGTGTTATGTGTGACAGCTCATTTCGAGTAATGCCTTCGCATTCAGCTAGGATTACATGTTATATGTGAAAGCCTTATATGCCGTGCTTAATATATGCACCATAAAAGCTGTGCTAGGGCCAGGATTACCACACTGTGGCAGGAGCCACTACAATAGGGCATCTGCACATGAAAGGTAAAGGGTAAGCTTTCACATGCGTCCACAGGGGTCTACTGGAAAGGGGTAACACTCGGGTTATGGTATTTTTTGCATGGGTGTTGGAGCAATATTCAGCATGAACACCCCCACACCCTTTTTGCTGTTTGGGCGAATTACACCCCTACACTACTTTTGTTTTTTAAGGGTGTTGAGGTGTCATAGCAACATTACACCCTTACGCCCTTAAGATTACTTGGGTGTACATTCGCTTTTACACCCTCACTCCCTTAAGGCCACTTGGGTGTACGTTTGCTTTTACACCCTAAAAATGTTTGTGCCATAGGGTGTAAACTCGGAAATCCGCCCACGATAATAGGTGTAGTCCTGCTTGCTACACCCATTTCGTGGGGTGTAGGGGTGTGAGTTATAGACGCTATAAACACCTATATGGGTATAATTTGGTTTACAGTGTAGGCCTTCAACTTGAGCTCAACTTAATGTCTTCTTCGAAGGATCTTCCACCGTGCCAGCGGCAGACTATCGAGCGTTACCTCTCCTTTGTGCAGGTTACTAAACGCGCACCACTAGCGCATTTCCACACACACTTACTTGAACTACAGCACAAATATTGCTACCCTAAATACATAAATAATGCATTGAAATCCTACACCGGTGTCTTAAACGTTTGTTGGCCTATTCTTTTTGTATTCCGGCTTTCTACACCCCCATAACAGTATTTTCACTGCAGATGCATATGGCATATATTCCCCCATTCGGCACACTAGCCAAATAAAATCACGGTACAGTTTTATACACTGATTCATTAGGTGTCGTAAAAGCATTGATAACTCTCAATAAACACAAGAACCCTGATATTGTGTCACTCTCTTTACTGCTGTCTACCCCTTGCGCACTTCAACAGCATGTTGTACTCTGCTGGGTCTCAGGACAACGTGAAATAAAAGGAAATGTATTGACTGACAATAGAGCTGCATCTGTCCACGAGAATGGTGCCAATGAATCTGTCTCCATCCCCGTAATAGACCTCAAGCCTTTTAGAAGAAACTATCAAGGGCACACTGGCAGCTGTTGTGAGGTGGACCAACGGAAAATAAATTGCATCTCATCAAGCCGAGTTTTCGCATCTGGTTAACCAGTGTCAAAGGCACGCTACACTGAAGTCACACTTTGTAAATGAGAATGCGACACACATACTGCACGCACGCTCACCTAGTGTCTGCTGGTGACCCACGCATGTGTGAAAAACGCGGCGTACCAATTACTGTATTTCACGTTCCGCTTCAATGCACTCATCTAGATTCCATCAGAGAAAAACATTTGCCGTCTTACCGTCAACATCTCGCAATCCATCCCGCAATGTTTATAGGCAGTGAACCTCTTTTTAAATATGATTCACTCCTCCGTTTTCTAAGATAAATTCTTAGTTTTAGCTTCACAGTCTAGCAACCGCAGCACGGCCTCTTGACTGAGGCTGCTTCTGCGGTGGTAATTTCAAAGAAAGCGCATGCCACCAGGCCTTCGGAAACTAAGGACTCCAAGCGGCATTAGTTATTATACCCCATTAAACACCATTATACACCAATATACACTATTATACACCATTTTTCTACGTTTCGCCACAATGATCACTCATATCGTCAATCAAATATATACCGGATAGCAAAACATTTTATTTCTGTATATATAAATATCTGTACACTGCTCTCACCTTACTCTCATGATTTTAGTAAGTGAATTTTACCCACTTCTAGAACGTTGAATTTTAAGGCTCTTATACAGTCACATGCCAAAATCATTGTTCGCGTCTTCTTGCCTTATTAACTGGCGTTTTTTAGCCATCAAGTGGCCCTTGCACGAAAAAAAAACACCTTATATCATCACCATCAGTTAGAAGTTTTTGGTATCTTCCATGATTTAGCGCCTTCAGGCTCATGGGGATGTCAACATGAATTAATTTGCCGCGATAAGGTTTGCCATAATTGGGTTAATTTTGCTCGGCTAAATAAATGATAGCATGACGAATTATGCCTAAATATATTTGGCTGTACGTGTGATTTTCTTGACCCATCTTCGTGCATCGAAACGTAACTACGCTAAACATAAAAACAGCAATCCTAATTGGGTTAAATTAGGCTTACTTATGCCCGAATTTATTATTAGTTGATACCATGCTCAACTGGGTGATAGATTAGATTCGGCCACACTTACATTCACTTATCTAGGCTCATTTAAGTTCAGTTTGTCTTAAAGCGATAAAGGCAAGTTGAGCTGAGAAAACTTGATGCTGTGCTCTTGGCTTCAGTAGGAGGAGGAGGAGGTAAGTTTATTTACACAAAGGCAGAGAGGTCGGCCTGAGCGATAGCTTCTTGCTCTAGCCTGCTACTCTACACTAAAGGAAGGGAAAGGGAGAAGAAAGATTAATGGATGACGATGGTGAGATAGAGAGGTGAGTATGTAGTGTTGTTTCTAGCTGAGACACATTTTATAGCCGTGCACATAGTCCAGTTGTTTCCAAAAAGGTTATAACTGCTCTTGTGACCGCAGTTGCACCGTTGGTGTCTGGCCAAGGGCCCAACATGGTCTCATCAGTTAATGACCTACTGCGATATAGTTCAGTAGAAGAAATGAGTGTTTGTCGTTCACGTACGTATGCTGGGCAGACACAAAATATGTGCTCAAGTGTTTCTGGAACATCACAGTGTTCACAATTAGGACCGGTGTCACTGCGACCGATGATATGTGCGTAACGTCTGGTGTACGCTACACCAAGACGAATGCGGTGGATCATACTTGTGAGTTGCCGTTTCAATTTAGGAGGCATGCGGAACCTCATTTCCAGGTCCCATTTGTGAAGTCGCTGGTGTCGCCGTTCCGGTTTGGTCCAGTGCTGAAGTGTGTAGCTGCGCATCACGCAGCGAAGCAGGGCGTTCGTGTCAGCTCGTGAAAACGCAATGCGTACTTCAGGGGCACTGCTTAAGGCATATTTAGCTTCAGCGTCTGCCTCTTCGTTTCTCATGACGCCGCAATGAGCGGGAATCCACTGAAAAGTTTTAAGATGATCATTTGTTGAAGCCACCTGAATAAGTTCTGTGATTTCTATTACCAAGCTGTAATACAAACCTTTCTTCATGATCCCATTAATGGTTTGCAAAGCAGGTTTGGCATCACAAAAAATCGTCCAGGCTCGAGGTCGCTTTCCGGAAATAAACCTTATTGCCTCCCGGATAGCGACAAGCTCTGCGGCAGTTGATGTGGTTTTATGGTCCACTTTGAATCGTCGAGTGATATCCATGTCTGGGATGACAAAGGCTGCGGCGGAGGTGTTTAGCGTGGTGGATCCGTCGGTGTACACGTGCAGAGAATCACTGTACGTTGTATAAATGTGATATAGGCTCAGTTGTCTGAGGCCAGCAGAAGAAATGAGTGACTTCTTCGTAATTCCAGGTATCGTAAAAGAGACAGGTGATTTAGGCAGGACCCATGGAGGCACTGCAGGGGCATTTGGTGGAGAAAACCTTGATGGTATATTATTTTCATGCCGTGATATTACTCTTGAGAAACTGCAATCTGGGTGAGTGGTGGGTTGTACTGACAGTGGGTGCTGTCTGCGCCTGCTCAGTAATCGGAGGTGAACTCAAAGTGGCTCGCAGAGCATGTATGCACTGATGGGACAAGCCCGAGCCTCTGCGATTGTCCCATTTGTTGAAGTATAGCGTGGTAGACCCAAGCATGTTTGTAAGCATTGAGCTTGAACACTCTCTAGTGTCTTCACACAACTAGGTCTCATATTGGAGAGCACCGGCATGCTGTATCGAATGTATCCCACAAATAGAGCATTGTACAATTGAAGTAGCGATGATTCTAATGCGCCCCATCTTGCTCCTGCTACGTGGCGAAGAACGAGAGCAAAACTCTTCAATTTAGATTCAAGTACTGCGACATGCCTGGTCCACGACAGATCTCTGTGTACGATCACCCCAAGAAACTTGTGGTGCGTTACAGCAGGTATCGCTGTCCCAGTAATAAATATCGGGTATTGCGACATATGCTTGCGCGTGAACGCAAGCACTGCGCATTCGTCGATTGAAAGAGTGAGCCCCTGACGTCGTAGATATTTGTATGTGATCGTCACTGCACGCTGTAGTCAAGCTCGCAATTGCGGACGAGTAGTTCCGGATGCCCATAAGCATATGTCATCAGCGGACGCAGTGATATTCACCGTGCTGGGAAGTTCTGCTGCTCGGTCGATCATTGTGACATTGAATAGGATCGGGCTGAGAACTCCTCCTTGGGGAACACCACGGTGAACCTTATATCGATCGGTGTCTCCGTCATTTGTCGTCATGTAAATGGTGCGGTCCCTAAGGTAGCTAAAAATTCAAGCGTGCAGTCGTCCACCAATGTCGAAATCTTCCAGTGCGTCAAGGATTGCATAATGCAGCACATTATCGTAGGCCCCCTAATGTCTAAGAAGACCACCGTCACTAGTCTGCGTCGGCTTCTTTCCTCTTCAACGCTGGTGATCAAGTCGACCACACCATCAATGGCAGATCGGCCTCTTCTGAAGCCGTTCATAAATGCAGAAAAGGAGTTGTTGCTCTCTAGAAGCCACTTTAATCTTGACAGTAGCATTCTTTCCATCACTTTTCCGACGCAGCTGGCTAAGGCGATTGGTCTGTAGGAGGAAAGTGCATAAGGACACTTCCCTGGCTTAAGCAATGCAATAATGCGACTGCATTTTCAATTAGCTGGGACTTCTCCTGACTCCCATGAGGTGTTATAATGAGATAACAGGATACGTCGTGCTTCTGTACCAAGATGGTTGAGAGCAGCATACGTGATTCCGTCTGGTCCTGGTGCCGATGATCAGCGGGAGGCAGAAATTGCAGCGTCAAGCTCATGCATTGTAAAACGTACATCAAGGCGCTCGTCAGACGATGGAGGCGCAACGGTAGTAAGAGGCTCATTAGTGGCAAGACCATCAGTGGTGTCCACGATGAGGCTACAGTATTCACTGGCTATCTCAACTTCTGTCCGTCCCTGATGTAGAGCAACAGCTTGAAATGGGTGACGTTGTTGCGGAGTTGTCTGCAAACTTCGTACCACCCGCCAGATCTTAGATAGAGGTTGCCTGGGGTCCAGAGATTCACAAAAATTTCTCCGACGTTGCCTGTCAATCTTGTCAAGATGCCGAAGAACATGTCGTTGAGCTCGACGACAGGCGGAAAGGTCTGAAGGCGACTTCGTTAGTTTGTATCGGCGTTCGGCACGGCGACGGATTGCACGAAGGGCCTCGTATTGTGAGTCAACTGCTGATCTCTGCATCGGTAGGTTAACCTGTTTGGTTGTGTCATGCAGTGAAGAAGCAATGATGTTCTTTACCTCGAATGGATCAGTCGTGTGCTCACAGCCAGACTTCACAGATGCCTTGAACAGTGTCCGGTCGGTTTGACGGATGTAGCATGTGTGCGTGTGGCGAAACCACCTGAACTGAACATAGGTTGGAAGGTGGTCACTGCCGCGAGTGTCCAAATCTGTGCACCAACATGCGGAAGACAGAAGGCTTCTGGAAACGAAACAGAGGTCGAGGCAGCTGCTGCAGGACGTGCCACGAACAAATGTAGGTGATCCATCGTTGAGTACGCTTAGTCCATTGTTGCATAAAAAATTGGCCTAATCCCTTCTGCGATAATTCGTTGTAGTGCTACCCCAGAGAGGATGATGCGCATTAAAATCGCCGATCATAATGTGTGGCCTTTGTGCTGCTTTGAGAATGGTCCCCAGGTGGAAGCAGTTCATCTGTGCGCTTGGGTGCATGTATCCTCCTATTACTGAGAATGTCCGCTTTTTATTTGTTGTAGTCAGGCTCACGTAATCATTGCTGGTATGCGACGCGACTTCATGTCTCAAGAACGTCAAATCATGGCGTATACAAACGAGAACTTTGCTCTTACGTTGATCACTGCGGGACCAAATCTGCATATATCCTAATATACGAAAAGTTGAAACCATATTCGGTTCACATATAACGATAACAGGAAATTGATATTTAAAAACCAATTGTCTGAAGTCTGACAGACGGCCGCGTAGGCCACGAGCATTCGGTTGCATAATAAGCGACTGGCGCATGCGTTCTTCGAACATCAGTGCCAGGTTCACTTACTGGAGAACCAGTAGAAGAGGCTCCAAAACCTCAAGTAGCTCCACAGCTGCTTTAGCAGCGAGAGTGTTTAGGCTGCCGAGAATCTTACGCATCGAACCCATCAAATTTCTAAGCATAGCCTTGGCATCTGCGTTGTCCATCTTCTTGTTTTTTTCATTGGGGGTAGGGGCACTATGTGATAATGGCGCTATCGTAGCTCTTGACGGTAGTGAAGGCCACTGAGTCTCCGACGTTGGGAGAGCCAATGACTGGTTACATTGTACTTGCGTGGACTGTATTGGTATTTGAGCATCTGTATCCTCCTTTCTGGCCGACAAGAGTAGGCTAGTAGGCGATGAGGGCAAGGTTTTGTGTGGCGAATTCGATAAGCTTGAGCACTGCTGCTTCGTTTGCGTCGGTGTCGCGAACGATGTTTACGGCGCCGTACAGCCCTTGCAGCTTCTCTGTAAGTGGAGTGGTCTCAAACCATCTTCTTCAGAATACTGATTTCATTGCTAATTTTGAGACATTCCTGGGATGTTGCGTCGTGGGTGCCTGATCAGTTTGGGCATTTGGCCACAGCATTGAAGTTATCACAATCATGAAGGCCACCACAATGCTTGCAGGTTACTGCACCCTTGCAAACTGCACTAACGTGCCCAAATTTCATGCATTTATGACATTGCAGAGGTTTTGGTACGTAAGGACGTACCGAGTGCCTCACGTTCCCAACTTTTACATGTGTGGGTAACGTCTTCGACTGAAACACTACTTTAACACATCGCGTGCGTTCAAAGCGGTGGAAACCAAGGACGGGAGCCGACGATGACAGCAGTTTCTCGAGACTCGAGTCTGTTATCTCCTCATCCCCATCGTATATAACTCCTGTTGTCGTTTCTTCGACATACGCAGTAAAAGCGCGAACGGGAATATTTCCTAATCGAACAATCGCTTTCAGCGTGTCCAGTCTGTCTGAATACTTGCAAAGCTTATTGCATACATAGGTTTACACCGGGCTGATGCAAAGTGTTCCAACATATACTCTGCTCCATATTTACACTTTTGAAAGACGTTTAGAATTTTTTACCCATGTGTGCCAATGGTTGCTGCTTATTGTCTGTACAATGTACATTCAAACGTAAATTATGCGTAAAACAATTGTACAATAAAGACACGGCCACTTTTTTTTTGCAATGTGACCGCAACCCGCACTTTAATGCTGTTAGGGTAAACATGTGCTATCAATTGACGCACACCTCGTCTTGCTGCGTGAAAAATTCTGGAAACACTTTCTCTAATCCAGGCGTGGCTGCATGATGCAAATATGACTAACTGTATCGTACAATGTATATGTAGTCAACGCGTTCAATCTGTAACAATTTTTTATTAATATACTCTTGTCAAAACATATGTGCATACTATAGTCGTTTGCACGTGCATACGGGTGTCACATGACGCATTCTCTGGCGCGGTATTCGCTTTATCGAACGTGAATTCATGAAGATTCATCGCTTTATCGAACGTGAACGCTAATATTCATCTTCAACTCTTACGGCAGGCACGTGTCCATTACTAACCTCAGACATTTAAGCGAACTTCCAACGCTAGAATTACGCAGAAAACTGCATCGACTGCAAATGCTTTACGATATTGTAAACGGTAACATTAGAATGGGCTTCACTGATTACATGCAGTATAACAGCGCAAGGCCAACAAGATGGAAGCACAGTAAGACGATTGTAAGGCCACGAGTTAAGACGAAGGTGTATCAATTTTCGTTTTTTCCTCGAACGATAGCAGAATGGCACGAGCTTCCATGTAACATAGTCGGCCTATCATCAGTTCATGTGTTCACAAATGCCGTGCAAGATTATCTGTGAGGTTATGCGCAGTTCTTGTCATTCTTTCTCTTTTACAGCTTGAAACGTATGCGGGTAACCATTTATTTCATGGTATTCTTCTGTTGACGTAAGCTGTCCTTCGGTTCACATGCTTATTTGGTTCGTTGGCCGTTTCACTCATGTTCTGAATTGTTGTATGCGTCTTTCGGGTGTTCAATCACACGATCCTGTAGGTGTTATTGCTCTTTTGTCATACCTCAGTGTATTATTGCAAACGCTGTTGGGCTTGTTTTTTAATGTTCGTGTCTTGAGTTCACATTCGGCCGCATCTGTTGTTATCAATTGACATATGTGCATTTGTTCTGTTTTTCTTTAATTTTAATTTCGGTTGTCGATTGAAACGATGCAATGTGATGTACCCACTCCGGCCATGGCTCCCAAAAGGCAGCCGGCAGTAGCTGATAAATAAAATAAATAAATGCCTCTTTTGCAAAAACTGCAAAAGACGTCCAACAGCGTTTACGAAATTCAATAGTGGGAGAGCCTTCGTTCGGATTACAGCCAGTGCCGTGTTCGTATGGCAACCATGTATATTGCCTGACGTGCTACTCAAATGAACTTCGTGCAATTAGAGACATACATAAGCTATTTAAGCTGCAGTCTGCAAGCAATTTCTGTGTCATTTGCTAAGTGTGCAAACTGTGCGCGCATTAACGGAACCTGACAGAACAATGTAAATGCTGCCGCAATAAAGGTTTTTTGCATATCTGCAACCTGTGCTGTTTTTGTTCTATGATTGTGCAACTATCATAATCTACAAAAATTTTAGCACATGGAGTTAACACACTTAAAGAAAGTAAAGGTAATGCAAACGAATTCAAACCGCTTAAAACGTTTTACAAGCACGGCCTACCCACTATAAGCCACCAGTGAGCTGCCAATTGCAAGCAGTCATGTTAGACTAATTGTGGATCGGTACCATGCGACTGGCGAACATATGGTAATCACTGGAGCCAAAAAAATGGTCTGCACTATGATTTTTTACCCACATAACTTAACTAAAACAATAAAATTAGAACACTCAGTTTCAAACAAAACGTATTATTTTCCTATTTTTGTTGTAATGATTGTTGTTCTTGCAAATTATATACATGTTCTTTTCTAACTTTTCCCTACAGAACGCAGAGGGTGCTACCATCGCTTCCAAATCGCTGTCCCTATTGGCTCTATAGGCTTGTCACGGGCCTGCCCGTAGTAGTCACGTCTGCGCTACTCTATTGTGCACTCTGCCACATTGTTCTTCTGTGAGGGAACTACAGGACTGTAGTGTTCGCTGATGCGTAAGGTTAGAAATTGTAGGCGATTATAATTTGGAGGATACAATGAACATAATAACGGTGCTTAAAAAAGTTCCAGTCCCCAAGTATTTCGCCACCGTCCTACTGATAAACACTGGCTGGCTCGTGCGGCCGTTCTTTTCTGCAAAACATTCATTCGCACATAATGCGGTGACGTCGGGGAGAATTGTCGGCACATCTTTCTTTTAGTCGTCGCACAATACTACTCCTACAAATACTGGTAGTTGCATGCACGGGCTGCAGCCTAATACAATTTTTCACAATATTTTTTCACAAGACCTTTTTAGGCCTTGTCATGACCAATTTTAGTATTGATACCAAGATCAGTATTCATACCAATTTTACTATCGATAATAAAATCGATATAGCAGTCATAGCATGACAGCAAGGCGATCATAAGTGACTATAGTCATCATGTTAAATTATTACATGTCATAAATCACATGATTTACTCTTCATGGTCTTGCTGCTCTTGCGGTAATTTCGTTCACACGACATATTGCTAGACTGCTATGGTATGACGTGACTGCATGTCGACTATAAGGAACAGACACTAACGTGAAAATTATGACATGCATGCCATGTACGTGATTACTACACGCCACGCTCAAGGTGTGTCGTGGTCGTTTCACTAGCTTCACATTTACTAAATCTGCTATTATGCGACGTGAATGAATTACGAAAGTAGATTGCATGTCCAAACATAATATTCCGGACATGCGTGTCTTGTAAGGACGTGTGTACATGCCACGCTCATAGCGTGCTTGGAGCTGTTCGCTACCTCCACATATACCAAAGTTGGTATTACGTGACGTGAATGGACGACGGAAGTAAACGACACGTCCAAACAAGATATTCATGATATGCGTGTCATGTAAATCATGACGACATGCTACAATCGTGAAGCCATCACAGCTATTTTATTAGGTCTAGATACTCCAAATTTAGTATCACGTAATGTGCATATACGATGAAAGTAAATAGCATGTCCGAACATAATAATCATGATACGCGTATCATGTAAAGCATGAATACAGATTACCCTCATAGCATGCTCGCAGCCATTCCCCTAACTCCACATATACCATAATTGGTATCACGTGACGTTCATAAACGACAAATTTTAGTGACACGTCCTAACAACGTAATCATGATTTGCGTGTCATGTAATACATCACTGCATGTTGCGCTCAATGCGCGCTCGCGGCCGTTTCGCTAGCTCCACGTATAGCAAATTGGGTACCACGGGACGTGAATAGACGACAAAGGTTTATGACATGTCCACACAAGATAATCTTGATATGCGTCTCATGTAAGAACATGACTACATGCCACGCTCATGTTGCGCTCGCGGCTGTTTTGATGGCTTCACATATGCTGAAGTTTTTATTATATGACGTGAAACGAAGGATTAGATATATGACACGTCATAACATAATAATTATGACATAGAAGTCATCTATGGCATAATTTATGTGCGTCTCATAACGTTGTGCTGATTTAGAGACATGTCAACCTTTATCCTTTGTGCTTCGCATATCATCTATTCCCACTGTACGCGGGGTCTGCAATTTTTTAGACGGGCATTCAAAATGCTTATCTTGCGTTATATTCAGCTATTCAGCATAAGAAATGGGTGACCTTGATTTATTCAGCGTCAAGTTTACAAGATAGACTAACCACCACATTCTAGAACGTTCCTTCATTCAATTTTTCATCTTGTTTTGAAAAAGTCGTTAGGAGCGCCGTCTCTTGGCCTACTAAACTGCAAATTCTGAATAACCTGCAGAAATGATTAAGAAGTGCTGCGTCAATTTCGATTGAGCAGCGGCGCATTGCTGAACTCCGCCAAGTGAAGGACGGAATTCGACTCGAGGAGCATTTCTAAATACCTGGGTGAGATGACATGGTACATCCATATTTCGGATAATAGCAGTAGTCAGGTTTGAAATAAAAATTGAAACGTAGTAACTACAGGGTCTTGAGATGAGGCACGCTCTCGGACAAAACAGACATGTTCCACACCTTCAGGCAAAGAAACAAGTGTTTTCAAGAAACGAGTGTTTCCACTCTTTTTCAACCTATATCTTCACTGGACCGAAAAAAATTCTCATTACTGTCATTGTGGTATAGCGATTTTTTTGTGTTCATTTTCGCGAGCAATCCTGCTTGACGGTCGGCAAAAAAATTTGCAACTTTCGCTAACTGAAGCTATGCTGCATATCATCCACTGAAGTCGACGTTCTGTACCTTATAATTTAAAGCCGTAATTTCTAAAAATTTCTCTTCCTTTTCAAAATGAAAAATATTAGAAAATGTAATGTAGACACTGTCTAGATGAGTAGGTTTGTGGACTGCAAGAAACGATTATGCCTCACAGCAGTGGTCTAGTGGCTAAGGTACTCGGCTGCTGACCCGCAGGTCACGGGATCGAATCCCGGCTGCGGCAGCTGCATTACTGATGGAGGCGGAAACGCTGTAGCCTGTTCTAAGTTTTGGGTGCACTTTAGAGAATCCTAGGTATAGTCGAAATTTCCCGAGCCCTTTACTACGGCGTCTCTCGTAATTATATGGTGGTTTTGGGACATTGAACTCCCCATATCATTCAAACAATAAACAAAGAGTTAAGAACCTAACTACTCGGCCTTCATTGCCATGACGTATAATTGAGATCTCAACAGTCGTTTTTAAGTGTGCTATGTTCGCTGTTCGCGAACGGCATGCAAGCGTACATCGATCGATAAGCTAACATATGTGGGATTGTTTTATCTTACGCCACGATGCGTAAAAATCAGAGACAGATTCAGAGTTTTATACATGTGTTTGTCGCCCATTTAATCGTTGTTTTGTGTTTTTCCGCCTTTAGAAATACTGGCGTGCAAGTAACGTTATGAAGTTGTAGCTCAAATCAAAGTTGATATACATGAGATTTTGTAAGTGCCACCTAGGACTAAACAAAATGCCCGGGCAACTACCTAAACGAATGGAAAATTCGTCTTGCAGAAGTTTGTAGTGGAAGGTACGTGCTGGCATCCTCGAGAAGGGCGGTAATCTTGTTCACGTAGTCATTCGTGTCGAGCAAGACAGTAGCGTTGCCCTTGTCCACAGGAAGTATTACAATGTCTTTATTATTGCGTAGAGACTTCACCGCTTGAAGTTCTGTTGAGGTCAGAGGCGAAGGCTGCATATGACGAAGTGAAGAGAGCACAGACACAGCACGCGTACAGGCTTCGTCTCTACGAAAAAGTTCTACAGGCTCACAGCGTCCTAGACGGCGCAAATTATCTTCCCACGGTCTATTTCAGGGCCCGTATTGAAATTGAGTCTCAGATTTAGGACCACAGTCTCGGCGACGTTTGGCTTGTAGGAAGAAAGATTATGCACGGTGCATTTGCCTGGCGCACGCGCACCCTTCGCATGTCACTGTTGTAAGCTAGCCAGGTGCCTTACGTCCCAGGCTTCAGCGAGACCCTCGCTCGGGTATTGCGCGGCTACGACGTCCAAGTGGCTCACGTTCCGACACGAAAGCTGCGAGGCCGTCTTACAAATGTCAAAGATAAGTTGGACAGAGATGATTTTCCCGGCGTGGTGTATAAAATTCCTTGCAAAGACTGTGAATACGGATACATTAGCGAAACAGGCAGTTACAAAAGAAGGCTCCGGGAACGTTTTAATGACGTCAAGAACAAGAAAGTAGCTTCTAATGCCCTCTCAGAACAAGTTGCGTCTACTGGGCACGCTATCGACTGGGGTAAAGCCTGCATCATTGCCACGGAAAGAAAGTTGTTACTACGATTGCACATGAAATCTCTGGCCATTCAAACTACTGCGCATACGTTGAACAGAAATAGTGCGACACTCCTTCCTGTGTACGCGCGATGTCTGCAACACGTGTTTAAACATGCATAAGAAGAGCGCAATACGCCATTTGCGGTCACTGTGAACAAGGCTCCCGTGTGGGGAGCCGAAACGTCTTTTTAAGTTTTGTAGATTTCATCTTGGTCGGCGTTTTTGTTTTTGTTATTTTGCACTATGTTTGTCCCCGACTAGACGGGATTTTGTCAGACTCTTGACTATATAAATTACCTTTGTGCTGAAAATAAAGATTCTTTCCTGGTGAGATAAACTGAGGCTGCGCTAACCCATTTGTGAGGACCCGGTATCCAGATACCAAAAGCCCCAATAATCTTCCGTTCACGCTGTGTCTTAGCGTTATCTAAAATTGTAACCAAATCGAAGAGGGGCGTACAACCACACGACTTTCAGTGCAATGGCAAGTTACCACCAGTGCCCAAGGGTCGAATATTTTTATGCTGCCCCGCCGCGGTGGTCTAGTGGCTAAAGTACTCGGCTGGCTGACCCGCAAGTCGCGGGTTCAAATCCCGGCTGCGGCGGCTGCATTTCCGATGGAGGCGGAAATGTTGTAGGCCCGTGTGCTCAGATTTGGGCGCACGTTAAAGAACCCTAGGTGGTCGAAATTATCCCGGCTGCGGCGGCTGCATTTCCGATGGAGGCGGAAATGTTGTAGGCCCGTGTGCTCAGATTTGGGTGCACGTTAAAGAACCCCAGGTGGTCGAAATTTCCGGAGCCCTCCACTACGGCGTCTCTCATAATCATCTGGTGGTTTTGGGACATTAAACCCCACATATCAATCAATCAATCAATCAATAGGTGGTCGAAATTTCCGAGGCCCTCCACAACGGCGTCTATCATAATCATATGGTGGTTTTGGGACGTTAAAGCCCACAAATCGATCGATCAAATAATTTCATGCTCTCTCAGCCCAAGATTAATACATTGACCAGATTGTCTAACCTAAAACCTGTCACAATTTAACGGGGTGCCATACACCGCACATGTGATACACGCGCAGTTTTCTTCACATGTTTTACGACACACAAACTGCTCATTGTGTAGAGCTGCGCAGCCCTTTTGCAAAGACCCGCGAGTTTGCTGGATGCAGAACAGGCCAGTCGGACATCGATCCGGGCCGCAACCTTCTCCAATCTCTATGATATGCCATGGCATATTATAGCATGATATGCTATGTTATGTATGGCATAACCACAAAATTCTGTTCTCGAACACCTCCATTATTTTTGTGTTCTCCAGCACCACCTAAATTTAGTGTTTTACGTTGAGGCGCTTAAACCCATCTTCATCAATAGAGGCTTCAGGCAGCCGGCGAACAAAACCCTATTTTGCTACTCAGTCATGCTATTTTGCATTTTAGGAGTGCAACTCGTCGTAACCACATTAGTCAGACAGAAATTCGCAATACCTCTATTCACCTGCTTGGAGTGGGAGGAGTCCTAGGGCAAAATGTAATTTTTAACTGTACTTCCAGCACACCTGAGCATGAAGATGAAACGTGAGTGTGACGTCTAAAAAAACCTAATAACTTTTTCCTGTGAAACTTCATGCATGAAACCAAAATGGGAAGAGCATGCTTGAAGTACTGAAATTATGTTACAAATGACATCTAAAACACAATTGCTCCCCCAATACTAAGTAAAACAATGTAGTAAACATACTAAAAAATTATACAAAGTCCTAATACTGCTATGCAATAGTAAAGTACTAAGTACCAAGTCCAATAGTAAAGTACACTAAGTACTAAGTACTAATAAACACACTAAGTAAGTAAATCAAACAATAGTAAGCAACAATGTAACTGAAGTCAGCTTCATTGATCTCTGAGAAGAACCGCCTCAGCCTGACGAAGCCGAGGAAGTAGATAGGGATAAGGGAAGGGGGTATTCCACCACAACACAAAAACTTGAATGAGCGGCTGATAGACATACCGGACCAAGTTCGAAAGCGTATATTGATCGTCTCTATGCCCAGGAATATGATCAGAGAGGGACATACCGAAAGGAACGTCTAAATTGAAAAACAAATTAGTGTGAGGCAATGAGAGGGTGCTATACGTTGACGCTTCGAGGCATAAATTGCGCAATTACAATAAGAAGCCGAGACACGAGAAGCATCGTGTACTGCGCATCAGTGTACCATCACCAAGGCCCATCACTAGTGTATCGATCCCCAAGACCGAGTGCTACGCCTTCACATTGGCGATTAAAAGCTGTGAGCGCAACGGCGACCGGGCGCACATTACCATATTTTCTGACTCGCAGGAAGCTGGCCGGCGTTTACTAAAGGCCGCCTCTCAATGAAAATTACCAACTCTTTAGGCGGCGAATTGATTGAACAACATTTATAGGTGGTATTCACTACCGAACAACTCTAGGTCCCTCCACCAATGCCTCACCATATCCGCACAGCATGTGGGGAAAGCACTACTGCCGGCCGCCTTTACTGATCATATGTACAATGTGTACGCCTCAGCGTGATACTAAAATGAAGCCGCTTTTGGCGCGCACTACCCGTTATCACTGTTGGTTGTACCCTATTTGTGTGCAGCCATCACAAGAAATGAAAGGTTGTTGACTCCAAAAAAGCAAAACTACTTAAATTTTATTCCTCGCTGAAAGTTACTCGCGGTTAATGTAGCCGTACACTGCAGATTTCGACGAAGCGTCATGACAAAAGGTTTGGCCTTCTTCACCACGTCGACTTTAACAGTAGGAAATACCGGCTTTCGGAGCCCTCCACTACGGCTACTCTCCTAATCATACGCTGATTTTGGGATGTTAAACCGCACATATCAGTCAATCAATGACTTCAACAAGACTGTGTGGTGAGCACCTGAGAGTGGTTCAACTGCAAGTGAAAACTCAGTTGTGTTTTTGCTTCATGAGGTTTGAGAAAAAAAGGAAAGCCATTGAATCAGACGTGATCAGGAAACATGAAACTAAAGAGGTCCCAATAACACAGTTACAGTGCTCAGTTTCAGCGCACTGACAGAGGCGTTCGTGAAGATCACGGCACAGCAGAGTACTCAACGTTAGACTATTCATACTTATGCATGCGCGATACACTACAAGGTAACATGAGGCGCACAGTCCCGTCGCGTTTGCCTAGTGGCTAAGGTACTCGGCTGTTGATCCACAAGTCATGGAATCGAATCCGGGCTGGAGTGGCTGCTTATTCGATAAAGGCGAAAATGTTGCATGCCCTTGCGCTCAGATTTGGCTGCACGCTAAATAGCCCCAGGTGGTCGAAATTTCCGGAGCACTCCATTCCGGCGTCTCTCACAATCAAATCAAAAGGTTGTTTTGCGTCCTGAAGCTTCACATATCAATAAACTTAGACACGCACGCTTTAGTTTGTTTTGCTAAACCTTTGCATTTGATTAATTTGAAACCTTTGCATTTGATTAACCTTTGCATTTGACTTTGCATTTGATTAATTCGCGCTATGGATGAGCCGATTCCGCCAAAATTTTGGCTTGTGTGCTCTAGACCGCAAGCGAATGTGCGCCATGGAATACTGTTTTTACGTGCACCTTCGTAAGCACTGTTGAACTCGCAGCTTTAACTATAGACTCGTAGAACATCGAATTAGTACGAAGTTGTTGAATAAACTCGATTTTCGCGCTTACAGATAGATTATAACTTCATATTATCTGGTATTTGCGTGCAAAATGACTCAGTCGCCGTGAATTTTCAGTGAAGGTTTGTTGGCAAAACCACTCGTCAAGCATCCGAAAAATTCTTGGTTTTCATACGCTCGTCTGTCATAAAACTTGTAACATGTGCCAAGTAGTGCATTGTGTCTCAATGTCCAAGCTTTGAGATAAGTTCGATGTCAAATGCGGCCTCGCTCGTCCGAATAAGTAGGTCAACTCACACTGCAGAGAGCCACTTTGTCCCTGTACAGCACCGCTGTTAAGCTTCAGCGTAGAATTTTTCGGCGTACACGTTCAAGCGAGCATATAAAGATGAATGCACCGGGCGGAATCGCCGGCCTTCAAAATGGTGGCCACGCAGTTGCCAGCACAGCCTTTTGGCTACCGCACCCGCCGATTTTACGTCACGTGAAAACTGTGACTTGTAAGCATCGAACGGGTCGATGCACCTGCCAGAACCACCAGCCTTCAAAACGGTGGCCATCTGGTTGCCAGTGCAGGTGGCGCACTTTGCGCTGCCCCGTCCGCCGACATGTTGTTAGGTGAGAACAGCCCGGACCATGCAGGCCTGTAGGGTAACGAGAGGGCTGATGCTCTAGCTCATGGGCTCGCTCACCAAGCGAAACATCAGCTTTCCATCCTGTTACGCCCATTCGCACTATGCCTTAAAATGAGGCTTTTTTTCGGGAGAAGTACAACGACCCTGCTCGGAAGGCGACGCGAGAGGATCTTGCTTATCAGCAATGCACGCAACAAAAATATCGCCCCCCACACCGACAATCTCTTAAACGAGAAGATGCCAGTGATTTCTGTGAGATTCAAACAGTGGTTTATTTTCTTATTACAATTACAATTCACCTATTACTTATTAAAATTACAGAGGTTTACTCATTACAATTGCACAAAATTTGTCAAACCTTGTGTGGACGCGATTAATGTGGTGTCATGACTCACCGCCTATCTTTACAGGTCCCGTAGAGCAGCATAATGAAGCTCAATAAACAAAATAAACTAGCTTGAACTCTGAAGTGGAACTAGCACTTCTGGACCACGTCCGGCTAGCGACTCAAGCCAGTGGAGCCTTGAACATGAGACCCATCCATCTAGCTCCTAAACACTTTCTCTTTCACTAAACAAAAGTTATTCTTCTCTGCGTTCGAAAACCAAGCAGTAGGCTTTCTGCGTTGCGGACCGCCAAATATGACGCGGGCGCTTCTGGTCAACGGACTTCAAGATCGCAGATGAGGTAACAGCACCGCTGGCACTGTAACATATGAGTGCTCAGTCACGTTTTCATATTGTTCTGCTTGGTCCGTAAAGAATACAATCAGCGATAAAAACAGTGGCACTAAGAAATTGCCATCATTTCAAGATTGTTCGAACGATCTTACTTTTTAATGCCGCTTGTTTGCTTTCTTCGAAAACTATTATCGTCGCTGCTCCTCAATCTTCAAGCGGCTGCGACTGGACGAATGCTGAACAAAAAAATGTTCAGTTGATAAACAGGGCCGAGCCGAGAGGGTTCAAGAGCATTTCTTCTTTGGTCTTTGATTGCTGTGCTTCACTTTGCTTAGCGTATCGTACTTTTCGGCGACGATGGCGGCTTGTAAAAAGGTGACCAATAATACATTGAGAAACGTAGCTTGAAAAATTGTCCCACGACTTGAGCTTGATCAGCCAAATTGGGTATGGTCACAGTCATTGGCGTTGTGGACTGAGTAGACTGCCCTTCTCTTGTTAGAGAGTTCCTGATCTTATTTAGAATAAGTCACTCTCTCCCTCGCTCTCGGTCAGTATTAGTCATACGACATGTTGGTATAAAGACAGACTCAGCTAAACATCGTCATAGTACATCTGTGACTATTTATTATAAGCTTATGAACCCGGCTCATTATCTGTGTTACGGAGATTCATAACGTACACAGCAACCGGGAGGACAGCAAGAACAGAAGACAATGCGTAGCCAGGGAGCTAACAGCCGAGTGAGCTAGGCAATGGCAATGCGCTTCTGCACGTGTCTATCTTCTTCCTCACCATTAGCCCCGGTATCAAGCGGTAGGCATCCTGGCAACCTTAAGAGAGGTCAGAGGATCACAATATGGCTTGAGACGGTTAATGTGGACTTTATCTCGGCCCCGGCGAAGAGGGTAGGAAGATGGCTCAGTAGGTTCAACCCCATAATCAACAGGCGAGGTCACTGCATCCACGTGGTATGGTCCGTGGTACTTCGGGGGAAGCTTAGACAAAAGGCCGAAACAGCAACTGGTCGGACACAAAGTCACACGAGATAGTCGATGTTGGAAGATATTGGAAAGGTCAGGAGGGAAGTCGGAGTCATGAAGCTGTTTTTGGCAACACTGTTGGTCTTATGTGAAAGAACGGGCCATTTGTCGGCATTTCTCAGCCTGGTGAGCCACCACAGACAAATGTTGGTAGACGCCAGCATGTGGGTGGTATGATAGAATCGTATCAATGGTGCTGGTGGGTTCACGGCTGTATTATAGCAAATAGAATGTTAAGAATGCGGTGGCGGCTTGGGATGCGGTGTTGTACGCGAATGTGACAAACAAAAGAACAATATCAGAATTGCTGTGGTCTGACGTTGCGTACATCCATAGCATGTCACCAAGAGTTTGGTTAAATCGTCTTGTTAATTCAGTAATCTAAGAATGATAAGCAGTAGTGCTGCGGTGAATATTTATAAATTCGCATAAAATGGAATGCGACACTTCTGACAGAAATACATGGCCCCGATCACTGAGCAGTTCACGAGGCGCACCATGGCGGAGAACAAAGCTGCGTAGAATAAAAGAGGCAACGTGTTTGAGTGGTCCGGCAGGTGATGAAGCGGCTTCGGCAAATCTTGTCCAATAATCCAAGGTGACGACGAGCGCCAGTGCATCGGAGATGCCCGTACATGTCACTGTCAACGCGATCAATTGGGTGGGCTGGACAGGGAAGTGGCTGGAGAGGTGCTGTGAAGGGAGGTGCGAGACGGCTTTACGTCCTTCGCAGGCGAGGCAAAAGCGGACGTTTTTGCAGACGCATCTGTACATGCCGCGCGTGTACGTCTTGAATACGCCGCCATGGCTACACTGCGGGCCATTGCGGAAAGGGTAGCATAGATCACGGTGAAAATGACGGGGCATGACTAAATAACCATAAGCGGTATTTGTTGAGGTAATCACGACGGTATAAAACGCCATCGCGGATAGCATAATGCTGCATTTGGTAACGTAGCGCTCGTGGAGTAAGTGTGGTCAGGGAGCTTGACAAAAAGTTGAGAATTGTGGCGATTCATGCGACATCTTCTTGCTCCAAGGCTATGACCTGGATGCTGATGATGACTGGTGCTTCATCGTGCAAGGGCCACTGATGGCTAAAAAGCTATAGAACAAAATATGGCTTGTTAAAGGGGATGGTGTTAGGTGGCTGTATGGTGGCCTAAAATTCTGTACAAAAACGTGCGTTAAAAAAGTAGTTAAGAACGTTGGGTCAACATGAGTGAGTACATTGAAAATGATTGGCAGGAGGTCGTATAAGTAGCACTGTAAGAAACATTGACTAGTACAGATGGCTCGCTGATTGCCTTGAGACTAAAGGCTGGGAGGCCGGTGCTTTCTATGAAGTAGGTATTGCAACCGCAGCCGCTCTTGAGAGGCCGTGCTAAAGATTACCCGGACAGTTGACATTGAAAGTATTCACATGTTTTATAAACTAAAATTGACTCGTGTTTATTGAGAGGTTCATTGCCTAAAAACATGCGATGTCCAAGATGTCAAGTAGCAAAACATTGTGATTGGGAATACATGCCTTGGCGTCTTAAATGAGTAGGAAGTGTAAGAGGGCATCAGAATCACAATTTCGGGGGTAAGAATGACATACCACACCGATGTCGTATATCTGGAGTTGTAGGATCCACCGAGGGAGATGACCTGAGGGGTCCTTCAAGTTTTACAACCAACACAGGGCATGGTGGTCTGTTACGACGTGAAAAAGCTACCGTAACGATATGAGTGAAATTTCTTTAGAGCCCATATGATGGCCAGGCACTATGTCTCGGTTGCGGTGTTAGTGGTTTCGGGTTTTCTAAGTGCGGGACTGGCATAAGCAGCCAGGTATTCGGCGTTGTCATCGCCACATTGTGCGAGCCCAGTACTAAAGCCGAGACCACTGGCATCAGTGCGAGTGACACGAAATTCGTAGGTGGTAAACAGGGGGCGAAGTGTCGTAAACACATTGCCACAAGCTTTTCATCAAGTATATAGTTCATGGTTGCCTTGAAGGAGTGCATTGATAGTTGCGATGACGAAAGTAAAATTTTGAACGAAGCGTCGAAAATATGAGCATAATTGACTGAAGGTGCGAAGTGGCTTCCGAAACTTGTATACGGCGCGAAGTTTAGCAGGATCGCGGAGAATGCCTTCTTCAGAGATGACGTACCTTAGTATAGTTTGTTTCCGAGTGCTGAATAGGCAATTTTTTAGGTTAAGCTGGAGAGCGGCATTTTGGACACGTTTTAAAACTTTGTGCAGCCATTGTGGGTGGGTCGAGAAGTATGGCGAAAAGACGACAATATTATTTAGATAGCAAAGACAAGTGCGCCACTTCAGGCCACGTAAAATGCCGTTCATCATGCGTTCAAAGGTGGCGGGCGCATTATAAAGACAGGGTGGCATTACAGTGATTTCGTACAATTTCTCTGGTGTTACAAACACGGTGTTTGAGCAGTCAGTCTCAGCCATAGGCACTTGCTGGTAGTTAAAGCGGAGATCCAAGAACAAAAAAAAAACTCCACTCCTTGCATACAGACAAGTGCGTCGTCAATTTATGGCACGGGGTACGCATCCTTTCGGGTAATCATGTTAAGCTGGCAATGGCTGAAGTAAAATCGTATCGTTCCATTTTTTTCCAAACAAGGACTACAGTTGATGCGCAGGGACTGTTGGAAGGCTAAATTGCGCCACGTTTAATCACCTCATTTACCTGGTAATCAGGAGGCACCTTCACTCGCCGATACTCTGTAAGGACGTTGTTGAATGAGTGCATGGCTTTCGGTGCCGATAGTATGCAAAAGAGAAGTTGTGTGACCGAGTGCCCTTGCTTGGCAGTCAAAAGTAAAAGAAAAATTACCAAGCAAGTGAAGAAGTTGGTCTCAATGTGTCGTCGTGAGCTCATTGGCTATATTTAGTTTGAAAGATCGCGGTAGTGCCTGAAAGTTGATGTCTCGAGAGTGGTCATATTAGTGGAGTAGTCCATGGTGTCGACTATTAAAGAGAACGCCATTGGCTCGGTTTTTCTGAGGGTTTCCCGGTGGCGCAAAATTATTGCCTCGGGCGATGGATTTGTCAAGTACATCGCAGAGGCGCCCGAATGGAACTCGTGGATGGCAAATGGCAATGGCAGTGATGGTTGGTGAACTAGAAGTGCAGACGGTGTGAAAAGCACTGATCCGTCGTTTTCAGAGGCACAAGAGATGGAGACAAGAACAGTAGACTGAGCAGGCACTGCAGTGTCGTCAGAAACTGTGATTCTGTGGCATGTGTCCTTGTCATCGAGGACATCAGTCGAAAACGGAAACAACTCGAGTTCATCGTAGGTTGAATCGATGATTTCACGATGTGCAGAGAGGAAATCCCGCCATAATATGACGCCGCGAAAACAAGATGGCAAAACAGTGAACTCTATCACATAAAGAACATCCTAGGCGATGACACGGGCTATGCGGGCACGAGATGGCTAGACGTGCTGCGCATTGGCTGCACGAAGGGATAGTCTTGAAACAGGCGTCAGGACGTTTCCGATCAGGCGGCAAAAATGGGGCATCAATCACTGGAAAGACAGCGCTAGTGTCGGCAAGGGCTAGCGTGCACGTTCTTTCTAGTGCGACATCAATAACGTTTTTGAGAGATTCTTGACGCCCGATGAATTTCGCCAGAATCCGAGTTCTCGTAAGCTGCGTCTCCAGCGCCTCCTAAGCTGCGTTACTTATTTTCCAGACATGCAGGGCTCTTCCATCAATGCATGGGGCAAAGAGAGTGGCTGTGAGGAGATCGCGAACGGTGAGAGGAGGATGGCGTCCCAGAGGTAGGATCAGTCCCTAGTCCTCTGAATAACTGCGGTGGGGTTGACGTGGCGCATAGGTTACCCAAGGTAGACGCACATTGTTGCGATGATCGGTACACGAAAGCACCAGTAACAAGTAACATGTCAAACAAGGCCACAATGAAAACAAATAAGATGGTTGTCTTCCGTGCGCCAAGGGTCGTCAGCTGGTGCATACTGTACGACTGCTCGGTGAGCAGTGATACAGTCGGGCGAATCGGCGGATGACGTAGGCTGTACGTTTGCTGCACAGGCCTGAAAACGTCTGCGGTGTACGTCAGGAGAGCAGCAGTCGGAGCCTGGTGAAAAGAAGGCAGCACTTTTTGGGCTACCTGGTCACTGATGATGTTTTGGAGAGTGAATGCCAACAGAGAACTCGAGTGGTCGTGAACAACTGGCATCAGCTAAAGCTGGCGAGCTGCTTCACGGACGATATCCTTAATCTTTACCAACAGAGATGAGCTACCAGGATCAACAGCCAATCCCAAAATTGAAGTCTCCAGTGGATGAGAGTGGTGCGTGGCAGCGCGTTGTTTGCGCAGCTCATCAAAATTCTGACAAAGGCTGACAAGTTCAGACACTGTGGATGCGTTATTTGCCAGCAGCATCTGAAAGGTGTCGTTTTCCGTCACTTTCAATATATGACTGATTTTATCAGCATGGGCCATTGCGACATCGACGCGGTTACGTAGGTCGACGTCTTCAATTAAGCTGGGAAAATTTTCGCCATTCTGCATCACACTGCCACGCAGCCGCTCCTCGACTCGAAGCTTGCGAACAGTGGGGCGCCCGAATCATCTCGTGAGTTTCAAAAACAGCCCATGTCGGAAAGTCACATAGGTAGTTTTGATGCCACACGCTGGCGATGCCGCTCAAATAAGATAACACGCCGTTGAGCTTCGCGACGTCGTCTGAGTGGTTGATTACGCTTACCCGTTCATATTCAGCAATCCATTCTTCAACATTTTCCTCTTCTGTACCGCTAAGATTGGTGGGTTGCGTTGACGCTTAGGACCAGGGCAGACCAATGAAGGCACCAGGACAGCAGGTCGTTCCTGCGGTTGATTTCGTACTTCATCAGGCATTGCAGTGGTTAGCTTGAGTTTCCGGTTCCAAAGTTCCAGGTTGTCGCTACCCAGCAGCTCCACTACTTGTTACAGGGGCTTAATAAAGTACACAGCGACCGGGAAGACAGCAGCAACAGCAGGCAAGGCATAGCCAGGAAGTGAACAGCCGAATGAGCCAGACGATGCCATTGCACGTCTGAACGTGCATATCTTCTTCCTCACAACTTCTATAACTATAGCCAATGAAATTTTGTTTGCGGGTTGCCGACTTTACTTACGTTCAGGGTAAGACACCGTCCACCTATTTGCAAAAAACTGAGGTGTTGTTCAGCATACTGGCGCACTGTTGAGCGCGCATGCTTCATTTCAACACACTGACTCTTCGACCATTATGAGGGTTGCGTAACAAGCAGGCGATTATACGCCACACTAAACATTTTTGAAGAGCAGCGAAAAGCTGATTGATATGTGGGGTTTAGCGTCCCAAGACTGCCGTATAATTATGAGAGACGCCGTAGTGGAGGGCTCCAGAAATTTGGACCACCTAGGGCTCATTAACGTGTACCTAATTTTGAGCACGCAGGCCTACAGCATTTTCGCCTTCATCGAAAATACAGCCGCCACAGCCGGGATTTCAACCCGTGACCTGCGGGGTAACAACTGAATACCTTAGCCACTACACAAACATGATGGGGGAGCAGCGAAGAGCTAGTGGTCAACATTTTAATGTGTAAAAATATGCTATTCTTTTATTTTTATGCAATCGGGCCTAGGTAATGTGTATATGATTAAGCCAATTTCGACCACTCATGAAGACCTACCAACCTATTTGGAAGGAAACAATGCGGACAGTCTAACGTTATAATCAGCCGTAATTATTAAAAATAGTTTGAGCATACACCACTCACATGGGCGTACTTACCTGGAGGGAGTGTTAGAAAGAATTATACAGAGACTTACCGTTCAACCACCTGCCCAAGCTATCCCAAAGCGCAGAAGAAAGAACGGCTTATAGTAAACTGATTACTAGTCATTTATAACTGTCTTTATGTAACCCCCTGCCCCCTGAGTGTGGTTTCTATGAAAAACGCCAAACCTGTATGGCATACACTCAAGATGTACAGTCAAAGCTGGTAGAGAGGGCCTTTCTAGAGCTCGTTTAAAACTCTTTTGGGGAGACTACTACAACAAGAGTTGCATGGTGCTACATGCTAAAAATCCTCATTCTGTGAAGGCGCGAGGTACCGACTACACATCTAAGATTTTTTGTCCAATTTGTTGCTCTGGCTGAAGAAGAAGCGTGGCTAAGTGCTTTGTAATAGGCGCAAAGACTAAAACATGCGATTCACAATGTGTTGCGCAAGTATTGATATTTCGCTCTTCAACCCGGTTACATTACATCTGTTACCCCATTTTTTTGTCGACATGGCGCCTCTACTATGTGCTTTGGTTGTGTAAGCACCGGTGAAGCAATGGACAGTTTCAAATAATTTGCAAGTCGGTTTTATTGTAAGGGTTGCTTTCCAACCAAAAACTCTCGTTCACAGACTGATTTTTTTGCTCATTGTGCAGTGAAGGCACGTGAGCACGCGAGTACAACAAAATGTCGCCTCTACGAATTCTAGCGATGGCACGCGAGCACGCTAATACAACACCACAATATACGGGAAAATCAGTCTGTGAACGAGAGTATTTGATTGAAAAACAAACCTTACAGGCAAGCCATCTTGCAGATGATTGCAAACTGTTCATTTGTTAGAATACTTGACTTGCACGCAGGGGTGTTTGGTTGAAATTCAGCTTGATCATGGGTATACCTTTCATCATTCAGCGCGATAGCTGTTACGGACACCAGCAGAGGTGACTGCAGCTGACAACTACGCGACGTAATGCTGTTTAGGTTGTGACCTAAATTTACATTCATTTTCGTAAGAATGAAGGAAGGCCTGAACCGAAAAAAATGCCCCCACCTCCCCGAAGGTAATCGTCAGGAAATGCGAAGGAGTATCTAGCGCCTAGAGTACACGGCGCATTAGTTTTAGGGGCATAAATAATGACAAGACGAGCATTTTTGCGCTAACAATATTTACACATTTATCAGCCAGAGCACACTCAAGAGAGAGGCGCGTGCTTCACTCCGTGTATATATACATACGAGCGAGCGGACGGGAAAGCGGGGCGCAGGGAGCAGATAGAGCAAACGGCGACAGAAAGAGCGTTGAAGCACTGCTTCTGTCATTGTACCTGACAGCCTTGATGCCAGCATCTTATCGACTGAAACGCTACACAAACGCTGGAAGCCCAAATTCTACAAACGCGGTTTAAGCACACTGTGTTGGTGTGGTGGCAAGTGAAGGAGGTGCGGGCTCAGTTTGCTAGGGGCGAAAACAAGCGCGCGCGCCCGCAGCTGTTGCTGACAGTTGCCGACGCCAAAGCGTGACATCGTGGGGGCTCCAGTTGATATAGAGTCACTGTATATGCTAAAGGTAGCATATAGAGTAATTATAGGTTGCAAGAAACGCGCATGCCCTCAGCTGTCGTTACGGGAGGGGGCGGCGAACAGCTGCTGCCGGATGCCTGACATAGCCCGACTAATGGCGTCATCCAAAGGCGAATTTGGAGTGACGCACTGAACTCTACGCCGGAGCACTCCACTCTGGCGAAGGGCAACAGAAAGTAATTCACCAATGAAACACACGCACTCCCTCTAATTGATGCATAGCAAAACAGCGGGTCATCTGCTTTGGTATGCTCGATTTGAGGTCTGTCTCTTCGCTGCTTCAAAGTGCCTGCTGCACAGTGTAACCGGGGTGGAAACACGTACAATTCTGTGATGCTTTTGCTGCTGCTTGTTCAATGATTGTGTCCTTCAATTCTTTTTTGTGAATAGATAGATGATATTTCGCGCATTTCAGAGAACGAAGCGAGACGTGGGCATGGTCAAAAACGAGGAACGTTGAGCGATGGGTTTTAAGCATAGCGCGCGGTAATGCTTTGAAACAAGCAGTAATACTTTGCGAAATCACCTCGATTTAGTATTTCCGAGCGCATATACTTACCGAGAACACTTCAAAATCACTCATACATACGTTCACATGCTGTCATATGACAATATATGTACGATGTCTACATGTTTATGCCTACTTTTTGCGATGAAGTATGCCGATGTAGTATACTTCTATTGTAAATCTGCATTGCTGTCTCAAATTGGTTGGAACAGGTGAGAGCGTAAAAAGCCCAGAGAACAATACGGCCACTGAGATAATAGTTTCATGCGACGTGAAACAATCCAAGGTGCTTTTGAAGCAACAAGTAACATGGATGGCGTCTCTGCTATGTTAGACTTGCAAGCGTGCAGTGCCGATAGGTCATGTTACACTTTTACTCATAGCCTTAAAGATTATCTTGCGCAACTGTACGCTGAGTGCGGATAATTTAGCATGCAGTGAAAAAAACATTGTTCGAGCATGTGAGGAACGACACCTCATTTAGAGAGATATTTAGAGGCGTAATAAAGAAGCCAGAGAACTACGAGTACGTGGCAATTCAATTCGCCATATTGAGCCTGGAATGGTATGTTTTAGACAATAACCTAATTTAGTCATCTTACATGTACCTGGGCAACATGAAAACAAGTGAATAGATATTTCGTCATCCCACGATGTGCAGAAATCCTTGTATGTGACAAAATGTTGCAATATATTCTTCGCTGCAAAACTGCAAGCATGGGTCCGGAGGTGTAAGCCACTTCAATAAGAAAATGACCACTCGCACAATTATAATTATATCGCAGGGATTGCATTTCTTATTCAATCAGGCTGCATATCAGACCAAACTATTACGCAATGTGGAACATGCTGGAAACGCCGGCACTGGCAAGAATGCCCGCACGGCATCACGGTGCCCCGCACCGAAAATGGGGGCAGACGGGTGCCGTAGCCCACAATCCATTGCGTCAGCCACCATTTTGCTACCCACCTATTGGCAGTGTCACAATGTAACGCGATCTGTGTGTCTCTCTTCTTGCTTGGGTGGGCACACTGGGCACAGCGACGCAACGCTATCAAAACGTGAGCTCAGATGCGAGGCACAACTGACGCGACTGGCTTTCGTTGGCGCACCCAAATTTTGTGCCATTTCAAGAGATTTCAAAGCACGGGGCACTTGCGACATCTGGTCGAATCCACCAATTTTTTATGAGTAGAAAAATTGGCTCTTTAGAGTGGATCTCGTAATGTAGATGCGCCTGGTCTGCCAATGGAGCATACAGGCAGCACTATCAATCTGCGAATGGAGAATTGTTCCACATGGAGCACAGAAAGTAGTAGCGGGAGTCCTCTGATTCTACCAATGAATGACACCATAGGAAGTACATTCGCATTTAAAGATGGCCATTCTCACTTAACGAACACTTAGGCTTTGTGTACGGCATACACCGAAGATACATATATAATATATTTATGCACAGTGATGGCCAAAAGTCCTCAGACCAGCCCCGCTTAGAAATACATGGGATAGCGGCCTCAGAACTATTGATCCCCACAACCCACCCTCTACATCAATAGTGTTCAGTATCACAGGATGTACAGATAATTTGCACGTAGAAGTTAAACAATACTCACTTTATTTGCTATTTGACTGAAAAAAAGGAAACGCCTAAAAATAGTCTTCAAACATGGTATACAATTTGTGATAGCCTGCGTCATATTGTTTGAAGTTATAATTTTTATGCATATTCAAACCAATTGTGTCAAGTTTTTTAGATGTGACGCAGCTGTTTTACTAGCCTGTGTAACGCTGCTGTTTTACTAGCCTGTGTAACGTGTGACGTGACGGACCCTTCACAGTGCGTGCTGACGTCTCTCTTCCCCTCGCCCGCCACACGCTCGCCGTGCCAATGCAACCACCCCTTGCTACCCCACCAACTCCTCGGTTTACGCGCAATAAACCTGACGCACGCCTTACGTACGTATCAGACACTTTTAGTTCGGTGTACGTAACGAGCACACGTACGCAGCACTGCAACGGGAGAGAACTGCGCATGTGCAGTACGTAGCGTATCTATTTCAGAGATGCGCGCGTACGCCTAAAACAAGATGCTGCGTACGTAACGCAACACTTACTACGTTACGTTCTCGCGAGACCTCAAAGAAATCAGAACGAGAGTATATGGTGACAGCAGTGGCGTTTGACGCATACAGCGACAGCATACCTGATGCAAGGCATGTGTATTTCACAATGAAAGGCGACGTTTTCAAGCCACACAAGGTAAAATCAAGCGGCGCGTTCCCGCATCGTGATGATTCAGAAGAAATTGTATGGCGTCTCATGAAAGTCCTCAAGAGTCGCCTTCGATAGACTGTGTGCGGAAAAACGTCCCTTTCTGTAAGGCCTCTCGGCTAATGAACCCGTAAATAAAACGGCACAGTGGTACATATTTTTATTCGTGGTGCAACGCAACACGCCTTGGCTATTGTGTGAGATTTCACACCTTCAATGTGCTGGTATTACGTCGTAAGGTCACGAATACCTAGAAAGTGACCCTTTGCTGTGAGGTACGCTAAGCCTCATCCACAGCAGCGCTGGATAGCCTCATCCACAGCAGCTAAGCCTCATTCACAGCATTGCTGGGTTGATCCAGTGCGTCCGTGCTTGATCAGACGCCGTTCTTACATTGCGCACCCAAGTTCCAAAACAGCAAAGGTAAACGTGCACATTCACGGACCCTAAAAACCATGCTAAATATCTACACAGCGAACGCCACGGCCTAACTTGTACGCTAGTGGCCCTTACCCTGGCAGTCAGGTGATTTCGCGCGCACATCATAGAAGCAATCTAAACCTTTGCATTTCGAATACAGCTTATCTAGTTGAGTGAAACACATCAAGGTATGTTAAACTAAAGTGTCGTTGCACGCTTCACTTGCAGCGCCACTTTTTACAGCGTACGCAACTTTCCCGTACGCTGAACTAAAAGTGTCCATTGATTGATTGATATGTGGGGTTTAACGTCCCAAAACCACTATATGATTATGAGAGACGCCGTAGTAGAGGGCCCCGGAAATTTAGACCACCTGGGGTTCTTTAACGTGCACCCAAATCTGAGCACACGGGCCTACAACATTTCCGCCTCCATCGGAAATGCAGCCGCCGCAGCCGGGATTCGAACCCGCGCCCTGCGGGTCAGCAGCCGAGTACCTTAGCCACTAGACCACCGCGCCGGGGCTAAAAGTGTTCATTGAAACATAACTGTACCTGTCACCTTTTCCTTTACTCCCTCCACCACTCAAAATGCTTTAGCACACATCGAAAGGTAACATTCTTTTGGCTCGGTTATCTGCGACAGAGAGGGTGCCAGAATATGATGCTCACTCGCCCGGTGAAACTTCCACCGATGCCGTTACGCCTAACCCGGCCATTGTTGGCGTTGCGGGAGTAAGTGAGGCCTAGCGCTTGCGCGAATGGCAACGTCGCTCACTAGAGTGAACGATGCATTGAGTCTAGTTCAAACCATTCTTCCAGCACCCACGTCAACGCCCGGTTTATGTTTCAGCTTTTCGTTTCATTTATTCACTATATTCAATACAGCAATACAATACAATGCAATAAATGCGAATAATACACGAGGTTCAAAAGCGGAAACTGCAAGGGGGACCTCCTGTTAGAACAAGTACAAACAGAGTAGTATGCACACACGCAAACACACAACCCCCCCCACACACACACACATACATACATACATACATACATATATATATATATATATATATATATATATATATATATATATATATTGTACCGAAGCATAGTGGCGCCAGCTCTGTGCCAGCGTGAAAGAAGACGTTGACGTCCGTGTGTGGCTCGTGCTTGCCGGGTTCCTGCCTGTACCAGCTTGTTGCGGCTAACATTTCTGGAATAATAACCTGTGTTTTTACGCAACCTTGCTCGTTGCATTTGGTGGAAACGTGCTGGGTAACGTCCTGGAGCTCCGCAGCCGTAAGCTACCATCTCAGTCCACAATGACCGAGCGCGTCGATCCCCCACAAGGTTCTTCCACGCTGCCACCCGTCATGTGTTCTGGTGTACTTCGTCTGCGTGACCCACCAGTATACAACGGCACTGAAGATCAAGATGTCGAGGACTGGCTGGCAGAGTACGAGCATGCCAGCGCGATTAACAAGTGGGATGACCCTGCGAAGCTGATTCACGTCATCTTCTACTTGACGGATTTGGCCAACCTATGGTTCACCAACCACCAAGCCGACATCCCCACCTGGTCAGTTTTCAAAGAGGCCGTCACCTCGTTTTTCGGTCGTCCAGCCATGCGTAAGCTTCGCGCTGAACTGGGACTGCGGGGACGATTTCAGCGAAACGGTGAGAGCTTCACGAGCTACATTGAGGATGTGATCAGCCTCTGTAGGCGAGTTGATGCCAGGATGACGGAGGCTGACAGAATAAAGAACATAATGAAAGGCATTGATGACGACGCTTTTCATATGCTTGTGGCCAAAGACCCACAGACCGTCACGGCCTTGATTCAGTTATGTCAAAGTTTCGATGAGCTGCGCAAGCAACGAGTTTCTACACGTCGCGCTAATACGCAGACAGCTGATTTTTCGGCCTTGGAGTGCAAAAGCAGTGGCTCCGACTACAGCGTGTTAATGCCTCAAATTCAACAGTACATCCGGGAGGAAGTTGCTCGACAGCTCTCTCTTGTCGCCACCATCAACGAGACCCCCACAACACTGGACCGCTCACTTCGCCGTGCTATTCAGACGCAAGTTGCCGAGGCTCTCCCTTCGCCCACATCCCCAATATCAGTGGCTGCACCGCTGACTTATGCAGAAGCCGTCCGCCGACCTTCTGCCCAACCGCCGCTCCCTTCATACAGTCCAGCCACCAACTACTACAGGTCACCAGTTTCAGTTTATCCGGTAAATCGGCCCATTCCACCACCTCGAGCACCTGTCAACTCTTGGCGTACTCCGGATAACCGGCCCGTCTGCTACAACTGTGGTATTCCAGGACATGTCGCGCGCTACTGTCGTCGCCGTGGATTCTATTTTAATGATGTGCAGCATTCCGGCAACATACCTCGGCCATCAGAATCGCATGTGACACCTGATTCACATGACCCCCGCTCACGTCGACCAGACTTCAGCCGACGTCGATCTACTTCACCCCGTCTTCGGTCTCCTTCCCCCATGCTTCGCCGTTCCAACCACGCCCAGGAGGAAAACTAACAGTCGCAGTTCCTGAGGCAAGAGCTGCGCCACCGACGAAATTTTCAAGGCCTCATCTATCGCCCCCTAACAAGATTGCCGTGTTTGTGGACGGTTTCGCCACAACTGCTCTTGTCGACACAGGTGCCGCTATTTGTATGATCAGTGAAGTGTTATGCCGCAAACTGAACAAAGTGACGACTCCACTGGTTGAAATTTCATTACGCACGGCGAGTTCGCAACACGTCCAACCTTCTGCCACATGCACTGCTCGTGTTCTGATTCAAGGAGTGCTTTACATCGTTGAATTTGTCGTCCTTCCGCATGCGTCTTATGAAATCATCCTGGGATGGAACTTTCTTTCCGCTAATCATGCGGTTGTCGACTGCGCTCGTGCTCAACTCGTTTTGTTTCCATTCAGCACGACATTCACAGATCTCCCTCGCTCACCCAAAAAGGTGATCGTCGCCGCTGACGTCGTCATTTCTGCTTTTTCGGTCGCCGCGGTATCTCTTTTGTGCAACTCCGTTTCCGATTCAACTGCCCTATTTATGCCGTCACAAGAATGCGCTCGTCGCCGGAACCTTGTCGTCCCGTTTGCCGTCATAACACTTGCCGATGGCTCCA
Organism: Rhipicephalus microplus; assembly: GCF_043290135.1. Taxonomy (NCBI): domain Eukaryota; kingdom Metazoa; phylum Arthropoda; class Arachnida; order Ixodida; family Ixodidae; genus Rhipicephalus; species Rhipicephalus microplus. The sequence goes on along the minus strand of NC_134709.1, from coordinate 103,648,035 downwards.
GTGCCGTGTACGTGTGCAATCCGTTCCCTTGTCCCGCTACCTTATTGCATGGCGAATGCATTGGGAGTCTTGACACTTATGATGACATCATTCTTTTCGATGCCCGTTCTGATACGGCACCGATGTCCGTGGATGCTGTCACAGCTGGCACCGCGCCCTCACTACCTGACGAAGACGTTCTGTTGCGCAGCGTAGACACCGGCCTTACGCAAGACCAGCGCAATCAGCTCATTCAACTACTTGACCGTTTCCGCGCCTCCTTCGACCACGGACAACCTCTCTTGGGACGCACGTCAGTTGTCGCTCACCATATTGACACCGGTCATCATATTCCACTTCGTCAGCGCCCCTACCGCGTCTCGCAGGCCGAGCGTGACGTCATCACTCAACACGTCGACGAGATGCTGCAACGTGGTGTTATTCAGCACTCACACAGTCCTTGTGCTTCGCCAGTGGTCCTCGAGCGAAAAAAGGATGGCTCCATCAGGTTTTGCGTGGATTATCGTCGACTAAACAACATCACACGCAAGGATGTTTATCCCCTGCCACGCATTGATGACGCCTTGGATTGCCTTCAAGGTGCGGAGTTTTTCTCTTCACTGGATCTGCGCTCTGGATATTGGCAAGTACCAATGGCTGAACCAGACCGTCCAAAAAGGGCATTTGTGACCCCTGACGGCTTATATGAATTTAATGTAATGCCCTTCGGTCTTTGCAATGCGCCTGCGACTTTTGAAAGAATGATGGACAGTGTCCTCAGGGGACTTAAATGGCACATCTGTCTTTGCTATTTAGACGACATAGTTCTATTCTCGGCAAATTTTGAAACTCATCTTTCCCGTCTGGAACACGTTCTCCAGTGCCTTACGGCAGCCGGGTTGCAACTTAACTTCAAGAAATGTCGTTTTGGCGCCCGCAAACTCACAATTCTCGGCCACGTCGTTTCAAAAGAAGGAATATCGCCAGATCCTGCCAAACTGCGTGCCGTTGCCGAGTACCCCAAGCCTACTACCCTAAAGGAGCTTCGTAGTTTCATAGGCTTGTGTTCCTATTTTCGGCGTTTCATTCGCAATTTTCCCTCTATAATTGCCCCTCTGACTCAGCTTCTCTCCCGTAGCACGGACCTCTCTGGCTGGAATTCCCACTGCGATGAGGCATTCACGGCGCTACGCCGGCTACTCATCTCTCCGCCAGTTCTCCGCCACTTCGATCCCAATGCACCCACTGAAATTCACACGGATGCAAGCGGTGTCGGCCTCGATGCCATTCTCTCTCAACGCAAGGATGGCTGCGACGAGTACGTTGTCGCCTATGCCAGCCGTACACTAACGAAGGCAGAGTTCAAGTATTCCGTCACGGAAAAGGAGTGCTTGGCTATCAATTGGGCTATAGGAAAATTTCGCACCTACCTTTACGGACGCCAGTTTGATGTTGTCACAGATCACCATGCCTTATGCTGGTTAGCGTCCATGAAAGATCCTACTGGCCGCCTCGCTCGTTGGGCTTTACGCCTTCAGGAATATGATATCCGTGTTGTTTATCGCTCAGGACGCAGACATTCAGACGCCGATGCACTATCCCGTTCTCCACTGCCTCCTGACCTTGCCTGCTTATCAACTGTCATTTGCGATTCGTCATCGTTGAGCATCACTGACATGCCATTCGAACAGCGCAAGGATCCCTGGATCAATTCTTTGCTCGACGTCCTCTCTCACTTCGTCAGAAACGACTTCACGCTCCCTCTCTCGTCAAGCAAGACACTTTGCTGTTCGTGAAGGCTTGTTGTATCGCCGCAATTACGTGACGGATGGCCGTAGGTGGCTCCTTGTCATCCCTCGTCATTTGCGTTCGGACATCTGCGCTGCCTTTCACGATGACCCCCAGTGTGGCCACGCTGGAGTATTTAAGACTTACTCTCGCCTTCGTCTAAGATACTACTGGCGCGGCATGTATCGGCACGTTCGCCAGTACGTTCGGTCATGCACCACGTGTCAACGACGCAAGACGCCTTCTCACAGCACTGCTGGCCCTTTGCAACCCTTAACCTGCCCAGCGAGACCATTCTATCGCGTCGGAATTGATATTTATGGTCCTCTACCCAACTCTCTTCGAGGCAACCGGTGGATTATCGTCGCCGTGGATCATTTAACACGCTACGCTGAAACATCTGCGCTGCCTGCTACCACTGCGAAAGACGTTGCGTCCTTTCTTCTTCACCATCTCATTTTGCGACACGGCGCACCTCGTGAATTACTCAGTGACCGTGGACGCGTGTTTCTCTCGAACGCCGTCGACGAGCTACTCAAGGCATGTCGCACTGTCCATAGGAAATCCTCGGCATACCATCCTCAAACCAATGGCATGACAGAACGCTTTAACCGTACCCTTGGAGATATGCTTGCCATGTACGCCTCTGAAGAACACACTAATTGGGACCAAGTGCTCCCTTTTGTCACGTACGCGTACAACTCTGCGCCACAAACAACCACTGGCTTTTCTCCTTTCTTCCTTCTGTACGGACGTGAGCCGTCATGCTCCATGGACATCATTCTCCCTTACAGGCCTGATGTTTCCGAAGCGACGCCTGTTTCCGAAGCAGCTGCTTATGCCGAAGAGTGTCGTCAACTCGCTCGCTCATTTACCGCACAAGACCAATGGCGCCAGAAAACTGACCACGATTCCTCTGCGTCTACTGTACACTATAACCCAGGAATGCTGGTTTGGCTCTGGGTCCCGTCTACCCCTCCCGGTGTTTCCCCGAAGCTTTCGTCGAAATACCATGGCCCCTACCGTGTGGTGCGGCAAACATCTCCTGTCAACTATGAAGTTGAGCCCATTGATCCACCCTCGGACCAACGCTGCCGTGGGCGTGAAACAGTACACGTATAACGCCTCAAACCATGCTATGACCCCCTTGTCGTGTCCTTTCCCTAGGTCGCCAGGTTGGCTCCTTTCTGCGCGGGGAGTAATTGTACCGAAGCATAGTGGCGCCAGCTCTGTGCCAGCGTGAAAGAAGACGTTGACGTCCGTGTGTGGCTCGTGCTTGCCGGGTTCCTGCCTGTACCTGCTTGTTGCGGCTAACGTTTCTGGAATAATATCCTGTGTTTTTACGCAACCTTGCTCGTTGCAATATATATTTTGTAAGAGTTCATTGGACTTCATCTTCTTCATCGGCGCATTTTGCTGTTGCTTGAATAAAGCGCCAGCTGAACTGTAGTATTTCAAGTGGTGGAAGGTGCTTCCCGATTTCTTCGACTTCTGTCCATCCAAAGCCAGCTCCTTGAGCTCCGTTCGGGATGTCGCTAACGCCAGCAGAGCACCATGGCACAAGAGCAAGCCCAACCGAACCACCCGCCGGCCGAACCACCCGCCGCCAATCTCAGCCCGGTCAACAACTTCCCTCGGGAGTCGCAATCTTCTCCGGTCTGACTGGTGAAGATGTCGACGACTGGCTTGACATCTATGACTGCGTAGGTGTCTACAACAACTGGAACGAGGCATCGAAATCAGCACGCGTCCAGTTTTACGTCTCTCAGGTTGGCAAGACGTGATTCCTAAATCATGAGAGCCACTTCCGCGATTGGTCTTCCTTCAAAGACCAGCTCCGACGCATTTTCGGCACACCGACCATCCGTTCAGAAGTTGCTCGGAAGAAACTGGCAGAGCGGGTTCAACATTGTGGTGAGTCCTACACGTCTTACTTTGAGGATGTGCTTGCACTTTGCCGCCATATCGACGACACCATGCAAGAAGTGGATCGTGTCCGACACCTTCTGAATGGTATCGGACCTACCGCTTTCAACGCCCTCGCCACGCACAACCCTTCGACGGTTTCCGACGTCGTCTCTGTATGCCAGCGGCTTGATACCTTGCAGTCAATCCGCCTGCAACCCGACTTCTCTGAGAACCTCCTGGCAAACAGTATGGAGCTCTGATCCATCACTCGAGCTATTATTCGTGAAAAATACAAGCCTATACGCTCATATTTGAGAAGAACATACACTGTATACAGTGTACCTCCTTCTAACAACGTTCCAGCTCAACCTGTCTCTAGTGATCTGCGTGGCATTATTAGGAAAAAATCTCAGCATTTCAAAACACCCGCCATGCTTTGCCCCCAACCCTCGCCGTCTCAAGCGCCGCCACATGTGTCTGATCACGACCATCTCACGCCTTTATTTGCCCGTCCGCAGAACCCTACCTACCATTTTTCCTGGAGGGTCCCACGGCCTATTTGCTACTACCATAGAATTCTAGGGCACATTTCTCAGTTCTGCCGACGTCGGCAGCAAGATGAACGTCCTTGTTATGCCACTTTGGAACGTGACGACACATGTGCTCGAGGTTACTACCGTTATGCCGACAGTCCTTCCAACCACCGATACCCGTCTCGTGTGCGCATTTCCAACACGACCAACAATATACGTGCCTCCCGACCACGCTCCCCTTCCTCACTTCGACGCTCTGTTTCACCACTTCGGCCTGTCTCTCAACTGTCCAACTGTCTGCCCAGCGGTCGGAAAACTAAGCAGTGCAGTTTTTGGAGGGAAAACTGCATCGCGGCGAAATGAGCCAAGTTCTTCATAACGATCGCCAAACATATTGTTGGTGACTGTGCATGGTGTACGGGTGTTGGCTTTGTTGGACACGGGAGCATCTATTTCAGTTATGCGTGCCGCTTTGTGTTCTTGACTGCGGAAAGTGAAGACGCCTTACCTTGGATCATCTTTTTGGGGGCCAATGGAGCAATAAATAGACTACCAGGCCAATGTACAGCGCGTGTCTTCAATGATGGTATTCGTCATCTCATCACATTTGCTGTCTTAATTTCGTGTGCTCATGAATTAATTTTAGTTTGGGGCTTTCTCTCATCAACATCTTCATTATTTCTGGCCGTCAACGTGTAGTCCAGATGACCAAGACCGATCACTGCACTGAACGCGTTGATGAGTTTTTTCAGTTTCCGATTCCTTACTGCTCCCGGGTCAGGAGCAACTCATCACCATCACTTAATAAACCTAAAATTGCTAATGGTGGCATACCTATCACACATTTCAGCCACTGTCTAGCTCGTGGCATCATACTCCCCTCCAGCCTGGTGCGGTTCAAAGACGGTGCTGCGATAATCCTTGGTCTGAACCCTACTCCGGAGCCTGTCATCCTACCCCAAGGTTCTGCAGTGGCGTAATATGTGGATACCCAACCGGCATCTTTGGTCTCTCTTGATGCCTTGCCAGCTCATCCACGAACGGGCCAGCCTGTTACTTCCTTCTCCTCTGCTGCCGAGATAAATTCTCACCTTTCTGCTTCTCAACGTGAGGCGTTGGTAAATTTGCTAACAAAACACCAGCCCTCCTTCGACGCCAATGCTTCGGTACTAGGACAGACCACAGTTGAGCATCATCGCATCGACACTGAAGGACAGAGTGTTGTACTCCATCGTCCCTACCGAGTTTCCTGGGCCGAGCGCAAAATCATCGAGGAGAACGTGACTGATATGCTACAAGAAACATCATACGACCCTTTACCAGTTCTTGGTCATCATCCGTTGTGTTGGTACAAAAGAAGGGTGGATGGGTACGATTTTGTGTTGATTACCGCGCACTCAACAAGATTACCCGAAAGGATGTACATCCGATGCCCCATATAGATGATGCACTTGATTCATTGCAAGGCGCCCAATAATTCTCCAGCCTTGACCTTCAGTCCGGATATTGGCAAATTCTAATCGACGAAGCAGACAAAAAAAATACCACCTTTTTTACGCTGGGTGGTCTTCGCGAGTTCAACGTAATGCCATACAGCTTATGTAATGCTCCCGCCACATTTGAAAGGATCATCGACACTGTTCTTCGTGGCCTCAAGTGGAAAAAATGTGTCTATGCTTGCTTGAAGATACGATAGTGTTTTCTTCCACTTTTGCTGATCATCTGCAACGCCTAGATCAAGTGCTCACATGTCTCTCCAATGCTGGACTTAACTAAACACAAAAAAGTGCCCTTTCGGCAACACAACTCTAAACGTTCTGGGACATCTCGCTAGTAAAGATGGCATCCAGCCCGATCCGGATAAAATTTCTGCACCCCTTTTGTTCCAAAGAACTACGCAGATTCCTTGGACTTGCATTGTACTTTCACCGATTCATTCGCAACTTCGCCACCATTGCCGCTCCTCTCCACAAGCTCCCTGTATTTACCGGTTCCTTCTGTTGGAATGATCAATGCGAAGCCTCATTTCAAGAACTCAAGCTTGCACTGACATCCCCACCGGTGCTTTGTTATTTCGATGACAAGGCACCTACGTTATTACACACTGACGCTAGTGGACAAGGAATTGGCGCCGTACTCCTGCAGCACGACCATGCGTTTCGCGAGAAGGTTGTCGCGTATGCAAGCCACACTCTGACCTCTGCAGAGAAGAGGTACTCAATAACCAAACAAGAGTGCTTGGTTGTTGTCTAGTCCATCCAAAAATTTTGTCCGTATCTACATGGTCGACATTGTACTGTTGTGACAGACCACCATCCTCTTTTCTGGTTGCCCACATTCAAAAACTTGTCGGGGCGACTTGGCCGCTGGATTCTCCGGTTACAATCATAAGACTTTGGCGTTATCTACAAGACCAGAAGACAACACCAAGATGCCGACGCTTTGTCACGATGCCCTTTGCCGCAGTAATCGGTGCACGTCACATCCCCTTGTCGAATCGGCTATGCGGAGGACACCTCGCCGATATCAACCATTTCTTTTCTACCTTCATCCACCCGTCCGTCAGTACTTACCACGCACCAGCGAGCCGATTATTATTGCACTGACCTCATTGGTCGGCTTACCGGTGCCTCATCTTCCCCAAACGCCAGGCTCCGGAAACAACTCCGGCTATTCAAGTTGGAAGACGATGTGCTCTATCAATACATTTTCCACCCTAAAGGTCATCGATGGGTTCCCATCGTTCCACGCGCACTACGCACTGAAGTTCTGCGCGCTTCACGCGAGTATCAAACATCACGCCACATGGGTTACTATGAAACCTACGAGCGCATCCGCATTCGATTCTTCTGGCCAGGTCTTTCCATGACAATAGCTAAGTATATTGCCTCGTGCGCACTTTGCCAACACCGCATGCGGGCCACTACTTCTCCAGTCGGGACCCTACAACCACTTCCTTGCCCAGCAGAACTGTTTTCTGTTATTGGATTTGACCTCTTCGAGCTCTTCCCAACTACATCAGACGGCAAGAGATGAATTGTCACCGCGGTTGAACACTTGACCCGGTACGCTGAGACGGCCTCGATCTCTTCAGGAACTGCTTAAGAAGTAGCAACTTTCTTCTTAAATGTGATTTACCTACGTCACGGAGCCCCTCGTGTTCTTTTGAGCGACTGGGGCAAGGCATTTCTTTCAAGCACGCTCAGTGAAGTTCTTCAAGCATCAAAAACAGTTCATAAGACAACATCTAGCTATCACCCACAAACCAATAGCTTAACAGAAAGATTTCATCGCACGCTGTGCGACATGCTGTCCGGTGTTTGGCACTCCTTTGCCTGAGTTGCCCTTGCGCCACTAAAATCCACCATCATCATCATCAGCATCATCAGCATCGACATGCTGTCCATGTATATCCGACCGGAGCATTGCAACTGGGATACAATTCTTCACTTTTTCACGTGTGCATATAATACGTCAGTTCAACGAACCACAGGCTATTCTCCATTTTTCCTATTATACAGACGCCAACCGACATCACCACTCAACGTTTCATCCTTTTCTGGCCCCGTCAATGCTTCACCATTTGTTTGCGACCAGTTTCTGTCCCGTGTTGATCAATGCCGTCGTCATGCCCGTGTAAACACCGAAGCCAGCCAAGAGAATCGCAACCATCGTTACGATTTCACTCATCGCGTCGTTATCTACCGCCCTGGCGACGATGTACTTCTGTGGACTCCTGCACGAACGCCTGGCTTATGCGAGAAGCTTGTGTCGTGCTATCTTGGCCCCTACAAAGTTGTCAAACCGACCTCGCCGGTGAACTACCATATCACACCTGTTCATGCCCCCACTGACCAACGCTGCCATGGGACAGAGATTGTGCACGTTTCGCGTCTCAAGCCCTATCGTAAGCGTTCCACAGCGTGATTCACGGCCAGGCTGGCCACTTCCGTCGACGGGGAAAAATAGTGTAAGAATTCATTGGACTTCATCTTCCTCATCTGCCAATAACGATCATCAGTCTTCGCTTCGGCCCTCTTCATCATCGGCGCCATCTTGCTGATGCTTGAACAACGCGTTAACTGAACCGCAATATATATATATATGTATATATATATATATATATATATATATATATATATATATATATATATATATATATATATATATATATATATATATGTGTGTGTGTGTGTGTGTGTGTGTGACGCTACGATGAATGGGCGACGTGGCCTGGCTCATACCCCATGTTTTTTCTAAAAGCACTTCTTCCTTCTCGGCTTCTACCAATCATCGCTTCATACGTCACACGATTCCCCCTCCCCCCGAAAGAAGGCATGGATTACTAACAAGAAAAAGTAAACAAGGCAAGGTTGAGAAGTCACAAACGTCAAAATGCACAATTGGTTTCATGTCCCAGTGGTGTTCCGTAAACTGCAAAACTTCAGAAATGAGTGTGGCCGTCCGGTGAATGGCGGAGTTCTGGTGGGCGAGGTTGGCTCTGGCGTTCTGGAGATGGTAACCGCGTCTTGCAAAACTGCACTGACCATGACATGACTTGAGCAGCTGGGAGGAACGAACAAGGTTCTAAGTCCTTGGAGCACTTGAAGGTCGAATGTCGTGGGCGCCGAATCCTCTGTCGTACGCACTGTATTTTGTGTCGCGGCTGAGACAGAATTAGTGCTTGCAGCCTGCGTGTACAAGAACTGAAGTTCAAGGAATTATGTCTATGTTCGTGCGTTGTACAAATTATAACGTTCAGTCTCTTTCGTAGTTTTCTGTGGCGTTGGCTCCGTTGTCGTAAATTAATGGGATGGTGTCTGAATCTTTGCATGGTAGAACTGGTAACTTCTTGTCTTTTTCGGTGTTTCCTTAAGTTTCGGAGCTGTAATCTTAGGCGCAGTCTTGATATTTTGCTCCGAATGCGTTTCTGGCGCCAATCCTGTATGCGAAGTTGCCTCCATTCTTGAATTTGTTTTAAGAGGTTTGCTTTGCGTCGTCGTGCTTGTTGGTGTGTCCGTTGGAGTGTCTGCGATTCACGGACTTGCTTTTGCTGGCGTTGCTGACGTTGCTGTGGACCATATCGCGGTGGAAGCCCTTCTTGAACATCGCGCTGGTTTTCATGACAACCTGATGGGGTCTCCAGTCGGCAGCTGGTCGTCTTTGAGCAGTTGTCATGCAATGCAGGCAATGAAGATGATGCTTCAGAGTTGACAGAAAGTTCTTCAGAAGCTTTTTCTGCACTGTTCACTACGAGAGGCTCTTGCGCATGGCAGCGTCTGACGTTCGATGTGCCTAACTCTTCGGTGTTGCTTCGACTGTCTAGTGTGTATGCACCGGGCGGTGATGCATGAACCCGTGCGGAAGGAGCATGGCTCAACTGTGTATTTTCTCGGTGTGTAAACTCGTCTATCGTGAACATGATGTCCTTATGAGGCAAACGGTGAGCGTCAGGAGCGCTTGAAGAGCCGCATAATGGAAAACCGCGTGATGGACCACGTATGCTAGACGAAGAATTACGAGCATCAGGTCGGTGGGCAATGTCTCGCGTCGTAGGCTGGAGTGAGGACTTTCGAAATGCCGGCTTTCGTGCAGAAGGGAGGCGTGCTTGATGGTTAGGTTTTTCCCAAAACACGCATGGTCTTCTGAAAGTAAACTCATGTGCCACTTCGTCTTGAGGCACTTGTCGATTCGCACTGGACTTTAGAATGCTTGAGGACTGCTTAGGAAATTGACGATAGTGTGCAGTTGTCTCTAGATGGTTGGCAATGAGGAAGTCTTGGTCATAGTCATTAAAACGGGTAATCATCTCCTCTTTGATTTTTTGCCATAACTCGTCGTTCTCGAATATGTGAATAAGGTAAAATTTAAATGCCTCACCGGTGACGTAGTCGCTGAAGTTCGTAACCATCTCCCGTTCCGACCAAGATGCAGCGGTGGCATGGAGCTCGAACAGGTTGAACCAGTCCTGTACGGGTCCGTCGTCCGCTGATCCGGTGTACTTAGGGATGTCAAGATCTTCTGACGCTGCTGTCATGATGCTTGGTGGTCTTGGTGGTCCGCGTTCAGTCACTGCGTCTCGCTGAGGTCTTCGATGATGATGGCCGGGCGATGAAGTGGTTGCGAGGTCTTCATCCTGTCGACTTGTGTGACGCTACGATGAATGGGCGACGTGGCCTGGCTCATACCCCATGTTTTTTCTAAAAGCACTTCTTCCTTCTCGGCTTCTACCAATCATCGCTTCATACGTCACACATATATATATATATATATATATATATATTGTTTGCGCTATATTGTTTGTGTGTGTTTCTGTGCGTGTGTGTGTGTTTGTTAGAAGACGACTACGACGAAGGGCCGAGGGAGCACGTGATAGTGACTAAGGGTTCTGAAACCGGGCAGTGGGCTTTGTTGAGTATATTCACTTATAATTTGGTGGATACGCTGAGTAGTCTTTGAAGCTTGATCTACGAAATCATACCTCCCTCCTAGTGCCAGAAATGCTGAAAAAAAAATTCCGCCATATCCACGAAGTGAATGATGATGAGTGGGCGAAGCTCCGGAGGTAAACCTGGTAAACCATGAATCCTCTGTACATTTTGCCCACTCGATTTTATTATATCGCTCCCCCTAGCGTACGTCGCCGCACTAAATCGAACGATTGCCTTCAACCAATGACACGCGCCATATGTGACATCATTCCTATTTTATAAGATCTCGCGTCTTTCATCAACTACAAGTACCGCTTTCTAGTTTATAACATCTTGCATCTTTTCATCATCAGCTACAAGTACCACCATCTAGTAAACACTACAAGAACTAAACGAGAGGTGGCTACATACAGGAGACGGTACCGCCATCTAGTGAACACTGCAAGAACTAAACTAGAGGTGGCTACATACAGGCTACAGGGGACGCACAGCCCACACCCTAAGGAGCTTCGCCCCTCAAATGCTCCACTCAAGGTTCGCGCCACTGCATGTGCAGGCGTTGCTACTGCACCACGCACCGATCTGCACCGGCACTTAGAAATGTATATTTCATGATTTATTGATTTACATTTGCACGCACATAGAGTGATGAATTGAGGTAGATGAGGCAAGAAAGCCACACAGACGTGGCCTCAGGAAAAGTCCCCCCCCCCCTTCTTTGATACATATCATACATACAAGCATTAAAGTCTTTCATTCTGACAATGTTGAGCGCTGTCAATTATTGCCTGGCCTATTGTACGAGTATGAAGCTCCAGGTAGATTATCACATAGTATTTGACATATAGCTTAAAAGTGACAAACCTTGCATACCTTTTGTGTACAAGTGTTATAATTGTAATAATCGACTGATATCTTAGAAAGTTTAGCCATGAACGTCGTGTTACCTTTATCACTAAAATATTATTGGCGTAAGGTTCCTTATTGCATATTATGAGTTGCAATTGTATCACAGGGGTGATCTCGGTGACCCGGTGGACCACGACGACACATTAAAGGACTGGACAGGCCTGCTAGCTCAGTTCCTGACAAACTTCAATTTTGTTTACATAGTGACACCTATTTACAAACAGAAATTACGCCTGCCACTAAACCGAGCACACAGTAAAAACTGGGCTTTAATATACTGCAGACATCGACACAGTCTTCTCGATGCAATATTTATTCTGCGCATTAGCGTCACCGTCGAGCACAACCTCCCTTCCCACTTCCTGATCTCCTTCTTGAGCACCGAGCGGCCCTTCTCTCCATTTCTCTTCGTTAAATATGTCGCGTCTCATCTGAGACGACCACATGGAGCGAAATTTTTCTTTATGCTTCACCAACAACGCAGGCAACTTTCTTTTTTTTCGAAAACGCGTTTTTCCCTCAGAGTTTCTAGACTTCACTGCCCTGATCCTCCAAGAAATGAGCTAAGGAAGAAATCTGTCGATTCACGAAGATGCAGCTTAACTTTATTGTTAAAGAATAAGAAAGACGGGCTAGACGGCCATTCGGCTGTGTCGAGTGAATACACAAGATGCTGCCACTTGTACGGAGTTACTGTGATAGCCCGTCACCATATTAGTATGTCGGGAGGAGTTTCACGTCAGTGACTATTTGATTATCTTTCTGGCTCTCTCGGAGAACGCTTCCGCTGCACGGTGATTAAGCAGCGCAAGGTGCGGTGAAAAAAAATTGCTTGCGGGGCTTTGGCGCCAAAGGCACGTGCAGCGCGAATGGCTTAGTGACCTGTATGAGCAGCCGCTTTTCACGATCTCTTTTAAATGCGAAGCAGTTCTTAGCGAACTTCAGTGAATTTGAGCGTATCTATCTATCTATCTATCTATCTATCTATCTATCTATCTATGTACACTGCAAAAAATATTTTTCGTGGTATACGGAAAACCCTGTAGGTAACATTCTGCCAGCCACGTCCTTACATATAAAATGAAAGTCAAGAAATGACGTAGCATTTAAACACGTACAGATAGTAATGCATAACATCACCCGACTCCGTAACAATGGAATGAAGAGCACATCACGGGATGTACAACGTAGGGCCATCTATGTGGTGCTCTGTTTCAATCAATACGCTTGCTGTACGTGAGGAACAAATGTATAATTCGTAAGTTTAATATTAATCATGCATAAAAAACGGCATTGCCTGGATTTCTTTTTATGAGGGGCACTTTGTAGTGCCATCTTGTGATTCTATAATTTAATCAATACGCTAGATGTACGTAAGGAACAAATGCATCATCCATAAGCTAAATAATAGGCATGCATAAAAAACAGAATCGCTTCGATTTCATTTTACAAGAAGCACTTTGTAGTGCCATCTTTGTGATGCTATAATTTAATCAATATGCTAGCTGTACGTAAGGAACAAATGATGATCCATAGGTTAAACAATAGGCATGCATTAAATAATATATTGCTTGGATTTTTATGCAGATGAACTTAAAAAATATACGTGAATCATACGCAATGTGAATTCACAAAAACTTTATTTGATCATAATGTCTTATTACAGATCAAGAATGTAATACAAAGTCTTAAAAAACCTACAAATAGTTGTGGCATTTGTGCTCATCAAAAGCCTATATAATAAATAATTGTGGCATTTGTACTTCTTGCACATTCCTGTGGCCCCGTAACAATTCTGCGGGTGTGTTTACTGAAAAACAAGACAAAACAAAAGGAGTATTATCACAATCACGCTCCTCGAGTACAAAAAGCAAGAATTGTAGCAATCACGTTGTCTCATCACGTTTTGTAGCCTTACTTGTACATTACACTACCCCTGCACAGCGCAGAGAGACTGTGAGAGAGGGGGAAAAAAGAAGAGGAAAGCAGGGGGCATCAAACAGGTTGGACCCAGTTTGCTATTTTGCACGAGATCAGGGAGAAAGAAATATCAGCACTGATCATGCGAAAGATAAAAAGGCTTGCTTGTATTTAGGTAAAACGATTATTACACCAAGGCATGTTTCTAGAAGATACCAATTTTTCAAAAAAAATCAAAACATGCCAACTGTTATTTTTTCGTATTGCTGCACGGTGTTTGCGTTACACATGCACTGACTGCATGTGTAACGTTACATTATGCCTAATTGTTACTACCTAGAAAAGAATAAAAAAACTGATGGAATTCTGTGAACCAGTGCATGTTCGTAGGTTTAGGAAGCATCGACAGAAAATTTCGCAGCTGAGATAGCTTATGGCATAGATTCCCATGAAGATGTGCATACTGTCTGCAAATATTGATGTTGACATGTGGGTTTAACGTCCGAAAACCACCATATGATTATGAGAGAAGCCGTAGTGGAGGGCTTCGGAAGTTCAGACCACCGGGGGTTGTTTACAGTGCACCCAAATCTGAGCACACGGGACACCAGCAGTTTCGCCTCCATCAAAAATTCAGCCACCACAGCTTGGATTCGATCCCGCGACCTGCAGGTCAGCAGTCAAGCACATTGGCCATGGAAAATCGCGGAGGGAGGGGCTATTATTTGCAAATATTGGATCGAATCTGATCTATATGAAGTTTTAAGTTTGCATGCGCAATTCAGTGCTATATGCCACTCCTCGCAGAAATGACGCCCTTGAAAGTGACACTCTGCTTGCCCGATGTCGGTGCGACAAGTTTTATCAACATAGTCATCATTTCTCCTTTGCCCTCTTAGTGCCAGCAGACTGACTATACTTATTGGTGGCTGCTCGCAAGACTAGTGACTCGATGCACACTTCGTGGTTAGCGACTCTGCTTTCTTGTTTCCCCGTTTGAAAGGAGTTCATGAGGACTGCGTTAAAGCGTGTCACAGTTCTGTGTGCTGATGTAGAAGGGCATCAGCACATGCTGGGTGTGATAGTTGCACCTATCGGCTTATTAAGTCTTTCTTGGGCATATTCGACGCAATAATTTTGGCCTGTCTGTCTGTCTGTCTGTCTTTCTGTCTGTCTGTCTGTCTGTCTGTCTGTACGTTTGTCTGTTTGTCCATTCTTACCGGCAAAGGGTACTTGAAACGACCGACCCCATCCGCAGTGACCACCAATGTTGCTCAAGGCTGAGCGTTCATGCTTGTGGATTGTCAAATAAAAAGCAATTATTGCACATGCCTGGGGCACCACAATAACACTCATATATTCTGCATATGCATTACTTACTATAAAACGCATACATGAGTAATTTTAAGGACCGTAGCGCTTATCACGCTGCGCTTACCATGCAACGCTTGTACGGAACGGGGAGTGTTTCCAACGCTTTGCTCAGAGGAGATGGCGGTGGCACCTACCCGTCGCCTCGCGTTCTACAGCTTATAACCTCTGAGACGGGCGCGCACGGCCACGCGCTTTGTTTTCCAAATGAAACTGCCAGATGGCGCTCATGTCTCACGTGTGACACGACTTGATGTACTCATTCGCCTCCGCTGCACGCCCGAGACACTCTAACGCAGGGCCTCCGGAATATAATTCACCAATTTTCTAGCGGAGAACATCAAATAAATGTTTTGTTCTCTCTCTCCACGCGCAAGATAGTGTCTTTCGACGACATTTGCAGATTACATGCAGATACGGGGCCAATTTTTGTTTTTGGAGCTCTTCCCAACTGAAACTGAGACTGGTTCATAATGAGGATCCTGTAATTGTTTATAGCAGCACATGTCAGATAATTAGAGTGCCTTGTGAAAAAATGCAAGTGAAGTATTTTTGTGAGCACCCTCTTAAAGAAGACCCATGTGGCAGCAGGGCACTAATAATTAAAAACTCTTCCTCACACGAGATATCAAGTACTTACCAGCTGCATGCAATATTTCAAGAAATTCAATGTCATTCCTGCAACAAAGACAAGAAACTTTGACGAACAGAATGTAAGCACTTTAAGAGATTTTCCTTTGCCTGACATAGATTCAAGGAGCTAGCTGGCTACATAACAACCAATTATTTGGCTGAAAGTGCTGGCCTCCACAACACCCGGGCCCTTCCGTTGCATTGACAGTGAGTACCTGTACCATCGAAAGGATATTGAAGGTCGACAACTAGCTGGGTTATAATACTGGCAGAGACAATTTCAGCTTTGGAGAATAACGTATAGATGTGTTGGGGTTCTAAATCCTACAATCACAATATTATTACGAGACAAGCCCTAGAAATTGTAAGAAAATAAAAGACAGTAGAGGATGATATGAGGATATTGAGTATCTGAATATCACAACAATTGAAGATGGCAGTATTTGCACACTAAAATGCTGTTGCCTTTGCTAAGCTGCGATGGGCACCAATTTACTGCATATGCTCCATGACCCAATTCACTAGCATATAGCATGATCCCAAAATTAGTTCAACATGGTGCCTCTAGAAGCTTAGACGGTGCAAAAAATTCAGTAAATATCGTTGATATGTCCTGCAGGCAACATGCAAAAGACGTTGAACCAGGTGACATAATCGATATCTTTCTTATTGCTTTACTATATGTCAGAATCAGCACAACAGGCATTTAAACATGCAAGGTATCACACGCAAGAACCACAAAGCCACAAAGACCATGCTAACAGGACGAACATCTGAGCTGACATACGCAAAAGAAGCTTATGACAAAGATATACTAATTAAAGTTTTTGCGGATGCAGGAATGCTAATGTTTGGATCAACGAATCTATAAACACTACTGTGCTTACCATCAATGCTCTCAACAACAGTAAATAATAATCGAACAGATTGTTTAATGTTGACTGAGTGAATGCTTTGAACAGATATCTGGTGATCAGCATAGTAAGGAAAGCTTTCCTGCAACATCGTGCAGAAGGCAAGATATGAAGACATTGGGGCTGCATCCACAACCTCAGCGGAATGCGTGTGAAAAATTGCAGTAACAAAATCTGCGAAGCTGACGCGATCGTCATCTTACATGTAAAATATTTGGCACATGCGATTCATGCGAGCACTGACCATGCAATTTTTTCAGTTTGTATGCCCGATGTGCTATCTCGGGTGAAGAAGTTTGGAGTGTTCGTTAAGCAAGTTGTAAAAGCGGGCTAGTTGGTATTCCATAATTTATTATGGCACAAACAAAAAAGTGCGCAGAAAAACAAAGAAAGAAAAAAACAAGCACTGCCTTATGGCATAAAAAATCACAGAAACAAAAGAAATAAGACAAACACCGATTTACAACTCTTATTTGCAACTAAAACACACAAAGATATGCCTGGGACATGTGATCACAACCATACTTGTTGTAGCATGAAGCCGATGAAACAAACTGAAACCAATAAGTCGGAAAAATACACTGTAATAACGCATGCACGAGAGTTACGTAAACTAGGTCTTTTTTGTTAGTGCATTAGATGGCTTGGTAATGTGGATTACATTAGCTACTGCCACAACCGAATGATGATTCTTTTGATACTAGAATGAGTGGTCAACACTGTTGCGTCATGAAATAAGGACGCGCATTAGCATTTCACAAAGTGAGCTGGCAGAATACCCAAAATTGAAATAAAGAAGTGCAAAAAAAGTCTGTTGTTTTATGAAACAAAGGGATGCATTAGCATTGAGCAGATTCACCCAGCTGAAAACCATCGCAGTGTTGACCAGTCACTTTAAAAATAGCAACAAAAACATTGTTGACACATAATCATCATCAGCATGACTACGTCCACAACAGGACAAACACCTCTCACATGTTCCACCAGTTAAATCGGTCCTGTGCTTGCTGCTGCCAATATATACACGAAAACTTCTTAATCTCAACTGCCCACCTAACCTTCTGTCTCCCCCTAACCCGCTTGCCTTCTCTGGGAATCCAGTTAGTTACCTTTAACGACCAGCGGTCATCCTGTCTACGCGCTACATGCCCGGCACATATCCGTTTCCTCTTCTTGATTGAAACTATGATACTCTTAACCCCCATTTGTTCCCTAATTCACTCTGCTCTCTTCTTGTCTTTAAGGTTACACCTACCCTTTCTTTTCATTGTTCGCTACGTCATCCTCAATTTAGGCTGAACCCTCTTTGTAAGTCTCTAGGTTTCTTCTGCGTAGCTAAGTAACAGCAAGATGCAGCTGTTATATACCTTCCTCGTAAGGGATAGTGGCAATCTACCTGTCACAAATTGAGAGTGCTTGCCAAATGTACTCCACTCCACTGGTATTCTTCTGGTTACTTTAGTCTCGTGGTTCGGCTCCGCATTTATTACCTGTGCTCAGTAGACATAGTCTTTTACAACTCTAAGTGCACTATTACCTATCTTGAAGCGCTTCTCTCTTAAGAGGTTGTTATACAATATTATCGTTTTCTGCAGATTCATTTGAAGACCTACTTTTCTGCTCTCATCGTCTAACCCTGCATTTCTGATTAACTCGGGGCACGAATTGCAACTCATGATTACAATGTCATCGGAGAAGCGCAGGTTACTAAGGCACTCTCCATTAACTCTTCTGCCTAACTGTTCCCATTCTAGGCATCTGAAAACCTCCTTTAAGCACGCGATAAATAGAATTGGAGAAATTGTGTCCCCCTGCCATACACCCTTCTTGATTGGTATTCTGTTGCTTTTTTTATGAAGCACTATGGTAGTGGTTGATCCCCTGTAGATTTCTTCCAGGATGTTTATATTGTAAGGCAACGTTTTTGCTGCAAGACACTTCTTTTACTTGCCGAGCCTCTGCCCCACAACATAGGTCAGACTGATGATGATGAGTATGTACATAGGACAAGATGACGCGCATGAATAATGCTCACGCTTATTTCCTCCCCACGCTTGAGCGGCCAGCCCGGACGCGTCTTAGACATAAACGGAACGTCGAACGAATGGCTTCAGGCGCGATACGTGGACAATCTCCGAACCACCACAGTGACGATCCAAAGAAAAGTCGCTGGGAGTGACACGGTAGTTCACTGGTGACGTTTGTTCGTTGATTCTATAGGGTCCAAGGAAGCGTGACTGAAATTTATCGCACAATCCTGGAGTACGAATGGGCATCCAAAGCAACACTTCATCCCCCGGACTGAAGGAGACGTCGCGATGACAGCTGCCGTAGCGAAGCTTGCGATCTTGCTGATTGGCTTCTGTATTAAGGCGAGCCCGTTGCCGACATTCCTCGAGCCTTGTGATGAACTGCTCTAACACGGTTGCCGAGGATTATGTTGGAACATTTAGAAAAGACACGTCGATGGTGAATGTCGGTGTGCGGCCGTACACGAGGTAGAAAGGCGAGTAGCCAGTAGTTCTTTGAACAACGGTGTTATGGGCAAACGTAACAAAAGGCAAAATCGTATCCCAGTTGTCGTGGTTTGGTGCGATGTACATCAATAGCATGTCTATTATGGTCCGATGAAATCTCTCTATCAGCTCATTAGTTTGGGGGTGGTAGGCTGACGTCGTCTTATGTACTGTACCACAGGTTGTGAGCAGGGTTTCGACTATGGTGGACAGGAACGTCTTGCCGCAATCACTCAGGAGGACGCGAGGTGCACCGTGATGCAATACAATGGCGTTGAGAAAGAAGTCTGCGACGTCTGAAGTAGAACTTGTGCGGAGGGCAGCAGTCTCTGCGTACCGTGTCAGGTGATCGACAGCAGTCACAATCCAATGATTACCTGCTGGCGTGATGTGGAGAGGTCCTAGTAGGTCTATAACAATGATGACAAAAGGAATCTCGGGACACGGGATAGGTTGCAGAAGGCCAGCAGGAGATGAAGTTGGTCGATTTCGCCGTTGACACAGATGGCAAGATGCAACGTACTTGGCCACAAAGGTAGAGATGCCCGGCCAGAAGAAACGGTTTCTGATTCGGCTTTGGGTTTTGTGAAATCCCTAGTAGCCTGCACATGGGTTGTTGTGAAAGGCTTCGAGGACTTGATGACGTAGAGAACGCGGAAATACTGGAACCCAGTGGTGTCCATCAGAAGTGTAAACGTAATGATGGAGCACATTGTTATCGAGCTTAAATTGACGTAGTTGTCGGCGCAATCTAGCATTACGAGTAGGTGACATGCCATTTAGGCGTTGGATAATGCGATTGCAATATGGATCAGCACGCTGGCGTGTGGGGAACTCGGTGTAGCGATTTGAAGCCGGCGTTTCGATAACCGGAAGGTGTGATAATCTGAGGGGTGACGCAGTGCCTTGCCCACCAGACGAGCAATCAGCTGACGTACTTGATGATGACAGTGGAAGGGGGCAGCGAGAGAGAACATCTGCATCTTGGTGTTTTTTGCCAGACATATAGATGACGTCAAAATCGTACTCTTGCAGGCGGAGCACCCAACGACTGAGGTGACCAGACAAGTTTCTCAGTGTTTATAGCCAGCACAAGGCGTGGTGGTCTGTAATCACTGTGAAGTGGCGTTCGTAAAGATACGGTCGAAATTTTTGTATGGCCCAAACGACAGCGAGGCACTCCTGCTCAGTTATGGAGTACTTCTGTTCAGCAGCCGTAAGAGCACGACTAGCATAGGCTATAACTCTTTCCCAGGAAGTGGCATCTCGCTGTAGAAGAACTGCACCAATGCCATGGCCGCTCACGTCGGTGTGCAGACATGTAGGTGCGTTCTCGTCGAAATGGTACGGAACAGGGTCAGACGTTAAAGCATTCTTGAGGGCTCGAAAGGCACGCTCGCAGTCGTCGTTCCAAGCGAAAGTTGATCCGAATGTCAGCAGCTTGGGCAGTGACGACGCGATGACAGCAAAATGACTAATGAAGAGGCGGCAGTAGGATGCCAGGCCCAGGAAACTTCGTAAGTGTTTATGATTTTCTGGCCGAGGGAAGCGTATCACGGCAGCAAGCTTGTGAGGATCTGGATGAACGCCCTCTTTGCTGACAAGGTGGTCCAACACCTTGATGTTCTTGTTGGCGAAATGGCATTTTTTGTGTTTAGCTGAAGTCCAGCACTGGAATTACACGTCAAAACTTTGTACAAACGATCAAGATGCTGACGAAAAGAAGAGGAGAAAATGACGATGTCATCTAGATAACAGAGACATGTTTTCAATTTTAGGCCACGTAGAACTGTGTCAATCATGCGTTCAAACGTAGCAGGAGCATTACATAAACCGAATGGCATCACGTTGAATTCATACAGCCCGTCTGGTGTTGCGAAGGCAGTTTTTTCTTTTGTCCGCTTCGTGCATAGGTATTTGCCAATAACCAGACCGTAGATCGAGGCTGGAGAAAAAATGAGCGCTTTGCCGAGAGTGAAGTGAGTCGTCGACTCAGGGGATCAGGTACACGTCTTTGCGCGTGATCTTATTAAGTGATCAATAATCGACGCAGAATCGCACCAAACCATCCTTCTTTCGGACTAGCACTACAGGTGATGACCACGGGCTGGACGAAGGCCAGATAACAACTCACTTAAGCATATCAGCAACGTTATTCTCGATTATTTTCGGCTCTGCGAATTACGCTCGATATGGGCAGTGGCGTAAAATTGTATTGCCTTCTGTTTCAATTCAATGTACGGCGACGGAAGCGCGACCCAAAAGCTTGGAATTGACATCAAATGAAGCACTGTGTTTTGAAGCATACCCAAAAGTTCTTGCTTTTGCGCTGACGTGAAATCGGGATTTATTGTGGCTGTTAATGCAGCCATTGCAGCATCGTCATCATTACTCGTAGAGAAAGATGGCGCGTCTGCGTGATGGGGCACCAAAGAAAGTAGTTCGGTATCTGTGAAGCAGACCACATTGGTGCCCTGGGGCAGTGCAACAGGCAAAGAAGTAGGGTTAACTGCCGTAACTAATGCTCTGCCATCATAAAAGCGCACCAGGCTAGGAGCGATGGTAAGCCCACCAGAGATGTAGCGTCCACACGGTGCCCGGAACACATCACCACTACTGATCTTATCTGATGTCAGGGTCAGAATATGCTCATTACCTGGAGGAATAAAACAGTCATCAGCGGTGACGAAGCACTGGCTATGAGCATCTTTATCGGACGAAAGCGCAGTATCTGGCATGCGAATGACCGTCTGACGGCAAGATATCGCGGCTAAAGCTGGGGAGAGAAAGTCCCACCCTAAAATGAGCGAATTAGTACACGATGACAGAACGAGAAACTGTATATGGTGAAGGATGCCCTCAATAAAAACTCGTGCTGTGCAAACACCAGAAAGCTGAACGAAAACTGCATTAGCACAGTGAAAGGGAGGGCCATCATACGGTGTCTTCACTTTTCGCAAACGGGAACACAAGTCCACACTAATAACTGAGAGCGATGCACCTATGTCCGCCAAGGCTTCAGTCCATATACCCTCAACACACACTGAAAGTACATTTGAAGAGCGTTCCGGAAGAGTTTGATGCAGTCCGCCAAATGCAGCTTTCCCTCCTGAAGCTGCACTGTTTAGTTTTCCGGGCGATGATCAGACGCCGTGGTAGCCGGGCGAAGTGGTGACGAGGAACGGCGCAAGGAGCGGAAAGTACTGGCTGCATCGAAGTGCTGTGGAGATGGTGAGCGGCGTTGGTACAGTTGGTATAGGTGGCGATGTTGTGGAGCAGGGGCAAACTCATCCCTCTCGTAGTCACCATAGCCCTGCCTTTCGTCTTGTTGACGTCGACGACAGAACCGTGAGATGTGGCCACGTATTCCGCAATAATAGCAAATCGGTCGAGATGGACGCCAGGCATGTAAAGAAGGAGGCACATGTACCGCTTACCACCCTCAAACCAATGGGGCTACCGAGTGCTTTAATCGTACTCTCGGTGGCATGCAATCTACGTATGTGACACCTGATCACTCAAGCTGGGACTTAGTCCTCCCATTCATTACATAAGCCTATAATACGACAACGCAAGAGACAACAGGCTTCTTCCCTTTTTACCTCATCTACGGCCATCACTCCTCCCACACCATTGACACCATTCTGCCCTATCGACCGGACGCGTCCGAGTGCCTACCGATCTTGGATGCCGCCATACACGTAGAAGAATGTCGCCAGTTAGCTCGTTGCTTAACCTGTGATGACCAAAGCAGGCAAAAAGCAATTCATGATGCCCAGACCTCAACTCTCGTTTTTCTTCCGGGCGCTCTTGTGTGGCTGTCAGTGCCGCTTCGCACACCTGGGTTCTCTTCCAAACTTCTGCCAAAGTACGATGGGACATATCGTATTCTCGAACACACTTCGCCAGTAAACTACCTCATTGAGCCTCTCACGCCACCATCACACTCGTGACGTCGCAACCGCGAGGTTGTACACGTCCAGAGGCTCAAGCAGTACCACGGTTCAACGCCGCCTGCACAGGACTAAGTCGCCAGGATGGCTCCTTTTTTTCTCCGTGGGACCATTGTAAAGAAGAGGAAGTAGTCCGGCGCCGAGGCAGCAGCATCGAGCGTGCCGCAGCGGCTCGAGCTCGGAAATCGCACCTGGTGCATCGCCTTCCAAGCATCAACCTTTCTGCTCAATAAATCTCCTTTTAATTATATATATATATATATATATATATATATATATATATATATATATATATATATATATATATATATATATATATGTGTGTGTGTGTGTGTGTGTGTGTGTGTGTGTGTGTGTGTACATATATATATATATATATATATATATATATATATATATATATATATATATATATATATAGTCCAGTAGATCCTCCGTGAGCGGTCACAACGTGGTTTATTTCGACGTTTCGGCCTCGAGTCTGGCCTTCATCAGGATCCTGATGAAGGCCAGACTCTAGGCCGAAACATCGAAAAAACGTCGAAATAAACCACGTTGTGACCGCTGACGGAGGATCTACTGGACTATATACAACGCTACGGCCACTCAACCACCATGCCTGCCTATATATATATATATATATATATATATATATATATATATATATATATATATATATATATATATATATATATACGTGTGTGTGCGTGTATGTATGCGTATTATCACAGAGTCGTGGCGTCGGTGATCGGAGAACTGTACACTCAAGATGGAAGTGTTTATTTGGCCGAACTTGTGAGAAGTAAACGCTAAGTCAGATTACAGCTGTAGACACTACCACTGATAGCGAAGAACAGAACGTCGCCGGTTGATCTACTGACAAGCGGTGAAGCGCGTTGGCGTTTATACATGTGCTGTCGAATATTCCAGCCCTATCATTGGTCGTCGCCCACGCTCTGGAATTATCTAGGGCGTTTGCGTCTTGCTCGAAGTCTTAACGGAACAATTCACAATGACCACCAAATACTTCGAACAATGAGGTGCACTTCGCGCTGAGCACTTTTGACAGGCTTAGTAGGGCAAAACAGAGTAAAAATAAAAAAAGAACGTGCGTGTTGTTGGCCTACTGTGATAAACCTCCGCCTAAACGCTTACAACAAACCACGAAGTAAGAATGATTCAACAATAAAAATATAAGTAAGAAAGTATATTATTAAATAATTGAAACCACTGAAGCACAAAAATAGAGAAATCACAACAAACAGTACAGCCCTGACGTTTCTTACTGCGCATCAAATGGCTTCAGGCGTGCGAAAAAGAACGGCTTCACGTCAATCACGGCGCTGTTCAGATTTCTTGATGCCCTCGGGAACAACCTCGTAGTCGAGTGGTCCGAGACGTCGACTACCCTGTATAGTCTGAAGTACCATCGCAGACGTTTTTCACTCTTTGCACGTCGTTGTATCAGAATCCATACCCAAACACGGCCACCGGTCTGGTATTCCGGGATTCGCCGCCAATTATTAAAGGCTGGCTGCCGATTGTCTGTTGGCTCTTGATGGGTAGATAGGCGAGTTGTGCTTCTTCAGTGCGCTGAAGGAACACTGTCAGGTCGAGGTTTTCTTCGTCAGCGACATTGGGCAGCATGGCGTCAAGCGTCGTAGCCGGATTTTTTTTTTTCCTAGGACCAGCTTGCATGGCGACATCTGCGTCATATCATGCACCGGCTTGTTGCATGCGAAGGTCATGTATGGAAGGATGGCTTCCCACGACTTATGCTTGACGTCGACGTTCATGGCCATCATGTTGGCGATGGTCTTATTTGCGCGCTCGGTGCAGTCAGTGGTCTCTGGGTGGTAGGTAGTCGTACTGTGGGGACTTGTCTGGCAGTACCTAAGAAGAGCCCGAGTATATCCGCCGTGAAGGGTGTACCTTTGTCGGTAATGAGGATCTTTGGGGCATCATGATCCTAGACGAAGTTCTTGATGAAGAACTTTGCTACCTCGACAGCAGTGCTTTCTGGCAGTGTCTTTGTCCCGTCGTAGCGGTGAGGTAGTTAGTAGCTATGACATATCATTTGTTTCCAGAGTTCGACTTCGCGAATGGTCCCAGTAGGTCCATTCTGACTTGCTAGAACACCGGCGAGGTGGCTAGATGGCCTTCAGAAGCCCAGCTGGCCTAGTTGGTGGTGTCTTCTATCACTGACTGTCTACGCTGCCATTTGCGTAGTCGGTGATGTCAGCAGTGAGGCAGGTATGGTAATAGTCGCAGTGCCCACAGGCTATTGGTGGCCTGCCGTGCAATCAAAGATGGCTTAGGAAGGAGGGTTAATCCGTAATCTCCCATAGGAAAAGATGGGAAGTGCGGACGTATGCGCCATTCCGCTTTCACCGGATGAACCCTCGATCGTCAAATGTATATGTCGGACCAAAGTACTTCGCCAAGCGAGACAAACAGCAAAGTTTTCCCTACCTCATTAGTGAAACAGTGCGAAGGGTAAGGGGACAGCTGATCAAACAAGTATCAACAATGTCTCTGTAATCGTAGTCGTGCTACAGAGAACTTCGCAAGCTGGAACTGGCGTTCTGCGCTGAACGGCAACCCGAGATAACTGCTACAGAGCCTGCGTGGTGTATTTGCAGCAGTCGCAGGTCGCTAGCGAAGAGAGCATGCCATTGAGGCTGCATGGAAGCGATTGTTTGCAAACATGTTTGGGAACCAAAATACATCGTCCTAGTTACTTGCGCTGTATGAAATATCAAGTTCCTTCAACAACACAGAACTTGACTTTTCGCACTTTCAACGTGTGCTTTTCGCAACGCTGAAAGTGCGAAAATTTCTCCAACGACGTCGTTCGGGAAGTACGAGTGAAGCGGTGGATAAGTTACCAGAGAGGCGTGTATTGTAGTCGTAACTGCCCTCTTTATCGCTTCCTTGTGCTTCGCTGGTCATTCTAGAGGGTGTTGGTGCCTTGCGGCGCTCCTTAAGGTTGTGTTTCTACTCCCGACTCGGGTGTGACGGCTGGTTAGAAAACAGAAAAAAGTTGGTTACAAATAAACTGAGCGCACCAATTATTCACAGCTGCCGGGGGTCACGCCCGCTGCAGTTCGCTCCCTCGCTGCACGCCTGCCCGATTTCCCAGGTTTCTTTCCGAGGTGCAATGGGGGCAACACTTGTTTGCTTGATGAACTCTTCCCCCCTGGACTTTCATTCTGTGTGCACTTGGTCGACGGCAAAATCTGATATCTTTCGACGTCGACGAGATCGCCTTCTCGTGCTTTAGCAAAGGGAGGTATTGAGCTAGTTGCTTTTTCATAACCTAAAAAATGCCCTACAGTTGCTGCGGAGACAGAAGTTAGGAAGGAGACAAGAAATAATGTGGACAGTATAAGCGCTTCTTGAGCTTCGGCCACTGCAATAAAGGTGTCAGGTTCATTGGCGGTATCATAGCTAACAGGGCCAAAAGCAGCAATCAGAGCTGCAAATCATTGCAGCCAAGACTGTCACTTGACATCGTAGTAGGTACGCCATGCTTAGACCGCAGCTGGGAGACGGCCTATGACGACGAACCATTTGTGATCCTCAGACCATGCATGGCAAGAGCCGAGTGCATTTACCACTTCTAACCACCCCTCGGCGTTATTGAGAACATTCCGGAATTATGAAAGATCCGAAATAGCCGGTGGTGGTGAGATGGCAGCCCAAGTGGAAGCTCAACAAGGCCAAGCACTTCACTTGTTGCGTCATTCGCGTGATGGCTCACATGCGGTCCGCAATTAGGTCGGGTGAGGCACCCACATAGCGAAGATTTGGAGTAACAGCAGTGCCCACTGTATTGCCACGGACGTCCAGGAAAGCCTGAACAGCATCCTTTAGATGTTAACCCTCGTAGCAGTTATGGGCACGGCATGCATGTCATGGAAAGCGTGTTCGATGGAAAGCGTGTGCCATGGAAGCCCGTGCGCACACTGAGAGGAAGGTGGTAGCCTACCGCCCTCAAGTGGTAACCTGAGACCATTGAGAAGACATGGACGCAGTCCGCTGAAGGTATGATAGGTAGCTGCCGCAGTGGTCGAGTGGCTGGCTTGATGTGACACACCGACCACATAAGAATACAGTAGGGTTCCACTTCAAGGCTCAGTTTTGTTGAATTTGCGCTATTGTAGTGACGAGCCAGGGACACCACCTGTTGCTTGTCTGGCTGTTCAATATTCTAACGTCGTTCTTTACTCCTTCCATCTAGATATTCGTGTGCTCGAGTTCCAGCCTCCTATATATATATATATATATATATATATATATATATATATATATATATATATATATATATATATATATATATATATATATATATATATATATATATATATATATATATATATATATATATATATATATATATATATATATATATATATATATATATATATATATATATTGTTACGGGGAGAAGGCGTCTGAAAAATGCCTTTACTTTCGGTAAACAGGCAGGCATACAATATGGAGCCCGGTCTGCACGAGCTCGCGCTAAACATCGTCCTCTTTTCTAGAATGTTCATTTGTGGCGCCCCGTAGCATCACCCCCGGCGGCGAAGGCACCGTCTCGGTGCTTGGTTGGTCTGAGTAAAATCGTTTCAGCCGAGTGACGTGAACAATGTCAGAACACGATCGCGCGCTGGTGGCGTTAAGAGGTTCAATTTCATATGTCACGTCGGTGACTTGGCGCACCACACGGTACGGATCCGAGTACGGTGAAGTCAGCTTTTCGCACAGGCCAACTCGCCGCGACGGCGTCCAGAGAAGGACTGTGTCACCTTGACTGAAGTGGACATCACGATGGCACGCGTTGTAGACCTGTCGTTGTCGTTCCTGCGAATCGCTCAGACGCCGGCGAGCAATCTCACGTGCCTCTAGAGCTCTAGAAATCACATCGCGGGCATATTCAGACGTGTGGCCAACGGCAGGAAGGAGCGTGTCGAAAGGCAACGTAGGTTCTCGTCCGTACAGGAGGAAAAATGGCGAGAAACCTGCAGTGTCATGCCGAGACGTATTATAGGCAAAAGTTACAAATGGAAGGGCGAAGTCCCAGTCATGATGGTCGGAAGAAACGTACATGGCGAGCATGTCCGTGATGGTTCTATTTAGCCGCTCCGTGAGCCCGTTGGTTTGAGGATGATACGCTGTTGTGAACTTGTGCTTTGTAGCGCAAGAGTGCAATATGTCTTGGATAACTTGTGATAAAAAGTAGCGACCCCGATCGGTAAGCAGTTGCCGAGGAGCGCCGTGGTGTAATATGACGTCTTCTAGAAGAAAGTCAGCGACGTCGGTCGCACAACTGGTAGGAAGGGCCCGTGTGATTGCATACCGAGCGGTGTAATCCGTGGCGACTGCTATCCACTTGTTTCCGCTCGCCGATAAAGGAAACGGTCCTAGTAAGTCAACACCTACCCTATAAAATGGTTCGGATGGGATCTGAATGGGTTGAAGGCGTCCCGCTTTAAGGGTTGCTGGTTTTTTGCGGTGTTGACAGGATTTGCATGAGGCGACGTAAGGGCAGACGGATCGGTAAATACCGGGCCAAAAGAAGCGACGTCGAACGCGGTCATAAGTTCTTGAAACTCCAAGGTGACCAGCTGTCGGAATATCATGCAACTGTGCAAGGACAGTCTGACGCATATGTTGTGGTATGACCAACAGCAGCTCAGGTCCGTCAGGATGCGTGCTGTAGCGATATAAGACGCCATCTTGGAGCAGGATCATACGAAGAGAAGGAGCAGTTGTGGGACCACTAAGCCGAAGGATTATATCTCTGAGGTGAGGATCACGGCGTTGCTGATCTCCGATGTTGCTAAACGCGGAAAGTGCCAAAACGCAAGTAGACTCATCGATCTCAGAAAGGTCTGCTGGGTCTACTGGATGACGCGACAAGCAATCAGCATCCTCATGGTGGCGACCTGATTTGTAGACAACCGTGTAGGAATATTCCTGTAGCCGTAGAGCCCACCGGCCGAGACGTCCACTAGGATCTTTTAAGGACGACAACCAGCATAAGGCGTGGTGATCAGTGACAACCGTGAACGGGCGTTCATACAAATAAGGCCGAAATTTAGCCACTGCCCAGACGAGTGCGAGGCATTCGCGTTCTGTGATGGAGTAATTTCGCTCTGCTGGCGATAAAAGACGGCTAGCGTATGCAATAACGCGCTCGCAGCCATGCTGTCGTTGTGCCAAAACGGCTCCGATGCCGTGGCCGCTGGCGTCGGTACGCACTTCCGTTGGAGCGCATATATCAAAGTGGCCGAGAATCGGTGGCGTCGTAAGTCTACTCGTCAGTTCAACGAATGCTCTGGTTTGTTCAGGTCCCCACACAAAAGTCACATTTTTTTTAGTAGTTCCGTGAGTGGTCGTGCGACGTCAGCAAAATTCCGCACAAATCTACGAAAGTAAGAACAAAGGCCCACAAAGCTTCGAACATCGTTCGCAGAGGTCGGCACAGGGAAATCTTTGACGGCACGGATTTTCTCAGGATCGAGACGAACATCAGAAGAATCGATAAGGTGTCCAAGGACAGTAAGCTGCCGGCGGCCGAAGTGACATTTCGACGAGTTTAGTTGGAGCCCTGCTTTGCGGAAAACCGAAAGAATTATTGAGAGACGCTCGAGGTGTGTTTCGAAAGTTGGCGAAAAAACAATGACGTCATCAAGGTAGCATAAGCAGATTGACCACTTGAAACCGTGAAGAAGAGCGTCCATCATTCGTTCGAATGTAGCCGGGGCATTGCATAAACCGAACGGCATTACTTTGAACTGATAGAGCCCGTCGGGAGTTATAAATGCCGTCTTTTCACGGTCCAGGTCATCAACTGATATCTGCCAGTACCCGGAACGAAGGTCGATGGAAGAGAAATAATTTGCGCCACTAAGGCAGTCAAGAGCGTCGTCTATCCGCGGCAGAGGATACACGTCTTTTTTCGTAACCTTGTTAAGATTTCTGTAGTCGACACAGAAGCGCCAGCTGTTATCCTTCTTTCTCACAAGCACAACGGGCGAAGCCCAAGG
The DNA here is from genome assembly GCF_043290135.1 of Rhipicephalus microplus. Classification (NCBI taxonomy): domain Eukaryota; kingdom Metazoa; phylum Arthropoda; class Arachnida; order Ixodida; family Ixodidae; genus Rhipicephalus; species Rhipicephalus microplus. The sequence continues at coordinate 103,618,122 of NC_134709.1, read as the reverse complement.
ACTTGAAGAAGGTTCAATGATGTCTCGGGCAAGCATCTTGTCGACTTCTTGCTGGATCACGTGGCGCTCGGTGGAGGAAACTCGATAGGGTCGCCGGTGTACTGGATTTGCATCACCGATGTTGATCCTATGTTTTACGACGGTCGTTTGACCTAGGGGTCGGTCGCATAGATCAAATACGTCTTCATACGACGCAAGAAGGCCACGAAGCACAGACACATGCTCGGCCGGAAGATCAGAGGCAATCATTCCAGTTATGCAGTCTAGTGTACTGCGCGACTGAATACTTGTAGATGACGGTGTATCCTCTGTTAAGGCCGATATGTGGAAGTCGCCGGCCGGGGCAAGGGTTGCAAGGGATATTCCTCGTGGCAGCACTTCAGAGCAAAGTCCAAAATTCACAATAGGGAGACATGCCACGTTGTTCTTCATTGTGATGATGGTGTGAGGGAACGCAACATTGAGCGAACAGAGTACTGTAAGATTAGGTGAAAGGACATAATCGCCGTCAGCCACAGGTGGATCAGAAGAGACGTCGATATACGTCACAGCTCGACAAGATAGGCGAACAAAGTCGGCGGAGCATAGCTTTGGCGGCGCAGGATCAGGAGGGTCAACGGCGTGTGGTAGGACGAGCTGAACAACACCAGCAGAACAGTCAATTAGGGTGGAATGTTCCGACAGAAAATCGAGTCCCAATATGATGTCATGTGGGCAGTGGTCCAGTACGTAAAACAGAAGAGTGGTATGACGTCCAGCAACAGTGACACGGGCGGCACACATCCCGGTGACCGCTGGTGTTGCACCATGAGCTACTCGGACAAGAGTGATCGGAGCAGGAGTGAGCACTTTCTTGAGTCGAGCACAAAGGCTGGAGTTCATGACTGAGATGTGAGCACCGGTGTCAATGAGTGCTGCCACAGAAGTACCGTCAACATTTACTTTAATCAAGTTGTTGTGTCCGGGTATCGTGTGTAGAGGAATTTTGGGTCGGGTCGTCGAAGCAGGCTCACCTCTAGGAGCTGCGCCCGTCAGTTTTCCGAGGACTGGTGGTAGGAGGGCGAGGGGGAGCGACGTCGGTTAGTTGAGCGGGACATGCGTCCAGAGGGCGACGGAGAGCGGGTTGGTTGGGCGGGCCTGGATGGCGAAGCATCATCTTGTGCCGTGTAGATCGGCATCCGAGAGCCAGCAAGTGGGCGTCGGGTGTTGGCATAATGCGACCATGGCTGCCAACCCCAGGAAGTGCGGCAATGGCATGAAATATGGCCCACTCGTCCACAGTTGAAGCAGATCGGTCTGTCATCGGAAGTTCGCCATTCTGCCGGGTTCCGGTAACGTGGGCGGTTGTTCGGTCCACGGGACATATTAGGTGTACTGGGCAGTCGGTAGTCAGGTCGGTTAACGGGGCATAGCGTCTGAAGTCCGGCGTTGGCTAGTTCCTGGCGTACGACACTCTTGATTAAGGAAATCGTGGCGCGAGAGTCGTCAGGGGCCTGGACTTGGTCAGACAGAGGAGATGCTGCTTCGATTTCGTGGCGCACGATGCGCACGATATTGTCGGATGCAGCATGGGCTGGTGCCAAACGGGCGTCCTCGCAGGTTGATGTTGCAGCCGTGTTGGGAAGACGCGAAAAGTGCGGAGTGATGCGGCGACTTTTCGCGTCTTTGAAGCGTCGGCATTCATTAATAACGTCCTCTACGGTCGATGAGTTTCGATATACGAGGAGATTGAAAGCGTCATCGGCGATTCCTTTGAGGATGTGCGCGACCTTTTCAGATTCCGGCATCTTGTCATCAACCTTCCGGCAGAGGGCGAGCACATGCTGTATGTATGTGACGTACGACTCGGTGCCGGACTGGAGTCGGGACGCTAGTTCTTTCTGCGCAGCACGACGACGCCCGATGGGCTTGCCGAAGAGATCGATGAGTTTTTGCTTACAGATGTCCCAACTCGTGATATCTTCCTCGTGGTTGGAAAACCAAAGTTTAGCTGTACCATCAAGGTACAAAATAATATTGGCCAACATGAGCGTCGGATCCCAGTTGTAAAGAGCGCTCACCCTTTCGTACAGCTGAAGCCATTCCTCCACGTCAGTACTGTCACTGCCCGAAAATGTGCCTGGGTCACGCGGTTGAGTCAGGACGATGGTGCGGTTAGTTGCAGCTGGATGCCGTGCTGTTGGTGGCTGCGTAGTTGGACGAAGCACGCTTGGGGTAGTCTCCGAAGAATCCTCGTGTTCGTCTTGATCAGGCATCGCACAGGCAGCCAAGGAACGTCCGCTGCGTAGAATCGTCGTGGTGTTGACTGTGGGAAGACCCGCACTCTCCACCAAAATGTTACGGGGAGAAGGCGTCTGAAAAATGCCTTTACTTTCGGTAAACAGGCAGGCATACAATATGGAGCCTGGTCTGTACGAGCTCGCGCTAAACATCGTCCTCTTTTCTAGAATGTTCATTTGTGGCGCCCCGTAGCAATATATATATATATATATATATATATATATATATATATATATATATATATATATATAAATATATATATATATATATATAACATAAAGAAGAGTAAGTACTCACCCCGTGTACTCACTATCCTGCCCTTCATTGAATAACGAAAAAGAGATCATAGAGCTGAAAGTACAATTCAACCTGTTTTGGCGCACAAATGTTTCGTTTCTCATAACCAGTCTTCTTCATCCTTCACTGATGTGACGCGCTTGGGTGCCGCGCCACGTCTCTTTGTGCCCGCGAATGTCCCAAAGTGTGACCACGGCCACTCCACCAGCGCCCCCGACTGGTCCAGCCTCTGCTGCTCTGCCCCCTGCCAAACAGGGCCAGCAGACTTCAGAGTGTGCCGGACCCCGGGTCACTGCAAGGTTCAAAACATCTGTGAATATGCCTGCCGGGTAGGCGTCACCCACCACCTCACAAGAGGTAATGAATACTAGTTGCCCTCCTCCGGCGCCTCAAACGCCGAAGGATAGGCACGGCTCCTTAGAGCGCGTCAGAAAAGAAAAACTCAGAATTACAGGGCCCCCAAAAGGCCCTGTAACCTACGGCAACACCTTTGTACACACAGCATGACACAACTTTAAAATGACACAAATACTACTGTGGAACGTCAGAGGATTGCTCAGAAGCCTCCACGATATCCAGGAACTTTTCTAGCAAGGACCTGGATGGTGCTGTCCAGTCATCCGGCGGTATTGCCATTACAGTTGATCAAGGAACTGCCTGTACACATCTGGCGCTTCAGACACACCGTGAGTCAGTAGCTGTACCAGCTGTTATCCTCAACAAACTGGTCCCAATTTGCTGTATTTACATACCTCTACTCTATCAACTGAATAGACATGATTTACAGTTCGTCACTCATTGATCAACTTCCTGAACTGTATCTTCTCCTGGAAGACTTCAATGCACATAGCAGTGTGTGGGGTGACTGCCGCTGCCATGCGCGTGTTCACATTATTAAACAATCTTTTTTTCCTCTGGTGCATACCTCCTGAACACGGAGGAGTCTACACATTTTAACCTCGCAAAAAATGATACTCAGTCAAAAATCTTAGTATTTCATCACCGACGTTTTTATCATATTTGAAAGGGAGTGTTTCAAAAAACCCGTATCGGAGTGATCATTTCTTCCTGCTGCTAAATAGGTCGAAAACAAAAATGAGATTCATTCACAAGTTCCTCGGTGGAAACTCGACTTAGCGAATTGGGAACATTCCCGAGCTCTTACTCACGTGACGTGGACGGAGATATCTGGTTTGGCCCTGAATGATGCTCTAAAGTATTTCACAACACTTATAATTTATGCTGTCTAGGAATGTATTCCCGAAACAAGCAGCGCAGGCTGTAAACGGCGCATTCTCTGGTAGAATGATGAATGCAGAAATGCGCGGAAATGCAAAACAAAGCGTGGCCGGCATTCTGTGACTCTCCCACAGCGGAGAGTTTGGTAAACTTCAAACATGCGAACACCCAGAGCAGGTAAACACGCCAGCAGGCTCAGAAAAAGAGCTAGCAAAAGTTTCTGTCCGGTATAAAAACATATACAGACAAATCCAAGGTCTGGAACAGGTTCAATAAAATAAAAGGCCGAGGAGCGCACTCACTCCCTCTAGTGAATACCGTAAGCAGCACCCTGGAAGGCCAGGCAAACTTTGTGGGGGAGCACTTTCAACACGTTTTCAGCTCGTCGCACTACTCCGTGGCTTTTAACAGTATAAAACAAGAATAAAGAAACAGAAAATAGAACGCAAATGTACGAAACGTGAGGCAAACAACCAGCCTTTTAGCTTGGCGGGGCTGCAGACATCACTAAATTGCTACAGTAATTCTGCTCCAGGCTCTGATTGTGTCGTCTATGAAATGTTAAGGCAGCTACTTTCTCAAACCCAAAAACAGTCATTACATTATACAACTCCACAAGGTTTTCAGGTGAAATGCCTAGTTCTTGGAAAGAAGCCACTGTTATCGCCATCCTAAAAGATGGAAAGGATCTATCTTCAGTTGCAAGTTATAGGCATATAGCCTTAACTAGTTACTTGTGTAAACTTTTGGAAAGGACCATCAATCGTCGGTTGCTACAATTCCTGGAATCCAAAAGTTTGCGCGACTTTCATCAGTGCGGTTTTCGAGAGGGTCGTTCTACAACTGACTATCTCATAAGCATTGAGGAAAATATTCAAGACGCTTTGATACACAAAAACATTTTCCTCTTTTTCTTCCTTGACATGGCAAAAGCATATGATACTGCATGGCGGTTTGAGATAATAGGAGACCTGTCAGAACTAGGTATATGTGAGAAATTATTAACCACAATAGAGAGCTGCCTGTCCAACTGAACATTCCGTGATCATGTCGGTAATGTTCTCTCAAGACCATTGGCCTCTGAGACCAGAGTGCCACTGGGTGGGGTACTGAGTTACACACTGTTTATCATAAAAGTTATCTCCTTGAGTCTCTGAATACCACAAAATGCGTTCTACTCAGCTTATGCCGATGATGTGTAGATTGGATTTAAATCCTGCAGTTTAGCAATATGCAAGCGGCAGCTTTAGCTTACCCTAAATAAGGTATCAAAATAGGCCGATGAAAAGGGGTTCAGCCTTAACCTGAAAAAGATTATCTGTGTGCTTTTCTCTTAAAGGAGAGGCCTTGACCTCAAACAAGAAATATATATGCAGAGCCAGATGCTGCATGTAAAAAGAGAAGATAAGCTTTTAGTTGTAATTCTGGCCACCAAATCGTTCTTTGTGAGACATATGAAAAACCTAAAAAAACGTGCCTGAAAACAATGAATATTCTGAAGGTTTTGTCATGTACATCATGGGGAAGTGATGCCATATGTCTGATGAATTTCTACAAAAGAGTCACACTCACACGCCTAGACTATATGGCAATTGTTTATCAGTTTGCGACACCGACTGCATTGAGGATGCTGGACTCCGTCCACCATCTAGGCATTCGCTTTTTGACGGGTGCTTTTCGGACAAGCCCTGTTGAAAGCATTAACGCCGAATGAAATGAGTGGTCCCTTCATTGGCAGAGATGCTACACTTCTTTCGTATATTTTCTCAAGGTAACCGCAAACACTAAACATCCCACATGCAGAATTATAAATGACTTGTCGTCTTCTTACCTATTTCACAATCGTCCTCGTTTGCGAGCACCATACTCAGTACGTGCGGACGTCTTGCTGAAGAAATGGAAGTCCCACTGTCTGAACAACGCGTGAGGTCATCCGTTGTACAGCTGCCGCTATGGCAGTAGCAGCTCATAGACTGTGACATATTCTTCGAGGAAGTTTCAAAACACGAGCATATTGCACATATCCATACGTACATCCTGAAACTTCAACACAAATATAACTGCCCCGAATTCAATGCGTCGAAGTCTCACGCCGGTGTATCCTATGCAGCAGTCGGTCGGTTCTTTTTGAGTACTGGTGCCCTCCACTCGAACTCAAACATTTTTACATCGGAGGCGTACGCCATCCTGGCGGCGGTTAAACACTTTAAAGAAGTGAGCTTAGACTACGCTGTTATTTATCCAACTCCTTAAGCGTTGTAAATTCTCTGAAAAATCCCACAAAAGCCCTGCAATCATATCACTTTACTCGCTGCCATTCACACTCTATGCACCTAAACAAAATATCGTAATATGCTGGGTACCGCAGCATCGCGAGATTGAAGGCAACTTATTGGCGGATCAGCTGGCTGCAGCCATCTGCCAAAACTCTGCTGAACCAACCTAAAACTGACTTAAAACGCTTCCTAAAACAAAAGCTGAGGACTCATTGGCAGAGCACATGGAACAAAGAACCACAAAGCAAGCTACGTGTTATTGAACCATATCTTACAAAATAGCCACTAGTATCGAGGTCCTGTTGCACACAAGTAACACTTACCAGGCTCAGAATAGGACACGCATACACTACACACTCTTACCTATTGTCCGGCGGTGATCCGCTCATGTGCGAGAATTGTGGTGTCCCTCTTGCCGTTCTCAATATTCTTATTCAGTGCAGTGCACTACATGCTATAAGGAAAAAAACACTTCCCATTACCCTACCCCAAGCGAATGCCTCTTCATCTTGCGATGTTCATCAGTAGAGATCCCCTTTTCAAACATGATTCACTTCTCGCCTTTTTAAAAGATGTTAATTGCTTTTACGTGATTTACCCTGGTAATCCGCGGCACAGCCTCTGACCACTGGTCGCTGCTGCGGTAGGTACATCCCAAAAAGAACTTGTCTCGTGGCCCTTGGTTGGACACAAGGGTGCTTCATGAGATATCTATGCTCATACCATGCCTCAAGGTTTTTATTATGACAACCGTTCGCCCCTAATTTTTCCTGCGCACATTTCACGAAACACTCATATTTTGGTAGGTATGCTTCAGCCAACTTTACGGTGAGAAATTTTAGGCCCCCCTACAGCCACAAGCCATCCCATTTTTCACATCTATTGTGTACCAAAATGGCGCTATTTGGCCACCGATTGGCCCTTGTGCCAAAAACACCACACATCATCATCAGCATTATCATCATCAACATCATCATCACCATCAATATCAAAGTCTAGAGCTTAACACTGGATTTAGCCATCCTGTGATGTCCAGGAATGTTCTGGTGGGCGACGTTGAATGTTCCACAATGCACGACATATGCTCCTAAGGCTCCGGTATGCTGATGAAAGCACCGCTTGAGTTCTTGTAAAAAAACGAGCAAAATTTGCACAGCCTTGCAGCACCGGCTGGTGGAATGTCAAAGACGTTGGATCCAGCGTTGTCACTGAAGTAGACGATGTGCTTTGCAGTTTGCGTGTTGGATTGTCGGGGCTGATGGGGCAATGTCCATGTGCTTACACTGTAAATAGGGTGGCTTGCATTTCTTTGTAATATTTTGTGGTTTTCTGCCAAAGGGTTTGATCATAGGTGCAGCCTTGAACGCTGGGGCTGAAAACTTCCTTACAATGTTTTCGTCGAGGATGGCTCAGTTGCTGCAGTAGTCTTTCTTTTAATGGTTGTTTCTGACGACATTCTTTAAGCAACAAGTATGCTTGCATTGTAGCTTTGGTTCTTCATTGTCTTTTTTTGTATAGCTGTTGTAGCTGTTGGGGTTGTTCTTGTGCTTTTCTAGGTATTCTTGGTGGTGCAAAATCCCATGAGGTGCACTTCCTTTAAAAACATTGGCCTGCTTTCCTCGGAAGGTTGATGTAACTGGTGAATAGTTGGTACTCGTTAGTGTGCTGTAATATTTGTTAGGCAATCAAGGTAGTGAGCCAGAATCGACAGAAAGAAATATCTTCCGAGGCTCTTCAACGCTGTTCTTAATGGAAGCTTCTGACAAACGGCAGTCCTTTTTGAGACGATGCTTCGGAGACTCCTGTGTTAGATGGACTCTCAGGTAAGAGCTCTAGACGTAGACGCCACAACAGGCGTAGTTTCAATGAATTTCACATGGGAATATCTGTCTGGCTACGTAATTAGGGGCGGAGCTTTGCTGACGCGTGAATGTGGACAGAAAAACTAGGACTTGGCTGAGTAATTTTATATTTCCACTGCTCTATTTCGCTCGCAGTGAGCATGTGAGATGCAAAATGAGCGTTGTGAGCAAGTGAAGAGCCGAGCGACGGAAAATCAGGAAGTGGGCGAAGGGTGTGATCCTGCAAGCACAGCACAAGGTGGGTCCGTAACATGAGTCCTACGATGCAGTGATGCGTAAAGGTAAATTTTCGCGCAGCGGCAAAACGTGGTGGAAGGCAAACTTGTCCTGCAATTGGATGTGAATGTTTTTCAGTGAGCGGATGCAATCACTTGTCTTGTCGAAATGACAGTGGCCGACTGATTCAGGGTGTTCCAGTGCGTGAAGACAGCTGGGGTTTGCAACAACTGAGATCGATTGCATTAAAAATGGCGGGTTATATGCGAGCCTTCATTGTAATATTTATATCGGACGATTATTTCTTTTCTATTTTTTATGAATCATTTTTTGAGTATCTGGGTGAGGGAAAACACTACTTTTCAACCAGTACCGTACTCAATGAAGTTTGTGACCATCTCCCGTTCCGACCAGATTGCAGTGGTAGAGCGGAGTTTGAATAGGTCGAACTACTCCTGTACGCGTGCATCGTCTGCTAATCTAGTGTGCTTCGTGATGCCTAGGTGCCATGGTAGTGTTTTCACGATGCTGGTCACAGTGTAGAGTGGGGATGCGCTTTTGTGGACCACGTTCGCTAAATGCGTCGTTGTTGAGGTTCTCGATGGTGATGGTCGGTTGATAAAAGAGTTGACAGGTCTTCAGCCTGTCCACTTGTTTGGCGCTAGATGCGAGAGACGACGCCATATGCCTTTCCAAAGCACGCACACTTCTTCATGCTCGACTTCTCTTACCATGGCTTGATGTGTCAAATACACATATATATATAGATATGTGTGGGGGGGGGAGTTGGGAAGTGTTTTATTAAAGTACAGCACACTATATTCAACAAGCTTGTTCTTTGAATGACTGTCCGATTTTTCTTACAGATACGCCTACCACAAAGTTTTTGATAAGCGAATTAGGTTCGTTTAACAAGAATAACACAAACCCGGATATCACTGAAACATACAATATAAGCTTGCTGGATGGCACGCAAGATTTTTTCTATTACGTGAAGTTCTTCAAGAAGCACCTTATTATAGACGCAGGACAAGGCATGCAAGTGTACAAGCACAAGTTCAAAGCGCCTGAGCTCTACTACGCATCTAGTGTATATCCGCATGATATTGTAATCGTAAGTAGTATCTTGCGACGCGTTACGCACAAGGCACTGTAGGTTGCTTCTTTTGCACTTTGAAACGCAGGGGCTAGCTCCCTGTTCACAGCGCACTCCGATCGTCGATGTCCATCAAAACACTAACTGTTTTACTGGAAGGCTCTGGTGGTGGCCCGAATACGTCCTATAATGTCCATAAGGAGCGCCACTACGCTTCAATCCTAAAGTGTGCTGACTCATTTTATGCGGGTGATTTCTCGCCACCTAAAACGCTTCCCTCTTTTGTCACTTCATTCGAGGTAAGAGAAAGAGCGGTAAGGGACACGAGAGATAGGTGACATTCTAATTCCAGGTGTACATGGCTAGCCACCAATGCCCGAACCAGTAAAAATTATTAAGGAAGTTCTGCGGCTGTCTTGTAAAGCGTAAACACGATGGTAATGTAGTCATTGCGTGGATCCAACTCGATGACGCTGATTAGAGACACTTTGGCGCACTTCCGACGCTGTTGTGGCGGTTTCGTAAATTGTTGGAAAATTACGAATTAATTTTCGAATTAAAGACAAGTGAAATACATACAGAAACTCAAAATAAAACAGTACTTTAGTGTAGACCAACACACTTAGAGTGGAGAATATCTGAGTAATTTCAAGACGGCTTTTTAAATCAATTTCTATTGGTATAGGCAACAAGGCTGACATAAAGCAGAACTGAGAGCCGGCCTTGTTGGAACAAATTTATCATTTAACTAGTTTGCGTAAGAAACACAAGGACGACGCAAGCAGTAAAACCAAGCGAGCGCATAGTAATAGCTGCTTTACTTTTGAAAATAAACGTTCGTAAGTAGCTAACGAGACTCACCTGTGTGATCTTATCGAAAAAGAATAAATCACTCGCGCATATAAAAATCACCTTTCATAACAATGCCTCGAAATAGTGTGTTGATAGCACTGATATACGTTAAATGCTAGGAAACAACTAGGAAACATGAAAAATTGTCAATAAAGGTACGATAAAAGGAATGTAAATTGATGCACTTTTCTTTTTATTTTTTGATCGACTGGGGTTCTACAATTTCTCTGACAGTTTCATTCCGGCATTTGAACAAATTGATAGACCTGCTATACGCCAAGGTGCGCTGCCGAATTCCTGACATTGCATAGTCAAATGCCCGCACATGCGATCTTTCAGGCTGGACCAGTGCTTCCTTAGTCTTCGCATGAGATCACGCAGATTGTGATCACTACTGCAAGCGAAGGTCCAATTCCAGATTTCTAACGTCACCTCACAATAAGCAAAGTACATCTACTCACTTGATACCCTGCCCCATGACCTCGATTTACGACGCGTTTAAGAAGGCAATTAATAGCGCATTGCAATATCAGAGCGTACGTACAGCTACAAGTTTCCAGTTCGAAAATCTCTATCTGCGAAGCACCGCCCTAAGCGTGGCATCCATCATGTAAACCGTTTCATTCAAACTTTTCGTCCACTCTAAGACAAAATCGGTCGAAGTCGGAATTGCTGCAGTCGTTCAATTAACGGTTTATCGATTAGGGAGTAAATGCGGAACAGCGGCTGTCGTTCGCAAGCGCCCGGCAATGATGGGACCAAAGAGAAGAGTGACAGAGCACCGATCGTCTGCTACCGCGATCTATGGCTCGTGCTTGTAGGCCATCACAAAAACAAGTTATATCGGCTGTAAGCCACAGGGAAAGCAAAACACTAATAATTGAATCGCCACTGGTACCAGAGATAAGTTTAACTCGTGTCGGCGCAGCGAGGCAATAAGCTCCGTCGCGTTTTCCTTTTTTTTTTTGTCCTATCGAGCTGCTAGTATAAACAGGTCCAAACAAGTGCAAGCCTCTGTCCCTGGTCACCATGTATATGTTGTTTTAATGCCGCCAAATGCAGATAAACTACGAACACTGACAACGCTAACAAAAGTAAGCTGTTCGTCTCTCGCAGCGCATGTGAAAATGTGCCAATTTGACGCTCGTCACGTGCTTCAGCAAGAAATATTTCCATGTCTATGTTAAAGTCTGGACCAGAAGAATTTCAGAGGAGAGGAATTAAAGTTGAATTGACAATTGCGTGATTCGGAATGTATTCTTTGGATAAAAACGTTTGACAGGCAGAGATGAAAAGATTGTCCGAATAATTTTAGTCTTTCGTGGCATTGTTTTCATAGGAAAAAAAGATGGCAAAAACAATCAGCCACTTGGGAAGTTATACGTATGTGTCCAGGTTGACTATGGTAGAGTAAAAATAGTCCTGTATGTACACGGCAATTCAGGCAACGCTGAATTCAAGTATTAAAGATTTCAAGTAATAACGTTAATGGCAGACTGACTCGTCGTGCGTTAGCGCGCTTATTTTTATCTGTTACAAGTGCCAGCCTATCGTTACGCATCAGGTCCCATGAAGTCGTCAAGCCTCTAACGTCTGTTCTGTACAGAGAAACCGCTGCGCTGTTGTTGTTAAGCTTTTACAATAACTGGGTACGTTTGTTGTTTTCGCAGGTTTGCACGTGACGCGGCAAATAAATACTTCAGATCAAGACATGACTACGCTGCTTTCTGAACAGATTCTTCAGTACTATATAATAAAGATTTTTTAATTATAAAGCATCGTTTCTATTGCGTTCAGGTTCCTTCGAATTTATAGGGGGTCTGATTTTCTATTTCTCAAAACATAAGTTTTCCAATATAACAGCTTATGTCACAGTGCGCAGCTATGCACTGTGGCATTTGCCATAGATGGTATTCCTGCCAAATTGCGCAACGAAAAAAAATTTTCTCCTTTGTGGTTTAGTCGATCCTAATATGTAGGTGAGTATAACTGGCAATAACGACTCATCAATGTCATAAAAAAGGGCAACGCTGTTTTTTGTTGGCATTCAGAGGTTTTTTTTTGAGTATGCTGAAATGCAATTTTGTTTCTGTGTTGTGTACAATCACACCACTAGAGTAAATCGACGAGTGACTATCACTCCCGACAACCGATTGCATTGAATGAATCAAAATTACGTATATCGGATATAGAGATATGTCTTTATTCTCTGTTAAAAGTACACTCAAATACAATGAGTAGCCGATGCTGCCAGTGAAGGTAAATGGCCGGCTAGGCGTTCTAGACAGATTATTTCCAGCAATAGTCAATCACACCTTGAGGTCTCAAAAAGCTGGCCCCAAATTCACTTTTGCATGCAGTGCATGCCACTTTAATGTTTTCTACTTTAAAACCATGCGTCCTCCTGCCGCGTCATGCGTCTTGACTCCAAGGCTTGCCACGTATTCTTCATGTTTCGCTCATGACCTTGCCTGTTTTTTGACAACCGCCTGTTCTCTTCTCCCTTCTTAGTGAGCCTGTCCTTAGTTGATGAATTGTTGATGGACGTACGGGAGAGATTCTTGCACACAGACGTAGTCTAAATACACTGGCCACGCACAGCTTTGCTGTGAAAACGCCATGGAAGTCAGGTACATGCAGCGCAATGTGAGCTGGAGAAGGGGCTCATAGGAAGTATGTGAACTCTCTAACCGCAAAGTTCAAATATAGCGGCGTGGTGCCCCTTCCATTGATAGTCAGAAGCCAAGTACGCACTGCATTATTTGGCACAGAACGAAGTACACACTTCGTATCAGCAACGACACACTCCGCACACAGCTTCCAATTTTCATTTATTTACGAAAACACGGGAAGGTGCGCAATATTATAGCCGGCTTCATCTTTACGATATCAACAACGGGTGTTCAATGTTAAGCTTTATGCTTCTCTTCAAACTCAGCTCTAAAAAGAAGATAAAAATCATCTATACAGATAGGTACACAGGAGGACACAAGCTATAGGACAGTAATAATAGCTGCTAGGGGCCCAAATAACTAGAATTTATTAATTACCTTTTACAGCCACATGAGTAAGCGGGAATATTCCTATTTACAAGCTCGGGGCAGTCGCGTTTCTACGCAGTTACGCTTCAAAGAAGTCTTCTAGCATGCCTGTGCTCAGAGATATTCCGCGACAAAATGAATTGTGCTATTTAACATTACGCATGCTCGACAGTGAGAACTGGTGCGATGCTAATCACCGATGGACCGCAGAAGTTGCGTGCGTTGGTTCATCTGCCAACTGGTCAAAGGCATATAGACCACGTCTTTCATAATCATATGGTGGTTTTGGGACGTTAAACCCCACGAATCAATCAATCAAATCGAAGGCATATAGACCAATATGGTAACGGTTACCGTTTTCCTACCGGCTGGCAATAGCAAGCTGTGGCTGTTTGCAACGTTGGGCAGAAACATCGCGCCGACCTTCACCACCCTGAATGTGCAATGATGCACTGCACAACTAAATTTTGCCATGGTATATTTATGAGCAAAGACATACTAGAAGAGTTTTCCCATATGCAACCGTATATAAACATGGCTGTTTCTAACTTCCTGAAACAAATATGCCTGCTTGCAGCCGTCATTGCTAATCTAATTGTTATTCTGTTACTCAGGTACTGACAGCAACCATTCCTGTCTCACTTTGTGTCTCGATGAATATTTGAGTTATCTGCAAGGGTGGCTTTCGAATTTTTCTCGGAGCTCAATTTCAAGAAAACCATAAATCTTAACCATCAACAAGTGGTATATTGTTGACATCGTAGAAGATCACAAATATGAAAGTGACGCTCAAATATGAAGCAACCTTCGCCTCGATGACCCGACGACAACTCTCGTACGTCATGTCCACATACACGTATTCAGATGCAAGAAAAACTAATTTATGAGGTGGCTATCTAAACTGGTAGTTATGAGTGCGACAGCACCGTTGCTGCGATTCTGCACGAAGATAGAATGTGACAGCAATGATAATTTCCGCATATAACCTCAACCATCCTAAACCTCAAGATTTCAGTGAAATAAAGCTCCAATATTATTCTGAGAGAAACATGAACCTGAACAACGTGTTGAATGAGTGACTACACAAGAATAACAGACACAAACGCGGCGGTGGTATTTTAGGACGAGCGCATACAATATACTTTGCGAGACTCGATAATTCAAGCGAGCGCGGGTCTTGGCACACCAGCGAAAGCAGTGTTCGTAGTCCGTAGATATGTGCAGTCCTCCATAATAAATAAACCTAGACGAGGGTAAACCCTCGTACCTTCTATGGGAATCGCCCATGAAAACTTCAGCCTAATGATGTAAATATTGTGTCTTGTGCCTGATGTTCACTTTCTTTTGCGCCAATGAATTTTGCACTCAAGCAAATACAAGTTTTTGATTTGCTTACCCGTCGGAATGAGGCTGCCGTGGCTAGAAATGTAATTGATACGCAGGGTTAGCAGCTCGACACATAGATTTTCATCCCTTTTCCATTGCCAATAATCAAGCGCACACTTGTCCAGGAACGAATTTAAACTATTCTTGTATTACCTAATTATCTATTGCCCAGGTAACGGCTAGGCACTCCTTTTCAGCGGTTGTGTAATTCGCCTCCGCAGATGACAAAATCCGGCTCGCATAAGCAATAGGACGTTCGACGCCGCCTTGCCACTGCACGAGGACTGCACCAAGGCCAATGTTTCTGGTGTCTGTGTGTAGTTTAGGGTCGGCATCTTCGTCGTAGTGTCCGGGTAAGGGCTCCGCCTGGAGACGCTGCTGCAGCTCGGAGAAAGCGTGTCTTTGCTCAGGGCTCAACACGAAGGGATCATCTTCTTTTGTATGACAAGTGAGGGGTTCGGCATTGTTTGCGAAATTTTGCACAAAACGTCTGTTGTATGCGTAGAGGCCTAAAAGTTGACGCACATTACGTTTGCTGGCAGGTAGTCGAAAATCTGCGGCAGCCAATGTTTTGTCTGAGTCTGGCCAAATACCATCGTGGCTAACAAGGTGGCCTAGGAACTTAAGCTCGTTGTAACCAAAACGACATTTTCCAAATTTAAGGGATAGGCCTGCCGTGCGAATTTCAGCAACACAGATCAAGTGCTGCGAGTGCTGCTCAAACGTTTGGGAGAAGACAACGACATTGTCTAAGTAAAGAAGGCATGCTTCCCACTTGAGACCAGATGGCACTGTATCTACAATCCTCTAGAATGTCGCAGGGGCAGAACACAGACCGAAGGGCAGTACCTCAAGTTCGAACAGACCACCAGGTGTCATGAATGCTGTTTTATCTCGGTCGTGTTCATCAACTTCGGTCTGCCAGTTGTCGCTGCGTAAATCCATAGAGGTGAAGTATCGTGCGCGTCCGAGGCGCTCTAGTGAGCCGTCGATGCGTGGAAGAGGATAAACGTGTTTCTTTGTAACTTCATTGAGGTCGGTAATCGACGCAATATCGAAGAAAGTCATCATTTTTCTTTACTAGTACGACGGGGGACGACTATGGACTGTCCGAGCGTTGCATTACGCCATCTTCGAGCATTTGCTTCACTTCAGAACGTATTGCCTTTTGTTCCTTTTGTGATACTTTGTAGGCGTGCTGACGTATGGGTTGTCCAGCATAGTCTGTGACGATTCGGTGCTTTACGGTCGGCGTTTGCTTTATCTTGGATGTGGACACGAAACAGTCCCGAAACATGGGCAGGATACAGCGGATTTGCTCTTTCTGCGCACATGACCGCATTGATTTATTGATATGTGGGGTTTAACGTCCCAAAACCACCATATGATTATGAGAGACATCGTAGTTGAGGGCTCCGGAAATTTTTGACTCCCTGGGGTTCTCAACGTGCACCCAAATCTTGCAGACGGGCCTACAACATTTCCGACTGCACATGACAGCATCGGATTAACATCGACTGTATCGGCTACCGCGGTGTCACTTTAAATGGCTGCAGAAATCGGGGCAATTGTCGTACACGCTTCATTGTCAATGGATTCGAAATGAGCGATAGTTGTTCGCTTGGCAAAATGTTGGTATGCTCCACTAAAATTGGTGACTAACAACTCAGTTGTCCCCCGTTTAAATTGAATTATGCCGCGGGCAACGCAAATTTGCTAAAGACAAGAGCACCGACAGGTTGACTTCAGCGATACCACTACTGTCATGATATAGGTCGCCCTGTACAGTAACGAAAATACTGGTGCGTGGAGGAAGTGTGACGGAGTCGTCTACGCGGCAAAGCGCAGTCTTCTGCGTATCGGTATCTCTAGTCTTCGGACCATAGTCGTCAGCAAACGTTACGAGGCAGTCTCGAAGATTTTGAACAGCGGCGCACTCGCGAAGGAAATACATTCCAAGGGTAGCTTTCCGGGATCATTCGGGAAGCACAACAAAAAAGCAGTAAACGTCGACTCACAGATTTGCAGCCTTGTGGTGCGTCTCTAGATTGGTGTCAAGAGATGACCACCTGGTGTCTGAAGGTTTGGTTTATGCCTCTAAGTCGTCGTAACTTTCCTGAGTTTAGCCACAGGTTCAGCGCTGATAACTGAGTTGTCGGCATCGGTGTCGACTAGAGTAGTTACCAGATGGTTGTCGACAAGAACGGCAATGTCAGCCGACACGTCATCATTGACGATGTGAGGTGTCGGCTGAAAGGAATCGCGAAAGGTCGGAGGACGGGTTGGAGGAACCTGTTTTCACGATAGCTTAACAGTGGTCCCACCCTCGAAAGCCGCTGTTTCTAGTTTCCCCGGCGTGGACTTGGGTACCTTGCAGATCATCCCGCAACAACATCGGCGAAAGCAGAGTATTGATTCGAGGACGTAGAGCGTCGAGGAGACGCAGAGCGTGATTGGCGCAGCTGAAGATTCGGAGACGGTAGACTTGCCAAGTATTCTGCGACAGTGCGGGGTCGTTCCCCATCCTTGGGCCGACGAGCGTCTGGCCGAAATCCAGGTAGACCCATCTGTCTGTACGAGCCCTCTCGGTACAAACGATCTGGCTCACCACAGTGGTAGCAAAATGGCCGATGGTCGGAAGTGCGCGACACGCTAGATTTTTGCACAATAGGTCGCGGATTCTTGTAGTGTGGCGCGCCCGAGAAGCACTGCGGCATCTGCAGACAAGTCGGTCATGGATTTTTATAGTTCGGCAGGCCCGAGAAGTGTTGCGGCGTCTGCAGGCTGGTCGTTCGGGGAAAATAGCTGGTTGCCGGCGCAGGAGTGCGTACAGCTTCCGCATACGTTAGCCGAGGAGCTTCGGTTGGAGGCGCCACTAATGTTCATATCAGCTGCCGCACCTCTTCACGAACGACGTCTGTCAGAACAGCCACTTGAGGTTGTGAAGGCACTACGCGAAGATTTTGCAGCTCGTCGCGTACAATGCTACGGACCATCTCAGTAAGGTCTCTCACGCTCGTGACGTCGGGTGTTGCCAAAGGTGCTGACAGACATACAGACATACTGCGAAGACCGCTTTCTTAGCATTCGCTCCATTGTTGTCGCTTCACAGAGAAATTCCGCCACGGTAGCTTGTGGGTTTCGTACAAGTCCTGAAAACAGCTTCTGCTTGACACCCCGCAACAGAAAGCGTACCTTTTTGTCTTCCGTCGATGTAGAATCAGCTCGACTGAACAGATGAGGCATCTCTTCAACGAACATGCCGCGCTTCTATTTGGTCTTTGATTGCGAAAACTGAGGACACGTTTTCCTTGTTCTTTGTGGTCGGCACTACCATACGTGTTCCGCAGCTGAGTGCACAACACCGACCAAGTTGTCAGGGCAGCCTCATGGTTCTCAAACCAAATACGCGTTGAATCCTCCAGGTAGAAGTAGACATACCACAGTTTCTGGTGCTCATCCCACTCGTTCGCGACGGCGACTCCATCTTAATGGTCCAACCAGTCTTCAACGTCTTCGTAGGGCTCCCCATGAAAGGGCGTTGTGGTTCGAGGGCCTGGTGGCCATTGAGCTCGCGGAGTCACGGTCTGTTCAATCTGGCTTGCAGTTGTCGCATTCGCCATAGTTCTGGAGCATTCCGGAAGAGGGCCGAATTGGAGTGGTAGGCCTAGTTACCACCGACTGTGTCAAAGGTCGGGAGTTTCTACTAAGGTATCAATGTTGGGTCGGAGATCTCCGTCGTGGTAGCAGCACATAGGCTTTTACCCCGCACCTCCACCAGTGCCACGTTACATCCTAACTGCAACCTTTAGATAATTGCGCACAAAGACGTCAAACTGATTCGATCAACGGCACTACGACTTCATCGTTTGCATCTTCGTCGTCACTTGAACAGCGGCCTATACAAGCCTGCCAGCATCTATGAAAATAATAATTGCAGAAGTTGTATATATATATATATATATATATATATATATATATATATATATATATATATATATATATATATATATATATATATATATATATATATATATATATATATATATATATATAAGATAGACATGGAGGGAGATCAGGAGGAGGCATTGGCATAAGAGTCATTGCACGCCAAACGTCTCCAGCTATTTTGACAATTATCTCACTCTTATTGGGAAAAAAAATTGTGCTGATTCGCTGCATGCAAAACAGTCAAACAGTAAAATATTTGCAAGTGAAAAGAAAAATTTGTCACGTTCCTGCCTTCAGAACTTCCTTGATTGTTATTTGCGTGTTGTTTAAAGAAAACTTCATTTTAAAAGTACCGTTCTTTCTTTACAAGATTGAGCCGACCGGTTATATAGAAGTGCTCGTCTAAGGTGTTTGAAACTCAGTCATATAGTGCAATATTACGCCCCGCCATGGTGGTCTAGTGGCTAAGGTACTCGGCTGCTGACCCGCAGATCGCGGGTTTGAATCCCGGCTGCGGTGGCTGCATTTCCGGTGGAGGTGGAAATGTTGTAAGCCCGTGTGCTCAGATTTGGGTGCACGTTAAAGAACCCCAGGTGGTCGAAATTGCCGCAGCCCTCCACTACGGCGTCTCTCATAATCATATGGTGGTTTTGGGACGTTAAACTCCACATATCAATCAATTAGTGCAATATTACTGTCACAAACGCCACAAAGAATTTAGCCAAAATGTGTTATGTCTGCAGTTTTTCTATTGCAATAGGGAACTTTTTATGAATATCTGAGTGGACAGTAGTTGCTCTACTGAAGCTACGTTTTGAATTAAAAAAACGATTTGTATAACTCTTAAGTTGCTTTTACGAGGAAAAATAAGAAAAGTCGCAAAGTCAAAGTTTTTCTTCGTAATGAGACGCAAATGCACCCCGTGGTTGTTGAAATAAAAATCACCTTTATACCTCTATTGAAAGCAAATAAGCAGTTTTTATGGAAAATATTATCAATATTTTTTTTGTTTTGAAGAACAAAATCACTCTTCAACC
Organism: Rhipicephalus microplus; assembly: GCF_043290135.1. Lineage (NCBI taxonomy): Eukaryota > Metazoa > Arthropoda > Arachnida > Ixodida > Ixodidae > Rhipicephalus > Rhipicephalus microplus. The sequence continues at coordinate 103,598,589 of NC_134709.1, read as the reverse complement.
TTCCTAACCACTGCAAAAAGAAATTTTGAGGTGGTAGCTGTCATATGACCAAATGGGAAGATGGGCGCTATGGTGTACAGCTGGCTGAATTTTCTTTTACTTCTTGCGATGGCATTCATCACATGTTTGTGGAGAAACTTTTGTTTCATTAAACATGCCTCACCTTTGAAGGAAAAAACTGATGTAATTCAAAAGCGTGAGTTCGTGTCGCAATATGGCGTTGTTGTATTCAAGTACACGCTACTTCACGTTTCTGAGAAGTTTCTGGAAATCGAAACTCTACGAAGCGAAGGGCAATTGTTTGTGAAAGCGATTCCAGGAAGAAATTTGGTGCGATTGCAGGAAACCGTGTACGCCTCGGTCTGGGTCTCTAAAAACACTTTTCCCCCACCCGTTCATCGCGCATTTTGATGAAGCAATGTAAAGAATTTGAAGCGCTCACTTGAATGAATTTCATTCTCTATTTATACATACGCCTACATAATAATAGCAGCGCACGAAATAACTGATCAATAGATGATTTAGAAAAGTGCGACAATGCGGACAAAATTAAAAGTTATTACAATAAAACAAGTTCGTACTAAGAACTAAACTTTATTCCGTATTGCACAGCAGATATACAGGATGTCTCACTTTTCACCTAAAACGATTAAGAAAAAAGAGTAACGGTGTTACATGACCCAACCTCGTGCATATTGTAGCCGGTATGCTGTAGCAGCCACTGCAAATGATTACGGCTAAAGCTGTTATGAAAGCGCAGCAAGTGTTGCTTTTGGCACCGTAGTTTTTTGTCCCCGCCACCACCAGTGCTCGTATCGCTATCGCGTGAAACAAAAAAAATAAACAAAGTAAATCAAGAACGCTAAGATATATGAAATTCAAACCAGGGTTCTCTGCGCGCCAGTCTAGCGTTTTACCACTGAGTGACGCCAGTATTTCATTCCGTTTTTTTCTTAACTGGTATTTATTACAAATTAGGTTTTCGTATAACATAGCCAACAAAATATCAAAGGCCGACCGGTGTGGAATAGGCATTACAAAACAAGTTACAAATAAATTGGCAGATCACACGCAGGGTGGGAATGAATCATGAGCGAAGCACGATTTAGGAAGGAGAATATGTCACTTAAAATCAGCACAAGGTAATGAAGCGGAGGTAAAATGCGGCAAATATGGCTTTTATGTCATAGTTATCATGTTTGGACGTCTTATATACCTTCGCCATCTATTCAGTCACCTGATACCAAATTTGGTATATGTGGAGCTAGCGAAAGGGCCGCGACCATGCTATGAGCATAGCATGGAGTAAAGTTTTACATGACACGCGGGTCGTGATTAACATGTTGGCAATAGTGACATACCTTCGTCGTCCATTCTTCCCCGTAATACCAAATTTGGTACCAAATGGTGGCGAGCGCATCATAAAGGGCCCAATATTTTGCTACGTAACGTTGAAGCGCGTGCTCGCGGGTCGCAGCTGTGCTACGCTAGCAAAACGAGAGCACTCTATAGTCTGATGCAAGGCGCGGCCGTCACGAACAGGTTCCGTCGGCGTGGCGCGGCTGGAACCAGCGCGAAATTCGACATGCTGCATTTCGCGTCGACGACGTTGCCCAGACAGCACGGCGTCTGCGTCTCCTCGTTACGGAGGGACGGCAGGCGTGCTCAAACGCGCATCCGTCAAAGCAACACAGCGGGGTTCAAGCCTGCGTGTATATGGCAGGCATATCGGCGCCTGGCGTGGCATGACCGGCGTGACGCGACGAAAGGTACGCCGCCCTGGACGCGTGTCTGGTCACGTCGAAGTGCATCGGCACATTAAGTGTGGCATGTAGTCACTTCCTTACATGACACGCATCTCATGATTGTCATGTCTGCATCAGCCAAATACCTTCATCATCCATTCACGTGACGTAATACCGAATTTGGTGTATGTGAAGCTAGTGAAACGGCTGCGAGCGCATCATAAGTGTAGCATGTAGGTACGGTGTTATATGAAACGCATTTCATGACTATCATGTTTTCTGCAGTCACATACCTTCGTCATCCATTCACGTCCCGTTATACCCAACTTGGCATATGTGAAGCTGGCAAAATGGCCATGAGTGCATCTTGAGCGTGGCATGTAATCATGCTGTTACATGACACACACCTGGTGATTATCAAGTTTGCCCCACTCACATACCTTTGTCATCCATTCACGTCCCGTAATATCAAGTTTTGTATAGGGGAAGCTAGTGAAATGGCGACTAGTGCATAATAAGTGTGACATAGAGTCATGTTTTTACATGACACGCTTGTCAGAAAATGACATGCGTGTCAGTTCGGAAACACACTGGAACACGCTGTTTTTAAACGCGAAGCATTGTTTAGTGAACTTCAGTGACTTAGAGTGTGTGTATCTATCTATCTATCTATCTATCTATCTATCTATCTATCTACCGATCTATCTATCTATCTATCTATCTATCTATCTATCTATCTACACGACTTTGTAGGTGGCAGTTGTGGTATTCTTCATGCGATTTATTGCGATATTGCAGTCACGTAACATGACTGCATGATGAACATATATAACTGGACGTATCATGAAAGTTAATAATTAGTTGTCAACAACGGTAACGTTTACACGCCTTAGCGTGTAATGTGTAATACCCAAAATTTGGTACGATGCGATGATTCTGCATGAGCAACATACATGATAAGTAGGTATATGAAAATCAGGACCTGCCTGCCATGTACAACATGCTTTACCAGTCACATTCATGGTGCGCTGACGGTATTTTCACTAACTTGATTTAAACCAATGATTGTAGTGCGTGACTTGACCATCTGACGAACGTAAGTCAAAAGTGACGATATGAAAATTTGCAAAAATGTCATGTGCAAAAAGACTTACATACCATACTTATTGCATGCCCACTGACGTTTCGCTACTTTGATATACACCAAGTTTGCTAATCCCTGACTTGAATGTATCCCGGATATAAATGACATGTGGAAATGCAGAAACCGTGACAAGTCATGTACAACATCACGAGCATGCAACGCTCATGATCGTTTCACTCATATTTCACTCACTCACTCGTTTCACACTTTCGCTCAAATGTGGTATTGCATGACATGTCCGTCTGCATGGTCAATGTAAATTACTCTGGCAATATCAAAATAATGGCATGTCATTTGTGAAAAGGCTATCATGCCGCGCTCATTGCATGCTCGCTGCCGTATAGTTAGCTTCATAATAATAATAATAATAATAATAATAATAATAATAATATTAATAATAATAATAATAATAGTCAGCTTGACTACGTCCACTACAAGACAAAGTGCTCTCGCATGTTCCGTCAGGCCCTGTGCTTGCTGCTGCCACTTTATACCCGCCCCGCCGCGGTGGTCTAGTGGCTAAGGTACTCGGCTGCTGACCCGAAAGGCGCGGGTTCGAATCCCGGCTGCGGCGGCTGCATTTCCGATGGAGGCGGAAATGTTGTAGGCCCATGTGCTCAGATTTGGGTGCACTTTAAAGAACCCCAGGTGGTCTAAATTTCCGGAGCCCTCCACTACGGCGTCTCTCATAATCATATAGTGGTTTTGGGACGTTAAACCCCACATATCAATCAATCACTTTATACCCGCAAACTTCTTAATCTCATCTGCCCACCTATCTTTCTGTCTCCCCCTAACCCACTTGCCTTCTCCGGGAATCGATATACACTAAATACGGTATTGCATTACGTATACATGACGAACATAGATGAAATGTTGTGGCATGCAAATCATCACATGTCATGTGCAACATCGCTTGCATGCCACGCTCCTGATTTCCATGTCATTAGCATTTGACTTTCCATGTGATATGCCGTGTACACCAAAAAGTTATAGTGGTAGTTCATGACGTTACCTTATGACGAACACAATTGCAAGTAGTCATTCATGGCCACTTGTCGTTCATGTTCGTCATACGTGCATGTACAGAACCACCAGGTATGCGCCGAATGCGCAGAAATGTTACTGCTCAAGCAAGGAGAGCGGCCTTTGTGAGCCTTTTTTTTAACACACTTTCGGTGATAACAACACTCTTATGATTCAGCTTAGAGTGTCGCAACACTTTGGGTGTTTTAACACTCTAAGCCGCAAAGGAGGTAAATGGGAGTGCAAATGGGAGTAAATGCTGGATTTCGTTCCTGCAACCAAGAGTTCTTTCGCGGAAAGATTAACTGCACGAGGAGGGTGCCATGTGTAAATTAAGGAACAAACGGTTAGGGCACACGGAGCAATCTTTAGTTTTATGGAACATTCTGGCGGAGTAGTGGCCTCGGAGCAGAGGTCAGCTTGCGCATAAGCAAAAGGTTCCCTAAATAGTTTAGCTGTTTATAGTTAAATTTAGTGTAGATTGTCGACAGAACAGCGGCAACTATGTCAGCACAAAGTAATAATCTTTATATAGCATAAAGAATAGCAAATGTGTAAGCCCACTCCTCTCCTCGAAAAAAAACGTAAATTATCAATGCATTGCGTGCTGTTCTCGGCAAGCTAACCCTCGTTGATGTATTAGTGTATTGTGGATGTGCTATCCTTGCGTGGTTGACAGCTGTTTCTTGTGGGGCACTCAATCATCTTTTCGCTGAGGTAAAAATGATGTGCTACTGGAAGTGCTGCGCTATTAAACTTTGTCGTGCCAACCAGGATAACGCCTAAGAAGTGAGTGTAGACAAGGATGCAATCTCTCCGCGAGAGGTAACCAGTGTGCTATTTAAATTTAGCGATCGCCGCTTGTTCAACACTCACCTTCTTCGCGAACAAAACCCGCATGGCTGACGAGTGCGCGCTACATTGAGTTGCGAGTGCTGCCCCATCTGCCATAGAAATACAAGCGCAAAGGCTGGGCAATTGAAACGTTTTAGCCTCAGTTAGGGCTCAACGTTAGCTGTAGTACGTAAAGCTGTGCAATAATTGTTTTATTATCTCTGCAGCACAAATAAGCATAGTTGAAAACATTTTCATGGACGTTAAAAAGAATATTCACTTAAGCTTCCCTATTATCATTTTCAAGGTAAACTAGTGCTTTTGGAAGGTTGGCTGTTAAACATTGCATGTCTAGCTTGACTTGGCACCGCTATATCAGATTAAACTCCAGAACGTTTTTTTAGCTTCATAACACGTTTTGAATTGTTCGATTGCATTAAGACGGGTTCTGTGAAGGAGCATTTTTTCTGTGAATACTTTTAGGCATATGGCATTTCCAACAGATGCAATAAGCAGTAACTGTAAGCACACGAACAGGTCTTTCGAAAATAATACATGCTTCAGCAATTACTTTTTCATAAAATTGATTACTGAGAGCGGCATGACTGCCAAGGAAAGCCAATATCTTACAGCTACGGACAAGCTTTCAGCAGGCGTCGATGGTGTGGGTGCAATTTTTAAAGTCATCTGGAGAGCATCGATTCAACGGAAACAGTGCATGTTTTATTGTCTCTCCTAAAGTGCTGCGGGCCCCGCCGCGGTGGTCTAGCCGCTGAGGTACTCAGCCGCTGACCCGCAGGTCGTGGGATCGAATCCCGGCGGCGGCGGCTGCATTTTCGATGGAGACGGAAATGTTGTAGGCCCATGTTCTCAGATTTAGGTGCGCGTTAAAGAACCCCAGGTGGTCGAAATTTCCGAAGCCCTCCACTACAGCGTCTCTCATAACCATATGGTGGTTTTGGGACGCTAAACCCCACATATCAATCAATCCTTAAGTGCTGCGAAGCAATCCTATCTTTTTAGGGGCGAAGCTTCTTATAGCGGCACCCGTTCGTCCCCCGTAGTATGTAACAAGTGTAACATTTTGACCTCCAAGGTGGTGCGGTGAGACACTTCTTCTGTGCGTCGTTGAACAATAAAAAATAGTTCTCAATGTACATGTCGATGGCTGCTAATGGGGAATGATATACAAGAGCGTTCGGCTTTTAGTTAACGCGCGGGCTGCGATCACCATTAGCAGCCATTGGCATGTACATTGAGCACTATCTGACAAGAAAGGGTTGCTACGTTATACTCGCTGGGTGTAACATCCTTAGCTTTAGAAAGGTTTAGCGAGCGTTGAGCCGCAGTGCCATGAATGTAATGAACTTGTATATACCATGAATGAACTCGAGGTGGTTAAAAATGAGAAGCAGATACGAAGCGGAAGCCATAGGAAAGTAAAAGCCGAATTCTCCGCCTCACATTTCCCATTAGCAGCCATTGGCATGTACATTGAGCACTATCTGACTGAAAAAGTTTGCTACGTCATACTCGCTGGGCGTAACCTCCTTGGTTTTCGAAAAATTTAGCAAGCGTTCGGCCGCAGTGCCATGAATACAGTGAACTAGTATATACCATGAACTCGAGGTGGTTAAAGGTGGGAAGTGGACCCGAAGCGCAAGCCGTAAGAAAGTGTGCATGTGCCACCTCTCGTTTAGTCCTTGGAATGCCCGCTGGATGGCAGTGCTTCTATATGGGGAATATATGATGAAAAGATGCGAGATGGTGGTACTTGGAGTGTTGAATAGATGGACGAGCGGACACATAGACAGATGCATGGATGGACGCATGAACGGACCCAGGGGCGGCTGCATGGACGAACGCAGGGACGGACGCACGAACAGACGCACGCAAGGACGGGCTTATGGACGCATGGACGGTGACACTGACGGACGCATGGATGGACGGAAGCAAGAACGAATGGACGGACGAATTCTTTGCCTCACTCTCCATGATTCACTCCGTGGATATGCTGCCATTTTTTTACACATAGAAGTTGCAGAATTGATGTGTGGCACGATGGTGCATAATTATTTCGAGTTGATGAAATATTTGGCTTCTTTCTATAAAAGGGGGGTCTTCACTCGATCGTGGAACGAAACGGGCGTGTTGTTCGATCGCTCCTCCCAGTTCCTTGACGCTTCCATGGGTTTTTGTCCACGGCGCTCTCGTTGAACAGACCTACTTCGGACTTTCCGGTGAGAACTTTCACAGCCAAGCCTGTTGAAAGTGTCTCGAAACCTGAAAGTGCTCTTCTCAACAACTTTCTGGTCAACACGCATGGCCGATGCATCGGCGTCTCCGTGACACCGCACCGACGCCGCTGCAACTTTCGGCGCTTGGCCGCGTTCGTGCGAACGCCGAGCGCGTTGTAGTGACATTCGGTGTGCGCCTGATCTACACTACTTAGGCATGGCTTCTCAAGTTTCTACCATTGAATAAGCAGAAATGAATGCTGCAGACACCAACAAATATCCAGTGGATCCGTACGATGGTTCTTGGTTCACTGCTACCCGCCAATGCAAGCCAAAGACCGCAGCAAAATCCGCAAGCGAGCCCTTGCCTGCCAAAAATCAAGTGATCCCGCGGCCGCACCCCTACCTGTGGATGACTTCAAAATGATCTTCCGACCACGTGGAGGCCTTCGCCTCAGTGAATGGGCACATCACGTGTTGGCACACGCCCTCTGCGTGACTGCTGGGCTACCAGGAGAAACAGTTAACAAGCTCCTTTTTCGCATCCAAGCGGAACGCAATATAGCCATCGCAAGCACACCAGACAAGACTATTGCTACAAAGTTGCAAGCCGTCACTGCACTAAATCTAGGATCGCATAGATATAAAATACAAGCTTATGTAGCCAATCCTGATAATTCTGGTAAGAGAGTCATCATCGGCCCCGAGAAGAATACTTCACCCACTGAACTCCTCGACGTCTAGGCACCCGACGCCGAAGTCTTGCACGCCCGAATGATGGGATCCACAAACACGGCGTTGATAACATTTGCAGGTCTTGAAGTTCAACGTCATGCTTACTACTACCGCGCAGAATACTGATGCTACATTCACTGACCTCGCAAACAAGTTTGCACAGTCTGCCTTCCACTTGAACGTAGGGCAGACGTGTGTCCAACGCCGACAAAACGCCAATTCCAAGCATGTGGAGTTGGAAAACCAGCGTAAAAGCACGACTGTACAACTCAATGCTTCCACTGCAAGGGTGACCACCCAGCTACGTACCCCAAACGTCCTGCGGGAGAACAGAAACCTCCAAACAAGTATTACGTCAAAAAAGCACTAGAGGCGAGCGCGTTAGCACCACCATCTACATTACCACCCAAGGGACACCGGCCTAGGTCCAGAACGAGGCGCAGCCAATCCAAGAGCAGAGGAAGTTTCATGACATGACCTTCGAGTCCTTAAACAACACGCCAGGAAACGCATCCAAAACCAGCACCACCACCCTGGGACTGATTACCCAAAAGAACAGAGCCACGAGTGCGGAGAGACCAGAATCTCCACCAGCCAAGAAGCCAGCGCCCACTGGACAGACGCCTCCGACTAAGGTGAGTTGGGCAGCGGGGCCTCCCAGCCTGAAATATTCTTTACCTAATTCCTCCCATCCGCCCTCTTCACACAACCACCCCAACGTACCTCTCACACCTAACGCACATACCTGAACTAAGCAAGAGCTGCAAGATGCCCTCACAAAACTGAGAGACTCGCTTAAGGCTGAAGTAACCAGCATGATCACTCAGGCAATTAATGATTCCCGTGCAGAAATTAGGGATATGTTAAAGGCCCATATCCAAGCACTTGTAACACAGCTAAAGCAGCACATAAAACAAAGCTTCGCGTCATTAAGTACAGGGCCCCAAGACTCATTTCCACTGGCTACAGACCCCAAAAGTCTGACCAAACGACCCCACCGTTACAACCACCCATCACTCTTAACTCAGGACACAGTCCAAAAAGAGCAAGATGGGCTCCCCTAGTCCTGCCTTCACCAAGTGGCAGTGTATCTGCAGGTGGTTTCGACGAAAGAAGAGCTCCCTGCAGCAGTACGCTGCCACTTTCGCGCACCCTCCGGATATCGCGGCTCTGCAGGAGACGCACTGCACACCTACCCTCTCTGGCTTCCACGCATTCACAGATCAACAAACACCATCATTTGTCGCAATACTCGTATTCAAACACTTCAAAACTGTAGAACACACACTGACGTCATCCATTTCACATGTTCTTGTTGATAATATTCCTCAGAAACGCAGTCAGCAGAGCTTGTTTATAGTAGACATATACAGCTCCCCTAAATCTAGGAGGGACGACTTCGGGTACCTTGTAGCGGAAACGTGCAAGCTAGGAGAACAAGTTGTGGTGGTTGGTGAATTTAACGCCCCACGCGCGTCATGAGGATACCTATTGGCCATGCGTAAAGGTACCGAATTAAAACGCCTCATCTGCAATCACAGATTTACACTGCTCACAGATCCGCAAGAGCCAACCAGAATTGGAACCAGCGCAACCAGATATACGTGCCTTGACCAAACCTTTGTGAGCGGACTAAGCAATTATAACTGGTCAAATCTACATGAAACGTTAGGTAGTGATCATTCCATCATTTCCACTACACTGCACATCTCCAACCCCCATGCTCCAGAGCGGAAGGTCCGTCTCACTAACTTAGAAAACAACGCTTTCAGACTGACAACAACGGGAGACCTTTAAATGAATGGCTACAGTGCCTGCAAGCTGACCATGGCAAAGCGACCAAGATGATAAGCACTACAACCGCAATTAATTCTAGATGTCGACCGGCACCTTCTACACCTGTGGGAAGCACGCAGAAGCCTGATAAAACGCTGGCGTAGGCAGAGACACAATCGCAAGCTGAAACTTCGCATTGCTCAACTCACATTGCAAGCCGAACAATACGCCAGAGAGCTCACGAGGAACAATTGGCACAACTTTTGTAAGTCACCTAATGGAACACTAAGCACTGCGCGCACGTGGGCTATACTAAAAACCCTTGTTGACCCGAAAAGTACCAGGTCCTACACGAGCAGTACCATCCAAACACTTCTTCACAAGCAGGATGGGGACGACAACAGCATCTTGCAGACGCCTCAAGAAAAGTACTTCGCTGCAGGTCCTCAGCCAAAATATACAAACTACCCATATACAGAGTCGACACCGCTGGATGCTGATATCACTGTGCATGAAGTTCGAGCTGCCCTTCTGAATGTCAAGCGCAACACAGCGCCATGGAAAGACAGCATCCAACATTCCCTCATACGAAACCTCAACGACGAAGATCTAGAACAGCTCACGGATTTTTACAACACTCACTGAAAATCCGGAACGTTACCCCAGGAATGGAGACATGCCGAAATAACACTAATTCCTAAGTCCGGCAAACCCCTAAAACTGGGAAACCTGCGACCAATCTCGTTGACGTCTTGCCTGGGTAAATTATTGGAGCATGGCGACCTCCAAAGACTGCAACCATATCTTGAGGCCCAGGGACTTTTTCCGGACACACTGTTTGGGTACCGGGCCTATCTTTCCACGCAAGGCGCACTTCTCCAACTAAAAGAGGAAGTAATAGACAGGCTCAGTTCTACGCAAACTAGAGCTCTGCTTGCCTTGGACATCCGCGGTGTGTTTGACAACGTCTCGCATGACCTAATACTGGAGAATCTCGCGTCAACACGCTGTGGACGACGAGTTTACGACTACGTGAAAGCATTCCTTAAGAACAGGACGGAAACTATAGGATTAGGCTCTCTTCGCAGTGACATCATTAAGGTCACGGGTAAAGGCACGCCACAAGGATCAGTGTTATCCCCGACACTCTTCAACATCGCCATGGCAAAGTTACCGCCTCTACTCGCCACCATTCCAAGTCTGCGACATGCTTTACACGCGGACGACGTCACTATATGGGTGACGAAAGGCTCAGACGGACAAATACAAGATGCCCTCCAAGAAGCAGTAAATACAGTTCAAGCATACGCATGAACAGGTGGTCTAACGTGCTCTGCAAATAAGTCGGAACTTCTACTCATTCGTCGTCCCCAGCGAAAGCCCGACAACAGCCCGAAAATCACAGTCACCTTAGAGGGCCATATAATTTCCTGCGTACAGGAACTCCGCGTTCTTGGCCTTCATATACAAACTGATCTCAAGGCAACGCACACCACGAAAATTTTAGAATAGCAAATTTCTCAAATCACGCATATGATCCACCGCATCACCAACCGAAGGCATGGACTTCAGGAACAAGGCATTCTATGTATAGTTAATGCCTGCATAGTAAGTCGCATCACCTACCACGTGCCTTATCAAACCCTAACGCTTGCACAAGAGAGAAGACTGGACATTCTCCTCCGTAATGCCGTAAAGGCGGTGCTTGAACTACCTATGTACGCATACAGCAATCGTCTTCTAGCAATGGGTGTACACAACAACCTGAAGGAACTAACCGAGGCACAACGTAATAGTCAGCTACGAAGACTCCACAGCACCCAAGTGGGAGAGCGACTACTCATCAGGCTAGGGTACCCTCCGAATCGATGTGGATACAGCACACCAGAGAAATTTCTACCCACTGACTTCCGAACAAAAATTAAAGTCGCGCCACTTCCACGCAATATGCACCCTGAGCTCAACGCTCAGCGCCGGCAGGCAAGGGTGAAAAACCTCATGCGCCTCATCAATCAGTCTCCTCCAAACACTTTTTTATACTGCGATGCCGCTAGACCCCACTGCCGCAGTTTTACACTTGGAGCAGTGGTGAACAATCATCACAACGTAGTAGCCTCAATCAGCGTACCTACAAAGAACATATCCGAAGGCAAAGAGTGTGCCGTCGCACTGGCGATTTCCCACGCTGCCATAAACCTTCCTCACACAGATGTTATTGTAATCTCTACATACTCAATGGATACCTGCCGTGCCTTCACAAAGGTTATTATCTCACAGCACACACACCGAATTTTGAACGCCACATTCCACACGCCACACAAGTTCCGACTTGTCTGGACCCCTGGGCACGCTTCTCTCTCCGGTCATGACTGTGCTCATGCGGGGAGAGAGGGAGCTATCCGAGAGAGATACCCGAGCACTCACTAACCAGGATCGGAGGAAGAGCTGTCCAACCCAGATTAGGAGGACACAAACACGGAACTTCTAGGATATCGAGACACTCTCGATTACTATAGACGAGAACGCATTCGGTACCCTCCACCACACCGCACGCTCACACGAGAAGATGCAACTGCGGTGCGTCAACTGCAGGCGAACACGTTTCCGAAACTCTATTTTCTCCACATCCTCCATCCCACTTCTTACCCTGACAAATGCCCTGGCTGTGAAGCGGTACCAACGTTATTTCACGCAACGCTAGAATGTCAGCGTCCGCCAGCCAGGTGCTCTGCCAACTCCTCTCCTATTCCTACCCTACAAGACTGGGAGGCCATGCTGCGTAATGAAAGCCTGAGTGGCCAGCGGGCGCTGGTTCAGCGGGCGCGGGACGCAGCAGTGGCTGTTGGAGCTCTGGACTGAGAGCTAACCCGACATTTTTCTATGCTTGAAATAAAAAGTTTCTCTCTCTCTCTCTCTCTCTCTCTCTCTCTCTGTCTCTCTCTCTATATATAAAAATTTTCGCTTTTTGACAATAAACATTGATTTTCGCTGGACGACAAAACCAACCGTGACCTGTACTTTGACAAGTGAGGAAGCTTGACACAGAGACGCCAACTTATAAAGAATATATATATTTACGTGCACTCATGAAGCCTGAAAATGCGCTCAAAGTGTGTGCGAAGAAATACCTATTTAACGTATTTTACATTTTTATGAACGTCATCACCGAATGATTGCTTGCAAAACATTGAAGACTTAAGTCTAATAAAAGATATCTTTCTAGTTTGAGCAACATATGGCAGGACACGCAGCGTCCAGCCGGTGTTTACATATGTCCTGGTCATTTTCACTGTGTTGAATGGCAGCAAAGTGAAACGGTAAAACGGAAGGCCAAAGCAGCTGAATATGAATAGACATCATCCTAGCACATGCTCTATAATCACAACATTATTAACCGAAATTATACTGCACGTGAAAAAAAAACTACACTGCGAACGTCAAACACACAGTGGAAAGTGATATCAAATATAACGATAGTCACCAACCACATGTGCACAAACGGCAAACTGGAAAAACAGTAATGGCCATCAAAACGACTAGGTTTGATTACACAAAGCGATCTAACAATTGCAATTCTTTGGGATGCAATGTCAACAAAGGCATGCTTGCGCATTTTTTGCTTTTAGCATTGAAGAAGCCCTCCATTATTTCCCTTTTTATTTCGTCGTAATACTTGTACAATATCAGTATTTCTATTAAGTTCGGCGTACATCCGATTTGCCCACCGTGTCAATTTATGTGGGATAGCACTGGAGCATGTTCCATGTGGGAATGAACGGCAAGTCTGTACTATACCACACCCTTTCTTTCAAGCAGTGTCTCGTCTGTTCTACGTAGCAATGGCCAAGGAGAATGATATTTTGTAAACTACACTTGTTATTCACTCAGGGAAACGATCAATGTGCCATTGACGACAAGCTATGCTCCTACTTTTGTGCATCATTGAACAAACTTTCGCCATCTGGAACGAAGACAAAAAAAATTGGTTCAACCCCATAACTGTTGGAAACCTTTTTACTTTGTGTGTCATGCGATGGAAGTAAGACTTTACACGCAGTAGGTTTACCCTGCCGCGGTGGTCTAGTGACTAAGGTACTCGGCTGCTGACCCGCGGGTCACGGGGTCGAATCCCGGCTGCAGCGGCTGCATTTCCGAAAGAGGCGGAAATGCAGCCGCTGGATTTCCGCCTGTGTAGGCCCATGTGCTCAGATTTGGGTGCACGTTAAAGAACCCCAGGCGGCCGAAATTTTTGGAGCCCTTCATTGCGGCGTCTCTCATAATCATATGGTGGTTTTGGGACTTTAAATCCCACATATGAATCAATTACATTCACTAGATTTTCTCAGCTACAGTCCGGCTATGTTTATTTATCATTACCTTTCATGCTCTGAAAAAGCCATTCACAGGCGACTAAATCACATCTGAGGGGCAGCTGCAATGTGTCAGTCGTCCCTCCTGGAGCCCAACGCTTTCTTCAACATCAAGGTGGTATGATCGTACCACTCCAATGCGCGGTGCTATAGTGCCTAAAGTATACTTAGTGGTGCTGTGATATGCTTAAAATTAACTACGCAAGTGTATTGTCCAGTAATCTTTCGCAGCACCACCAAAGTCGCAGTAGGAAAGGTTGACGTATGCGTGCGATAAAAAACGCCCCTGCTGTGGAGGCTACATTTCGGGAGGCCCGAGATGGCATTCGTACAATCGGGAGGTGAAGGGAAAATTCGGGAGTCTCCCCGGTGATTCGGGAGAAGTTGCAGGTAGGTATACTGTGGAACCTTAGTTCAAAGCAGGCGGGCAGCTTCAATAGGATATAACACAGAAAGTGGCCACACAACTTCTTTGGGGTTGGTGTGAAATACTCATAGGAAATAGAAAAGCGGCGAAAAGTTGAACGCTTGCCGCGTGTCATTGAACAGTGACAAAGCATCAGCCACTGTGACAGCGCCTTCGTGTTTAGTTTCAGCTCGGTCGATCTAGCTGATATTGTATCCCTGTTCGCTGACGATTACAAGGGAGGGGGGGGGGTTGAACTTTCACGCATGAGCTTAGAATGGACAGTATTCTGCAGTTTCTTCATCTACAACCGTTGTTACAAGCTGGTGGCGCCTGCGGGATCTACTCGCCTCGTGCCCGTAATAGCCTTCACCCATACGAGTCTGTGCACTCAAAGGTTGTGAAACGTGCGATTGCTTTAGTGTTCCTAGAACCATCATTATAATATTAGTGCCATCAAACAGTGATCGAGCTTCAACGCGCACTCAAGAAGGATGAAAGATGCGTCTTACACAAGTGTGATGGCAACGTTGGTCTCATAAGCTAGCTTCAGACTCTGAAAGGCAAGCACCAGAAGTGTACAAAACGACACAAAGAACATACATGTAGTAATGCCCTATTGCCTTAAATTGGCTTGTAATCTTTAGAATGTGGCTACTAGGTGCTAAATACCTATTGTATTTACTACCCTCCTCCATAAATGGTCTGTGATGTAGAGGTTTGTGTGTAAAGAAAATGAAAAGCTGCAATGTGAGAAGAAGTGTGATATGTTTAGTGCAGCTAGACGTGGTTCAGTAAACATCATTCCGTTATGTTGTTACAAAGTGTGCACTGGCCTTTCATGCCGCTTTGTGAATCATCGTTCGTTATTATTAGCAATCTTTCTCGAATAATTCAGGCTGCCATTTAGCTCAGCACTGAAAAAATGACATTTTCGAACTTTGTTTACACTGTCTACTATATTAAAGAAGAGCCATGACACGACCATTCGAGAAATATTGGAGGTATTTTACATAAAGTCCTTGGGTTCAAACTTCCCTACTGTGGCTTCCGTAACCTTAATTACCGCTGAATTTTATTTTTTGGATGTGCTATCATTAACGTGCTCGCTGATCAAGGCGTGGTGTTAGTCCTCATGCTGTGCGCAACCACGTTTTGCTGGTGACTGGTTGGTATAACGGAGCGAAATGACGTAATAAATCAAGTTAGTTGAGGGTACCATTCTATGCTCTATTCTTCTGCTGGTCGTTTCGCACTAAGAAAGCACTACGCATTCACACTATTTGCCCGGCATCGCATACCATAGGTGTTGTTAACAAGCACTGACATCGCACATAAATCATGCCTCCGCCATTTCTTCTGCATTGGAAAGCTATCACCATGTCCGCAATCAAACGCGCAGTTTGCGGGTAAGCAGCCAATAGACACAAACTGAAACAACATGATCTAAAGTAACTTGAAGATAATGGAGAATTCTAAACATAAAAATTCTAATACTTGCCAGTAGCACATTTGCAAGGTAAAACACTAGTGGTCTTGTGGCCGTTCCGTTACCCTAATATGTTGAGTAGTTAGCTATCACATGGCATATAATTTGCTGTAACGCAAACGTTAAAACATAACCTGAGAAATTATAACCATGTCATACATGTCATGAATGTCATCATAAAGCATGACGGGTTTTAATGTTTTTGTAGCCGTTTTATTGGTTTAATGTATACCAAATTTGTATTTCATGAGTATTCTGAACATAAATTATGAGTCATGCACGGTGTATACCATGCTAAAGATCAGAACTTGCACAACTAGAGTAGAATAGCGAATGAAAAGACAAAGCATAAATCACTAATTCACAAAAATTAACAATGAGTGCTGCAAAAAGCACTTCACCGCTTGCTTCACATTACGTAAATTTTATTTCTACAATGTATCTGCCGTTATAAGTTAGTGTTCGGTACGCTAATTTCTGTTCAATGTGAATAAAAAAGTCACAGCTATGCTGAAAAGCCAAAGCAATGAACGCGATAGCAACAAATTGAAAGGTCACGCACAGATTTTACAGCAGATCGAAACATGCCCCACGTTTCTCACGCGCAAAACGTACCCACAGGTACGGGTGCACGCGAACAAGCGTCTCATTAGTTACTTTGCTGTGTCTGAAAAGCGCGCGTTTTTCGCAAATGGAGACTGCAATGAGCGCAGCGACCTTTGTTCACATGGTAACTACACCAGAATTGTTCCAGGAAAAGCCCGAGGCCAGTCAAGACGTACGACCTTCCCATCTTCGCCGCTGCAAGAAAAGAGCGCGCGAGGGAGCGTCGCTCCCTTACGCGCCTCTATCTTGCCGGGCAAAGTACGTGCAGAAGATTAGAGCAGGCGCCGCCGCGCGATGTGGCGACGCGCGCTCTTTTCGCCATTTTGCTGGTAATGCTGCAAACAAAATTCCCTCTGAGCTACTCGTGAGCAGCGGTAAGTGGTAGATGTAAGTAGCTTGTCGTTTGAACTGTAAAAGATGTGCTCCACTCGCTCGCTGGATTCCGTGCCGACTGGTTGTGCCCTCGCGATCTCTGACGTCAGCGTAGCTCTGGCCGACTGGGATGGCCCTACGTCATCTCCTGGCGCTGACCTCCAACGACAGCGTAACTCTGACCTACTGGATTTTCCCTACGCTATGTCCTGACGCCGACAACAACTCTCGGAAGTCGTGCCCTGTCCTCGGACTACTGTGACCGTGTTTTCATCTTTCCTATCTCTCCTATCCCCTCGATATGTCCTCGCTCGCTGGCTCTCTCTCTCTACCTTTATTTCTATCCTTTTAATTCCTCCTCACCCCCATCCCCTGTGACATACTGTTGAGGTGTTGAACCCTGATGCAGACAGTTACGGGGCTCACTTTTCTCTTCTTTTCCATCCTATAACCACCTCAGGATGTGCTCCGGGGTGACTCATTCATACTGCTTTTGGTCCCCGATGCGTGTGGACGCAGGATGGAAGGCTCGTCAAAAGCTGTAAAAGTGGCCGGCGCTGGCCGTGGTTTCTCGTGCACATCGCTTCCCAAGGACTACCATTTAATTCTGCCACCACTGCCCTCAGGATAAGGACTCAGACGCGCGTTGGTTCTGCACTGCGACATCGCAGCGCGTCCGTACGGGCTTGATGACTTTCAAAAGCCATTCAAGAAACTAGGCATCATTCAAGAAATGAGCGGCATATGAGCGTCTCAGATGTCACACGTCTGGCTTAACATAAAGACAGGCGAGTCCAAGAAGACAATTCTGGAGGCTGACCTACTTTCCGTGAAAGACCGGCCCTGCGTCGTCGTCGACCCATAGTGGCAAGAGGGCCATCCCAAGTTGCATTGGATAGACTTTGACGTCAACATAGAAACTGTACGGCATGCCTTCCGGGAGTACGGTGAAGTTAAAGAAGTCAGCAGCGACAAGTGGAGAGACGAAGACTTCGAAGGAGTTGAGTCAACTGCAAGATTTCTTCAGCTATTACTAAAGGAAAGTGTTACTACGGATCGCATACCTCACCAGATACGTCTCGGGAGCTACACGGCACTGGGGGTCTTGCCAGGAAGAGTGCCGCTGTGCCTGCGTTGCCGGGACACTGGGCACATTCGTCGCGACTGCAGGGTGCCCAGGTGCGCTGGTTGTCGTGCTTTTGGGCTTGAGCAGGTGAACTGTACTCGTTCCTACGCCAGTGCAGCAAGCCGAGTAGCAAATGCCGACCACACTGAATTGCTGATGAATGAAGTGGAACCAAGAAGGCCGCGGCGTCAGAAGCAGCGATAGAGGCGTCTCATGCAATGGTGACCAGTGAAAGATAGATGGAGACACCTACGCAAGACACAAATGAGTTGAGTTGAGTTGTTGAGTTGAATAAACTTTATTTGCCCAACGTTTGTTGCTGCGCCCGGGGCTAGGCTGCCAGGGACACATTGTTCGAGGAAGATCTTTTGAGGTCCTCGGCGACCGCCCTGGCCCGCTGGACGGCCCACACCTGGTCTTCAAGGGCCTCGCTGAGAAGCGCGGCTCGCCATCGCTCAGCAAGGTGCCCATTTCGGTGGGTCCCTCAGTTGACGTCATCCTTTCTCGTGGCCTATCTTTATCTCTTTCGCATTGCCAAAGTATATGTGCCATATCGGCCCGTTCGTGCACGCACCACCGGCAGCCACGTGACGGGTGCAGCGTGGGCCATAAGCAGTGCCTATGGTAGGGGTTGTTGAACGTGCCCTTCTGCAGCCTTCTCATGTCCACCACCTGCGACCTGTCCAGGCGCACGTGGGGTTGCGGAAATTTCTTCCGGTCTTTCCTATAGTGCGCAAGCACGTCGTGGTACGTGGCAGGGAATTCTTCTCCATAGCAGTCGGCGCACCTCTGTTGTCTCGCCTCTTCTGCACCAACTTCAGTTGCTGCAGCAACGGACGGGGGGGGGGGGGGTAATTTCGGCATTGCCAGTGCCTGTGGGCACCACCATGCCTCGGCCAGTGCTCCTCCCAACCATGGTGGCGGCTGCTCCCTGGGTGGCAGCGTCGCGGCGGGTAAGCTGCCTCGCGACGAGATGGGCGCGCTCGTTATGGTTGGGTGGGATGCCGGTTAGTCTTTGGCTGTTGGCGTTGTTGCTGCTAGTTTTACGGCTGTTGTTGATAGTTCGACTGTCTGCCATGTGAGGGGGAAACCACTTGAGGGCCTTGTCAGTAATCTTGCCTGACGCGAAGTCCCCAGCTCCGGCGTTAAGCATTCGTGCCACCTCCTCGGAGACCCAGCCTTTAATATAGCTCCGAATTGCTGATTTAGAATCGCTAATAATCAGGCTGTCATACGCACCACTGTGGAGTACCGCTAAAGCTATGGCCATTTCTTCTGCAGCTTCGGATGATGGCAGCCGTGCTGATGCCGTGACCCGAAGCTTTCCTGTTGTATCCAGGACCTCCTTAGAGAAAGCAGGTCCCACCGCCGCTTACCGGACTCACTGTTGATGTTGCCGCTGTCGCTGCAGTCGTTGTTGTCGTAGCAGTGGCAGTGGTGGTAGTGTTAGCGCCTCGACTTCGCCTAGCTCGTTCACGGGTAGCGGCGGGGGTTCCGAGCGTCCCCCATCGCCACCACCGGCTGACAGTGGATACCTGGCCGCATCGAGGAAGAGGACACTCTCTTGGCTTCCATGCGCCTACATTATTGCTGCAGCTCTGCATTTGCGTCGTTACAAGTCGTGAACGGGGTGCATGTTTCTGGGGATATTTTCTGCCAGTATGGCGTCCTTGACTTCCGGTAGCAATGCTTCCTTCGGTTCACGTGCCTCGTGATATCAAATCCCAAGCAGATCGAGAATGCGTCTTCCTGTTCTTGTGCCAGACAACCTCTCCAGCTGCGCGATCTTCTGCGCTTGTGCTATCTCGTCGATCGTCGAGGGTGTTGTGCACACCCAGCTCCAGAACCCTACGGGTTTCCGTGTACTATGGCACACCCAGGGCTACCTTCAAGGCTCGATGAATCGCCGCGTTCAGCTTCTCGATTTCACTTCTGTTCCAGTCGGCATACGCGGCGACATACGCTATGTGGCTCAGCGCATACGCATGTATTAACTTTGTCACGTTGTGTTCCTTTAGCCCTTTTCTTTTTTTCGCTACCCGACGCACAAGGTACGTTGCGACGGCCACTTTTTTTTGCAGTCGTGCTACCAGCTGGTGGTTCGCACCGTTCTCTCCCAGCCACAGGCCGAGCACTCATATTTTGGACACCGTTGGTATTTGGGTCCCCTCCTTCGTCATGACGCGGATGCCCAAGCGACGGGCGTCCAGTACAGCCTGCGGGTGAGGCCTTTTCTTGCGTGGTCTATGCAGGAGTATTTCCGATTTATCGGGAGAGCAGACAAGTCCCGTGCCTTCGAGGTGCCGCTCCACGGCCCGGACGGCCTGCTGCATTCTCTCTTGCATTTCACCAATGCTCGTATTCGCTGTGGTCTACATGGTCAGGTCGTCTGCGTAGATAGTGTGATTGATGCCCTCTATTGCGTCGAGATGGTCCAGTAGTCCAATCATGATGAGGTTGAAAAGCATGAGAGAGAGCACAGATCCCTGTGGCGTACCCACACCCCCCATGTCAACTGTTCGTGGTGGGGCACCGTCGACTTTCACCGCTACCTTGCGTCCGGTCAGGAAGCTACTGACGTACCGGTGGAACCTTGAACCAAGACCTAGTTGGCTGATCTCGTCCAAAATGGCAGCATGTTTTACTGTATCGAAGGCGCTTTTGAGGTCTAACCCGAGCAGGGCGCGCACGTGCGTGCTTGGTGCGTTAATGACCTGTTCCTTGATTTGCAGCATAGCATCCTGCGTCGAAAGTCCTCTGCGGAAGCCGATGATGTGAAAGCCGAAGGCATCCCGCTTCTCGAGAATCGTCGTCACCCTGTTGAGGCAGGCGGGCTCCATGACTTTCCCAATGCAGGACCTCAGAGATATCGGCCTCATATTTTGGACCTCAAGCGGTTTACCTGGCTTGGGTATTAGTATGACATGCGCTGTCTTCCATTCTTGTGGAATACGGCCTTCATTCCAGCATGCATTGATATACTGACGTAGCTTCTCGATGGCGTCATCATTCAAGTTCCTCAGAAGTTGGTTGTTGATCTTGTCGGGACCGGGCGCCGATTTAATCTTCAGTAGCTGGAGGACTGCTCTAATTTCCTGCATAGAAAATTCCGCGTCTAGTTCCTCGTTGGGAGCCCCACAGTATTCCATGTGACTCTCGCCTGCCGGGCGAGTGAGGTGCGTCTGGATGATCTCCTCCACGAAAGCCTGCGGGTCATCTTTGTCTTGTGTCGCAGCTTGGCCATCGGGACACGAGTCACCGTTCTCGTGCTGGTTGGATCCAGCCGGTGCCTGAGAATCTTCCATGTGCGCCCTGCACTCATGTTTCCGTCCATCGTATCGCACAGCTCCTGCCATTCCTGTTCACACAGTCGAACGCAGTGGGCCTCAATCTCTCGGTTGATCTCGGAAATCTTCTGGCGTATCTTCCTGTTCAGTTTTTGCTGACTCGCTCTTCGCTGCATAGATTTCTTGGCCTCTACAAGATGCGCAAGACAGCTGTCCACCCTGGACGGCTCGGGAACGCTGTCGCGACGCTTCCGCAGGGCCTGTAGCCACCTTCAGGCTCTTTTTGCCTGTGTGGCGATTCTATTTCTTTTGTAGCTTTTCCTACGTCCGCGATTAGTTTCCTGCACCATTCCTCAATATCCCCGATTGACCCTTCCTGCTTCTCTCGTTCTCTTTGCTCTCGAAACTTGTCCCAGTCCACGACTCTAGCTTTTTGGTAGCCGTCCATTTTGCCTCTATTCTCTCCCATTGTCATACACAGGACTCTGTGGTCGCTCCCCAGATACTCAAAGGTGTTCGACCAGGTGATCACGCCCGCGTCTGACCAAATGGAGAGATTAGAGGACGTGTCGCGGCACGCACCCTGTCCAATCCGGGTGCGCGATGCCGGTTCCTTGAGTAGAACCAAGCCAAACTCGTCATTCAGTTCGGCTAGCCTCTTCCCTTTGGGCGAGTCGGCTCCATATTCCCATTGCGTGTGCGGTGCATTGAAGTCTCCGAAGATTAAGAGGGGACTGGAGGTGGCCTTCGCCATCGCTTCGCGAAAAAGTGCCAAAGTTGTGCGTGAGGCTCCTTTTTGAAGGGAGCTGTACACGTTAACCACGAATAGGCCGGTCTTCCAGTTTCAAATGCAGGTCACGACCTCAATCAAGTTGTGGTGTATGTCCGACTACTTGCTGATATCAAGTGTCGATAAAGGTCGATAAAGGTCGATATATGGTCGATAAAGGCCGTCCGTCTACTAACTAGGGTACACACCTTTATGTCCTTCCGCATGCATTCACACGGAGAGCCACGTGCCACATAGCCTGGTAGCTAGCTATGTGGTTGCTGAAGTTGCTACTGCTGAAGTTGTGTCGCGTTCACCGGCAGCTCCATGGGACGAGGACGCGCCAGAGGATGGGGTCTTTCGCGCGGTGTCCTCCCTTTCGCTTAAGGATTTCGTTCAGTGTCTGTTGTAGCTCCTCAATTTTCCGCGTTGATTTTTCATTCTGCTTTCTGGCCTTGGCCAACTCTTGTCTAAGCTCCTTATTCTCTTTCTCCATGTTCTCCATCCTCGCTGCCAGGGCGGGGCCGGCGGCTGCCCGCGGGCGGCTAAAGAGAGGGTGCCCCTGTGCAAAGTCCGCCTTTGTTCCCGTGACTATGTCAAGCCAGGTGATTTTGCGCAGCCCTTTCTGTTTCCCGCCAGGTGTGGCACCTCCTATATCTTGTTGGGGTTGGTGTCGGTTCTCGCTGCGGCTTCTGCTCCGACTCCGACATCTGCTCGTACTACGACTTTTGCTCCGTCTTTTTACCGGCGAGGGTGATACGGATCTGGTTTAACTACCCATGACCTGTTGGGAGCGGGTTCGGGATCTCGAGCGACTAGGGCGGCCTTCTTCCACCGCACCAGCATTGCTATCCGATGGTGACTAGGTTCGCTCTTGAAAGTCTCTTAACCTGGCCTTCCACCTTTTCTGCTTCACTATGGGTGGCACCTTGTATTTGGCCTTGCACATGCGGTCAGCCGTGGTGTGCGCCTCACCACATATTCGGCACTGGGGCGTACACTCGTGTCTATTGATGGGGTTCTTTAAGCCACAAATTGGGCACAGTTTGATATCTGGTCTTGGCCACACGTCAGGTCTGTGGCCGAGCCTGCCACATTCCTTGCAGAAGTCCCTCTGTTTCCGGTACAGAGATACTCTTATCATAATGCTGTTGAAGTAAACCCACGAAGCAACTCGGTTTCCTTCATAGAGCAGTATCACGTTTGTCGTACTACCGAGCCTCTTTGCAGCCTCTTCGGAAACAAAAACTTAAAACATTATTTCGTATAATCCAAGGGATATTCAAAATACCTAAAGACGAGTACATACGCCTTCCCGGAAAACGTAGCACTATATTAAATTGTGATGCCCCCATTGAACCTTTCAGCGCTGACACTGACATCTTTCGGTGGTCATTTTTTCCGGATGCTATAGAACAATGGAATTCTTTACCCCAACATGTTATTAATAGTACCAATGTGCAAACTTTTGACAGAGAAATTGATGCTTATTTTGGTAATGGTTGAAGTACTGCCCATTCTGTTTTCCTGTGTTTATTGCTCAGTAGTTCTTTAGGTGTTCTGTTTGTACTCATATTATACTTCCTCCCTGTTATGACCCTCAAGCGAGGGTGGACAGTATTATTAAATAAAAAATATGTTAGAGAGGGGTTTCTTGTGTTCACCAGTGCTTCCACGAGCTGATTTTGATTATATTTAAGAGGTACAATGCGTATGATTCCTTTTGTCATATTCTCAGGCGCTGAAACATATGCGTTCGTCTAGTACCTCTTTCCGTTGATAGTCAAAACCTTTATCTTGGCGATTTTCGTCGCAGTGCTTTCCTCCGGTGTGCTTATCACCAAATTCTTTTGCGTGGGGTTGGGGCAGATTGTGATCATCTAGTCGCCACCCACTCCTGCTCCGTTGCGTATCGCCTCATCAAGACTCGCACCGCACGTGCTCCTTATATTCAGCCCGTCCCTCGGTCGAACAATTACCTTGATATCGTCCCTGGGCAGTCTGGGCATCTTGCTTGCTCGTAGAGCCTTGCTGACATTGCTTCGGCGGCCTTGGTGCATCGGGCTTGGTGAACGGGCGTCTTCTTGTCTCGCCACCTTGTCTTGGCTCGCGCGTCCTCTTTTTTTCGTGTAACTTCAATCCAGTCATCTGCAACGCTGTCAGCGTCTTCGTCTTCACTCGTGGAAACGCTTCTTAGTTCTGTGGTCCGTGGCTTTCGCTATCCCTGCCTCGTCTACATCCATCTCGGCTGTTCTTTCAGTCTTCGAGTTGGACGATGTATGCGCCAGGCCCAACCGCCGTTAGGCCTAGACGCTCACTCGTATAGTTCTTGCAGTTTACGAGCCTTAAATCTCGTAAAGCTCACGCTCCCCCAATAAAGCTGGTATCCGTGGGTTCGCGATGACTTGATCTGTCCGATGGTGTGCCACTTTAGAGAGTAGAGTTCGAAAAACCTCCGCAAACAATCACAAATCGACGAAGTCGATGTGATATGCGTTTGCTCCGACACAAATGAAAATACGGTTATAAGCACTCCAACACAACGTCGTTGACTCGACGGAGACCCAACACAAGCCTGAACCAATCATCGGCCCCGACGCTACTGTGGATATGAATACAGTTAAAACTATGCCAGTAAATCGACACCTGAATGATTGAGACGCGGCGTTCTAGCAGCGTCCGACCCAGGAAGATCAAGGTCAGTGGCGAGTGGCTGATTCTAAGAAGTCTCGGTGTGCTAGCCTCCTGCGTTCGTCGTCGTTTTCACGCGGTGGCGATTGGACGACGCCTTAAGCGTTGGCCGGACAGTGGGTTAGGTGTTGGTAAAGTAAGCGTCGTTTGCTCGGCTTTTTCTCATCACGATGGCGATGATTAGATTCTCGACGCTAAATGTACGTGGGCTTTCTGCCAAATGGCAGCAAAACCAGCTTTACCGCCTGATTATAGAACAAGATCTAGACATCATCACTGCACAGGAAACTGAAGTAGAGAGTGAAGAGCACGCTGAGTGAATGGTGCAGCCTTTCACGAGACTGTTTAATGTGTGCGTTTGTCACGTGGTGGGTACGTCTGCAGGGTGCCTTTTGTTAATTCGGCAGAGCCTTATTGTGAAAGTGGACTCCGTAACTATATGCGAGGCGGGTCGTTTTATTATATGTGATCTATCCTTACCAAAAGAAAAATGGAGACTGATGTGCGTGCACGCACCCACTGTGGTTCAAGATCAAAAGGATTTTTTTGGAAAAACTGGATGTGTATTTGAAATGTGAACGTAAACTAATATTGGCCAGGAATTTTCACTGGGTTTGTTCGAGTATAGATAAATCAAGTTTTAGGCCATACAGAGATTCAAGCGCTGCCGTTCTAATCGATATGGTGGCGAAGGCTCAGCTAGAGGACGTAGGTGAATGTCTTTGCAGTGGAAAAGGGGTTACGTTTACCCACTTTCAGCGTTCAAGCCATGCAAGACTTCACAGAGTATACGTGTCTTCTGAAATAATTCTTTCTTGCCGTCATTACAGTGTTACACCTGTTGTGTTTATACATCATTGTTTGGTTTCATTCTCAGTGGATAAACTTAAAAGAAATGAAAAACGTTTTTTGTGGAACCTCTGGAAGTCTAATGTAAAGATATTGAAGGATGAAGAGTGTTCTCGCATTTTTTTAGAGGGCATAGAAGACTTAGCAAACAGAACTTGAATCCTGGGGACATAAGTGGGAACTTTTCAAACAGACAATTAAACTGAAAGCACTTGAGAGAGCAGAATCCTGTGACATGCTGAAAAAGAACTTGAAGTGCGCTTGCGTGAAAACTTGCAACAGTTAGTAGCGGAAGAATGTACTCAGGCAGATAGATTTTCAGAAGAAATAGACAGAACTAAACAGAAGCTAGAGGTGGTAGACCGAAAACGTTATCGCTGAGCATAGATTCAAGCTGAAGCACAAAACTTTGTAGCGGAAAATTCCAACAAAACGATCAATTGGAGCTGAGAATAGACATGTCTGTGAAATTGTAATAAGATAAATAGGATATAAGAGAACAAGGTACCATATGAAAAAAGCAGTAGCCGGTGCGTATTTTGATTATTACAAAGAGTTGTTCACACCGACCAGTGTACACGCAGATCGTTTTAATAGTGATTACATTTCATTATTGCCAAGACTTGATGACGAAAGGAAGGAAATTTCAGAATTGCCTACAACAGAGCGAGAAGATGAAAAAGCAATTGATAAGTTAAACAATGGTAAGTCTCCAGGACCTGATGGCCTGAGTGGTGCAGTATACAAGGAATTTAAACACGTAATTTCACCTATTTTGAAGGAGATATTTAACGAGGCTTTTAAATGTAAACAATTTCCACCATCGTCCTTGTCAGCCCACACAGTCCTAATACCTATAACAGAAGATTCCGCGAAGCTGAGAAGTGTTACTGCATATAAACCAGTTAGCCTAAGTAATGTTGACTACAAAACATTGATGAAAACATTGGCCAGAAGACTCCAGACAGTTATGGCAAAACTGGTTGGGTCCCACTAAACTTTTGACATAAAGGGAAGAAAAATAATGATTAACATAAGCATAGCACTACCATTTCTAGAAAGTTGTGACGCTTTGCATCTCAATGTTGTCATGCTTTAAATTGACCACGAAAAGGCATTTGATCGCGAGCCGCACGACTTGCTCCTTTCATTACTTGAGCACAATAACGTAGGGAGTTTGATTGGCGATGGAGTGCGCATGGCTTACACATGATGCACGACGAGATTGGTAATAAAGAAAACTGCGGGTGAGCGTATACCTGTGCTGCGGTCAGTGAGACAGGGGTACCCACTATCACCCCTGCTTTTTGCTCTTTTTATCGAACCTTTCTGTTTAAGTGTAATTGTTAACACTGCAATAAGCGGCTTTAAGTTGCAGGCAGCTGAGGTTAGCCTCCTTGAATGCGCAGACGACATTACAGTTTCCTGTACAAAAAATGAGAGTAAAATACATGCTGTAAATGCCGTGAAAACTTTTTGCGAGCGAGTGGTAGTGCCGGGAACTGGGACTAGTTCCTTGACTTCTGGCATGGGGGATGGGACGTCAAGCCAAGAATATTTCTATACATTAAATGGCAGGAAACACCAGTGAAGTATTTAGAAGTGCCTCTAGAGTACTATCACGACAGTGAATTGTATTCGAAAAAAGAAACACAGGCATCGCGCAATAAGGTAGCGAATTGGGAAGGTTGGGGTATTTCGATATACGCCGGGCCACAACGTGCAGCTTGTTTCTGGTGAGAAAGCTGTGGTACGTAATGCTGCTTTTGCGTTGCAGTAGAATAAGTGTACAGAAAATACACAGAGTACTTGCAATATTCAATCGGAGCTCTGTCTGGGAAAGATCAAGCCGCACAAACCTCTCCAGAAAAGTTAGAGATGGCGGGCTCGGATTAGTTCATTTGTACATAAGACAACTTGTCAATCGTTTCCTTTTTCTGCGGGATGTAGATGACCCTTTTCTAGAACTGTTATACAACTAAGGTTATCCAGAGTGCTGCCGGGATTTCTCGTATCGCCGTCAAATGTTCAAGGACCAATACAATGGCATATAAAGGAAGTTGTTTCGTCTTTCCACATTTTGTCAGATTTTTCGTTAGAGTATATGGCTGAAGTTCCACGTAAAAAAGACCTTTTAGATGTTTTTCTGCCTGTACCATCGTGCTGTCAGCTATATTGCGCAAGCCCAGGACGGGATGTTCTGAAACGTGTTGAAAGATGGATTGTAGAGTCCGGGGTGAAAACATTTTTTTCTCAAAATACATACTGGTACCTTACAGTTAAAATGTGGTTGCAGGATAGGGGAATATTCGTGCCATGGAGCACACATTGCCACTTGTGTAGTAAACCAGAAACAATTGCACACGTGTTTATTAATTGCTGGAGCGGGGCTTCTTCTGGGGCTTATTGCAAAGAACCTTGATAAACAATTACCGTTGTGTCCACACGGCATCCGTTTCTTTCGGTTAAAAACGAGGCAGGCGTAACTTGTAATCTAATCATGCTTCTGGGCCTGCACAGTATATGGAAAACCCGGTGTGCCTTTGAAAACGTGGATGTAGAAGTGCTGTCTGTGCGCCAATATTTTTGCGAATCTGTGTGCCATTTTTTTCAAGTGCTGATGGGCCAACAGGATGTACCAGACTGGATTGGGTGCATTTATCAATTGTTACAAATGCCCAAGCTCAATGATGACCAATGGTGAGCAAGAGCTGACGGTACCTTAATGAATTCACTGAGTGTCCTTTGTGACGCACTTGTATTTTGACCAATATGTAAATATGTAAAATCTGAACAGTCGTGATATACAAGGCACTAAAGAAAAAATAGGTAAACGCACCGGGTTGGCACAGTGGTTAACGCCTTGCTTTCACGACGCAGAGGCCCCAAGTTCGATTGCGGGGGCTGAAATGCTTTTTTCTGGATTTTTTTTCCTTGCGTTTTCACATATATAGATACTATACATATACGATGCTTGTAATCAACGCCGGACCCGACGCCACCAGTGAAATCCAGCCGAAGGTGTCCATATGATTGCTCTTGCAATTATAATAAAATAAGTTGTCACGTGATTTATTTACGTACAAACGTACAGGCAGGCCGAGAAACATCAACAGACCGAGGAACATCCGCAGCCCGCAAACCCAAGCCAGCACAAGCTCGGGTCGAGCGCATATATCACTGACGCTGTGGCTTGCCTTCCTCGCTACTTTGTCGTCGTCTCGTACTGTTCACTTCATTGGCCCTGGTAAAGAGCGTAGCCGTCTAGGCGATTTAGGGCGAAGTCAGTATAGCGGGGACATAATAGGGCTTGAGGCTACTCACATCTACAATTTCTCTACCACGACGACGTAAATCACGAGGTGGTGCTATTTTTTTAATGTCTGATTTATTAAACTGCCGATCAAGATAGAAATTGTTTTAAGTTTCCAGCTTTAAAAAGCAACCATTACATGAAGCCGCAGTTAAATTATCTAAAATGTAACTTTGATCCTATACTTTTGTCTAGGTCGCGAGTTATTCGTATGCCATAAAAGCGAACATTGTGCAAGAAAAAATGTTCATAAGAACTACGTTACATGTTCTGTGACACCTCTTGACTGCGTAAATACCAAATAAACAAAATTATTGAGAATAAAACTTAGGTCACCATGGCGAGGGGAAAAAACGAGGAATTGAGAGCTGTTGCACGCGCTGTGTTTTGCTCCATCAGCTCTGAAACAATTGTTTCTAGCCTAAATTACCTTAGACGAGACAGCACAAAATTTTTCATACTGAAAGCTACATGCCCCGTGAATACTTGACAGCCGGCATTGAAGGTGGAACGCATTTTGTGATTTTCTTGCTCGAAAATTTATCCCGATGGCAATTATAGGGACACTTTCAGCTGGATTTTGCGGCCGGCGTTGACGTTGATGTCATGCACCGTATATCTATACAATATTAATAAAAACGCAAGAAAGAAAAAATCAAGAAAAATGGTTGGCCTCGAATCTGCATGTTACACTGCAATGTCGTCGAAAGACGTTAGTCTTGCGTCTGGAGAGAATGAATAAAACGTTTATTTGTTGTTCTGCGAAAAAAAAATTGGTGAATGGTATTTTGAAGGCGCTGCGTTAGTGCCTCGAGCACGTAGTGGAGGTGAACAAGTGCCTCAAGGCACGTTAGACACGAGCGCCATCTGGCAATTCAAAACCGAAGGAAGGCGTGCGCGCCCGCGGATAAAGATGCGCGCTTGCCTCGGAGGTGATAAGGTATAGAACGCAAAGCGATGGGCAGGTGCCACCACCGTATCGTCTTAGCGAAGCGTTGCAAGCACTTACCGTTTCGAGCGTCACGTTGTACTGTCAGCGCAGCATGATAAACACTACGGTCATTCGAATTACTTGCATGTGCCTTCTCTAGTATAAAGGCACACATCCAAAACATCGACGTGTTCTTACGGTGCCTCAGATATGTGCAATATATGCTTTTTAACTGACAATCGCTAAAATATGAACGCTGAATCTTGAGCAATATTGGTAGGCGCTGCGGATGGGGTTGGCCGTTTGATGCCAATTGAGGTATCAGTAAGGACGGACAAACGGGCAAATATTTACGGGGAATAAAGTATACACTGGCGAGCAAATGCGTACTAGCGAATGTACTGGCGAGCTAAAGCGTACAACGCTGCTGCAGTCCGAGCACGGTCACGTTCAGCACTTCGTCGTTGTCATCCTCAGGCATCTACTTAGCCCGTGACATTACCCGCCGGCGCCAGAAGCACCGTCCCGGTGCTATCGATTCTCGAGGCGTGAGTAGTATGGTTTAAGCCGTGAGACGTGCACTATATTGGTCGGGACTGAAGCTGGTACTGACGTGGTATGGAGTGGAGCTATCTCATAGGTCACACTGGTGACCTTGCGTATGACGCGGTAGTTGCCAACGTAACGGGACATCAGTTTTTCGCAGAGACGAACACGACGTGATGGTAGCCACAGCAAGACGAGTGACCCCGGAGAGTACTGTACGTCGCGGTGCCGGCGATCGTAAGCACTCTTTTGGTTAAGCAGCGAGGCACATAAACGATCTCGGGTGACTTGGCGGGCGATGTCAGCTCGGGCCAGGGCATCACGAGCATAAGCAGTCGATGAGGAGCTGTCAGACTGGAGCATGGTGTCCATGGGCAAAGGCGGGTCATAACCAAACAGTAGATAAAAAGGTGAAAATCCAGCTGTATCATGACGTGAACTGTTGTATGCGAAGGTAACAGAAGGTAAGTGGATGTCCCAATCTTTGTGATCCTTGGAGACGTACATCGCTAACATATTCGTCAGGGTACGGTTGAGGCGTTCCGTGAGGCCGTTGGTTTGCGGATGGTATGCTGTAGTGAACTTGTGGTGAGTAGAGCAGGATCGAAGGAGCTCGTCGACAACTTTAGATAGAAAACAGCTGCCACGGTCGGTGATCAACTGACGAGGAGCACCATGACGCAGAATGATTTCATGAAGAAGGAAATCGGCTACATCAGTAGCGCAGCTGGTGGGGATGGTGCGTGTAACGGCATACCGCGTTGCGTAGTCGGTAGCAATAGCAATCCACTTATTACCGGTGGCCGACACGGGAAAAGGTCCTAGAAGATCGAGGCCGACTCGAAAAAATGGCTCATCTGGTACTTCAATGGGCTGGAGGGTACCAGCAGGCCTCAGAGCAGGTGCCTTGCGGCGCTGGCAGAGGTCGCCTGCCGCAACGTACTGTCGCACAGAACGGTAGAGGCCAGGCCAAAAGAATCGGCGGCGAATGCGGTCATACGTGCGTGACACCCCTAGGTGTCAAGCGGAGGGGGCATCTTGCAGCTGGGCCAAAACGTCTGAGCGAAGATGCACAGGAACAACGAGTAAAAGCTCAGCACCATCAGGGCGGGTGTTGTAGCGGTGCAAGATGTCGTTGTGAAGAACGAACAGTTGTAAAGAGTGGTCAGGGTGGGGAGAGTGCAGACCATTGATAATAGCACGCAAAGAGGGGTCGCGGCGTTGTTCAGCAGCTATGTCGGTGGAGTCGGTAATTGAAAGAACGAGGGCCTCTTGTTCATCTTCCCTCGTGTCAGGGGGATCGACTGGGTAACGGGACAAGCAGTCGGCATCCTTGTGAAGTTGTGCGGATTTATAGGATACGGAAAAAGTGTACTCTTGTAAGCGCAGCGCCCAGCGACCAAGGCGTCCCGTAGGGTCCTTGTGTGAGGAGAGCCAGCAAAGCGCATGGTGGTCCGTAATAACTGAGAATGGTCGGCCATACAGGTACGGTCGGAATTTCGCAATGGCCCAGACGAGAGCTAAGCACTCGCGTTCTGTGATGGAATAATTTTGTTCCGACCGCAACAACAGTCGGCTTGCATACGCGACGACGCGGTGCATGCCTTGTTGCAGCTGTGCCAGCACTGCGCCTATGCCGTGGCCACTGGTGTCAGTACGAAGCTCCGTGGTGGCAGATGGGTCGAAGTGTGCTAGGACTGGTGGATTGGTGAGGATGTCAATGAGCGACGAGAAGGCATTTGATTGCTGTTGGCCCCAGGTGAATGTGACATCCGTTTTGAGGAGCAGGTTAGAGGACGGGCTACTTCAGCAAACTTCTCGACAAAACGACGGAAATAGGAGCACAGTCCCAGAAAATTTCGGACGTCCTTGGCTGAGCGGGGTGTGGGGAAGTCGCGAACTGCTCGGACTTTCGCAGGGTCTGGTTGAACACCCGCAGCGTTATGGTCGTCTAAAGTAGTCGAAAAAACAATAACGTCGTCAAGATAGCAGAAGCAGATGGTCCATTTCATGCCTCGAAGGAGAGAGTCCATCATACGCTCAAATGTCGCAGGGGCATTGCATAATCCAAAAGGCATCATCTTGAACTGATAAAGTCCATCAGGAGTCACGAAGGCCGTCTTCTCTCTGTCTTTGTCGTCCACAGCGATCTGCCAGTAGCCTGAGCGAAGGTCTATTGAAGAGAAATATTTGGTACCGTGCAAGCAATCGAGTGCATCATCTATGCGTGGTAGGGGATAGACATCTTTCTTGGTAATATGGTTGAGATGGCGGTAATCAACACAGAATCTCCAGCTATTGTCCTTTTTTTAACAAGTACAACGGGTGAGGACCAGGGACTAGATGAGGGTTCGATTATGCCCTTATCAAACATTTTATCGACTTCTCGTTGTATAATCGCACGCTCCGGGGCTGACACACGGTAAGGTCGTCGGCGAATGGGTCGAGCGTCACCGGTGTCTTTGCGATGGGTTACCACGGATGTCTGGCCCAAATTACGGTCGCCGAAGTCAAAGATGTCCTGATAAGAAGCAAGCAGACGGCAGAAAGCAGAGACTTGTTCAGAGGTGAGCTTGTCAGATAGCATTGGCTTGAAAAGGTCGGAACAGGAACGTGACGAGAGCGACGTTGATGAAAAATTGGGTGGCGAATCGGTGGTTAGGGCGGAAACTGTGTGGTCGACCAGTGGTGTTAGATGCGCAAGTGACATGCCGCGAGGAATAACTTGCGCTGAGAAGCCGAAATTGAGGACGGGAAATGAAGTTCCGTTGTCCTTAACGGTAACCACCGTGTTGGGGAGTGCAACATTGCGTGTCATGGCCACGTCAGAAATCGGGGCAGCAACATAATCACCATCGGGTACTGGAGGATATGGCGAGAGTTGGACTAGGACTGCGGCTTGCGGCGGAAGTCTGAGGAAATCGACAGAGCGTAGACGAGGTGGGCTGGTAGAGACGGTCTCTGAGAAGGATGGTAGTTCGAGCCGAAGAAGGCCTTTGGAACAGTCAATGAGCGCAGCGTGTGAAGTCAGAAAGTCGAGTACAAGGATGAGGTCATAAGGGCAATTTTCCAGTACAGCGAACAGAACTGAAGTTTGATGCTCAGAAATTGTTAATCGCGCAGTGCACATTCCAAGCACAGCAGGAGTACTCCCTCCGCTGTACGAACGGTAGGTGCAATCGCAGGCGTCAGAACTTTTTGGAGGCGGTGGCGGAGGTCTGAGCTCATCACAGATATTTGTGCACCGGTATCAATAAGAGCAGTTATAGGTAAACCATCAACCAAAATTGTAAGAAGGTTGCACCGCTGGTCGGGAGTAATCAGAGGATTTGCAGTTCGAGTCGCGTATGCAGCGTCACCTCCGGGGGCTGCACCGGCTAGTTTTCCGAGCGACGTTCACAGGAAGACCGAGAATGGCGGGGTTGGGGCGAGCGGGACTGATGACGCATGGGCGATGGCAAGCGGCTGGTCCGACTTTCTGGATTATGCTCCGCACCTGTCTCAGCACGGTAGGACGGGGCATAAGGTGCACGTTCAGAGCGAGGCCGCCAATCATAGAAGCTCGGTCGAGGTGATGAGGTCCAACGGCTGCGGCAATGGCGAGCGATGTGTCCTATCCGATGGCACGTGAAACATATGGGCTGATCATCATGAGTGCGCCATTCAGCTGGGTTTCGTCGTGGCGCTAACGTGCGGTTCGGAGTGGTAGCCGCAACGACTGGTGCCGAGCTGGAAGTAGCAGGGACATTTTGATGAGGTGGCGAAATGCCCATATTCGCGATCTCTTGGCGAACCACGGTCTGTATCATTGAAACAGCATCGAGGTTGTGTCCTGGCGCGCTGACGCTAGACATAGCGGGAGCCATAGCCTCGAGTTCCCGACGGACTATTCTGGTGACGTTTTCTGGCACTGGTGGTTGATGTAGTGTGGGCAAATCTTCGCAAGAGGACGTAGCCGCAGTGTTGGGAAGGCGGTCAAATCGGTGAACTATGCGCCTACTTTTTGCCTGTTCGAAGCGACGACATGCTTCGATGACCGACTCCACTGTCGAGCGGTCCTTGCACAGGAGAAAATTGAAGGCGTCATCGACAACTCCTTTCAGGATGTGTCCGACTTTGTCCTCGTCAAGCATGTCCTTGTCGACCTTGCGGCACAAAGCCAACACGTCCTGGATGTACGCGATGTACGGCTCTGTGGATGTCTGGGCACGAGTCGCAAGCTCTTTCTTTGCGGCCACTTGACGTCCGATGGGTTTCCCAAACAGAAAGCGCAATTTCTGCTTGCAGACGTCCCAGCTAGTCAACTCTTCTTGATGTGTCTCGTACCAGAATTTTGCCGTACCATGCAAGTAAAAGATGATGTTCGCCAACATAAGCGTCGGATCCCAATAGTTGCTGCTGCTGACGCGCTCATATAGAACCAGCCAGTCATCGACGTCTATGCCACTTGTGCCGTTGAATGAGCCTGGGTCACGAGGTTGCACCACAACAATCGGCTGCGGGGCTGACGCATCTTGTTGACATTGAGTAGCCTGGTCAGTCATCGTGGTAGCTGCAATGCGCCGTCCGCTGCGAAGATCCAGCTCGTTGGGCTGTATAGTGAGTGGTACCCCGCACCTTCCACCAATGATGTTACGGGGAATAAAGTATACACTGGCGAGCAAATGCGTACTAGCGAATGTACTGGTGAGCTAAAGCGTACAACGCTGCTGCAGTCCGAGTACGGTCACGTTAAGCACTTCGTCGTCGTCATTCTCAGGCATCTACTTAGCCCGTGACAATATACAGACAGACATACCAAAATTTTAGGGGCGAAGCTCCTTATAGCGGTACCCGTTCGTTCCTCGTAGTCGCAGTAGTATTGTGTAACCAGTCTTACATTTTGACCTCCAAGGTGGTGCAGGTGGGAAATTGTTTCTGTGCGTTGTTGAACAATAAAAAATTTGCAGCGTGCTCCTTAACTAAAAGACGAATTCTCCTCTCGCTCATTCCCCCTTAGCAGCCATTGGCATGTACAATGAGCACTACCTGACGGGAAAACGTTGCTACGTTATACTCGCTGGGCGTAACATCCTTGGTTTTAGAAATGTTTAGCGAGCGTTGGGCCGCAGTGCCATGATTACAGTGAACTAGTATATACCATGAACTCGAGGTGGTTAAAGCCGGGAAGTAGGCACGAAGCGCAAGCCGTAAGAAAGTGTGCGTGTGTCTCCTCTCATTCAGTGCTTGGAATGTCCGCTGGATGGCGGTGCTTCTATATGAGGAATAGAATTACTGTATATGCTACCTTTAGGTAGCAGAGTTGCGCCACAGTTTTCCGGGCACCGCTCGCTCCGCCTACAGGAGTTCAGCGCCCCCATTCGCCGAGCGCCATCACGTGATCATAGGTGGTTCACTTGCAATGCGGAGAAGCCAACACTACTCTGATTCCGGACAGATCAAGCGGAGTTGACAACTGCTGTTGTCATTGTCGCCGCGCTTCTTCGGTAATGTAGCCATGCTGCCTGTTGGTCACAAGAAATGCGGCAGCAAATGCATTCAACTCGAACTATTTGAATCGGCAAGGTGTTATTGCGTGAATTAAATGTAGCTTTGAAACCTTCAGCGAAAAAAATGTTGGACACGACAGGGTTGTTGAACGACGATTTGCATCAATTATCGTGAGCCGTGATTGTAATACGATCGTATTACAAAATGCGCGCTTAACGCGGGCGTCGCACGGCCACTCTCGATCGCTATCCAGCTCGATTCAGTTGAAGACTACAAAGCTTTAGCTGGTTAACTCACGCAGTTAACGAATGAGCCCAACACGATGAAAATATTCCATCCCTAGCTCGATAGCGATCAAGAGTGAAAAATAATTTTATATATGTAAATGGGAAAAACAGTGCAAAGGAAGCCGAAGCTAATGTGTGGCCTACTATAAATATACATATGTATACCACTGGCTCAATGAGCTCACGCACGTTTTTACATCATTACTTACCAAAAACGGAAACGTAAAATCGAGGCTTCCAGACATGACCAGAGCAACTGAGTTTGTCTCTTACCTTCATAAAAGTAAAAAGAAAAGAAAGCAAAAAAATAAAGCAATGCTAGAGGTGCGAGCGCTGCTCCTACGTGAGTGGTGAGTGGCTTTCCCGCAAGACTTTTGAACCCAAGATGGCGTACCTTGGCGCAACTCTGCTACCTAAAGGTAGCATATACACTAACTGTAATGAGGAATATATGATGAAAAGATGCAAGATGGTGGCACTTAGAGTGCTGAATAGGTGGACGAACAGACATACAGACATACAGACAGATGCATGGACGGACGCAGGAGCGGATGCATGGACGAACGCAGGGACGGACGCACAGATCGACGTGCAGACACACGAACAGATGCACGCACGGACGGGCGGATGGAAGCACGGGCGGTTACACAGACGCGCACATGGACTGACGGAAGCAAGGACGAATGGACGGACGGATGCTTCGCCCCACTCTCCACCATTCACTCCGTTACAGTGGCTAGAATAGGGAAGTGTCATGAGTGCGCCGGCTAGTGTGTAACGCCTTGAGAGGAAACTGCCAGATGGCGCTGGCACACGCTTGCACGTCTTGTTCGGGCTGTCACAGTGGATGGACGTGTTTTTTTGAGCGCTCCGGATCGACTGCGCAGATAAGTGGTTTTGCATGTTTTGAGCATGTCTTTATAATTATAGGCAGCGGTTGAAATCTTCGTAGCACTTATTTTATGGTATGGCTTTTTCGGGGGCCCGTCACCAGGTATTTATTAGTTCGGGTGTGTGTGTTTGAATTTTTTGTTGTTTTTTTTTTCTTTTGCCACCCCGTGGGGGAAGTGCGCGTACTTTGAACACGCAAATTTTTGTAGTAGAGTTTAGACTTTCTTTTTTTTTCATAGTGCAGGGCTCGAGTTTAGTAATTATCGAGTATAGGGACAATTGGTGTCAGAAAGACATGGTTAAAAAGACTGTAAAGTGTTCAGGATGTGGACTGGGTTTGAAAGTGGACCCAAGCGTAGAAGCGGATGGAGAAGAGGCTGACGCAAAGTGTAGACAATGTGAGGTCGAGGAAAAAATGGAGAAAATGATGGTTGCCCAGAGTGAACTGCTGATGAGAATCGCCGAGCCCGACACTGCATTGGTGACAGAGCAGGAGAAAACAAGGGCAATGGGAGAAAAACTGAAGTCCGCCGAGGAAGCACTAGCGAAGCTGAACAAAAAAGCGGCCTACGGAGAGAACAGTACGGAACCGGCAACCAGAACGGTGGCGAAGGAAGAGCAAGCAAGTTTGGAAAAAGCAGGTTCAGCCGGTTCAATTGTCGCGAGGCCCAGCTTCAGTGAGGTAGTGGTGGGTCTGGGAGGGGAAAAAGCAGCTGGCGTCACGGGTGCAAGTAGCCTCCAGGTGCAGGACGCTCCAGCTGAAAAGTCACAGCATGTGGTAATCGCCGGGGACTCGAATTTAAATCAATGCACAGAAGCCATCAAAGAGAGGGTAAGAGGTGACAAGAGGGTTGCAGTAGGGACGTTCCCAGGACGCAAGCTTGAAGCAGTCATGAGGCAAGCGAGCGAAAAGCTTAAAACTACAGCTGATAGGCGAAACCTCGTGATAATTTCAGGTGGTTTAAACGATGTCTTAAATGAAGATGCAGCAGGACTAGCAACCACACTGGCGAAAGGCGTCGATGACATGTGCGCCACTTCTCCTAAGGTACAGGTAGTGATATGCACGATACCGGAGGTACCGGTGCGTGATAACAACGTTCAAAGAGTGGTTGTCAACACAAACCAAGAGATATGGCGGATGAGTCCAGAGAAAGGCTTTGAGGTGGTGGAAATAAACGAAGAGGTGCATAGGTGTGGTGGTTTTCAACGGGACAGAATTCACTTCGATGGGCGGCTAGGTCATGAGGTGGGTTGGCGACTTGCAGGACGCGCAGTAGCTTTTTGGGGGGGCAAGCGAGCTCTTCAGGGTGCAGGATAGAAAAATCCATGCTCACAATGGGGTTGGCCGTTTGATGCCAATTGAGGTATCAGTAAGGACGGAAAAACGGGCAAATATTTACGGGGAATAAAGTATACACTGGCGAGCAAATGCGTACTAGCGAATGTACTGGCGAGCTAAAGCGTACAACGCTGCTGCAGTCCGAGCACGGTCACGTTCAGCACGGTCACGTTTTTCTATCCTTGGATTCCCAAGGATAGAAAAAAGCATGCTCACAATGCGCTATTCGCTTCCACTTGCAATAAAAACCACTGGCCTTTGTCACCTTTGCCATCATTTTCAGTATTGTGTTGTTGTTTGTGTGTGTTGTTTCGGTAAATTTGCCTGTTCTAGTAGAAACATTTGAGGAAATGGCCGCATTCAGGGCAGTGAGGCCTCGCAGGCAAGTGGAGGCAGGAAGGAATGACTGTGAAACGGTAACTGTCCCGACGAATTGGGTCGCTGGACTTGAAATTGTTCACCTAAGGAGTGGAGAAATAGTAAACCTTTGTAGTCTAAATTATTGAGAGGCATGACTAATTGATTGTAGTCATGACAAAGGAGGCTCACATTAATTATCTGTGAACATTTCAAGATGAATGCTTGACCTATGTGGGACTGCCAGAATTTGGGCTATCCAGGAGCAGGTTCGCGTTGATTCAGTGGAGGTATAATGCAGTAACTTATGCGCGCTACTTAGGTTTAGATGCTCCTGGAAAAAAACCCATAGTGTCAGAATTAATTGGTAGTCTCCCACTTCAGTATGTCTCCTGATTTAATTGAAGTTTTGGCATGTAAAACTGTAGACCTTAGTGAACACTTTTGGATTACAGTTTCCACTGACAACAACAGTACTGCAAATGATAGTGTTGGCGCTTTCAGCTGGTGCTTTGGTGCCTGCTTTGAGTGCCAACATTAGCATCTGTTAACAGCTGGGATAGCAGAGGAAAATAAAGATATGTAGTGCGTTCTGTTCTAGAAGGCTGCTAATGTGATCCATCTGACCTGGCCCATTTTCCTACAGTGGTGACCAAAATGCGATTTAATAGTAATAGGGTTTACGCTCAAAACCACGATGCGGTTTAAATGGACGCTTCATCGGAGGGCTTGGGGAATTTCAACCACTTAGCTTTCTTTGATGTGCACCTAAATATAAACATCCGTGCCTCTATCATTTTTTCTCCATCAAAATGCGGCCACCACAGATGAGATTGGATCCCATGACGTTCATGTGGCTATTAGAGCACCCGGATGTAATTAGAACGTGTTACCTTCTGATCTTGGTTTCTATTGGTCTTTGACGGTACGTTTTTGAATTAGGGAACCCTGCTTGACTGCAATCCTTCTTGAACTTCAGAGCACCACTGCAGCGTGCAGAGACCAAGAGCACATTGAAGAGCAGGAGAGGCAAGAGCAGATTCATGCTGCGCTGGTGCAGTATGGAATGGGACCATTACCTGTTCATGATGAGAAGGTTACTCAAGGGAAAGTGCGAAATGGCAAGTCACTTTTAGTTTTGAGCAGAATTGCGAGTGGCTCCAGGCTGATGTTTTTCACGCTATATCAGAACCTCATTCATGTATTTTTTAGAAATGTTGGAATTATTATTCTACATTAAACTCTGGATAATTTAAACTCAGTTCATTCAAACCTTTAGATTATTGAAACTAACATCAAATTTTTCATTTGCCTGCTATATTTCTTGAGGTATTTCTAAGCTGCCTGATTCTATGTGCACAACTGTAAAATTTGGTCTAATTAAACTCTTCACTTTTCCATGCCTAGAAATATCTAGCTACTGCCTTTTGATGTTCTTGTGCATTCCTGTGTAACTGATAGCCCCAAATACAGCCAATCTTCTTTCTACAAAATGGCCAAACTAGCCTAAGTGCACATACCAACAATTACATACTAAAAATGAAAGGGAAAAAAGTTGCCCCCACTTCCCCAGACGTAATCCTGAGAAAATGCGAATCCATTTCTTGTGTTCTTGTCGCCAGGCATTCACCTTCATCAACTTCTGCCATCGCCTTGAGAGGCGCCCAGCCAACAAATGGTCGGAGAGTAAGGCGCGAGCGGACGGTAAAGTGCTGTGCAGGAAGGAGAGAGAGCGAATGGCGAGAGAAAGAGCAGCGAAGAACTGCACCTACCCTCTCCTACACTCCCTCGCACCACACGGTCCGGTTGCTAGGGGCGAGGATAAGTGCGCATGCCCACAGCTGTTGCTATGGAAGAGGGAGTGAGAGCAGACAGATAATACCTGGAAGCGCGCAAAAGCTACGAACAACGCCGGATGCCTGACATAGCCCGACTAAGAAATGCATTTGCATAAAAAATAAGGACACTGTCTGCCTTTGAGTGATGTGCTGAAAGATTACTTAAGTTGCTTTTGCTGCAGTAGTGTGGTATTATGCAAGAAAGCATCAAAAAAGTGGGGAAAGGCTGTCAGTTGTTGCAGGACACCACTTTTGTCCCCCAGTGGCATATGCATGAACGTGTTGTATACTAAGGACAACTATTATGATCACTGACATCTAGAAGCTTTACTGGCAATCGTGCAGAGCTTTCCATGACGTTGCTGCAGCTCTGCAAAGCAATAAACAAGTATTCATGTTGCCCCGAGTCATATTTATAGGAATTTATGATAACTAGAGTTTCTAATAATTGAAACAAAATCCTGAGGTCCCCTCAAATCAGAATTACCTAGAGCATCTGGGAAAACCTACAATGCGAATTCAGTTTTGCCTGATAGCAGTATTGTGAATGTTAGTGCTGGCACAATTTGAGAAACCGGAATAAAGGAGGCGCTATAGTAAACATATAGTTGCATTGTGGTGATAGCGCGAAATATAGCACCCTGAAGTTAGGCAGGAGATAGAAAATAGCCAGGTTTTGGCATTCCAAACAGACAAGTGCGCTGTGCAGGTCACTCGGTGGTAAATGCATACTTGATTGCTTTGTGGTAAATGCATACTTACCGGTTGTTCTCAGTTATTCTTCTTAGTTGCACTGCTGAGCCACCTACTGATGGCACGACAGTGCACTACACCAGCATGCCACTAGTGGCGCCATCAGCGGCCTCATCAGTTTCTACCCATGTCCTACGAGTTATCTCTTCATCTGCTATGCCCACGTTTTATGAAAACAGCGAGCTGCCTTTAGGTTTCGTGTAGCTTTGGCGATGCGTTGCTCTCTGAGCCACAGAGTTTCCTAAAATTAACTAGAGGAGACTCTGGCGCTGCGATCGTTCAGCGACCATAGGAATGATGGGTAGTACATGGTTTTGCCTAGTCTTTGTACTTGTGGGTGGCGAATCGCACTTGTAGCTTCGTTTATCGCTGTGTTTCAGTTTTGTTTCAAAAGAAAAATCGAATCCTTTAGAACTTCTTGCTAAGCCCAAAATAATAGGTGGCGAAGTGCAACCGCTGAACACCTGCTGATTTTTGTTTCGTGCGAAAACAGCTCCAAGCCACACGAACACACACTAAGCCAGAAGTATGAAGATTATTACAAATGTGTGTACTACCCATCGTTCCCATGCTCGCTGAAGTGCCGTGCGTTGCAGCTCCCTTAGACACTAACGCCAGAGTTCCCTCTAGTGCATATTTAGGAAACTCTATGCTCTGAGCCACTTCAGCTGCTTCAGCTCGGGGAGGCTTGTTCACTAACTGACCATCAAAATGGCAAAGACGGCATAAGGTGCAACTTAGCACGGCCTAATGGGCCCCATCTTGAAAGCGATCTGCAAAACTATGAGCACAAAGTGCAATTGTGATGAAGGCTGGTAGCTTTGCGTGCAATGTGTTCTCGCCTCCTATAACCTCAAGAAAATCCTAAGAGAAGCTGCTTGGACACACATGGTGAAGCAATACGAGTTCAAACAGGAGAGGATGATTCAGGAGTTGGATAAGGTTCACAGGCAGCTGCTTCCGTCGGAGGAGAAGCTAAGACGGATTTCTCCCTGGCTGCGAAGATACAGCAGATACAGCACAAGGAGACGACAGGAAAAGATATGGTGAGCGTGAGCCTGGATTGCCTACTACAGATGTTCCAGGCAGCAGGAACACACAATCGGTTTCGAATGCAAGACCGTTCTGCTAAGCAGCGTATCCATAATCGCCTTTTGCTGCTCACCCACGAAAATAAATACCGTATTTACTTGCGTAATGAATGCACTTTTTTAAAAAAATATGAGCAAACTTGGGGGCACGTTTATTATAGGGGAAAAATTTTATGAAAACTTTTTCTCTACGAGCAAAAAGAAGCTTTTCGCTGCTATCTTTTCTTGCAATCGTTTAACCGCGATTGTAGTATCTGCTGTGATCTCGAGGGCGCCCATGACGCACTTAGCCAACTTCAGGGCAACTTCACATGACGACCAAGACGATGCTATTGACATTGTAGCAAGTAACCAACATTGCAGCAAGCTACCACCGAAGCATCAAAATAAACTGTCGATAACAAGATTAGTGACAAGATACGGCAGCCGCCCCGCTTGCAACCGAAGCGAGAATCGGCGGCTGTGTTGCGAAAGTAGTCATGATCTTTTCTGAGCGACAAGTGATTTCTTTCTAGTTTTCCAAAAACCTGCGACACGATGGCCGTGAATGACTCTTTGGGACAGCAAATCGTGTCGTCGTCGCTCGAAAATCGCGCGCACGTCGTTGGGCCCTAATGTTTCGTATTCGCCGGAAGCAATCGTCGGTTGGGGCGGGCAGTGAGTTGCTCACTGTGTGCTTATCATCTGCGTAACTCCACACTTGCACCGTTCGTGAACCCCGTTGTGGCACAGAGATAAAATAAACGGAGGACATGATGCTCACAGGTAGAAAGAAATACAATACAGCACGCAACAATGGGTGAGGGGGGGAATGAGCCGAGGTGGCTGGGGGGAATCAGCATGATAATAAAAGAATGGTAGAGATCAAACGGGTGAGTAGGTGCTAAGTGTTGGTTGGCGGGACTGCTGCGGACAAATATAGGTGGTGCGTTTATTACATGGGGAAAATAAAAATCCAAGTTTTTGCGACAAAAGTTGGGGGTGCGTTTATTATGTGAGTGCGTTCATTACGCGAGTAAATACGGTACTCGGGAAATAGTTTGG
This sequence comes from Rhipicephalus microplus, assembly GCF_043290135.1. NCBI lineage: Eukaryota > Metazoa > Arthropoda > Arachnida > Ixodida > Ixodidae > Rhipicephalus > Rhipicephalus microplus. Next base: position 103,555,244 of record NC_134709.1, on the reverse strand, counting down.
CCGCCATAGCCGGGACTACAGATTTGCCTTCCCAACACAGAAAACGGAACTGTGAGGACATCGCTGAGCTGTTTTGGCGAGAGATGCCTGCTGCTACTGAAACAATGGAAACAACATGTGCCTAGAGCCCTGTGGGCCTGCTTGTCTACATCCACGAACTGGCAGAGAAAGAAAACATCGGTCTCCACGCCAAGCGACGAGAGAGGCTGCAGCGACTCAAGGGTGACTTCAAAAAGCACGCTGATTAAGTCGCCTCAAGGATGCATGGAGAAAGTGCAAAGAAACACGTACCGAGTTCTTTATCAAAATTTGACACAGAAGGCACCTGAATGTATAGACACACAACTGCGAGGCCGGTAATAAGTTAATTTTCTGGCATTCTAACTTCTATAAGAAGACTACAGGCTTTGTGCCAGCATGCCGGGGAGCATTGAGCTTGTTTGAAGAAAAAACAAGCCGCCATCTTAGACGTTCAGGGCTCATGCAGATGATAATAAACGTCTGCGTGAGTTTTTAAGTCTATGTCGGCTGTTCAGTTTGCTACATATTCTACACAGCATGTCTTATGCTTTAAGAACTGAAATTCTTTGTGCATGTGAGGCACCTGTCACAAACAAAACCATTCTACATGTGGCTTGCATTTATCTAGTGTCTCTCTTCGTGTGGGTCTGGCCATATTATAGCAAGTTTGCCTCTTTAGCAGGCTTGTGTCTACTATAATTCATATTTCTCCTAAAACTATTAGCTTTTGTACTTTGTGTAAAATTCCAACTTGTTGCTGTCCCATTCATTGCTTTGCCTTCTGTTTATTATTCTTGAGGTGCCATTATTTATTGAATACTGATTCTTGCTTTGTGCTTACAGTTGAGTCTGATTTGGAAGATGTTGGCAAGATGGATCACTGCGAAACAGAATATGGGTGCATAAAGTACCCCCGTGTCGAAAGTGGCATCAAAACTCCCGGCTAGGATCTGCCATGGAGGATGGAAAGGTAATTGGGTCCATTAAGTTAGGGCAGCCCATTTGAACTTCAAACAGGAAACTTAGTGGTCAAGCCAGGTGATGTCAATTTGTGAGTGAAACAGCACAATATAAGTAAAAGGCAAATGATGCGACATGCATTTAAGTCGCTTTGTTATGAAACAGCATATAGTAGCATTTTTAACAGCGAAGCTGGTTAAGCTGGGCGTTAGTATGTGCAGACGAATGTAAAAGTATCATAAACTCATAATCATCGACAACCGGAATGCGCTCTTTTCGGCCTCTCTTGATCATCTGCTTCACGCACAGAACACCTGCATTAATTTGTTTACTCTTAGATGCTGTAACTGTGATGCACAAGAGAATGGGTACAGAGAAAGAAATGTAAAGAAAGAAATAATAGAAAGATAGAGAAGTATATAGAGTGAGGGATAGATTGAAATAGGCACAAAAAAAGATATAAAGAAAAGAAAGAAGCAACAAGTAGAGAGAGAAAGGTAAGAAACAGAAACGGGTGTTTAAATTGTATTTTTAATGGAAGATTCGTAATTATGAAACAAAGGGAAGTGAAAGTGGGGGCAGAACTACATTTTTCTTTGGTATCCTTTAAGCACCTCCTCTTAGCCAACTCTTAAAGAATTTTTTGTGGGAGTGTGGGCATTAAGATGGGCAGTTTGTTCTGATTACTATTAGTCATGTAGTAAGAACATGAGTTCTATGTCTGTTGCAACATTTTATTGCATTGATTGCTGCTTCCTTTTTTTTCTCACTTCTGCATACAGCTCTTCTAAATGTACGTGGGCAAAGATCCATTTGCAGCACGAAGGCTCGGTGCCGTAGACAGGCACCTGTCAGGCAAAATCTGCGAGGTCCGCCTTGAGTGATTTCTCTCTTAGTAAAAAAGAAAAAGAAGTGCGTTGTCAGGCAGAGTGGTGATACGGTGATATTGAAGTCAGAGCAACATTTTTTTCATTTTGTGGTAGTCGCTTCTGTTTTCCCAGCCATGATATAAATGTGTTCGCATTTCAAAGTAAAGATCAGTTGTAAGTCAGCACTCTGTTCTGCCTCCTCCCTTTCTTTTCTGTCATTTTTGTGCTGCATTTTTTTTACTGAGTATGTGAACCAACTCGCCCCCCAAGCTTTAGCCATAGCGACATCACTCTGTTGAACCCTGTCGCGGCCAGCGGCCTTGGAAGAGTGACAGACGATAAACATGAGAACTCTAGGTGTCCTAAGTTGAAAAATTGTTGAAGAATTTTACAAAACTTATCTTTTTCGAGGCAAATTTACGTTTAATTTCTGCTCGTGCACATCTGGTAGTTGGGCTGCCCATCTGTCAGCTTCAGCATGCGGGCAGGGACCACGAGATCAGCACATGCAAAATCAAAGCGAGGCCTTTTGTGCCAAAGCGCTCGTACTAGAATCAGCCATTCTTCAGGCCTGAAATCCACCTGCTAAGACACCTTTTTATTACCGATGTCACACGGGTGTTTCGAAGACCATTGAACCGATGGTCTATTGACTAGACTGAAGCACGAGCTGCCACATGGGTTTCAAAGGCCGTGGAGTCAACAGCTTATCTAAATAGCCATCTATGACTGCAAAGTGTTTGTGCAAGTGCCATTGAGCTAGCTCGGCTGGGCCCGGGAGCATAAAAAAATCAAGTAAATATATATTTTGTAAAGCTGGCAAAATATTAGGGTTGTTCGAATTATGCTAGTAAATACGGTAATCACTGAAAAAAGAACGAGCGAGCATGTCAGTGCTGAACCATTTCAAAGCTCTAAATACAGTTAAAACTCAATTTAACGAGATGATGACCACACTTAAATTATTCCATTAAATCCAGAAATATCATAAAATAAGGAAGCAATTTTTTCGTCCTTTGAATCTTAAATCGCAATGCAGTGACAGCAAAAGGTTACCATGGCATTGTTTTTACCGACAACCCGCGCTTGTGTACCTTAAAAAGGTCCCCAAAGGCAGCCCAGACATGAAGTACGCCACGTGTGCGCTACGTAGGCCAGGTAAACTGGTCCCGGGAAGCTATGGCAGGCTACCGATATGCTATGACGTTGAGGATGAGTGCAGTTATTGTGCTTGTAAGCCGAGCGAGAAAGACGTGAAGAGATGTTCAGTGCTATCCACCGTGTAAGTGTGAAATAACCAAGGCAATGCGATGGCGTAGTGGTTAGAGCATCCGCCTCGCATGCAAGAGATCCGTGGTTCAAATTCCGGTGCCGCGCAGTTCCCAACCGGATTTTAAAAAAACGCGTGTTGATGGAACTGCATTAAAAGGCCTGGGGTGCGGCCTCACGCCGGGAACGCACTCCCTCACCAGAGAAGGATTGGCCACCCTGGTGCAGTATCTGGCCACTACCTCCCACATGCATACGTCAAATAACTTACAACCCTCAGTCCCAAGCAGCTGCGAAGCAACTGACCACGGCGGTGGTCATATCTGCAACGCAGCAGAGGGTGCTAAGAATCTCTAGATCCGGACAGGCCACCTTGGAACCTGAACTTGGCAACGTTTAACGCTAGAACCTTATCTAGTGAGGGAAGTCTAGCTGTACTATTCGAGGAGCTAGAGGATGTTAAATGGGATATAATAGGGCTCAGTGAAGTTACGAGGACAGATGAGGCCTACACGGTGCTACAGAATGGGCACGTCCTTTGCTATCGGGGCTTGGCTGACAGAAGAGAACTGAGAGTGGGGTTTCTAATTCACAGAAAAATAGCTGGCAACATAGAGGAATACTATAGCATTAATGAAAGGGTGGTAGGTATCGTAAATAAACTGAATAAGAGATACGAGATGAAGGTAATACAGGCTTGCGCGCCAACATCTAGCCATGATGACGCTTCAGCTGAAAGCTTCTATGAAGACGTGGAATCGGCAATGAGTAAAGTAAAAACACAGTATACTTTAGTGATGGGCGACTTTAATGCAAAGGTAGGGAAGAAGCAGGCTGGAGACCAGGCAGTAGGAGATTATGGCATCGGTACTAAAAACGCCAGAGGAGAGCTACTAACAGAATTTGCAGAACGCAATAATTTACGGATTTTGAATACCTTCTACCGAAAACGAGAAAACCGCAAGTGGACATGGAGGAGCCCTAATGGCGAAAATAAGAACGAAATAGACTTTATAATTAGTGCACACCCAGGAATCGTGCAGGATGTGGAAGTGGTTGGCAAGGTACGATGCAGTGACCATAGAATGGTACGGTCTCGAATTCGCCTAGACTTGAAGAAGGAACGACAGAAACTGATACGCAAGAAGCCAATCAATGAGCTAGCACTGAGAGGGAAAGTACAGGAATTCAGAGTGTCGCTTCAGAACAGGTACTCGGCTCTCAGTGAGGAAACCAACCTTAGTGTAGATACAATGGATGATAATCTGATGAGTATCATTACGGAGTGTGCAGTGGAAGTTGGAGGCAGGGTAGTTAGACAGGACACTGGCAAGCTTTCCCAGGAAACGAAAAACCTAATTAAGAAGCGTCAAATTATGAAAGTGTCAAGTACAACAGACAAAATAGAACTGGCAGAGCTTTCAAAGTTGATTAATAGACGTAAGGTATGCGATGTAAGAAGGTATAACATGGAGAGAATTGAACACGCTCTGAAAAACGGAGGAAGCGTCAAAGCAGTGAAGAGGAAACTTGGTATAGGCCAAAGTCGGATGTATGCACTAAAGGACAAAGAAGGCAAAATAACTACCAATATGGATAGAATAGTTAAAATAGCGGAAGAGTTTTACAGAAATCTGTACAGTAGCCGAGACAACCACGACCTTAATACTATAAGAACTTGCAGTAACCCAGATGTCACCCCACCAGTAATGATAGAAGAAGTCAGAAAAGCCTTGGAGAGCATGCAAAGAGGCAAAGCTGCTGGTGAGGATCAAGTAACATCAGATCTGCTGAAAGATGTAAGACAGATTGTGTTAGAAAAACTAGCCACCCTGTTTACGAGTTGTCTCCTGGCGGGAAGAGTACCAGAGTCTTGTAAGAACGCTAACATCATCTTAATACATAAGAAAGGAGATGACAAGGACTTGAAGAATTACAGGCCGATCAGCATGCTCTCTGTATTATCGAAGCTATTTACAAAGGTAATTGCTAACAGAGTAAAAAAAACATTAGAATTCAATCAACCAAAGGAACAAGCAGGATTTCGAACAGGCTACTCAACAATTGACCACATTCATACTATCAATCAGGTAATAGAGAAATGCTCAGAGTATAACCAACCACTATACATAGCCTTCATAGATTACGAGAAGGCGTTTGATTCAATAGAAATATCAGCCGTCATGCAGACACTGCGGAATCAGGGCGTAGATGAAGTATATATAAACATTCTGGAAGAAATCTGCAGGGGATCAACTGCTATCATAGTGCTTCATAAAGAAAGCAACCGAGTACCAATCAAGAAGTGTGTAAGGCAGGAGGACACAATCTCCCCAATGTTATTTACCGCGTGCTTACAGGAGGTTTTCAGAAGCCTAGAATAGGAACAGTTAGGGATAAGAGTTAATGGAGAATACCTTAGTAACCTGCGCTTCGCCGATGTTATTGCATTGCTGAGTAACTCGGGGGACGAATTGCAACTCATGTTTATGGAGTTAGACAAGGAGAGCAGAAAGGTGGGTCTTAAAATTAATCTGCAGAAAACGAAAGTAATGTACAACAACCTCAGAAAGGAGCAGCGCTTCGAGATAGGTAATAGTGCACTTGAAGTTGTAAAAGACTATGTCTACTTAGGGCAGGTAATAACCGCAGAGCCGAACCACGAGATTGAAGTAACCAGAAGAATAAGAATGAGGTGAAGCACATTCGGCAAGCACTCTCAAATTATGACAGGTAGATTGCCACTATCCCTCAAGAGGAAGATATATAACAGCTGTATCTTGCTGGTACTTAGCTACGGAGCAGAAACCTGGAGACTTACAAAGAGGGTTCAGCCTAAAATGAGGACGACGCAGCGAGCACTGGAAAGAAAAATGGGAGGTGTAACCTTAAGAGACAAGAAGAGAGCAGAGTGGATTAGGGGACAAACGGGGGTCAAGGATATCATAGTTGAAATAAAGAAGAGGAAATCGACATGGGCCGGGCATGTAGCGCGCAGACAGGATAACCGCTGGTCATTAAGGGTAACTAACTGAATTCCCAGAGAAGGAAAGCGGGTTAGGGGGAGACAGAAGGTTAGGTGGGCAGATGAGATTAAGAAGTTGGCGGGTATAAATTGGCAGCAGCAAGCACAGGATCGAGGTAACTGGCACCACATGCATGGGAGAGGCCTTTGTCCTGCAGTGGACGTAGTCAGGCTGATGATGATGATGATGATTAGAAACCAAGGCAATGACTGCATTTGCTGAACTGTATGGTATATAAGACCACTACCGACTGATTGTTGGATGTGCAAGCACCGCGTGCAGTCTTTGCAGAACAAAGCTATCTGGAGTGCCTAGATGTTGAACGTGAGCGTTAATAGTAAAAAACCTGTCTGAGTAAAAATTAGAAGGAAATTGCCGCTTTTTCACTTGGTTATTAGCGAAAAACTTAGTTAGGTCGAGCTTTGTGGCCAAATGAGTTGAGATTGTAACGCTGTAACCTGCAGGGATTTGCTGGAGAATTTACCGTATGTACTCTATCGTTACGCAAGGGGTTGCTTTTCATTGTGGCTAGGGAGGAAACGTAGTTATTTTGGTGTATGATTGTAATGCAAGGATCAACTTTAGGTAGCAAAAATCTGAATAAAAACTCGCGTTATGTCCTATTAAATATAGTAAAATTTTTCGTAAGCTCGGGAACTTCATAAGGTCTGGTTTGGTTTGGATCACGTTATGGTGGCGTGTGTGCAATATTCGTTAATACTGCTGTGTGTTCCTGTTTTTCCAGCAGCCATGGTGGGACACAAGAGGTCTAAGAGCACTGGAAATGCGTAGAGACATGAAAAAGCTGGTGCGATTGCTTGCCTCAAGACCTGTTCGCTTCATCCTGTGGAACCGCTATACCTGCCTCGGGAGACTCCCGGATTTCAACTGTCTTTTCCGTTTGTACGGTTGTCATGAAAATCTCCCTGAAATCGAAATTTCTGTGCATGATCTGACTGCACTGACAAAAATGCAGATCAATCCGCTCCAGGCTTTTCGCAAACCGCGTTAGATACGAATTCGTGAAATTTCTCAGCAAAATTTCACTGTGTTCATTGAACCAAAATTCTAATGTCTTGAACACTTTTCGTTACGGAGGTGGGTGAACTTTTGTATAGAAACCGTCGAACGTAGGCAGAAAGCAGCGTGCTTAAAGCTTAAATAGTGTGCGTGCGATAAGAGCACGCACTGCCTTCTACATACAGTACGTGTGGTTGTCGTTGCCACAACCGCGGTTGTTTTTGACACGACCATGTATGGTGACAACACAACTGACAGAACTCTGAAAGTGTGCGTACGTACATTGCTTAACCATTCAAACCAACGCTGCTTTCTGCAAACTCTGTGAATAAAACCGTTGCAGATGCTATCGTAGATGGCATTAAGACATCGTTTTTAAGGCATGTGCGCAGCCAGCACACACGGGTTGAAAACGGAACAACCATTCGCCGCAACCGCCGCGCACAATGCCGTGAATGAGCTCCGAGGGCACGCGACTAACGCAGCGGTAGATTAAAGGCAGTAAAGACGTAAAAAAGGCTGGAAGCGTTTTGGCGTACTTGTTGGAAGAATGAAGTAATAAGCAAAGCTTTTTGATCTGCACTTTCGTGGCAGCTAGCTGCGCTGTCTCGTGTGTTCACGTGTGTCCCAGGAAGACATACGCGAGTTGTTTTGATGGAAACAGATTTTGCTAGTTGTTTTTGTGTCATGAAGTTTCGGGAGTATTTGTGCTCCCACTTTGAGGCTTTCACTTCTCTCGCTTTTTGTGCGTGCATTTGGGACCGTTTCCAACCCCAGATTTTGTTTTGTTTCTCGCAATGTATTTTTTTTTTGTTTTGGTGCAAAAAAAATTGGGACAAATAATTCAGTGTGAAACCCTTCCTTGCGGAAATCTCCTGGATTCAGAATCCTTGAACTTGGCAGGTATACTGCTTCTTCTTAATGTGTTCGATTGGATTTCAAGTGCACCAAAGCCATTCTGACCTTGCTGGACAAAGATTTTAGAGAGTGCATTGCATTGACACCTTCTTACTTCAAACTTTCACTTGGATACCTGTCCAGTTTGAAATAATGGAATTGTGATTAGCAAAAGTCATGAAGAAAGAAACTATGCATGATCATTAAAGGAGTGGAGTCGCATTTTGAGCTGTTCATTACCTTTCATTAAAATAAAATAATCATGATTGGGATTATTCTTCTTTTTGTTCATGTTTCTTGGAAAGGGATTGCTATCACGGCTTGAGTAGTCTGGTGGGGCACTTGTGAAGTATTGTATGGCTGCAGGTTCTCTTCGAGACGTGTGGGGTGAAGCTTGGGACGGTGATCATTACACGCAGTAAAAGATATTTTGCCTTTTGTTTCAGAAGTAATTATTGTTAAACTTGCTCTTATTAAACTATAGTACTTGCTTGCACTAAGAGAGAAAAAAAAACCATGTGGAATCTTCGTTGGGAGTTATCTAAGCAACGCGCAAGTGTTGTGCATTATTAGCCATCTCCGTGTCCCTCCCTGTACCCTCTGCGTTTTTTTGTGTAACAAAATCAAATAAATAATGAACTCCTATGCTTGGATTGCCCTCTTTGAGCAAAGTTTGCATGGTGTCTTTCTAGCACTTGTCAGTGTTTCATCTTCGAGAATGGCACGCGCATCGCGTGACCACTGAAATGTCTGTGGCATCGTCATTTTGCAAGGTTTGAATTTTGGTGATTTGTACCCTTCTCCCTGTCGTCTTTACATCCTGTTCTGCTGATGATTATTTTTCTACTTCTACGAAGTTCACCAATGTCTTCACTGACAGAGCCATCTTGCTACGCTTCGACACCTCAGGTAAAACACATTCATGTATGCCGCATATGTTCAGATTTTGCAAAACATAATTGCATAGCATAGGGGTTAAAACACTCACCTTCGGAGTGTGAGAGCTCCAGTGCAAACCCAAGCACTGGAACAAAAACTTATTTTCATTTGTTTACAGCGGCAATTGTCTTATCATGTGGCAGACATGCGGATGCATAGAAGTTCTCATTCGTATAACAGACTTGTCGCTTCCAAATGTTTTCAAGTGTGATATTTCTTTCCCTCCTCTGAGCATGCTTGGTTCTTGGCCTCACCTCTGCTCTAGATGATGTTGATCTCAATCTCTTGGGGCTTTTTTGTTGTGCCCCTGATTTTGGAAGTTTTTATCTGCAGCTAAAAAAATGGTGCCTCAAATTCAAGAATTCAGTGGCTCATGTCCTCTTCACCTGACCACTCTGTGCTTTAGAGCTCAAGGTTTGAACAACCATTTATGAGTTTTACGTCATCGTGGTGCATAGTAACTGAGCAAGTGATTCGCACTGGGACAGATGAAACAGTGTGAATGCAGAGCGCATGGGAAAAATAAACTTCTGAAACAGAACGAATTCAAAATGAAAATTGTGTGTAGGTGGGCTTCGAAACTAGTTTCCCACAATTGGAAGGCAAATGTTTACCTTTGGTAAAACGCTCCATGGTATGCTCTCGTAGGGCTTTTAAACATCTGAGAAACATGAGAAAAGACCATGCTACCCTTCGGCTATATTGACCAGCTGTGTGAGATCCCGGCGGCGGCAGCTGCATTTTCGATGGATGCGGAAGTGTTGTAGGCCCGTGTGCTCAGATTTGGGTGCAGGTTAAAGAATCCCAGGTGGTTGAAATTTCCGGAACCCTCCACTATAGTGTCTCTCGTAATCATTTGGTGGTTTGGGGATGTTAAACCCCACATATGAATCAATCAAGAACCAGCTGTGTGGGAAATTAATATCTGTGGCTTGTTTTACATACCAGAACCAAGATATGATTATGAGGGACACCACATTGGAGGCTTTGAAAATTTCAATCATGTGGTGTTCCTTAATTAATGTACTCTGACATTGCACAGTGCACAGGCCTCTAGCCTCTATCGAAAAGAGATCACTGCGGCAGGCATCGATCCCGAAACCTTCGGGTCAGCATCCGAGCACCGTAACCGCTACGCCACTGCAGTGGTCTGCGTGAAAAAGTTGTCCTCCAGTGATTATTACGTCTGAATTCATTCTAAAACTCAGTGATGGCTCCCTCATGCTCCATCCAGGTGGCTATCCAGCTTTTCACGATCTAGACAAACAGTTGTCACCATTATCAGCTGTCGGGCTGCACAGAGGCGCTTCCCCGTCAACGCCTTTTGGACGGGAGGTGTACTCAGCCACAATTGGCAGGTACCCCATTACCAGCAAAAACGCCTTCGTGAAGTATCTTCGTGATGTTTCATCTAATCATGTCAAAAAGTTGTGCGAAAGTCGTCAAGTGCTTGGGCAGTGTGCGCAGTGGTACGCGTCGCTGCTCTGTTAATGACAAGTCGAAACACCTGCCGAATGTTGGTGTCCTTACTTTGGCTCGGACTTTTCACAAGGGCAGCATTCAGTAGCTTTTGGCCATGAATTGTCTACTGTTTGTATGCAGTCTCTCGTGTTTCTGATGACCAGTCACTGGTTGACTACGGAGCTTATGTCAAAGCACATAGACGAGGTAGTCAATCTAGTGGGGAGACGTACCTCTAGTCAGAATCGGTTGGTCTTATTCCGTCTACTTGCAGTGAGCACTTGAGTCTTAGTGCCGTTGGGTTAGCAATTTCATGATGCGCTGATGCCTTCGATGTAGCCGAGGTGTTCCTTCTAGGCCTCCTAAAATTTGTCAGGGGGAGCATTTCTGTTTGCGCAGGCGAATCGCATTCATTGAGCAGCCAAGATGTGCGTCTCTAGTTTTCCTTGCTACATGCAGACTCCGCTTTTGTTCATTTATATATCGTGTGTCTGCTTTGGGCAACTTGAGCAGGCTAAGGAATGTTGCATCAAACTGCTGTTCACATGTATTCAGAACACACTTGCAACATCCTCATATTACAACTAGCAAGGATTGCAGCTACATCAGTAGGAGTGTTGCACAGAAACTTGTGCAACAGACCTTCTAACGTATGCACATTGTCATATCATATTTACGTTCGCCCTCAGCCAGAGTATGCATCATCGACATGGTCACCACATCAAGATTAGCTTGTCCGTATGTTGGAAGCCGTCCAGAATAAGGCAGCGAGATTCATAACTGCCAACTACGACTGTCATTCAAGCATCACCCTAATGAAACAAGGCCTTGCGTTTATGTCACAGGATCAAAGCTGTGACACTGACGTTTTATGTTTATTCCATAGGTACATCATCAGTAGTAAATCCCACTGTTTGCCACTTCATGTCCCTTTGTGCACATCTCGGCGCTTTCACAACACATGTAGTTTCGTGCATATTCATGGTCACACAGAGGCATTTAACTCATCACCATTACCTCATGCCACAGCACATTAGAACGGGCTTCCAGATCACATTGTATCCATCTCCAATAGTGAAACTTTTCATAATAACCTGAATTTGTTGCATTCCACTATTGTATAATTTTCTTGCACCTTTCTGTTGATCGATTGTTTTGTTTGTTCATTCTCTTATTCTTTTTTTTTACTTTCTGTTTGTATTATTTATGCAATATATATACCAACGCCCCTCTTACTCAATGTTCTTTGATGGGCCTGTAAGGCATTTTTGAATATGAAGATTTTACACTGCTGTGCTGTGAGAACTGGAAGACATATATCACTATAGGTTGCTATTCACAGCCTTGTGAACCCAACAACCTTACTATGGTGCCATTAGTTTAGGCTGTACTTTATGAAAATGTCATGAATTTCAGAGTTTAAGGCCACTTAACACCGCTTGCTCTACACCTGGTCAGTGGTAGCCTGTATGCATAAAACCCACCCGGATGACAAACGATTCTTTTTTTCTTCTTTACAGTGTTTCATACTAACGGTCAATAAGCATTGTATTTGTATGGTGAAGTTATCACGATCCTGTTATTATTACCCCTACTTGTTTTAAGCCCCCCCCCTCCCACAATACTCTGATGTAGGAGCCTGTGAGGTGACCTGGATAAATAAACAAATAGGTGATTGGCCAGTCTGCGTCACCTGTCATTATGATGGTCATGTTGCTCACCACTGAAACAACTGCACTGCCTTCTCACCTCTATGTCAGCCATTTTGCACAGCTCCTAACAAAGCTGTTGTTTTTCTCAGCTTATTTGGAAACCGGTCCAAGTTTGACTTCACAAGTCATCCTACTGGCGCTTCGTGTAGTGCGATTGTCCCTTGGTAACTTTATCTGTGATATCACTGAATTGAGCAAAAGTGATTTGCTACTGGGTTGCAAGGGTGACCAGGCAATAAAGGTTGCACTTAACAGCTCAAGGTGAACGTACCAAATTGCGAAAGGGAGCCTTGGAATAAATCTTTCACATTAACAAGAAACATTGCCAATTTTATGGGAAAAAAATATAAGTGCCATCCATACGCGGTTGATATTCTAGTATATGTTTTGAGGGAGTAAGTGTTGCAAAGTTCTAGGCGTGGCTTTTGTACGATTGCTGCTTTCACATGAGTATATGCAGTAAATTCTCAATTTTCTTGTTTGGTGCAACTAGAAAGTGCACCTGTATTTTAGGTGACTGGTGCATATTAAAAAAAAGGCTTTCAAGTATGGCAGCCGGAGTTCTTGCCTTCATTTATAGTTGTTTACATGAGCCACTTGCGTTGGATACCTGGCACTATTTATTTTGACTCGGTGTAAGGCAGTTGCATTAGTGTTTCACAAGCAGAGTGCTTCACTTTCTACCTACAAGTCACTGACTATGCAATACTGTGCTTAAGAACATAACGGATCATTTGGAAAGCATGCGAAAATCCATATTGTGCTGCCACCGCTTGTGGCGGTCTGTTTCACCAGAGTTCATATTTGATGTGCCTTTTTGGACTTATCAATTGCCTACAATGAATAAGACTGCAATTCTACTTACCCCGTGGCAAAAGTGATAGTTGTAGTTTAGCGCTATTGGTGTTGGTGCATTGAGCTTCTGGGCAAGCTCGAGTTTATACATGCCGCAAGCCACGACCGACACTCCCACATATACCTTATAAGTCACGCCATTTTATTCATAGCAGAGCACAGCAGGACAGGCTTCTAGATGCGAGGGTGCTACATCTGAAATCTCAATTGATGACATCAATCATAGGATGCTGATGATGGCTAGAAAGTCTAATTGCCTATTGCTCAGCAGGAAAAGTGTCCACCGGTTTGCTGTGCAAGAGCTATGACAGCACATAGCTCAAGTTATCCAAGGTGGGTCTAATTCGGGGTTTAATGAACTCTTCAATACATGCAGCCTGGCTATACTGTGCAGCTTAGTTTGAGATATAAATATGTAGCTGATCCCTCTTTTTGGAATCGATATAAAATGAAACAGAAACGTGTCTTCACAGAGATAGTTGAGTGTTTAATGTGTTTGTTTCGCCTTAAGGCCAAACGAATGAATGCTACAGCGATAAATTGCAAAGTCACGCGAAGAACGGCAAGGAGCAGCAGCACGAAACTTGCAGCGCGCACCTCAAGCAGAAAGCACGCATGAACTCAGCATACACAGGACGAGCGCTGGCTAAAAACTGTCACAACTCAACACTTGAAGCGCGCTGTTCGAACAGAAAGAAAGGCACACGAAACAATTGCACAAGTATACACCGGACAAGCGTGAACAACTTACGCAATTCTTCGTGTGCGAGCAGCGTGCTCTTTTGTAAGCACGGCCGTGGCAGCAAGTGGAGTGACCTCCGTGCTCTCCCTAATCACGAGTGTGATATGCGCACACGTAGGAGAGATCACGCTCCGTGGAGGCGGTGCTCTCTGAAACACGAGAGGTGACAACCTTTACAGCGAGCCAACACGAGCTCTTCACGCCATCTCACTATACTGATGATGAGAACGCGCTGAAGCTGCGCAACTCTGAGAACTGCCAAGTGGTATATGGTGTGTATACTATTATATGGTGTATATGGTGTATGGCTTGCCGTTAGCACTCTTGCTAGCGTACGTTTTGTGGCTTAGTGGTTAGAACTGATGATTACATTGCCTTAAGGAGTAACGCAGAGGATGAACTACAGCTCATGATTACTGAACTAGACACAAAAAAGAAGAAGAGTAGGCCTCCAAGTTAATATGCATAAAACCAAAGTAATGTGCAACAGTCTTTGCACAAAATGGTGCTTTGCAGTAGGTAGAGCGACGCTGAAAGTTATAAAGGAATAAGCTTAACCATAGGACTGAAATACCTAACTAGAAGAATAAGGATCGGGTGGATCATATTCGGCAAGCATTCTCCAATAATGAATGGTAATCTGTCACTAACCATCAAGAGGAAGGTATATAACAGCTACATGTTCCCGGTACTTACCTACGGAGCAGAAACCTGGAGGCTCACAAAGAGGGTTAAGCTTAAATTGAGGACAAGGCGGCGAGCGATGGAATGAAAAATAACAGGCGTAGCCAAGAACAGAGCAGAGTGGGTCGGGGAACAAACAGAGGTTAAGGATATTTTTTATTTAATTTTAAATTTTGTTCGGCCATTCCCACAATATGCCTACGAAGGCAGTCACATTAGTCTAAGGCTGTCCCATTGATATCATAGTTGAAATCAAAAAGAAGTGGACATGGGCCGGGCACGTAGCACGTAGGTAGGATAACCGCTGGTCAATAAGGGTAACTAACTGGATTCCCAGAGATGGCAAGCGTGTTCGGGGGAGACAGAGTTAGGTGAACCGATGAGATGAGGGTTCGTAGATATAACGGGGCAGCAGAAAGCACAAGACCGCGTTGATTGGCTAATCATGGAAGATGCCTTTGCCCTGCAGTAGGCGTAGTCGGGCTGATGATGATGATGAGGGCCGCGTGCTGTTTTTGACAGGTCATTGATTCGGCACCTTGCGGTAAAGCTTTTATATATCGTTTTCTCCTTCGCAATCTGTTAGTATATATTTATAACATCATATCGGTGACGGAAACACATTAACAGCGCCGTGGTGGACCCCTGCATGAAGTACCTTCATGTGAAAAAATTGAAATTAATGAGAAGTGAACTAGCACTGATTGCATAATCTGCATTTATAACAGATTTAGTGAACTTGCATTGGTAGCACCGTTCAATGTGTAGGTGATTAGTCTCTGGTTGAAGTTGTCATTTTATTGTTTGCTATAATTGCCAGTTTTAATGGGAATCTTCCCGGCTTCATCTGTCGTCTTTTTTTGTGCATTACTAGCAGCACAGTTGAAATGAGCACTCTTGAAGAAGGCTGTCGATTCCCCTAGTTCTTTAGAAACAATGTTTTGCAGGACGTATTCATAATATAAAGAAACAAGCAAAGCTATTACCTGTGCAAGTACCAGCAGTACTGATTGCATTTTTGTGCACTTTGCGCTGGGATAAAGGGACCCTCTAATATTTCACTAACGCACATGGGATGCTTGCTCTGAGGCCAGGCTTCCATGCTTTACTGTTGAAGCCTGTGCACTGACGCCCGTAACCTGCATTTGGTGGCAAAAAACGGGTCTTCAAATAACTTGTTGCCACGCTTCATGCTATAATGCTTTAAAATTATAATTGTAAGAAAAAATGCTTCTTAGAATATCTCACGTTGTTGGCATCTATTGTTTCCAGTTGTTGGTGTAACACTGCATGTGATGCCTGCATGGGATTTATTTATTTATTTAATACCAACAGCACCTATATTATAGCGGGGGTTGGGGGGGGGGGTACAGGAAAAGAACATGAAAATTGCAGGTTAACATAAGTTTGTGTAAAAAAAGAAAAGAGCCGCCATGATGGCTACAAGCGGTGCTGACTAACTCCCAGGTTTAAAATGTGCAGATATACTCAATAAAATGGAGGGGTGATGACTGTTGTAGATAAATTGGCAGAGCATTGGACATGTTATTCTTAAGTTTCAACTTCGGTCACTGCTAGCAGAACATTGTCTTTTCATTCAATTTTCTTCCCATTCAAATCATAATAACTAGTAATACCATCCCTTTTGCTTTCCTTGGCTTGATTGTCTGCTACATTGTATGTCATCACATTTTGTTTTTGGCTTGTAGAACCCAGATCCTAGTTTAGTTTTTTCAAATGCTGAGGCTGTGCTATAGTTCTTTGATTAGATGGTGCTGTTTAATGCCAACTCAATGTAGAGGCTACATGATTTGTCCTAGGCAAATATGTACACTTATGTATGTGTGTATGTATGCATGTATGTATGTAAATTGTGCTCAAGCTTAACAAAATACGGAGGTAAAGTTTAATTAATTTATTGATAACAGTAGCCTGGAAACGGGAAAGGGTATGCCATGCTGCAAGCATTTTCGGAGGACCTTTGTTTTAAAAAATCCAGGTCTTTACAAAGCCGTATTATTCACTCAAACTGTTACATTATTTTCCTTTACTTTTATTTGTATCTCATGACGTATTGAAGCAAGTGACTGAGAGAGGCGATAACAATAGTCAATCAGTCACAAACAAACTTTAACCGATGCTCTTCAAGAGGGTGGGTCAGCTGCGGGCCGATTCCACGTTGGAACATGAAGGGCATGCCCCTCCCTCAAACTGCAAGCCCTCTGAACAACATGGATTTAGACCTCCAGGTCTGAGCTGGTGATTGCTGTCCTCCAGGCGTCCTTCTTACTGAGAGGCTCATCATCACATAGCACCGTAGAATTGCCCGAGCATTTGAGACAAAAGCATGTGTTAGCTGTCAGCAGAATGCAACACATTGTAAATGCCAAAAGTAATGGAAATTTATTGAACATTTTACTGGATTAAAAGTCGGTTGCGTGGCTACCGCGAAGCACGAATGTTATCAGGATCTTATGCGCTGACCCAGCATCTCAACTGGCCTTTGTACAGTACTCGCCTCAACCATCCATGCTTGTTCATCGGTGCACATGCAACTCTTGTTGTTTAGAGGGCAGCTCTTAGGTGCCCATTCATGCGTTGAGTGGTGTCGCCATCAGTAACGTAACCGATAGATGTAAAAAAGTAAAATGAGAAAAATTATGCGGGCTTGAATGGTAAGACAGATTCTTGGGCTAGCTGGTGATTTGGAATCTACATATTTGTGCAGCGCAAGACTACGAGTAGTTACGGCATAACTATAGAAAAAAGAGACAAAGACAGAGAAGAGCGCTGTTTTCTGTCCTCGTCTCTTCTTTCATAATAACACGATACCTACTCGTAGTCTTGCATTGCGCGAATATGTTGGGTTGAATGGGATATGAAATGGAGCTTTCTGCATGGCAGTTTAGCATTCTACCATGTAGCCATGCTGGTGCTTGAAACTAATTTGCAAGAAGACTGTATACATGCGTCATGTCAGGCAAAGATGCATTAACAGTCATCACACGATGCTATTTGTGCAACGAGTGTGTCCACTGCAAAGTGCACAGCCATAATTATTCATCGTCATCAGCCACATGCAGTATCAACTAAGTGCACATAATAGCTTACAGATGTGTAGCGGGTACCTTGCTTATCCGCAGAAAGTTGTATAACGGCATAGTGGGTGATGACCTAATTAACAAAAGTTAGGAATTATGGTGTTGTCGATATCCAGCACAAAGCCAAAACTTTGAACTGAGTTGGTCTCGATTGCCCCTACACGAAGCTGCCCTCAGAGTTTGCATTAGGCAGTGTCATAATGGTCGTTGTGTGTGTGTGTGTGTGTGTGTGTGTGTGTGTGTGTGTGTGTGTGTGTGTGTGTGTGTGTGTGTGTGTGTGTGTGTGTGTGTGTGTGTGTGTGTGTGTGTGTGTGTGTGTGTGTGTGCAAATGAGTTCTGCAGAGACCCAAAAAGGTGTGGAAGAATTAAGAAAGAAAAAATAGACAACCACCCATCAGGTGGTTGTCTATTTTTCCTAATTTTTTTCTTGTCTGTAATAAATGATACTAGCATTCTCATATGGTACATACAGGGAATGCATCTTGAAGACAAAAACTGTTACTTAAGATCATCCAAAGTGTGTGTTGTTTTCGCGAGCTTCTATGTGCTTTAATATGGCGGCATAAAATTGCCATAATGGCACCTTTATTCACTCATTTCCAAGGTAACACAAGCATTGGTTGCTTCCAAGTAAACACAGCCTGCTCCATCAGATGCCGCAACGACCGCAGCTGTTCATCACAAACGACGTTTTTTTTTTTAAATAAATTATTCTGATAGTTAAGTGTTGATTGACTAAACTTATGCAGGGACACTATATCCTGAACCACTTGTAACCATGCATAATTCACTTCTTTTTACAATCCTTTCATCGGTTTTTTCAGATTTGCCGTGAAAAATGTCAACTTTCTGTCCAGAACTGAAATCCCATAGCCAGTGCACAAGGAACATAGAGTCGCTAAAATATAGCACCATACAAGTAAAGAAATAGGTGAATCCGTTTGACGTGATGGCAGATGCGCACGCAGTTATGCGTGCGTTCTCGCGCGATATTTAAAAGGCGCGCGAGTTTTCCTTTTTTCCCGCTCCGCCTTGTTTTGGCGGCGCTAGCGGCGCGCAGCCGCAGTAAGGTCTCTGGGAAGGTGGAGTGGGAAGATCAGTCACGTGGTAAACGTGGTGGAACCACGGGTGGACCGAGCTCTCGAAGCTGTTGTTCGCAGCTTCGTCGATTTGCGCGCGGAGTTTTGTATGCGACTCGTCGCCGAAATGTATGTGTTCGCCGAGTACGAGCATTCTTTCGACACCGCCGTGGTTGAGCACGCGCGCGTTCGCATCTCCGAATCGGAACGCTTTGAGCCGAACCACGTGAATGACTTCGATCGGATGAAGACCTACTACGTTCGGTCATGTCGAAGGGGCAGTGGACACAGTCGCAAGTGTGCCTACGAGGGAGCCAAAATCATTCACATGACAGGTAAACGCGCGTGCATACGATCACTTTTTTACGAGACTTCTCTAAAGTGGGTCCGTCGAAGGTGGTGCTTGGGGCAGGAACTTAGTTGCTTTGTTTAGCATGTCGCTTTGGTGGCGGTGTGTTGAAAAAATGGAGCGCGCGCCTGCCGTGTCTGGTGATCTGCGCTGCAACCTGGTTGGTTAGGAAGCTTGTATCACCGGGGCTGTCTGCGCATCGGCCGGGACTCCGCCAGAGCGTGCGAGCGGCTATTAGCGGTTAGATGGAGTGATAAAATTTACAAGTTCGCTGGGATGTAATGCTCGCACTGGATATGGCAAGCTGGAGCTCAGTAACGTAGCGTTTTGTGCGTGTTGGTATGTCATACTGAAGTTTTATAGCGTAGTCTGTGCCTTTTTCGTACGCTGTTAAACTTTTGCGGGTCAATAGAAGGGGCAGCTTTAGGCAGAGATATTTAGACTGATGATGACAGTGCAGATCAGTGTTTTTGCCAGAGTAATTTTGGCACATTCTTTATAAGAACTTCTGAGGCATGTTATAAATCTATCTTGCAATTACCGGTCAAATTTCATTCGCGTGGATTGCTCTGACCGAATCCAGTTTCAATTTCTTTTGGATTTCTATTTTGGCTAAGTTTAGGTGCAAAAACATATGCTGGGCAACAGCATTAGGAAGTAGAAGTGGCAAAATGTTTATTGCCTCTCAATTGTGCCAAGTGTGGAAGTCGGCATGCACCGACAGTGTCCATGTCAGGCAGCCAAACACATGCGTGTTTAAATGTATGAACATTTTGCAGCTGTCACCATATTTCTGATTCTTGCTTCATTCAGGAATATTCGAAATAACGTCAAGACAGCTTCAGTACTTCTTCATGACTCTTAGTGCTTTCTATGTCATGCAGATAGATGGCATGCATACTACGGCACGTGCCGTAAGTGCAGACTTGTGAGACTGTCTGGGAGCTTGCCGGTAGTAGAAGAGAAAGTAATCGAGAGCCAATGCTATAGTTCTATAGCCGTTCACCCCAAATGCTGCAGACAGTGTTCTCTTATTGCCAGGAGTAGCAAAAACAGGAAGATTTCGCGTATGTCCCATACCTATATGGATGCAGGCATACCGACTTCATTCTCAGCTCCAGTGACAGTAGGCTCACTGTTGCATGAATGAATTGTGTCCCACCAAATGGCTCATGAGCCTGCCCTTCTGTACTACTTCAACCAAGCATTTCTTCTTGCACATAATATATAGACCATCGGCATACTTCAACTTCAAGCAATATGTTAATGCTTGCTTCTTGTGCACAATTGCCTGTAAGCTGTTTTTGTTTAACTGTGCAGTTACCCTGGAGGAAATGGCCATGTTCAAAGCAAACCGACCAAGGCTGGCAGATGTTGGACGAAACTTTGTTGAGGTGAATGAACTCCTGCATGATGCAAAAGATATTGCTGACTATGTTTTTTGTAAAGCAGTTGGTATGTATTTGGAGTGTATGCTGGGTAAGCTAAATAGTATGGAAAATATAGAGCACAAACTCATAGGACACTAGTGAAGGCCAAGGCAGACAGTTTGACCTGTCTGTGCTTTTGCTTGGGTCCCATTTGGAAGGAACTGATGACAGTAATGCCAAGTTGTTGCACTTGCATTGTCAGTTTATTCTTTTCTTTATTCAATGCTACATATCTTATATAGGTCCAAGCAGGATGAGGGCAAAAAGCAAACACAAGCATACTTAATTTAATTTGCAACCACCCCAATGTAACTGAATGCAACAAAGAATCATTCCAGTCTGTTATTGTTCATTGTGTTAGTGCTGTGTTTTGTGTATGATAACATTTATTAGTTCTTTTCGTACTCATGCTTAAAAAAAAATGCAGCTATCACAGGTGCAGCCAAAGTGTGCTCGTTGAATATATTGCTGTCATTCATAAAGTTCATAACAAAGAGAGTTAAATGTGTTATCAGCATTATAAATGTCTAACCTAGTTACTTTGTACCTAACAGGCATGCGAATTAAGTATATGCTAAGTTATCCTGTCGCTTAAATGAAAGTAAGAAATATGCTCTTGTGTACAGTTGGATACAACAAAAATGTATGAAAACGTGCCACCCAGATGGCTGCAGTGCTTCAGCTGATTACCTCTGTGACTAACGAAATAGTCCCACTCATGCACTTAGCAATAACCTGCAAATATAGGGTCACTGGCAGTCCAGCTTGTAATGTCAGTTCCAAGTGCGTGCCCATTGATGCAGGATTGTGATCATCCCGAGGAAATGCCATGGACTTCCAAATTTGTATCCAACTGTAGTATGCGTGTCAATTTAAACATCGTTTCCAAGAAAACCAGTAAACATAAGTGTAGGCTGTGTCCATGTTGTAGTTCTGTCACAAATTAGCGCAACTTGTACCAAAT
This sequence comes from Rhipicephalus microplus, assembly GCF_043290135.1. NCBI lineage: Eukaryota > Metazoa > Arthropoda > Arachnida > Ixodida > Ixodidae > Rhipicephalus > Rhipicephalus microplus. Next base: position 103,533,866 of record NC_134709.1, on the reverse strand, counting down.
CGCGCTAGAGTGGATCACAGCAGAGCTGGTGGGCGCATAGCCCAGGTCCTGGCTTGGCTGGGCTTCTCCTCACCCTCAGTGTCCTTTCATACCACTTTGCTATATTATACAAGGCTATGCTGTGCCCCGCTATTGGGCCAGGCAGCCGAGCGGTTACGATGCTTGCTTTCAGATCATGCAGGTTCCAATCATCATCATCAGCCTGACTACGTCCACTGCAGGACAAAGGCCTCTCCCATGTTCGGCCAGTTAATCCGGTCCTGTGGTTGCTGCTGCCAATTTATACCCGCAAACTTCTTAATCTCATCTGCCCACCTAATCTTCTGTCTCCCCCTAACCCGCTTGCCTTCTCTGGGAATCCAGTTAGTTTCCCTTAATGAACAGCGGTTATCCTGTCTACGCGCTACATGCCCGGCCCATGTCCATTTCCTCTTCTTTATTTCAACTATGATATCCTTAACCCCCGTTTGTCCTCTAATCCACTCTGCTCTCTTCTTGTCTCTTAAGGTTACACCTACCATTTTTCTTTCCATTGCTCGCTGCGTCGTCCTCAATTTAAGCTGAACCCTCTTTGTAAGTCTCCAGGTTTCTGCTCCGTAGCAAAGTACCGGCAAGATACAGCTGTTATATACCTTCGTCTTGAGGGATAGTGGCAATCTACCTGTCATAATTTGAGAGTGCTTGCCGAATGTGCTTCACCCCATTCTTATTCTTCTAGTTACTTCAATCTCGTGGTTTGGCTCTGCGGTCATTACCTGCCCTAAGTAGACATAGTCTTTTACAACTTGAAGTGCACTATTACCTATCTCGAAGCGCTGCTCTATTCCGAGGTTGTTGTACATTACTTTCGTTTTCTGCAGATTCATTTTAAGATGCACCTTTCTGCTCTCCTTGTCTAACTCCGTAATCATGAGTTGCAATTCGTCCCCTGAGTTACCCAGCAATGCAATGTCATCGGCAAAGCGCAGGTTACTAAGGTACTCTCCATTAACTCTTATCCCTAACTGTTCCCATTCTAGGCTTCTGAAAACCTCCTGTAAGCTTGTGGTAAATAGCATTGGGGAGATTGCGTCCCCCTGCCTTACACCCTTCTTGATTGGTATTCTGTTGCTTTCTTTATGAAGCACTATGGTAGCAGTTGATCCCCTGTAGATTTCTTCCAGGATGTTCATATATACTTCATCGACGCCCTGATTCCGCAGTGTCTGCATGACGGCTGATATTTCTACTGAATCAGGTTTCAGTCACGCCTCGCCAAGAAATATTTTTGCCAAAAGTGGCTCTCTCGCTTTCTCTCTGTACTCATTCTTTCCCCCTTTAAAGTTATTACATCCCACGCCGATCAGCACATGTGTTTGTAGAGCAAAGCTGAAGAGGATGAAAAGAGCATGCGCAAGTTCATGACGATGTTAATTTTTTACCTACGATGCATGCCTAACCGTGAGCATAACAGCTCTGCTGTAAATTTAGATTTTTGGGAAAATAGGCTAGAAAAAATTCTGTCGCCCTTGTTTGTCTCTGTTGTGGCCTCGCAGCAGCAACTGCACTTTCGAAGCCATCCAAGTGAAAGACCAATGGGCCTGTCAGCCCTCTGTTTCCAGGCTGCGGCTGACAGACCAGCACATCTCACAGCAAGATGTTGCGATCCTCCTTACCTTCACTTGAACTGGGCAACGTGTCACTGACTGGGCTAACAACGTCGCTGTCAGACAAATCTTCAAAAGTTTAAATGTCACTGTCAGCGTTTGCCAAATGCAGACCCCCTTGTTGCCACCTTGTTGCCCCAATTGTCTGCAGCCACTGTCGTCATCTGTTTCGTTGTCTGCATCCAGTTCACTTGGGTTGACTTTTTGGGAGGGCACAACACACTTTGCATGTTTGTGGAATAGTTCTCAACAGTGTTCTACCTTTTATACAACAGTGTTCTACCTCAGTGATACAAAACTGCGACAAATGTGAATTCGCCAATTTCCCCAGCCAAATCCCACTGTCCGTGGGGCCAAACACAATTTTTCGAATTGCGGCAAGTGATATGAACATTAATGCCGAAACAGTCGATTGAAGGCAAGAGCAGCATGCCCGAAGCTTCGAAAGTGCGTGTGCGACCAGCGCATGCACTGTCTTCTACAGGGCATGTGGTTGTTGTTGCCACAACCGCTGTGGCCGAAACCATGGTCGTTCGTGACACGATCATGTACGGCAACGACGTAAATGACAGAACTCTACAAGTGTGCACACGTTGAACGCTGGACCAGTCAAAGAAAGCAACGCTGCTTTCTGCAAGCTATATAGACAAAACTGCAGCATATGCAATCATAGATAGCATAAAACGACCTAGTTTGAAGGTACGTGCGCAAGCAGCACATGCAGATTGAAAAGGGAACTACTGTTTGCCACAACCGCTGCGCACAAAACTGTGGTCGCCGCGGCGCGATAGCGATCTACCAGCTCCGAGGGCACGTAACTAATGCAGTGGTAGATTAAAAGCAGTAAGGGTGTAAAAAAGGCTAGAAGCAGTATGGCGTTCCTGCCCAAAGAATCTAGTAGCGAGCAGTGCTTTGACCCACGCTTTCTCGGCAGCCATCTGCGTTTTCCTGTTCGTTCACGTGTGTCACAGGATGACATACGCGAGTTGTTTTGATGGAAATAGATTTTGCTAGCTGTTTTGATGACGCGAAATTGCAGGAGTATTTGCGCCTCCCCTTTCAGACTCTCACTTTAGAGGGAAACCCTACCCAAGCATGTTCGGCCACTGCACACTCCAAGCAATTATAAAGCCACAGCGTTGATGTTTGTGCTTGCAATTGGACCCCTCTCCCTCCTTTTTTCTTGATGTTTTTTGTGTTTGTTTTTTCCTGAGAAAAAAAGGGGGAATAATTCAGTGCAACTCCCCTCTCCCCCGTTGCAGAAATCTCCCATATTCAGAATCCCTCAACTTGGCAGGTGTGCATCAAGGAATACTGAAAATGGCTGTGAGTCTACAACTCTGACATTAGTTACGTGAATTTAGGACACGAAATGCCCAACATCACTCTTTTCAATTTTTTCATCTGTCAAATAGTGTGCTCATGCGGCACGCTGCGTTGCTGAGATGTTGATGTGCTCCGTTGTTGTCAAAACTTTCACAAGTTACATTTGTTGATATGTTCTCTCCGTAGACATTCAGACACATCTGCATGATTATTATTTATTTGTGTATATTTATTTACCGTAACTGTCTGACAAGTGGCATCCTGAGTTATCTCGGATTGGCTGTGAAGGTGTCAACACTATCCTAGCACCTGAAGAGCAGAGAAAGGGGAGGACACAAAGCAACACAGCCCTAACATCTAACAAATGATCTGTTTTACCAAGCTGTGCGAGTGAAAATTCGAAACCTATGAAGCAACACACGCAGGCATTGGTTCCTGTGTTTTTACTTGTACTGCTTCGTAAAATCAAAAAAGTAGAAAGTAAGAAAGTAGAAAATTAGCTCTGCGTCCACACTGTGCTCTTGTGTCCTGTTCTTTTTGTGCGCTACAGCAGTTGAAGTGCAATGCCACTATGTCCAAGCTCACACTCTCAGGTTAATAGTATTTTGCGATGACATCCTCATAAAATAGAGGTTTCTGTTTCAGGAAACGCACAGCCCTCAGCCACCCCTGTGCAAAGACAGAGACCTCATCCGCGAAGAAGAGAGGCAGCAACAGATTGACGATGCCCTCAATAATTACAAGCTGCAGTGTTTGCCCGTGGGCGCAAGCACAGATCTGGAGCAGAGGCTGCTGGCGATGGAGAAAGAACTCAAAAGACTGAGACAAGGAGGGAACAGTGAAAGACCTGCGGCTGCAGTCTGCAATGGGTCCCAAACTGCCTATGCCGACCTCGAAAAAAAATGCTAGAGGGTGCAGACAGATCTTGCGAATCTGAGGAGTGACCATGTGCAGCTGAAGAAACACTTTCGAGATGGGAATCGTTGTAAGTGCCCCTTGAATATCTCAGTGGTGGTCCGACTGCACCAATCGCACCGTTTTGCTACAATTTCACATCCCTGCGCCTTACTGCGCACATTTGAGTACAGCTTGTGCCAACTGCGCCAAAGGTTACACGACATCGGAAGGTTTAGAGCCGAAAAATATTTTTGATCACAAGGAATACTATAGTTTCTTCATAATGCAACTGGTGTCTTCTGCTCGATCCATTGCAGCAATGCACCTTGTTATTATATTCAGCCTATAACCTAAGGCTCCGTGCCGACGCGTGTATCTCCAAAAGAAGACTACCTGGCTGGCAAATCTTTCTAAATTATTGCCTCCCACTTCTTGAAAGCCATGCTCACAAGCAAGCTCTGCATGGCTATCATTATTAATATTTCTTTTTACAAGTTGTTCGATGACGAATGCAGAGTGGCGTTGTCACGAGAATTGATCACTGTTCACAGACTACCTTACCGCGTTGTTCGAGCGGTGGCATTCGTTAAGTTTAAACTGGCATGCAAAAACTGTAAATTAAGGAAACAAAGCGGAAGTAGTTGCATTAGTTCCTGCAGCACTTAGTAAACCCTAAGGCGGATCTGAGAGGAGGGGATGTGGGCGTTCGAGCATGCCTCCCCCCCCCCCTTAAAAAAGATAAATAACTGGTGGCATTTTTTGTAATGGCCTTATTGCACCTGTCATTCACAGAAACCGTATGTGTCATGCTTACCTTGTTACTAATACCGTATTTACTCGTGTAATGAATGTGCTTCTTTTTTTCTAAAAAAAAATCGAAGCAAAGTTGGCGGTGCGTTCATTATGCCGGGCAAACTTCATGCAATCTTTTTTGGCATGAGGGATAAATGTGGTAATGCAAAAGAAAAAAAAGTTTGGTCGCATAGTCTTTCACAATCGACGTACGCGTACACTGTTAGGAAACAGCTTCTTTGTTTCACTTCACTAATTTTCGGTGCTTGAAGGTGCTATCTTCAGCAAGCTGTCTCCACGTCGCCCGCACAGGCCATAGAAGCGTTTGGCGGCTATCTTTTCTCGCAACCGTTTAACTGCATCAGTCGTATCTGCTGTAATGTCGAAGGGCGCCCAGAAGTGTGCGCTACGACGCATTTGGTCAACTTAGTGACAACCTTGCACAACGACCGCGCTGCCGTCATTGACACTGTAGCAAGTAACCAACATTGCAGCAAGCTACCATCAAAGCATCAAAATAAACCATCAATAACAAGAATAACAGCAAAATACAGCCACTGCCTCTCTGTCCACATGAGAAGTTACTGTAAAAATGGTAGCCTGTATCTTGCGTTTCGGGGAGTACACGCAGATAACAAGCATGTAGAGCAAATTGCAACTGAAGCGAGCATCGCGGGAGTGCTACCATGTTGCAGAAGTAGCCACAATGTTTTCTAGGCCACGCTTAGGCGATTTTTTTTTTCTACTTTTCCAGAAACCCTCGACGCGATGGCGACGAATGGCCCTTAGTGTCAGCCATGGCGACAGGAAATCCTGTTGCAATAGTGTTACAGTAAGAAATACCTGAGCCAAAAGAAGTAACTTAGTTACAGTTACCTAGTTTTTAAAAGTAACTTCATTACTGTTCCGTTACCGTACTAAGGAAGCCATGTAATACATGCAAAATGATAGGAATGAATAAAGGAAAGACGGGGATTTTAACCAGGCTGGGGGAACTGGTATGCTGCCCTAGACAGGGGAAAGGAGTTTATTAAAAACGTGCAAAGAGGTATGGTAAGTACGTAACGATTGAAGACAACGGGCATTAACCATTGACATTTATTACCTATGTTCCTCAAGGTGTACAAGACTTGTTCGAAGAGTTTTGCGTCGGCTAAGCACACAAACCGTTGGGACACGTGTTCGCGAAATCCAAAAGCAACACACTTGCGCATGATCAGTGCTGCATCATCTCCAAGCACGACGCAGGGATTGCAAATCGACATAATTACATCAACAAAACAGCAGCAAAGGATCAGAAAAGGACTACAAAAGACAATGTTACTCATGTCAACTATGCAATGCGTTTATAAATATGTCAGGAGCGTAGTTAGAAACCTTTTTTTTTTTTCAAAGGGAGGTTGGGGGGCTGGTTTAACCATACTTTATGTGTGTTTGTATGTCTGCATGCATTTACACGCAAGCAAAACATAAAAAAAGTGGGAAGGTTTGAACCTTCCCCTGACTACGCCAATGTTCGATGGAGCTCGTTCAACACTGCTGGACAAGGCAGAGATTTGACATAAATAATGCGCAATGCTACCTCATGAAAAGAGGTGATAATGAAGAGGGAGGACTTCTGGAAACGTTTGCAACGTCATGTGTGACTGATGAACGTTCGTTGTTTTTTTTCCCACTCTACACTGAGCTGCTCAAAGTAGACTTGTGAAAATTAGTTACACAAAAGTTTTAAATGAAAATGATTTGCATACGGCCTTTTGTTTTCAGCCATTTTACGTTGCTGTTTCTTAGCCACCTGTTAAACACGATTAACTAGGAGCCTAGGACGAAGGAATGTTCCAACGGTTCATCAAGCATTATGCTACAAGCTTAAGTGACAAAATATATATATGCCATCCTTGACTGGCCGTTTCGGAACGCTGCGTTCTCGTGAGAGAGAGAGAGGTTGCATCTTTTTCCTCTCCTCAGCCCCTCTGTCTCTTTCAGGAGAGTGCTCCAAAACGACCAGTCAAAGGTGGCAATTGTGACGAAAAAAGGGAGGGGAGATGTGAGCTTAGGAAGTTGTTCAGTTGTAATGAGATTGATTTGCGGTATACAGTTTACAAGCAAACCCTAAATATGGTTTTCTGCAACTACGGTATACCCTTTAGCAGTGTTTTCTTATCTGCGAGGGAAGCTTTATTGTGGAAAGTTCAAATGTGGAGAGAGCATGATAAAAAAAAAAGATGGAATAAATGAAAACAGTTTAACTCGGGCCATTATTGAGTGTTGCTATTGGACAATTTTTTATAAAAACAGGAGTTATGGTAATTTTGCTTTTCGTTATACTTAATGTGTACAAAAAGTAACAGTGTTACAACTACAAGTTCCTCTAACTTGAAGGTAACTGCTCACAGTTACAAGTTACTGAAAAAAGTAACTAGTTGCTGCCCAAGACTGCATATTAGTTCGTATATGACACCCTGTAAAGGTGGTTTTACTGCAGTGGAGCAGTGCTAATTTGTGAAAGCATCCATTCAATTGTATATCAGTTTGCATGTAGTCCCTCTTTAGAAGTGGTTTCACTGCAGTGAAGTGGTGCTAAGCCGTGAAAATTTGTTTTTAAAGAAAACATGCGATGCTGCGAAGCCCCACTTTGAGGTTAAATGAGGATATGACCCTTGCATCGATTCATTTCCTAAGTTTAATTTGTCATACCTACTTATTTTCTCCAAGACTAGCAAATTGTAGAGAAGTAACATATTTTACTTGCTATCACTTGCATTCTACCGAATGTAAAAACGTGTGACTATTCAAAGTTGTTCCCGCTTTCTTTGATGCAAAAACATGGCATTTGCACAAGCTTTGTTTTAATTTTTTAAGAGTATTGTGCAGGCTAGTTGGATCATGACAAATATGCCCATTTTTCTTTATAATGTACGATATATATACTATTCGAATTCTATTTGAAGTTATTTGACCAAGTTCACTGTTCGCACAAGCCTAGGAACTGCCACTGCAGGATTCTGTAATGCAAAACAGGTCGAAAAAAACGTGACTGGAGAAAAGGGGGCTTGTTCAGACATTGTTGCATATTTTAAATGTACCAAAATGGGTAAGGGGGCACACGGGATATTATGGTAGCTTAGTATGAGGGCCGTCTCATGTGCATGAGTATTGCAAATTCTGATACACTCAAACGTCGTTAAAATAAAGCCATGCCTGCCATTGAACTTCATTATATCTGAAAATTTGTTATAAATGTATATTCATTACTTTGCTTTGTTGTGATGACAAAGCTATTCTTCACTTACTTCGATATATCTATGTTCATTTTATTGAGGTTTGAGTGTAACTTGCTCTTATCAGGCAGGTGAACATCTGTCAATGTGATTTGATTCTTAGTTAGAACTTCCGATCGACCAAGCTTGCTGTGTCCATCTTCAACTTTAACGCACCTCTGACTTTATTGATGCAATGCCGTTTCTCTTTTTTTTTTTTTTTTCAACTTGAAGCCATTCTTGAAGTTGACGGGAAGAATCTGGAAAGCAACAACTCGGGGTACTATGTAGTATGACATCGAACCCCATCACCGCAAAGAAACGGTAACTTATTTTTTGTGTCATTCCCAAGGACGATGTGATGTGTGTCACACTGTGAACCAAACTAGGAAAGTTCGTAGCTCAGCTTTGAAGGCATTGCCGATAACCTAGTTTAGTTTCTAATACCAGGTACTTAAGAGCTCCATAATTTTTGAGCTCTTCGGACATCATAAATGGCTTGCAATTGAAACCAGCACCATGCTGGGTCCCATGCATAATCATTATTCTAAAAAGGACATGCAAACATAAATTCCTGGCCAATATCAGTTCTGGATGCCACTTGGAACACCAGTACAACTGGCACACACGCAAAGCATTTGTAATGGCTGAAAAAAAATTGCTCGTAACAGAATTTGGGTTGGGCACATGTTCACATAGGACCAACATGTATCAAGTAATCCCTGAAACTGACTTGGTGCATTCTAATAGGGTAATTACATTTATTGAGGTATTTTTTGGGCCACTATATTCAATTGTTCGGCAAGGGCCAATTAGAACTGGGAAAATTTCTATAAAAACTTGTAGTACACTTAAATTGCTCATGCTGCTACTATGGTGCTCATGCAGCATGAGATCGAGTTCATGACATTACTAGAAATCAAATTACTGTTCTGTGTGTGCTGTGCTGAAGGCCATAAAGCTTCCTATTAGTACACTAGGGGGAACTGTGGCGCTAGTGTCTAGGGGAGCTGCAATGCTTGGCGCTTAAGTGGGCATGAGAATTATGGGTAGTACACGGATTCGCCTAGTCTTCATACTTTGCGTTCCTTTTGACTTCACGTGACTTGAAGCTGTTTTGTCACAAAACAACAATCGGCCAATGTTCGGCAGTTGCGCTTCACCCCCTTCACCTAAAATTTTAGGCTTATCATTTCAAATTGGGTTATGAAGTCTGAAACGGTTTGTTATTTCCTTAGAACAAAACCAAAACACAGCAATAAATAAAGCCACATGTGCGTTCGAAGCCCGCAAACACGAAGACTTTGCAAACTTGTGTACAAGCCATCATTCCCATGGTGGCTGAATGATGGCGGCACCAGTCCCGCCTGGGTAATTTTAGGAAACTGTGCTGTAGGTCGTGCATGGGTGTGGCAAGTACTATAGACTCTTGTTAAACGTAACCTGAAGAAACCAGGAAAATGTGTTCTGTTTAACAGGAGTTTCATTTGCGGAGAAATAAGCATGACTGAAGAATTCAAGGAAGAATCCAATCATGCTATAAGAAGTTGTTCTATTAAGGAGCAGTTCCGTTCAATAGATTTTTGTTTACTGAAAGCTTACTGTATTTCGTTAGCTTAATGCAGCAATGTTGAACCGTTTTTTTTTTTTTTGCATTTCTGCAATTTGGGTCCATTAACTATCACCAAGGTGGACTAGTTGTGCCACATAATTAGGGGGCTATGAAAAGCGGCGTGGTTTCTCTGGGTTGTCTTCCAAATGTGTGCAATGTGCTTACAAACATGCCAACAATGCTATAGCTCACGCACAGGAGCCAAGATAGCTGTAAATGCTCACCATGGCGCCGTTGTTGGCACCAAGTCATACTGGAGTACGGGGCTGCCATTGTGCCTTTCGTGCCTTTTCAGTTCACCTATAATGGCATTGCTGCCCTTGCGCTGGAGTCAGAATCATCGGTTGGCTAGTCTCTGAACTTTTTAAAACAGGCAAAAAACCATTTGAGGCAGATTGTGGTTTCAGACACCTGGCTAACATATCGATATGATTAAGGGCCAATCTAATACAGCAATTTCTTCTCGCTGTTCAGCCTGTTCACCACCAATCCAGCTGCATTTGATTTGGTAACTGGCAACTGGCTGCGTGCTAGAAGCAGCGAACTTTGACAGGCTGCATAGGTTAGTCAGCAGCTGGTCCTGACTTCCGATCGCCAAAAATCTACGTGCTCAGCCAAAATGAGAACAACCACAAAAACTGCATGCTTTGTGTTTGATAATCGACTAATAGCAGCCTTGCACACACCATTATTAGATTGCCCATTTGCCAACCACAAGAACAATTGCAAAAAGATTTCTTGTGTCACAAGGTTAAAGCAGAGATTAGATTGGTTGATTGATTGATTGACTGATATGTGAGGTTTAACGTGCCAGAACCTCCTTATGATTATGAGAGACGCCGTAGTAGAGGGCCCTGAAAATTTCAACCACCTGGGGTTCTTTAACATGCACCCGAATCTTAATAAAGCAGTGATTGGGAGCGACTCTGATTGCAAGTCCGTCATCGTTACAGTGCTTAATAAATTGGAAACCTAATAGCACAATAAGCAAAGTTTGATAGTAACACTGTCATTTGAACTAGGCAGTATTAGCAAGTATCTTCATGTGTTCTAATGATTTTTAAAGGGCCACTCACCAGGTTTGACAATTTTGAGCTGACAAGCGCAATGCATAGATGAGGCGTTCACGATCACGTCTGCCAGAATTTGCAGCGTTACGTGCCCCGGAAATGGGTCGAATTTCAAGATGAACGCTGCTCCCCATCCCTTCTGCTGGAATGCGCCCAGAGAATGAGGGCATGACGTGCACGTATGAATGTCCCTACGTACATGGTAATGCAGTGGCGTTGGTCCTCTACATACACTCTAAGAAAATAGTGAGTAAAAAGGGTGTCTTTTTGTCCCACAACAATAATCGTCATCTATATTACGTTCCATCCTTGCGCTATCGCCCCGCGCCCAATACATTCCGGTCACGATCGACATGCCCATTATCAGGGTTACATTTCATTCTCGATAGGAAAGTGGCCAGCGCCGAGTTTTCAAGAAAGGGAGCGCACGCAAGCCTAATGACGATTATTGTTGTGGGACAAAAAGACACCCTTTTTACTCGATATTTTCTTAGAGTGTAGACGAGTATGCTCTGAGCTTGCCAGCTGTGGCATGTGACATCGCGAAAATTATTCAACACAACATGCGTAGTTTATGTAATTTATTGCTTGAAGAGATTAATAATTCTTGAGATGAATAATGAGACGCAATAAGGAAATGTGTGCGTCTTTTTTTCCATGCGTTCCCGTGATTGCAACGAGATGCGGGGCTAATGTGCCGGCGTTTTGCGTGCGTTCGTGTCCCCGTGATCAACGCATCGAGCAGATGACAGCCGTGGAAGCGAAAGTAACGAGTTCGCGCACTCATTGTGTTCATCTATTTGACTGCATCTAAGCCAGCGTTTCTAAACCATCCCGCAGAAACAGGCAGTAAACCTAAAAAAATGCTGGTAAAAAAAAAGCCGCTCACGTGCACGAGGGTTAGGCTTGTTCGGGCACGTCATGCGCACGTGACCTCTTGGTCGGATGCCGGAGAGGGTAGAGAAGAGATTTGGCTTACGAAGGCTACGCGGAAGAGCAGCAAGCGTTTTAGGCTCGCCTCCTCTCATCCTCGTTTGGTGCTGTTCCAAGAAAACAGTTTTCTCAGCTCGTGATGAACCGATTCGAAAGCTTTTTGTGGCAAAATGTTCCTCATCAGACACCCAACAACTTCCGCGGTCTAACTGAAATTTGGTATGGGGCCTGGCGAGTGGCCCTTTAATGCCTTTTTTGGGTCACAGTCAGGGATAGTGTATCCGCACAGTCTGTAGTAAACCCAGTCATAGTGCATGCAATTTCAGTAGTATGGAATGATTGCAAGGCTTTTGTTTCCAAAAATCATTAAAAAACCCATCCAGAGTGTTTTCGTTTTTCGAAACGCATGATGGGCTGTAGTTGGTGTTGATCAAAAGAGCAAGGAGAAACAGCTACACTGTGGGATTGAACACACACATATGTGGTTAGAGGGTTTTTCCCGACTAGTATATAGGTGTAAGTTTAAGGGGAGATGCTACTCGAAAAACGATTTTCTTTAATAAGAGTCTTAATTTAACACAAATTGGCACGCTAATAGAGTTTTTTCTCCTCTTTCCAAATATGTCATTTATTTTCATGTAGATTGCTTGATTTTCTTTCTGCAGGTCAGATACCGCAAAATTATGGCCATTGTTATGCAACAATTCTGACCTATAAAAATTTGAGATAAAGCATGCAGATATAGCTGATTATGATCCTTTGGAACTGTAGAGTGCAAAAAACTATATAAATTTTGTGTGTAGAAAGGTGAAATACAATAATAAAATAGAAAAATTTACTATGGCTCTAGTTGCCAAGGGCTTTCAATGTTATGTAATTTTTGAAAAAGATAATCAAGCAGCACTGACAATCTGAATAGATACTTGCACTCTATGGGCCTTCATCATGCTATGTGCAAAATTTCATAGAGGTATGACAATTCTAAGTATACGAACTAGCGTGTATAAGAAGCACAGATCACACAGAACTGCAAAAGGAGAAAAACGCATTCGAAAGTTTGAAACCTTTTTTTTTTATCACAGAGTTGTTAGAAATGCATAATCTTTGGCCATAATGTTCAACAGAACTTTGAAAAGCACTGCAAGTTACTAGAACTGTCCTGCAGCATAGGTTGTGCCCCTCACGGTCCTTGCGAGCACTCTCTTCTAGCCGTGCCCTTCTCACTCCACGACCACGGTGGGCCCTTGCTTCTGCTGTCAGACGCTGGGACATTCTCTTGATATGCGCCTCGCATCGCGGGAATCACTGAAAGTAACTAGATCTCTAGATGGCAGTATGTTGAGCTCTTCCAGGATGTGCTCGAAAGTAGCATGACCCTTGTTGAACCACAGGATTGCCATAACTGCGGCAGTCTCGACAACCGTTCGGGAGACAAACTTAGTCTTGGGGCAAAGTAGCCAAATTTTGCTGTTCAGGGATTCCGATGCGTTCTGGGTTTTCCCTTTGATGCATCGAGCAGGGAGCTTCTCATCCGTTAGCCGCTTATAAATGGGCAAAACAGCCAATCCCTGTGCTTTTGTCAGGAGAGGTGTGTGGCGTGGTGCAGGTTCACCAAGTGCTTCAGCGCGTTGATGTTTGCACCACGACTCTGTTCCTGCAGGGCAAAACTTGTGGCTGCCAGCATTGTCAGTAGAGCATGAGTGGAAGTACGATACGAAGCCCATACTGCAGTATACATATCCGGTACACTCCCCCTGTTGCTTGTTATGGCAATCTGATAGTACGTTTGGAGCTTCTGAATGGCTGGCTCTTTTATTCTCTGCCCTTGTGGTAATGGCACATGCAGCTTCCGCAGCGCGGTGCCAAGTCTCTTGGCCACATGATTAGTGCAGTCTTCTTTTTCTATATTGACAGCACCATAGACGTTTGACGCTGCAACTGCACTATATGCTTTGCTGTCACCGTCATTCAAGAATGTCATGAAGTGCAGTGGGGTGTCATAAGTCAATGTTCTCTGCCAAATGCGCATTGCAGCCTTCGTTTCCATGGCATGGGAGGAACAGTCTGCATTGTTTTCACAGACTGAGCCATGGAATGCCTGCCACACTTCCTCGTCTGGGCCCATATCCTTGTGCCTACTGCATGTCAGGCAGTAATTTGATATGACCTCGAAGTCTAAGCAGAGGCCAGTATTTAAGGAGATAACTGCGCCAATTCCGTTGTGGCTTTTGTGGCCCCTCTTCTGCCAAGTACCGTCGAACATAACAGCCACATCAGTTTCGCCTGCTACTTCTTTCGTCAACTCTCTGGATCGGCGCAAGTTTTCACTCACAGCTGCCATGGCAGCGGTGTGCACCTTCTTTGCTATCGAAAAAAATCTTCGGTGGTGCATTGGCTTCGGGAGTCCAATAATGGAGCAAAATCGCGACAATTGCTCATGCCCAATGCCGACAGCGCGTGCAGCCACCACCGCCTTCACATTTACAGCGAAACTATCTCGGGAGCTCCCACTGTCGTGACGTATAGGAGCACGAAAGAACAGTCGCTGAGCATTCGCTGTTTTCGCAATGAAGTTCGAGGAGCGACGAAAGTTCCTTGCGTTTTTGTGCCTGCTCCCGAACGGCAAGTTTTTGAATACCGCAAGCAGGGCATGCCGCACCTGCCACAAGTGCCGTCAGCAAGAGGGTGTCGCACAAAACTGTCGTTGCACAAACCTCATCGCGCTGTCTTTCGTCTTTTTCGAAGAAGCCAAGCTTCTTTTCCGAAGCACTGATGAAAGAAAGCTCAGCGTCAATCCCTTCATCGCAGCCACTGTCGCTCGCGCACTCGTCGATGCCGCCATCAGGCCTAGCACACGTAGGCGTGTTTTCGTTCGTCGCCGTCGTTCGGGGCGCTTTACGCGGCCTTTCCTTGAACTTGTGCTTCGTTTGAAACTTCTGCGGTCTCACGTTGCACTTTTTCGGGCTTGTCATCGCGGAAATATGCGTAGACGCGCAGAAAAGCAGACGGACCAAATGCCGATGGCCGCCACCAACACAGCTGACAATGACTCAGTAGCCAATGGCGATGCGGCTTAGGGTGCCGCGCGTTTCAAACCGCTCAAACCACGTGATAAAAAGGCCTCGTTTTTTATTTTTTTTTGCCCACGTACGAAACTGGCGGTCGTCGGAGCTGTAAGAAGAAGGCCAGACGCAACTTTCCCAACCGATCGCGATGGCGGGCGGCACTGCGACGGGGAGCAGCGCGCAGTCAAAGATGGCCAATATCGGTGCAAATTCACGAAATTTTGCGCCACCGCGATGCCTTCATACACATTTTTTTGCATTTTGCGGTTCGAATTTAGTTTTGAAATTTTCACAGATGAAAGAAGAAGGTTTGAAGATTACAATGCAATAAAATTCAGAAATACGAGAAATTTCGCTAAAAACGCGATTTTTCAACTCGCATCTCCCCTTAAATTCTATTGTTAGTTAATTATGTTCGTTGACCTTGTCACCCAAAGCTGCTTATGACAGTGCTATGACACTCATGAAACAAAAGAAAACTGAAGGTCTTGTGTTTCTTTGTTAAGCACAGTATTAACGAAAACTAACAGACAAGGATGCCATGGAAATTGTAGAGGTGTTATTAGAAGCAATTGTAATAAAAATGTTAAGAAAGTGGATGCCTAGATAACCTGCCACTGGCAAGGACAATCCTGCAATCTTTGAATTACAAGAGGGTTTCACAGGGGTTAAGCAAGGGTCCTGTTCTGGCAAACTTGACGCAAGCTGATCTGTTGTTTTCATAAAGACACCTATATGTGAGGGAGTATTGATCAGCTGCCAGCTCTTGGTAATGTCATGTGCTATGTGAAGCCAGCAGGGGGAACAAGTTTTCCACACTCGCCGCCATATCCGCAATCGGGACTGACTAACGCTCCCAGGTTAAAAGTGCTCACATATACAAAATGAAGCAGACAGATTGATGACCGCCCATATAGCTCATTTGGTACAGCATCGGAGGTACGATTCAAAGGTTGCTGGTTCAATCCTTGCCTGTGGCAAGTCGTTTTGTAATGATGATATGTGGGGTTTAACGTCCCAAAACCACCATATGATAATGAGAGACGCTGTAGTGGAGGGCTTCGGAAATTTCAACCACCTTGGGTTCTTTAGCGTGCACCCAAATCTGAGCACACGAGCCTACAGCCTTTCCGCCTCCATCGACAATGCAGCCACCGCAGCCGTGATTCGATCCTGCGACCTGCAGGTCAGCAGCCGAGTACCTTAGCTTCTAGACCACCGCGGCAGGCCGTAAGTCAACTTGTCATCAACATCTCTTATGCTTTCCTTGGCATTAATGTCTGTTGGTTCTCATTAATATTGTGCTCTCGCACTTTCAACAGTTCATTTCTCACAGTTGAACTTCTGATTTCATTATTGTTTTCTTTGTCAAATTGACATGATGTGTACAATGATCAGCTATTCTCTATGTAATAAGTTGTTTTTTTTTTTGTTATTCATCATTTTTTAATTTTGCTTTGTAACAGAACACGCTGCTTCTAGCCACGCTCGCATCATGGTGGTGGTGGGCACCCTTGTTTCGTTGCATGTGCGTATGGCAAAACAATGGCACACGATGATGGCTGCACTCATCGTGGATGGTTCACAAAAAAGTTGGCTCCATGTGGGAGGGTCTTCAACCTTTGTACTACTAGAAGTTGTTTTAGTACACGCTGGCCAACAAGCATGGGATGAGCTACTGCTGCTTGAGCTATCAAGTACATACATTAAACCATAGATTTTCAAACAATAATACCTGGCGCTGTGATCGTGTACCCCCATGGGAATCATGGAAAGTACAGGCTTGGGATTGGATTGCGTTAACTAGCGGACTGCCTACGGATCTTTTTTTACAGTTTCGTTCTTCATGCAGCGTGGGTAGTGGGGTGTGGTGCAAAGCACTGAAGCAGCACTTTTGTTGTCCAGACAGGCTGAAGACCGCTAGGTCTCTTGATTTGCTGCGACGTAAGAGCTTTCAGGTTTTATTGGACAGTTTAATCGAAGCATCGTCCTCTCACCGCTGCACATAGATGTAGCATATCATGCCTGTGCAGGATACTGCATGAAATTCAAGTCTTTTTAATTGTGCATCTTGCCAAAACTCATTCAAATTGACTGTAAAACGACAAGGAAGCTAAGCAGACGCGCCGTCATGTTCCTCTGACTCGACCTCACAACAAAATAATAGGTGCGTTAGGGGCAGACCACTTGGACAGACTTACCTTAGATCGCAGCAGATCACTGTTCTGTTTTGCTATAAATAGGTAATGGGTACTATCGAGAGAAAACTAAGAATGTGTGTTTTCAATTGTCATAAAAAATAATTAATTAAACCTTCATGCCAAATCTGGAATTCAATAGCAAAGCAATCACACCCTGGTAGTTAAATTTCCCCAGGTTTCTCTTCTACTGCCTGGTCACAAAAACTATATGCAATAAAATTTGCATACAAAAAATGGAGCAAGTTTCCATTAAGTATAACTTCACAGCACTTTCTTTTACTCTCGGCAAACAAGCATCCTGCATTCCAAAAACGTGATCCATCCGAAGCAGATCTGAAGGCTGGACTTCCCATCATACTTATGGGAGTACAGCCGTCAGCACCTTTAACACGAACGCTCCGCCGAGTGTCCTGCAGCAGTCTGGTTGACGCTGACACCACGTACGTTTGGGTTCTGCTGCCAAGATGCTAACCATACATGCCAACATATT
Source organism: Rhipicephalus microplus (assembly GCF_043290135.1). Lineage (NCBI taxonomy): Eukaryota > Metazoa > Arthropoda > Arachnida > Ixodida > Ixodidae > Rhipicephalus > Rhipicephalus microplus. The sequence goes on along the minus strand of NC_134709.1, from coordinate 103,516,574 downwards.
ATGCAAGCCTACGGAGGTATTGTCTCGGCAAAAGCGCTCAGCACTTTGCGGCTGGCATCAATGAAACTAGCCCTGGCCATGCATCGAAGTGTTCATGTTGAAGGGGCTGACAGCTGTACAAGTGCCGTTGATAGAGCCCATGTAAACACTAGCAGCCAGATTCCCCTCTAGATCATATTGTATGAAACTCTATGCATTAAACTTTGTAAGACTTGGTCGGGTGCACATCATAACTATGTTTTACCATCGTTTTCTAAAGCAGGCACTTGTTCTCTAGGCTTTTCTCTAGGTTTTGAACACTAATCACGAATTGAAGTGTGACCAACATCAATTTTTTAAGTTTAATAGCTGGTATGTGCAATAGCTCGAGATAATTACATCATGTTGTGACGCATCTGCTCTCCAAAGATAATGGTGGCTCTGACATTTGAGTAAAAATTACGCCGACATGTTCGAACCCAAGAAGGTGGAATCAAAATATGGGCATTAGGTAACCCTAAATCGTCGTGTTTCAGTGCACAAGTGCAGCTTACAGGGAGAAATAACTCGTGTTACTGTTTGATCCAGCCAGATTCTGTCATATTGGAAAATGCAAAGCAAAAAACAAGTGCTTGTGATAGTAGCATTCGTTGTTCTATGAACAGGTGACATCTTTGCTCATTTGAAGTTCATAATTCGAAATTGCGCTCTCAGATCCCACTGACACAAAGCGGGGCTTCCCATTTGTTTTAATTTTCTTTAACTTAGATCAAAATAATTACACACTACAGTTAGAAAAAATAGTATCTTGTATGCTATTCTTGGTTCCAGCATTTGTTTATTTTATTAGTGATGTCTAACGATGAAACGAGCCCCTTGTACGGTAAAACTTGCTTAGTATTTGCTCATTATGTTATGTGAACCCTCATAAAGTTCATCAGAGAAGTATTCTTGTATTCATGCACTACCAGTTTTCTTTTACTCACTTCACCAGGCTTCTCAATCGGTGAGGGCCTTCTAGCCATCTATGCTGTAGTTATGTTGAAGTCACCAACTACGTACCTGACCTCTTTAGCTAGGTTCAACAGGTTACAGCTAAGGATGTGCCTCTCCTTGGAAATGTTGTTAAGTCGATTGTTAATCAATTCATGACAGCTGTGATGCTTCATTCAAATAGTTGTATTGCATTGTAATTACACTCACCAGGTACATCAGCAAATGGATAGCTATAAGAGGTCATGTGTCACTAGAAATGAGATAGCTCTTGTTACTAAAACTGAACCTCAATATATCCAGCAAAATGACATAAATGAATGTGTAGTTACTTTGGCATAGTGCAGTACTGCATTCTTTTCTGGCATGTGGTGAACACGATCTCCTACTCTCTCGCCAAAAGATATGATCATCTGATGATAAGCAGTTTACTGCATGCCGCGAGCGTGAAAGGCGAAATCACTTGAGCTTTGAGAAGATCGTCCCCATTTACTAACTCCTGTGAAAGAAATGAGGCAAGTAGAGCAGACAAATTCACTGGAAAAGGTATCGTTGTGCAGGTTCACACTCACTTGTGGCCTTAGATTGTATGTTTGCTCACTTACGTAAGGCTTACATTGTATTTATACTCGGGATTACCGAACTAATGCGATTTGCATGTGCAGAGGCTGCATCCGAGGCAGAAGGCAGTGTGCACTCCAATGCTGCTTCTGATGGCAAGTAATTCAAATGTTCTTTGGGCTGTTGCACGGTTCTGTACAAGAGTCCGTTTAATTTCACAGCAAAATTTCTAGCAACAATGGTTGCACACAATTATTATGAACATGGCAGTGGGGCATTAAATGTGGGAGAAGAAGGCAGCCATGCGGTTGGTCTGCGTGTGTCATAAGATTCATTTGGCACAGCACTATATACTCTTATTTTTCTCGAATCCCACCTTTTGTGTACTTCCTCACCTGAAGATAAGCAGCCTACTGTACGCTGTGAGCATCAAGCAGAACTAATTTGGACTTGGATGAGATCAGAGCCATCGAATAGCTGAAGTGGAAGAGAGGCGAGGCAAGCATAGCAGACGAGTTCACTTCAAAAACTCTCTCTGTATAAGTTTATACTGAGATACGACCTTTCAAGTGTAACACTTGCGTCAAACTTAGTCGTTACACCAACTCATTCGATTCTCATGTGCAGGGGATGAAGGCAAGAAAGAAGATAGTATGCTCTCCACTTCAGCTTCCGATGGTAAGCAATTTAAATATTCTTTGCGTTAACATTCAATGCAAGAGTGACAGGGTATAGATTGTATTTCTATTTCCTGGATTCTAAGTGTTATTGTTCAGCCGATATGCAGTGATTCCACTCCTGCGCTAAAGTGCGCCAAATCAGATTTATTGTGGCTCCCTGATAAAATGAACTGAAATTGCACCATCATCATCAGCCTGACTACGCCCACTGTGGGGCAAAGGCCTCTCCCATGATTCCTCAATCAATCCGGTCTTGTGGTTTCTAGTGCCACGGTATATCTGCAAACATTTTAATCTCGTTGGCCCATGTAACTTTCTGTCTCATCCTTGAGCATTTGTCTTTTCTAGGTATCCAGTCAGTTAACCTTATTGACCAGCGGTTATCCTGACTACATGCTACATGCCTGGCCGGTGTCCATTTCTTCTTGATTTTAACTAATATATTAACCCCGGTTGGTTCCCTGGCCCACTCTGCTCTATTCTTGTCTCTTTAAAGACCCCTGATAGCGAAAGTTCTATTTGCAAGTTTTTTACAGTAATTTGTAGCTTTGCGTCTGGTAATGCCGAAATTATATCGTAAATGCCTTAATGCATCGTATAATTAATGCTAGCAGCGTTATTTCAGAAGATTTTGTGGCAGTTCAAAGCTCCCGCCTGAATACCATGATAAACTAGCACCCCACAGCGGAGCAGTGCCTGAAACTGCGGGCGCCCAAGTTTCGGTGACACTGAAACATGCTGTTTTCAAATAGAGGGGCCGCAGGTGGTGAAGATTGAAACGATGTGGGCGCTTTGAGCATCTGCCCTTCAGAAAAACGAGAAGCATTCCTGGCGTAAGCAGACTAAACCACCTCGATAGCAGCCTGACAACAGAGCAATAGGAGTGACGAACAATATTTCTCTCCGGATACTAGTTGCGGCCCCTCGCAAATGTTCTTGGTCTCTCCAATGTCACAAGGGGATCCCCTATCTATGTGAAACCACAGGAAATGTCGATTGTACCTGAATACTTAGAGGAGCATGCACCCTTACTTTAAAACCAAACAAATATAACTTCTAGGCAATGCTCGCCACTAATAATCGTTCAGAGGCTGCCCCGTATGCAGGGCTGTCAAACAACACAAGTATCTCTAGTTTCCAAATTTGGTGTAAAGGATCCTTTAAGGTTACACCCTTTATTTTATTTTCCATCGCTCGCTGCCTTGTCCTCAATTCAGGCTGAACCCTCTTTGTGAGACTCCAGGTTTCTGCTCCGCAGGTAAGTACCGGCAACATGCAGCTGTTATACACCTTCTTGTTGAGTGTTAGTGGCAGATTACCATTCATGATTTGAGAATGCTTGCCGAATGTGATTCACCCCATCCTTATTCTTCTAGTTATTTCACTCTCATGGTTCGGCTCCTCGGTTACTATCTTTCCTAAGTAGACATATTCCTTTACAACTTTCAGCTTTTCTCCATGTATCACAAAGCACCATTTTCTGCCGGGACTGTTGCACGTTACTTTAGTTTTTTTGTATATTAATTTTCAGACCTACTTTTCTGCTTTCCGCGTGCAGCTCAGTAATCATGAGCTTAGGATTACTGAGCTGGAAATTGCACCCAACTGCGTCAAAGTCGGATTTGGGAGCTTCTATCACTGGCAATAACCACCCCGGCTCGTCAGAACAAGTGCAGCTGATTCTCAGGGCCATCAATGTCACAACCACGTACCTAGAACTATTTGGCTAAATACTAAACAGCGGGGGCGCGTGCGTCTCAAGTAATCCACAATGTTTTCTTTATCGACGCAACTTCTGTTGTGCAAGTCATCCCAACGGGAAAATGCGATCTCTGCACGGACTTGTGACGTCTAGTCTGATTAGTAGTGTTTAACTGTGGCGGTGATTGATCGGCAGGTCGTCCGTTCCAGGAGCGCTGCTGGTAGCTCGTTTCAAGAGTCGCACGGTACGTAACTAAAGCAATTTTCTCTAATAATTGAATGCGTGCACCCAGAATGTCTGTCGCGTCTATTTCTTGACATTGCAATTTAATCTTCCGTGCTTCGCATTTACAGAAGAACATGTGACAGTGAGACCTCGTTCATACTTTGGTTTTAATATGCCATATTTGCTCTCGTAATGAACGCACTCACATGATACGCACACCCCCAGCTTCAGTCAAAATCTGGATTTTTTTGTCTCCCGTGTAATAAACAGACCCCCTACATTTGTCCGCTGAAATCTTGTTAAATAGAGTTTAAAGGTTGCATATACAGTAACTAACCGACACCTGTCACCTCCTTGCCTATTGGATCTCTTTCATTTTTTATTATTATACCAATCCGCTTCGGCCACCTCAGCTCGCTCCCGCTTGCGTGTGCTGTATTGTTCTTTCTATCTTTGCACGGCACGCCCCCTGTCTTTTTTATTATCTGTGCACCACAGCGGGGTTCACGAACAGAGCGAGTGTAGAGACATCGCAGCTGACTAGCACACAGCGAGCAAAGGTCACGAAACTACTCGGGCCAACCAACGGTTGCGTCCTGCAAATACAAAACTTTAAGGTCCAATCACATGCCCGTTATTTTCTAGCGATGATTACAGAATTTGCTGTCGCGAAGGGCCATTTGTTGCCACCGTGTCGGATGCCTCTGGAAAACCAGAAAAAATCACTTGTCGCCCGTGACAAAAAGATTGTGACGATTTCTGGAACATGGCAGCACCCCCTATTCTGGCTTCGGTTGCAATTTGCTTTTCATGCATGTTATCGGCACGTACTTCAAGAATCGCAATTTTCTACAGTAACTTCTCATGAGAAGTGAGACGGCAGTCGTACTTTGTCGTTAACCTTGTTATCGACGGTTTGTTTTGATGCTTCGGTGGTCGCTTGCTGCAATGTTGGTTTGAGCTGCAATGTTAACGGCGCTGACACGGTCATCGTGCGAAGTTGCCACAAATTTGGCAAGTGCATCGTAGTGTACGTTTCTGGGCACCCCTCGAGATCACAGCAAACACCACTGTTGTGGTTAAACGATGGCGGGAAAAGAAAGCCGCAAAACGCTTTTATGGAGTGCGCGAGTGGTGCAGAGACAGCCTGCAGAAGCTAGCGTCTTCAACCACCGAAGATGAGTGAAGTGCAACAAAGGAACTTTTTTTTTTTTGCACTACCGTATTTCTCACTCATCTCTTAGAAGTTTTCATAAAACTTTTCCTGCACTATAAACGCACCCCAACTTTGTTAAATTTTTTTTAGAAAAAAAGTGGATTCATCGCGCAAGTAAATACAGTACCTTACTCATGGATCTTCAATTGGAAGAATCTTGTCATTTCTTCCACCAGCACATCAGCGTTTATAATCACTCTTGCAGTAAAAGCCCCTACAGACCATGCTGCATTTGCGGGAGTGCTAGGGTTTGAATTCAAATTTTTTTGCTTGCTTTTATTCTGAGTGTTATCTCGTTGAAGGACTTCTGACAGCAAAAATATTGTTTGCTACTTTTTACTGTAATTTGTACTTTTGCGTCTGGTAATTTCAAAATTTAATCGTAAATGGCCTAGGGGATCTTAAAATTAATGCTAGCATTGTTAGTTCAGAACAATATCGTGTCAGTTCTAAATGCCTACTTAAATACCATGAAAACTAGTGCCCCACAGAGAGGCAGCTCCTGAGGCTTCATGTGCTCAAGATTCAGTGACGCCGATAATGCCGTTTTCAAATAGGAGGTTCTCCTGGCGGCGAAGAATGTAACGATGTGGGTGCTTTGAGTGTGTCCGCCTAAGAAAAAAGAAAAACGTTTCTGGCATACGCAGCCAAACCCATTTTGGGAACAGCCCGACAATAGAGTGAGTGAGGTGATGATAGCAGTCCTGTGAGTGTGTTTTGTGCGTCATTTGTGCGTCAGAAACGCAAGGCACATTTCGATCTGCTTGCCATTCGATGCGTGACTTTCCAATTTGTTGTTAGGCTATAATGGCCTCAGTGGGGCTACTATAATCACGCTATGGTGTGCGCACCCCACAAATGTTCTCTGAC